>NW_023270447.1:74651403-74710989 GCF_011800145.1 Mirounga leonina | reverse complement strand
GGAGGAGCTCAGAGGGGATGGGGAGGAGGAGGAAGAGTTCACAGGGGGCAGGGAAGGGGGAGGAGGAGCTCAGAGAGGACAGAGATGAGTGAGAGTGGGGAGCTCAGAGGGGTTAATGAAGGGGGAGCAAGGAGCTCTCAGCCTTGAGGCTCAACACCTGGCAATGGGGTGCACCAGAGCAGGACTGTCCTTTTCAAGTCTCCGCATACCCTGAAGCACCTGGCATCCTATTTCATGCTCAGTTAACTGGTGGGGAGGGTGGGGCGGGGTGAATGAACCAGCCTGAGGCCAAGTCCTTACAAGGCTTCCCCTTTGCTGGGTCCCTTCCATGGGCCAGAGAACCCTCCTCCCCAAGGCAAGAGTCCTGGCTCTAGGCCGGTGAGCCCCATGCAGGTGCCCCGCCCACCGCCCACGGCCACCTGGGGCCCCGCGGGCAGCGGTCTCCGCCGGGGCGGGGGGAGGGGGCGGGGGGGGGGGGGGGGGCCAGAGAAATGCACCAGGGGATCAGGGCCAGCAAGAGGCGGGCTGTGTGCACCGGGGGGCCCTTGGGGCAGCAGCAGCCTGGCACCTGGGGACAAAGGGCGGGGGGAGGAGGGAGAAGCCAAGAGAGGGGTGCCAGGAGGAAAAGCTGCTGGAAATGAAGAGCATGTTCTTCAGCTGGCAGAAGGGCTAAATTGGGGCCCCCCAAGGTGGAAAGCAAGAGGAGAAGGATGCACAGAGGGAGCGTGTGGCCAAGTGGTTTTCACAAGTTACTTTAGCTCTGAAGCACTTGGCTTCAGAGCCCACTTACTCTGAGCGTAAACAAACAACCCAAGCAGAACGAGGGCTGCTCTGTTTTCGGCAGGGAGAGGGTAGGAGCCACAGAGCCAGGTCCGGAAACCAGCTATCTGGGCTGATCCCCAAAGGGGCCGGGCGGCACCCACCCCTCCGGCCAGGAGCAAGGTTGCCCTCCGGCCGGCAGTGGCACCAGACCTCTGGCGCTAGACCCTGGAACATTCTTAGAGCACGTCACCTTTCAGGGCTCCACCTCCCACCCGGGACGGGGTGTCCCAGGGCCATCCCTGACTCCTCCTGTCTGCTGCCTGATGCACAGTCACCGAGACCACGGACTCCACCTCCTAAATCTGCCCTGCCCTTCCTCGCGGTGCCCGCCAGGATCACCCTTCCGCTGGACATCATCTCATCTCCTGCCTGGATGACTGGAACCACCTCCTAAAGGGGCTCTCCGCCTTAAGTCTTGCCCCCTTCACTCAACAGTCTCCAAACTTCTTAAGTGCCTCAGTTCTCCCATCTATAAAATGGAACAACCCCTGGTCTGTGTCAAGGCTGTGCATGAAAACGTTTTGAAAGCTGCAAGTGGTGTAAAGTGGGAAGTGATGTTTTTAGAGCAAAGCAGTGAGGGAGTCATGCCCTGAGATCTGGGGGGATCTGGCCAAAGGTCAGGCCTGAATGGGAGGCAGGACTCTCATGTTTTGAAACTTATGAAATCAAGACGGTATTGTCATTTTCCAAACACTCCCCTCGGGAGCCATGCTCATCCATGCTCCCGTGAGGCTGCGACAGGGGACAAGAAAAGCCCCTACTTGTGGGGCTGATGACATGCAAGGTCAGTGCCAGGTGCTCCGCGTTGACCCCGCGGACTCCTTCAACTCTGCAAGGAAGAGCACACCCCCGTTTACTGATGGGGACGAGAGGCTCAGAGAACAGAAGTCACGTGCCCAAGTCCCACCTGGAACGGGCAGTAGAATGGAGATGAGGACCCAGGTCTGACTGACTCCAGAGCCTGGTGAAGTACCTTCTGGGCAATCACCTCCATTCTTTGAAGAGAATGGACCTGGCTTTCAGAAACGGCCAGTTCTAGGGCCCCTCATCTGTGGGGTGCATTCCTCTGGATCTGAGCAGTCAAGTTCAGAATAAAGAATGGAGGAGTCCCAGAGAAAGAGGGAGAGGTCAATGGCCTGGCTACAAGCAAGGCTAAAAAAGGAACGCAAAGAGGGGATCGAGCCTGGCACTGAAGGCAGCTTCCAAAGCAGAGGACTCGTTCTTTAAAAACTTTGGGATGGACAACATTTTGTAAGCTTTAGAGCCTGAGACAAATGAGGTCTTCTTACACCTCGTATCTCTGGGTCTCTGGAGCCTTTGAAAGGTGAGCAAGCAGAGGGTCTGAGGCAAGACCAGAGGAAGAAAGCGGTGGCAGGTCAGGTGGTCAGTGATGTCCTCCCTGCTCCTGGGTCAGGGGCATGAATGACATCGCCTCTGGACAGCTGCTAGCCCAGGGTGGTGTTGGAGAATTCCTTCTGTAGGAGGGACCGAGGGACCCCGACTCTACCTGGTTTCCAGAACTTCTTGGCTGTCATCCAGTCCCTCTTGCCATCCTCTGAGTCTGACTGGTCGTCTGAGTCCTCCTGGTCCACGGGCTCGCCCACCCACTGCAGGCCATAGTCACCAAGGAACCGCTGGACGGAGAGGAGGGGCAGATGCGGGGGGCGTGGTCAGCTCAGCCCCTCAGGGAGCCGCCAGCAGCTTCCCGGTCCCCAGCCTCAGGCCTCAGCTCCCAGAGCCCACTGGGCAGAAGGGATGCACCCCCGGGGTTGTGGCTGCTTCCTGGCTGCAACCGCGGGAAGCCACTTCACCTCCTGGAGCCCATAAGTGTGTGAGGAGGACTCAGTTAAGATCATTCACATCGAGTGCTTAAAGCACAGTGTCTGGGGCCAGGAGGACTTCACTGAAGGCGGCCCTGATGGCAGTGGGTCTGGCCTGAGTGGAGGAGGGGCAGGGACACGGGCTGCGCAGGACCAAGAGGATGTGATGAGCCACACACCGCCTCTCTAGGGCTGGGCCTCCCATCCCCTCTGCCACAGGAAAACTTCTGACTTGTCTACACTTCCTGTCGCTGCTTCCTTGACTCCCTTTCCCTCCTGAACCCACTCTAACCGACCCCCATCTCACAACTGACTGGAACTACTCAGGTGCAGCCACCAACGGCCTGCCCGGTGCCAAACCCAGCGGGTTTCCGTCGTCAGCCCTTCGGACGTCTCACTTTTGCATTTCCAGCCGTCCATGTTTAGAGGTCTCACAGGCATCTCAACATGAACTCATCCCTAATGGTCATGACTCCGTGTCCCCACCTCCCAAACCTCTGCCCCTCCAGATCTCCAGTCTCAGTCAACGGCAACCCCTCCACCTGGGCCTCAGCCATGGCCCGTCAGGCCTCTGAGTGCCACCTGCAATGCAGGCTCGAATCCCTCCACTCTGCTCCAGCTCCCGGCTCAAGCCCTGGCCGTCGCCCCCGGCAACTCAAACTGCGCTTCCACCGGACTCCCCATCCACGCCTCTCAAACTTTCCCATGGTCTCCTATCCTTGAGGACAGAATACAGCCCTGCACGACGGATGGACGAGCCCTCCTGATGGTCCTTGCCGCCTCTCCTCCTTCTTGCTCTCCATCCACGTCCGCGCAAGTCTGTGTGGCAGGACGTGGAGCCTGGCATCTCTTCTGCCTTGATCCTCATTCCTGGGTCCCCTCCTCATCCTCCAGATCTGCCCGATGCCACCCCGCAGAGTGGCCCAAACTCCAGCTCGCCTCTATCCTGTCACCCATCTAAATATCTAAATATTTTGTCATATGCTCTGTCCTTGTGTATCTGTGTCCTTGTTTATGTCTCTGTCCCCCTCCAGCCTGTCAGCCCCGAGGACAGGGACCACGTCTACCTCTCAGTGCCTGGCAGGGTGCCTGGCACACAGAGATACTTTGTGTGAGTGAAATGAAGTAGTCAATGTGTGAATGCCACCAACAAGGGAGCCGCGACACCCTCTGCCCTGAAGCTGTGGGCACGCCCCCCCTCCCGTGGCAGCCGCTCAGAGAAGTCCCCCAGGCTGCCAGCACCCTCAGCAGGCTGCTCAGGCGGCCCCAGGTATAGAACAGGCCCGGGAGGCGGGCGCCCTCAGCTGCAGCTGTGGCTTGGGGGCTGCTTCTGTGGCCTAAGTCCGGATGGGGCTTTCGAAGTCAGCTCTGTGCAGAGAAGGGGAGGTTAGACCCAGGGAAGGGCTTCTGGTGGGGGGGGGGAACCGTCACCAGGGGCGGGGGGCACTGAGGAGGCCTGTGTGCCCAGGACCCTCCCTTGAGCCTACGGTCCCCACAGTTCAGGTCCTGCTGTGTGAATGGGTACGTCAGTGGGGGCAATGGGTAGCACCTGGTGAGTGAGACGCCACGTTCAGAGGCAGGGGACGGCCGTGACCATTTGGTGACCACACACGGCCAGGAGCTACGCTAGGTCCTGGCTGTGCAGCAGTGAACAGGAGGAGAGTGGTCCCTGCCTCTGTGGAGCTCACAGTCCCACGGGGGAGAGTGAGGCCCCCTGGAAAGGGCCTCCACCCCGATTTGAGACTGAGGATGAGTGAAGACTCGCCAGGGGAAGGTGGGGAAAAAATACTTCTCGGGGAGAGGGAACAGCACGGGCCAAGGTCCTGAGGTGGGAAGAGCTCGAGGTGGCCAAAGAACCAGAGGCAGGCCCGTGGCTGGAGCGGAGAGGCTCCCGGCGAGAGCCAGCAGGTTGGCAGGGGCCGGCGGGGTCAGGGCGCCAGACCCTCCCTGGCTCTTCCGACTCTGGGTCAGTCCTGAGGAGGGAAACCCGGGAGGGGGGCCGAGAGCCAGGTCCTGAGGGGCAGGCAGCCCTGCGCCACCGCCTCCCTCACCTCCATCTCGCCGACCTGCCGCTGGAGCCGCAAGCATGTGGTCTCCAGCTCCCGGGGCTCCGTCACCGGCCCTGCCGGGAAAGATCCGAGCACTGTGGGGCCAGCAGGGACGTGGCCAGACCACCTGCGGCCTTGCCCCCCGCCCTGCCCTCAGGGCCATTTGGAGAAGCTGCCCCTCGAGAACTCGAGGGGTCCCCCTGATAACTGCCTCTTGGCCTCTCCCGGGACCTTGAGAGGGGAGGCCCGGACTCTCAGGAGACCGCCACCCCCCAACCTCATGCCCCTGAGGCTCCTGAGGGGGCTGTGGTCCTCCACACTTTTGATGGCGTGCCCGGCGCTCAGGGCTGGGCTGTGTCCGCACTCCGGGGACTCAGTCCCCCAGAGGACGGCACTGTCCTGGTGTGTCGTGGCCGCACTCTGGGCTCGGCTGTCCCAGGCCCCACAACAGGGCTCGGCTTAATGCTCTCGGAGCCCTGATGCCCAGGGGCCCCCGGCCCAGGGGAGGTGCCCCAGGAGGGCTGACCAGCCCACCGAGGGCCTCTTACCCTGGTGCTCCTGGAGCGTCTGCACCATTTCCTCCAGGGCCCGTATCTTCCGATCCTGCAGCAGCAAGAGAGGGAGGGGCAGGCAGACCCGGGGGTTGTCAGAGCATAAGGGAGCCCCTTCCAGATGGGAAGACCCAAACTCCTTGCCTCTGTGGGGCACTGGGGAGTTTAAAGACCCTGCCCCTCGCCCCCCTTTGGCGCAGCCACTGCTCCTATCCCTCAGATGCCCTTGTGGTGCCACTGTGGCGAGGAGAGGCGGGGAGCACCCCCACGTACCCCAGCGCCAGCAGCCACTGCTGCCACCTCGTCTAGGACCACTGGCCTTACTCAGCTCTAGAGAAGACCCTTAGCCTCTCTGCTCAGGGCACAGGGACCCAGAGCAGCCCCAGGCCATACCTGGCCCTTGGGCTGGGAGGTTCCGTGGGAGAGATGGTTCTAGAACCCACCCGCTCTGGCCTATTGCGGTAGTAAACTCACTGGCCTCCCCAGCCTGGGCCCTTCCACCCCTCAGACCAGACCCTGGCCCTGGCCCCGCCGGGGTCCCACCTTGGACAGCAGCTCATCAGCCTGAGACCTCACTTGCTGCTCCAGATCCCGCATCTTCCTGGTCAAGGTGGCCACCAGCTCCGAGTCATGGAACACGGGGTCTGCCAAACAGACAAAGTCCTGGAGCCCAGGCCTAGAGCAGAGGCTGAAGTGTGGGGGTCCAGTGGAGGGGGACAGGGATCCCCAGAAGCAGAAAGAAGAATAGTAATAGTAGCTGCCACCTAGGTAATAGAGACTGTCCAAAATACTTTGCCTATATCAGCTCATGCTGTCCCCACAGTGTGCCTCAGTTTTCGGGAACACTGCGGATAGACGAGCGAGTCAGCACGGAAGACAAGCAAGCACCCAGATCTGCATGTGGGCTCTCTGAGGGACACGTGGCTCGGACTCCTCGAAGAGTAGTGTCACTTTTTAAGAAGGCAAGAACACTGTTCTAGAGTTGTAACAATCAAATGCAGTGCATGACCCAGATTAGAACCTAGATCAGGAAAAACAATAGCTAGGAGCTAATTCTGGAACATAGGAAATCTGAGCGCAGAAGAGGGGCTCGAGAGCATCACCGAGTCATCCACATTCTTGGGTGCCGTCCCTGTACTATGGGCATGTGCTTCCTTATTCGGAGGAGACGCTCAATGAAGCATTCAGAGGTGAAATGTCATGATATCTGAAATTGACTTCTAAATGGTTCATCAAAATATATATATAGTTACATTCATACACAGGTGTATATGGACAGAGAGAAAGCAAATTAGTGGTAAAATGTCACTCACTGTTGCATCTAGATGGCAGACATATGGGTATTCACTGTATGATTATTTTAATTTCTTTATAGGCTAGAAATTCTTCAAAATAAAAAGTTGGGGAAAAGAAACCAAGAGAGACACAGAGGGAGGAATGGGCCCTCTCCTCCCCCTGCAGGCTGCCCTGTGTGTGAAGCAGGATCTACACGGGTCGCCACACAGCCATGTGGGCCGACATGCAAAGGAGGGCTCAGTGGAAAGATGGAGAAACCTGAACTTTCTTTTTTTTTAAGATTTTATTTATTTATTTGAGAGAGTGAGAGAGAGAGTGAGCACGAGTTGGGGGAAGGGGCAGTGGGAGAGGGACAAGGAGACTCCCTGCTGAGCCCGACTCAGGGCTCATCCCAGGACTCCAAGATCATGACCTGAACCAAAGGCACACGCTTAACTGACCGAGCCCCGAAACCTGGACTTTCGATGACGTCTTTGAGTGGATGGATGAACAACCCTAGAGCTGCCTCCTGGACTTCGTGCTATGCGGGACAGCAAGTCCTCCTCAACGTTCATGCTAGCTGAGTGAGGGTTTTCTCTGCCTTGTAGTCAAAGCTTTGTAATGGCTATACAGACATCTGGACCCGGTCTGTGCATAGAGCGTGGATGAGCTCACGGAGGCAGCAGGGGCACAGGGAGGGGAGAACCCAGGGGAGGAGCACCACACTGAAAAGCTGGGAGGAAAAGAAGGAGCGAGCAAAGAGAGGCAAGAGCCTGGGAGGCAGGAAGAAATCCGAGAGCAGTGTCATGGTGGCCAAGAGCCCAGGGCGCTCTGAGAAGGAGGGAACGGTGACCCGTGTGGAATGCTGCTGTGTAGCGAAGGGAGACAGGACAGGCAAGTCCTTGTTTGTGACCTCGGTGGGGACAGACAATGAGAGTGGGGTGAGGAGCAGACGCCAGGGGAGAGGCAGAGAGCGCATGGGACGGCTCCTTAAGGGGAGGAGCTAGTTACTGGGGTTGCTAACAACAGTGTCCCCAGCTGCACTGCAGGACAGCCTGACTGTGGGCTGCAGAGGCTGTGGGGCCAGGCTCTTCTGGTCTCCTTTTCCCACCTCAATTCCCTGTCCTGTCGCGTGGAGTGGTGTTTGGTGGAGGAATGCCTCCCACCTCACAGACGAGGAAATGGGATGCAGAGAGACAGACTGTTGCTTACCCAAGGTATCACAGCTAGGGGAACCTTCTAGCCTCATGCCCAGCTCCTCCGGGCTTGCAGCGGACTCTGACCCTACCTGCCCATGTCTCCCCAGTGCCCAGGCCCGTTCCACCCTCCCTCCTCTGGGAAGCTGCCGGGTGAGCCCCATCTGGGCACCTCTGAGATCGGGGTCACCACAGCCCTTTGGGGACAGCACAGACCAGGCAAGGAGGGCTGTCTGGGGACCGGGGGCTCACCCACAGCAGGCAAGAGTCGGTCCATGCCTCTCTGGGCCTCGCCCCCTCTCTGAGACCCTCTCCTGCTGCTGGGGACCCAGACCCCTTTAGGCCTCTGTTCTCACCTTGTCTCCTCACAGGGGCACCTACAGCGCCATAGCAGGAAGGGACAGAGAGCCTCTCTTCTGAGCCAAGTCCATTATTCAGCACATCTGCCTCGTCTTCTGCAGACAGGGATGCCCAGGTCACTGCTCTGGGGCTGAGGCCCAGAGGAAACTGGGACCCTGGGCTCTGGCCCGGGTGAAGCAGCCTATACTCTGTACCCCCAAGTGTATGCGGATAGAACAAGTGGGATGTCAGGGAGCAACGATCCAACCAGAGCAGGCTTTCTTGCAATTCTCCCAGCCTGGCTCCCGGGAGGACCCGAGTAGCCGATGCCGGCCACATGGTGGCAGCGAGAATGGAGTTGGGATGCCAAGGTCTGAGGCTGCGGGAGGCAGGGCCACCAAGCGAGGATGGGGCTTCTGGGGGGAAAGGCAGTAATGGGCTGGGGGAGGCTGTCAGGGGAAGGAGAGCTGGGGTCTGACCCCCATGGCTTCTTGGCACCCACCAGCCAACCCCACAGTGAGTGGAGGGCTTCCCACGTTAGCAGTGACATCTCTGCTAAGGGCGCGGGGCCTCTGAATCAGGGAGCTGCCACAAGTCCTGTCCTCAGGGAGGCATGGGGATTCTGACAGAGGGCACCATCCTGCTCCTTCTCTCCATCGGCACGACCCCAGGGACACACCGCAGGTACAAGGTGGGGGGGACACGAGGCCAGAACCTGCACTTACCATCTCCGTAAATTTTTATCCCTCGCCTGCTGGGAACCCGGGCAGGAAGGAAAAGGAAGACAGACAAGTTAGGACCCTCTGGAATGTCATCAGGGGAGCGGCTCTGCACTAGGTGCCCAGCCAAGCCTAAACAAGATGGAGGCCGGGCCTCTGCCTCCCGAGGCTATCTCCTCCCCGAAACCCATCCTCGGCACTGGGGCAAGCCAAGGGACAGGCTTCAAGGTGTCCCCTCATCCCAGCGGAGAAGGGCGGGGAAGGGCTGAAGGGCAGAGGTTTGGGTGGAAGACACAAGAGCTCCCGGGCCCAGGAGCCCAGCCCCAGCTCTGCTTTGAAATGGCTGTGGGACCCCAGCTGCCCTAGATCTCCCTGGCCTTCAAATGACTCAAAGCGGTGTTCAGAAGAGCAAGGAGAGAGGTAAAAAAAAAGCTTCAAAAGGATGAAAGCGCAAAACAGATGTAAAGGATTCCCTTTACTGAGGGCCCAGCACGTGGCGCCGGCCCATCGGTGTTGGCAAATGGACACCCAAACCGTGCGTACCCAGGGGCTGCGCCACTCCCACCCAGCCCACCCCCTGGCACAGGGCACAAGCCCGCATTCGCTCGGACATGCTGTGGAGCCTCTCTGTCTGAAGAATTTATACAGAGAAAGATACAGTGGTCAGGAAGTCTATGTGACTCCTCATTTTTTCCCTGAGACACTAGGAGCCATTCTCCTAGTCCACAGGGGCCAAGAGGAGGCAGGGGCGTGAACACAAAGACCCCCCCCCCCCCCCCCCCCCCCCCCCCCCCCCCGCCGCCCCAGCAGAGGCGGGTTCCTTACCCTGGATTCACAGGCTCTGACTGCAGGGGGACTCTTCGGGTCTTGCCAAGGGAGGCCAAAGGGGAGCTCATAGTTCTACTTCTAGACTCTAGCTGTCAGGGACTCCCTGAGAAGAAAGAAGGAAGTCAGTCCTTGCGGGCTGAGAGGGGGCCCAGGGCCTCAGGACCAGAAAAACATCCTCTTCCCTGGTTTCTTTTCCTAGGAAGGAGCACTGTCCAGGGAGCAGCAGCCCTCAATTCTTCCCACCGCCCCTGTAGAGGTTTCTGGAGGCAGCTTGGCCTCAGGATCCCTGTGCCTGATGTCGGCCTGATCCTCTGGATATCCTACTCTCTGCTCTGATCCTGGAGGCCCCTGGCCTGGCTGGGCAAGGGCGATGGGTGTGTGTGGGGGGGGAACAGAGGTGGGCCAGGAGCCCAGGACTTTCCCAACTTAGAGCCAGGACACAAGACTACCTAGAAGGTCTGGGGCTTTTATCCATCCTTCACGGAGCTGGTTGACACAAAGCTCAAGTGTCCCGTCCCCTCCTACAAGAACCCAGCTGTCACTCGGACTCTCAGAGCCACAGAGGGGCAACCAAGGGAAGGATGCGACCAAGGCACAGTCCGTGTGGAAGGGAGGTCAAGAGCCCAGGCTCTGCATAGGTTCTGCTGTCCACCAGGCTAACCCGTGCCTGGGTTTTCTTTGATATAAAGTAGGGCTGGTGATAGTACCAGACAGGTAGGGTTATCAAGGGGATTCAGAGATAACATTCATAAAGCACGTAGCCCAGTGCCACGCTAAAAGGAAGCACTTAAAAATGCGAACTGTGTGGTTAAGCGACTGCCTTCGGCTCAGGTCATGATCCTGGAGTCCCGGGATCGAGTCCCGCATGGGGCTCCCTGCTCGGCAGGGAGTCTGCTTCTCCCTCTGACCCTCCCCCGTCTTGTGCTCTCTCTCTCTCTCTCTCAAATAAATAAATAAAATCTTAAAAAAATAAAAATAAATAAAAAATAAAAATGTGAACTGTGTGGGACATGTGGGTGGCTCCGTCAGTTGGGCATCTGCCTTCAGCTCGGGTCATGATCCCAGGGTCCTGGGATCAAGTCCCGCATCGGGCTCCCTGCTCAGTGGGGAGTCTGCTTCTCCCCCTGCCTGCCACTCCCCATGCTTGTGCTCTCTCTCTCTGACAAATAAATAAATAAATAAAATCTTTAAAAAAAAAAAAAAGTGAATTGTGGGGGCACCTGGCTGGCTCAATCCGGTGGAGCCTGCAACTCTTGATCTCAGGGTTGTGAGTGTGAGCCCCATGTTGGGTGTAGAGATTACTTAAAAATAAAAAATATATATATTAAATAAAATCTTAAAAAAAATTTTTTTTAATGTGGCTGTTATGGCTTTTGTTACTATACACCAAGGACACTCATACATGTTCGTTCCCTTCCTTCTCTCTTCCTTCTGGAAAGATGAATGTACATCAGGGATGGAATGAAAGGCCACTACTCTATTCAGTGAATTAAGTATATTATGTGGCTAATATCTAGAAACCCTAGAACCAAAAGATCGCCATCAGGGCCTGAATCAAGTCTTTTGAGGACAAATCCAAGGCAGCTGCCCTTTGAAAATGTACGGCATGGCCTCCCCCTGCCGCTGAAGCTTCCCAGCAAGGGGAGCCATGCCACCTGGAGGCAGCTTCTCTGTTTTCATTCAGATTTTGGGACTCATGCCCCAGGCCTTGCGTTTCCTCACCCCCACCACGAGCCTTCCCGATCTGCCCCTAGTCTGTCCCCGTCCCTGCTGTCTTGTCCAGGCATCCTCATGGTTTGTGTGGCCAAGTGTGACAGCCCCTCCTGGTTCTCTGAGCCAGTCTCCAGCCAGAGGGATCTTCGGAAACCTAAAGCTAACATGTCACTTCCTAGCTAAAAGCTCCCAATGGCTCCTTCTCGCCCAGAGAAAAGAAATTCCCAAATTTCTGTAACAGAGATGATCAGGTCCCTGCCTGTGTCTCCTGACCTCACTCTCCCATCTCCCCCAACCCCACCTTGAGCCAGATCGGCCTCAAATGCACAGGCCTTGGCACACGCAGCTCCCCTGGCCTGGAACCCCCTCCTGGAATGGCGTCCCCACTCCAACCTGCACCCTTCCTTTGGTTGGGCTAACTCCTCTTTTTTTTGTTTGTTTTTGTCTGTTCTTTAGTTATATTTTAAGTTTTTATTTTTAAATTATTATAGATTCGCAGGAAATTAGGAAAATAGTACAGAGAGGATTTGTGTGCCCTTCACCCAGTTGCTCCCAACAGTGACACTACATGTGTGTATCCTTTTATGCTTTGTCACCCACATGGACATTCCAGGTAACCGTAGTCAAGGTAAAGAACTACTCCATCACCACAGAGATTCCCTCACCCTGAGGATCGCCCTCATGCCAACCCTTTCTGGTCACACCCGTACCATCCCCCACCCCTGGCAACCACTCCTGTTTTCTTACTTCAAGAATGTTACATAAATGGACACATACAGTATTGACCTTTAAAAAAAAAACAGCTTTATTGAGATCTAATTCACATACTTAACCCTTTTAAAGAGTACAATTCAGTGGTTTTGAGTATATTCAGAGTTGTGAAACCATCACCACAATCAATCTCCAAATTCTTATCACCATAACGACCCCTCAGAAGAAACTAGTTTAAAAAAGACAGACATTAACAGGTATTGGTGAGGAGGTGGGGAAATTGGAACCTTAGCTGGAATGGAAAATGGCACGGGAGCTGTGGAAAACCATCTGGCAGTTCCTCAAAAGGTTACCTTATGGCTCAGCGATTCTGTTCCTGGGTATCTACCCAGGAGAAATGAAAACTTATGTCCACACAAAAACTCGTCTACATGTTCACGGCAGCATTATTCACAAGATGAAATAACCCAAATGTCCATCAGCTAACGGACAGATAAAGAAGTCTGGTATATCCTTACCGTGGAGTATTATATGGCAATAAAAAGAAATGGAAGTCAGGTCACCACATGAATGGACCTCGAAAATATTATGCTAAGGGAAAGTCACAAAACACCACATATTGTTATGACCCCATTGATATAAAATGTCAGAATCATGATCCTGGTCATGATCTACAGACAGAAAATCTAGAGACAGAAAATAGATTAGTGGTTGCCTAGGGCTGGAGGCTGTTGGGGGGTAAATGGGGGTAGTTGCTAAAGGGTACAGTTTCTTTTTAGACAGATGAAAATGTCTAAATTGATTGTGGTGATGGTTGCACAACTTTCATGAATATCCTAAAAACTGTTGAAATTTATATTTCAAAGGGGTGAAGTGAATAGTATGGGAATTCTATCTCAACAAAGCTATCACAGAAAAAAAAGGGACCTGGTCCCCAAACCAAACCCAACATCTTCCCTCAGATTAAGTTCCTCCCACTTCCCCCTTCTTTAGGGGACCCCATCATCCAACCACAAAATTTTCCTCTCCTTCCTCCTCTTAACCCCATCCATCGCCAGACTTTGCCGATTAAACTCCGCAGTGTCTCCCATACAGTTCCTCCCTTCCATACCCACTTTGGTCATCCTCGTGGGGCTCTCCCTGCCCTTCCTTGGGGCTGTCACGACGGCCGCCAAGTGACCTCCCGGTTTCCTGTCTCACTTCAGGCCAATCCAACACACTGTCTCCAGGTTAACTTTCCCATGGATGATAAGAGACCGCTGGGGGTGATGACTGCATCTCCCTATCAGTCTGGGACTCCTGAGCGCGGGACTGTGTCTCCTCCCTCAGACCCGGGGAGACGGGGAAGGGGGGCGCTGAGGATAGAGCCACGTCAACTCCCCTCACATGGGGGCTTCCAGGGGCCAACTGTTGACTTCCCCCTCAGGCTGGAGACTCATAAAGGTTAGACTGTCTTCCCTTCAGGCCGGGGCTTTGAGAGGAAAGCTGAGTCCCATTCCCCTACATCTTTAGGACCCAAGTCAGGGCTGTGCTTGACTGATTCATCCCCCGGCACGCCTACTTGGTCTATTCGCACAACCCACGCCAGGCCCCAGTGCTCTCCAGCGCCGACAGGGCCCGGCCGGCTGCACGCCTTCAAGCCCTCACTCTCCAGCTGGAAGCGCTCACGACGCGACTTCAGTCACGACCTAACCCCTCCCTGGGAGCCGCGTCGCCTCCTCCGGCCTCCTCGCGTAGCCACGGTAGGCGGGGGCCCGAAGCCGCTCCCAGGACGCGGAAGCCTGCTGGGCCACCCGGCCGCGGGGCTCGCGGGTCCCCCGGGTCCTCCGGCTCTCGGGGCGAGGGCCCCAGCCTGCGTGCGGGACTCCGGGGCCGCAAAGGTTTGAGCCGGGACTCACCACGCACGCCACGGAGCCGTCCCGCGGCGCCGCCATCTTGTTGTCACGCGGTTTCCCAGGCGACCAGGACCCGTGCGCTTCTCATTGGCTAATTCAAGGGGGTCCCAGCAGGAAACCACCGCCTGTGCTCGAATTCTATTGGCCCACGAATCTAAACTCTTCGCGGGACTGCAAATCCCAGAATCCACCGCCGTGAACGCCTTCGGAATCTAGAGAAATGGAGGGTTCGTTTTTACCCCCCCAGCCTCCACCCCGAGAAAGGAAAGAACCTGGAGTTAGATTCATGAAGCCTCTGAAATCTTAATGTGTAATCCGACAGTGCAACCGTTTTTGCTAAATTGATTTGGGGGGAGATTATACCTCTGAGTCTCTTGTTTCCCCATCTGATCAGTCCAGTACATCTCGGGGGCTTTTTTTGAATATGAATTGAAATGATGCAAGCACTTAATAAGTGTTTCCTAAATCCGAATTTCTCTGCTCACTTCTTGACCAGATGGCGCCCTACAGGGATGCTCAAATCCTAATTCCTTTGTGTAAAAGTTCAGGTGAGACTCCTTCTGCCTTTTTTTTTAAAGATTTTATTTGACAGAGAGACACAGCGAGAGAGGAAACACAAGCAGAGGGAGTGGGAGATGGAGAAGCAGGCTTCCCGCTGAGCAGGGACCCCCCCCCCCCATGTGGCGCTCGATCCCAGGACTCTGGGATCATAACCTGAGCCCAAGGCAAAGGCTTAACGACTGAGCCACCCAGGTGCCCCTCACTTTGCCTTTTGATAAGACATTGTCTTTGAGTGAGATATTTCCCCTCCCCAGCCTCATCTAAAAAAGTAAGATGTTAGGTTAGATCAACCAGAGGCAGTTTAATTAAGAGTATGGACTTTGGCCTCAGGAGTCCTGGTGCCTGACTTGTGTGTCCTTGAGCAAGGAAACCTTAGTTTCTTCATCCATACAATGGGGTAATACTCACCCTGCAGGGTTGCCCTGAGGATTAAATGAAATAATTATTCACAGTACCTAGCAAACACCCAGACAGAGTAAGTTTTCAAAAACATTTCCTGCTTTTAACTGTCTTTATCATTATCTCTCAACCTTTCAGCAGTGATGATCTAAAAATAGATGACCAACTTCCTTACACCTGGGCTCAACCACCAAAACTCTTGCATATCTCAGACTGCACTTTGTAATATTTTCCATTTGACTTTCTAATCTACTGCCGTCAGGGGAGGGCCAGCTCCTTGAGGCATTCCTTACACACCAGTTGGAAGCTGAAGGGAGCTACGAATTAATGAGTGCCTTCCAAGTGCCAGATGCCAGCATTATGAGGTTTACAGATGAGAAAACAAGCTCAGAGAGGTGAAGAGATTGGCTAAGGACTATGCAGGTAATCAGTAAAAGTGGATTCAACCCCAGAACTCTGCCTCCAGAATCTGTGCTCTTTCTAGAAGTTCCCACTTTGGTGAAACAGGCAAGCAAAGATAGGCCAAGGGAGGGGTTCAGGTGGAAAGTGTGACTGGAAGTGAGAGGTGGGAGAGCCCTCTTGCCACTGAGCTTCTCCCAGAAATTTCTCTGAGGCTTGAGATATATGAGTTGAGAAAGCTTTAGGTTATGCGGGGCCAAGTGTTTCGGGGGGGGTTGAAGCCATGGTCAGCAACTTTATATTGTCACCTTGTTTATATTCATTCTGCTCTTTTTTTTTTTTTTTAATTTTTTTATTCTTATGTTAATCCCCTTACATTACAACATTAGTTTTAGATGAAGTGTTCCATGATTCATTGTTTGTGCACAACACCCAGTGCTCCATGCAGAATGTGCCCTCCTCAATACCCACCACCAGGCTAACCCATCCCTCCACCCCCCTCCCCTCTAGAACCCTGTTTGTTTTTCAGAGTCCATCGTCTCTCATGGTTCGTCTACCCCTCCGATTTCCCCCACTTCATTCTTCCCCTCCCGCTACCTTCTTCTTCTTCTTCTTCTTCTTCTTTTTTTTTTTCTTAACATATATTGCATTATTTGTTTCAGAGGTACAGATCTGAGATTCAACAGTCTTGCACAATTCACAGCGCTTACCAGAGCACATACACTCCCCAGTGTCTATCACCCAGTCCCCCCATCCCTCCCACCCCCCCCCCCACTCCAACAACACTCAGTTTGTTTCCTGCGATTAAGAATTCCTCATATCAGTGAGATCATATGATACATGTCTTTCTCTGTTTGACTTATTTCACTCAACATAATACCCTCCAGTTCCATCCACGTCGTTGCAAATGGCAAGATCTCATTCCTTTTGATGGCTGCATAATATTCCATTGTATATATATACCACATCTTCTTTATCCATTCATCTGTCGATGGACATCTTGGCTCTTTGCACAGTTTGGCTATTGTGGACATTGCTGCTATAAACATCGGGGTGCACGTACCCCTTCGGATACCTACTTTTGTATCTTTGGGGTAAATACCCAGTAGTGCAATTGCTGGATCATATGGTAGCTCATTCTGCTCTTGAAGGTAAGCAAGGATCAACAGCGTGGGAGGCGGGGGCAGGGGGTGGTCTGGCCTCACGAGCCCTGCTGTGGTCTGCCTACTGCCTCCCTTCTCAGCGAGACTGGGGAGCATGGATTGGCATTTACCCAGGCATCAGGGTTTCCCACATACCTCCCTCCTACCCAGGACCTGAAGCACAGCCTAAGATCCTAGAGCAGCAGACACTCAACAAACACCTAGGTCATGTGAAAGAGGTGGGAGCCCTATCTACCCTGGTAGGCCAGTCTATTCGTTTTTTTCTAAAAAACATTTATTGGGAGAAGTCAGAGCCTTATTATAAAACAAGTATATATTTTCACATAGAAACTTGGAAAATAATTATAGCCATCGTTTATCGAGGATATATTATGGGTCAGCATAACTTATCAAGCCTATAAAGCTGGGATCTGTCACTTGTAGCTGGCGGTTCTTGCTCAAGCTACTTCACTGAGCCTCAGTTTCCCTATCTATAAAATAGAGATACTAATAGAACCCACCTCATAGGATTATTTTTTTGAAGATTTTATTTATTTATTTGAGAGAGAGAATGGGAGAGAGTACGAGTGGGGGGGAGGGGCAAGGGGAGAGGGACAAGCAGTCTCCCTGTACAGAGGGGAGCCCAACGCAGGGCTCGATCCCAGGACCCTGGGATCATGACCTGAGCCAAAGGCAGATGCTTAACTGACTGAGCCACCCAAGCACCCCTTACCTCATAGAATTATTGTGCAAATTAAATCTCATAATGTCACATTATTGATTTTAAAAGGTGTTTTCCAGAAACAAAGTTATGAAAACAAAACTAGAGTCTAAGCTCACCTAATAGTTATTTTTCTTAGATTTCACTATCCCTCATCTTAGGTGGTTCTGGAAATATTTGCAAGGTCTCTAGGCTCACATGAGACTTGAGTGTTGGGAGGACATTAGAGGCTACTCTGTCTAGCTTCCAAGGATTCCCTCTGGACATCTGGGGTGGGGGACACTCGTCCTCTTTTTCATTCCAACCCAGGGTGGATGTTCACTGTTTGACAACATGAACAGACTCTAGACTGGGAGGAGGGAAGTCCTGAACAAGGTTCTCTCTGGGCCTGTTTTCCCACATGCAAGATGAAGAAGTAGACCCCAGACCTGGCATTAGATGATTCTGGAAGTCTCTATTCTTGGGAATGGACAGAGTCCTCTGCTTTTAGGCCATTTCCTGAAAGACTCTTATCAACTATGACCCCTTTGGGGTTAAAGAGTTTATTGGGTCCCAGCAGCTGAGGAGGGAAAGGTAAATAATAAAGGAGAGAGAAGTCCTCGAAGTCCATACATTCCTTTCAGAATAAAACCCTCGCCATCTCTCCCATCTTCCCCTCTTCCCACCCATGTCAAGGCTGATTTATGCATCTTTCATGCCCCACCATCTCTAGTTTAACTGGCATTTAGGGCCTTCAGAAAGATGCCCTCCATCCTTCTCAGTGTTCCAGAAACTATCATGCTCTCTCCTATGTTCAGGCCTCTCCTTCCAGTGAGAACATCCACCTTTGCCTTTTTCCCCTGGGAAAATCCCCCTTAATCTTTCAAGGACTAGCTCAAGTGTTCCTTCCTCCATGAATACGCCCACTCCTCCCAAGCAGAATTACACTCTGCATTCTAATGGTCCTGCTGCCATTATGGCATTTCTTCTTCAGTTTTGTGATTATTACAGTATGTGTCTTCCTCTTAGACTATGAACTCAAGTGAAGAGACACTCACTCATTCATCTTGCCTCATACACAGTAGGGGTCAATAAATTGCCTGAAATGGATGGATGGGTAGATGGGCAGATGGATGGACGGATGGAGGAAGATTTACCTTAAGGTGCTCTGTGGTACTATTGGATCACAGCCCTTATTGGGGATGAAAGGTGCAGGACAGACCATATTGTAATACGTGCTGCAACCCCCTTCCCCTCCCTCCCAGGGCTTAGACCCCAGTGATAGGTAATTGAGGGCTCCTCCCGCTTCTCTCCTGAACCAACACCCCTCCAGGGGCCTCAAGACTCCTACCCCTCCCTCCCCACTTCCTGGCTTTCTCTCACCAGTTTTCACTCTCAGTTCTTTTTTCTTTCTTTCCTTTTAACCAGGGATGGAGGCCCCTAAGTGCCCATTCAGGTTTTTCTAAAGTTTGCAACAGGAGGCTTAAAACGATAGAAGGGAAGTAGAGGCGTTTTCTTTTACTACCTGGCATGCAAATGAGGCACAAAATAGACTAAGGTAGGGTGATATGGTGAGGCTAGAGCTGGGCTTCACGGACAACCACTGGATCCTCTAAGAGGGAGATGGGCAAGGAATCAGTGACTTCTAGGGCAGCCCCAGAGGTTACATACATGGCTGTGGCTTCAGACAGACCTGTATTCAAGTTCAAATGAGGCTGGCTCCACCATTTACTCCCTTGGACAGGTCACTTAATATCTAAGCCTCAGTTTCTTCATCAGGAAAATGGAGATAATTAGAAAATCTATCACAGGGGCGCCTGGGTGGCTCAGTTGGTTAAGCAACTGCCTTCGGCTCAGGTCATGATCCTGGAGTCCTGGGATCGAGTCCCGCATCGGGCTCCCTGCTCGGCGGGGGGTCTGCTTCTCCCTCTGACCCTCTTCCCTTTCATGCTCTCTTTCTCTCATTCTCTCTCTCTCAAATAAATAAATAAAATCTTAAAAAAAAAAAGAAAAAAGAAAAAAAGAAAATCTATCACAGAGCCCCAATGAGAGAATAAAGTGAGAGAATGTATAAAGAATAGAGCACTGGGGCGCCTGAGTGGCTCAGTCGTTAAGGGTTTGCCTTCGGCTCAGGTCATGATCCCAGCGTCCTAGGATCGAGCCCCGCATCGGGCTCCCCGCTCTGCGAGAAGCCTGCTTCTCCCTCTCCCACTCCCTCTGCTTGTGTTCCTGCTCTCGCTATCTCTGTCTCTGTCAAATAAATAAATAAAATCTTAAAAAAAAAAAAAAAAAAGAATAAAGCACCATCTAAGCAGCTTTGTGATTTATCTCATCCTCCACCCCTCCCTGGGACTTCATGGCCATCTCCACTCCAAATCCCTTCTGCTACAGTTTAGTAGTCACCAGCTTGTCCCTTCCCTAGCCCTCCTCCCAACCATCCTAGATTGATACTGTGAAAATTAGTAAAGGGAAACCTCACTAAAATGTAGCCGGGAGGCCCAGAAGGGGGAGCTCTCATGCCATATCACTCAAGGCCAATTACAGGAAGAATTGTCAGTTGCGGACCCCAAGAAAAGAAGTGTCCACAGGAAAGAATCATCAATTACAGGCCTTAACAGGAAGAGAGGTACATTGCATCTCCTACAAGAAATCAACTATTCCAACAACTCAGCCAATGAGAAACTGTCACCACCTTGAACTCATGCTTTTCTTCATTGGACCTTTGTTCAAAACAACTCCTCCCAACTTTCTCCTTCTTCTCCATAAAATAATGTTTCTCTCCTTTGTTTGTTGGACTAGCCTATGGTATTTGCTGTAGGTTGTTTGTCCTAAAGTGTAAGTCTCTACTTATGCCCAAATAAACCCATTTTTGCTGGTAAAATAACTGACAGTTTTATTTTCAAGGTTAACATCACCTGGTGTCAGAAGTGGGATCCAGAGACGACCCTATCCCCTCCCCACTGCCAACAACTCCAAGGCCGGTGAGCAAGCAGGTGCCAGTACTCACTGGGACCACTGAGCTCACTGCTTTCTTACTGACACTGGTGCTTGAAGGTGAGTCTCTGCTGGAATTTGAGCTCCACTCTCATTGTGTTTTGTGTTCTCCGGGCTTTATTCAGGATCTGTTTTAAGGATTTGTCCTTTCTTTTTTTTTTTTTTTAAAGATTTTATTTATTTATTTGAGACAGAGAGAATGAGAGAGAGAGAGCACATGAGAGGGGGGAGGGTCAGAGGGAGAAGCAGGCTCCCTGCCGAGCAGAGAGCCCGATGTGGGACTCGATCCAGGGACTCCAGGATCATGACCTAAGCCGAAGGCAGTCGCCCAACCAACTGAGCCACCCAGGCGCCCCAGGATTTGTCCTTTCTAAGAGTACTTGTCTGGCTTTTGGTTTGACTGCTTTGGGGAACTGGGCTATTCCTATTGGAACTATGCTGTTTAGGATTTTTCTCCCCCCTCTAGAAAAGCCTGTAAGAACTGGGATTCCAGTAATCAAAATGCTTTGAGAGTGCATTCCCCCTTTCTGGCACCCCAGCTGGTTTTATGTTTAAAAATTTCAGTCCCTTTTCATGTGCATTTCTAACTAAATGGATCACTTAACCAAAAGTAATTTAGAACACAAATGCTCATTATGGGGAGCTTTCAATCACCCCAAACTTACTTTTCTCAAAACTGAATTGAATAGCCATGGCTCTAAAATTGTCAAAGTGACATGAAATGCCTCTTTTGATGTTTTAAAGCTTCCAAATGTTATCAGGACTCTAAAATTGCCTCTCTACAAAGTACAATTTCTGGACCGAGGCAAACAAACAACTAAAGATAAAAGGGCTTCTGAGGCCTCTCTTTTCCCTCCCCCATTTCCTTTGTTTCCAAACACACAGTCCCTTTATTTATTTATTTATTTATTTATTTATTTATTTATTTATAAAGATTTTATTTATTTATTTGACAGAGAGAGACACAGCGAGAGCGGGAACACAAGCAGGGGAAGTGGGAGAGGAGAAGCAGGCTTCCCGCCGAGCAGGGAGCCTGATGCGGGACTCGATCCCAGGACCCTGGGATCATGACCTGAGCCGAAGGCAGACGCTTAACCGACTGAGCCACCCAGGTGCCCCCACACAGTCCCTTTAAAGTTAAGTCGTCTGAGGATTCAAATAACCCCCAAATGTCTTCTGTTCCCTGGATGAAGGCCAAATTGTGAGCCATAGTTAAAGAGTTTCTTATGAAACTGACTGAGGACCCTCATAGGTTTGCTGAAGAATTAATAGTTATTCAAACTTACCAACCTGGTTTCTCAGATTTATATCAGTTAGTTTGTTGCTGAGGACCAGGCCAAACCTTGGCTAAAACTTGCCTGATGGGCACATCATGAACAGGATTTTAAAAAACAAGCCCCTAACTTATGGCTAGAATACTTGCTGAAAACCTCCACTGAGCAATGGCGATAGCTTTCCCTAAGCCTCTTAATTGGAACAAAATTCAGGCTTGCACACAAAAGTCTGATGAACCCGTTCATGACGATTGTAATCAACTTCACATTGTTTTCAAAGAAAACTCTGGTCTTCCTTTAGATGCTGGATCCTCTCGGGGAGACTTTCTTTATTAATGGGCTGAACCAGGATCTTTCTCTTTCAGTTGAAAGGACCAGGATGGAATGGGAAACTGTGTCCACTCCAGATTTAGTTAATTTGGCAAACCAGGTCACTTGCACCCTAGATGAGTCACCTAAAAGAAAGACTGTTAAAATTAATTTTCCACTCTGGCAAATCCGGCCCCTAAACAAAACCAAAAAATGTCCCAGTTTCAGCTATTATTGCAAAGGGCCAGGACGTTGGAGAAAAGATGGTTACAAACTCAAGTGCCCCCGGCATCTTTAGCCCCCTAGCCAGCCTTTCTAATGTCCTCCCAATTCCCACTGTCGGGGCTCTGAGGAACTACAGAGGCTCTTCCCAGTCCTTCGTCTTTATCAGCTCAGAGAAACCACTCTCTAGAATGAGAGTGAATCTCTGTCCTTACAGATACCAGCCCTACACTATCAGTGCTCAGCCCCACTGCAATAAAACAGCACCTGCCTTGGGGCACTAAAACAGTTTGCTCACTTTGGCGGCACATACACTAGAACTGGAATGATAGGGAGATTAGTATGGCCCCTGCGCAAGGAGTACTAAACAGCTCAAATGGAGAGGTCTCTAATAAACCTCAACAAGTTCCTCTGTCTGTACCTATTCTCTTTCATTTTGGCTCTTTGAGAGACACACCTTTTTCTCTGAAGTTCTTCTGTCTCTATTCATTTATTAGGCCACGATTTCTATTTTATTTTTAAGATTTTATTTATTTATTTATTTATTTATTTATTTATTTATTTATTTGAGAGGGCACAAGTGTGGGGAGGAGCAGAGGTACAGGGACAAGCAGACTTGCACTGCCCAATGCAGGGCTTGATCCTATGACCCTGAGACCAGGACCCGAGCCCAAATCAAGAATCAGACACTTAACGGACTGAGGCACCCAGGCACCCCATCAGGCCAAGATTTCTTGAGAGTAGTACCATGCCAGAATTTTCTTCTCCCAAAAGGGGGAAATAATTCTAGAATTTGATGGTAGCCATCAAAATAGCTAAGCAAGTGAATTAAATGAGTTTTGACTTTTTTAATTTGCTCTACTTCTAATGGCACGATAGCTGAATCTGGGGACAATGATCATTAGTCCCTATTGGATCACGTACCACCCTTCTTATGGGCAAAATCTTCAGCTGATATGGGCAGAATCCATAGGGCCTACCCCCCCCGTCCCCCCTGTCCAAAATACAATCCAGGGAAATCTGTTGCCACTGCTCCCAGACACTTTAAATGGCCTAATGGACCCTTTGAGTTTGGACACTCGCCCCGTCTCATCAATATAAATATGTTAGTTATGGTTTGTGTGTGGGGGGGGGTTGTGGTTTTTTAAAAGATTTTATTTATTTATTTGCTAGAGAGAGACACAGCGAGAGAGGGAACACAAGCAGGGGGAGTGGGAGAGGGAGAAGCAGGCTTCCCGCGGAGCAGGGAGCCCGATGCGGGGCTCGATCCCAGGACCCTGGGATCATGACCTGAGCCGAAGGCAGATGCTTAACTAACAACTGAGCCACCCAGGCACCCCATAAATGATATCTTTTGATATCAAAATGATATCTTTTATCAGTGAAGTTGGAAGGCCTCTTTTCTTTCTTTCTTTTTTTTTTTTTAAAGGTTTTATTTATTTGACAGAGAGAAAGACAGCCAGAGAGGGAACACAAGCAGGGGGAGTGGGAGAGGGAGAAGCAGGCTTCCCACAGAGCAGGGAGCCCGATGCGGGGCTCGATCCCAGGACCCTGGGACCATGACCTGAGCCGAAGGCAGACGCTTAACAACTGAGCCACCCAGGCGCCCCCATGGTTTGTGTTTTCTCACTGAATTGAAATCTTCCCTTGTAGACAGGCCATTGCCTCTTCTGTGGCTAAAATTCTGTTAGAAAACATTATCCCTATCTGGGGAACCCCTCTTGCACATCATAGTGATTGGGGAACCCATTTTACTGGGCAGGTGCTTTGACAAGTCTGTGCTGTTTGGCCAGTTTTGCAATACTTTCATTGTCCGTGCCATCCTCAATCCTCAGGGCTAGTCGAACATGGCACTATTAAAACTCAACTGGCAAATTTGTAGAAACCCTCCAAATACCTTGGCCTGACGCATTGCTATTTTTCCTTCTAAATCTCAGACCCAACCCCTTGGGAACACATAGATTCTCACCCTTTGAGATAGTTACAGTAGGTCCAATGCACTTGGCCCCTGCCTCCTTTGACCCACAATTAATAAAAGAAGTCGTACTTCAATATAGTAAAGGCGTAATTGCTTCCATTAAAAAGAACCATGCTAGGTGGTACTGGCACCAAAACAGACACATAGATCAGTGGAACAGAATAGAGAGTCCAGAAATGGACCCTCAACTCTATGGTCAACTAATCTTTGACAAAGCAGGAAAGAATATCCAGTGGAAAAAGACAGTCTCTTCAACAAATGGTGTTGGGGAAATTGGACAGCCACAGGCAGAAGAATGAAACTGGACCATTTTCTTACACCATACACAGAAAAAACCTCAAAATGGATGAAAGACCTAAATGTGAGACATGAATCCATCAAAATCCTAGAGGAGAACACAAGTAGCAACCTCTGTGACCTCGGCTGCAGCAACTTCTTGCTAGACATGTCTCCAAAGGCAAAGGAAACAAAAGCAAAAATGAACTATTGGGACTTCAAGATAAAAAGCTGCTTCTTCTTTTTTTTTTTTTTTTAAAGATTTTATTTATTTACTTGACACAGAGAGAGACAGCGAGAGAGGGAACACAAGCAGGGGGAGTGGGAAAGGGAGAAGCAGGCTTCCTGCCGAGCAGGGAGCCCGATGCAGGGCTCAATCCCAGGACCCTGAGATCATGACCTGAGCCGAAGGCAGTCGCTTAACCACCTGAGCCACCCGGGTGCCCCAAGATAAAAAGCTTCTGAACAGCAAAGAAAACAGTTGACAAAACCAAAAGACAACTGACAGAATGGGAGAAGATATTTGCAAATGTCTTATCAGATGAAGGGCTAGTATCCAAAATCTATAAAGAACTTATCAAACTCAACACTCAAAAAACAAATAACCCAGTCAAGAAATGGGCAGAAGACACGAACAGACATTTCTCCAAAGAAGACATATAAATGGCCAATGGAAACATAAAACGTTCTCAACATTACCCGGCATCAGGGAAATACAAATCAAAACCACAATGACATATCACCTCACACCAGGCAGAATGGCTAAGATTAACAACTCAGGAAATGACAGATGTTGGTGAGGATGTGGAGAAAGGGGAACCCTCTTACACTGCTGGTGGGACTGGAAGCTGGTGCAGCCACGCTAGAAAACAGTATGGAAGTTCCTCAAAAAGTTTAAAATAGAGCTATCCCACGACCCAGCAATGGCATTACTAGGTATCTACCCAAAGATACAAGTGTAGTGATCCAAAGGGGCACCTGCACTCCAATGTTTATAGTAGCAACGTTCACAATAGCCAAACTATGGAAAGCCCAGATGTCCATCAACAAAATGAATGGATAAAGAAGATGTGATATATACATACAATGGAGTATTACTCAGGCATCAAAAAAATGAAATCTTACCATTTGCAACGACATGGATGGAACTAGAAGGTATTATGCTAAGTGCAATAAGTCAATTAGGGAAAGCCAATTATCATATGATTTCACTCATATGAGGAATTTAAGAAAGAAAACAGGATCATAGGGGAAGGGAGGGAAAAATAAGACGAAATCAGAGAGGGAGACAAACCATAAGAGACTCTTAACTATAGGAAACAAACTGAGGGTTGCTGGAGGGGAGGGGGGTGGAGGGATGGGGTAACTGGGTGATGGGCATTAAGGAGGGCATGTGACGTAATGAGCTCTGGGTGTTTTTGCAACTGATCAATCACTGAACTCTACCTCTAAAACTAATAATACACTATATGTTAATTAATTGAATTAAATTAAATTAAACAAATAATAACCATGCTGGGGCGCCTGGGTGTCTCAGTCAGTTAAGTGTCCGACTCTTGATTTTGACTCAGGTCATGATCTCAGGGTTGTGATACTTAGCCCCAGGTCAGGCTCCATGCTGGGCGTGGAGCCTGCTTAAGATTCTCTCTCTCCCTCTCCCTCTGCCCCTCCCCCCACCTTCTCTAAATAAGCAAACAAATAAATAAATAAATAGAATAACCATGCTTTGGTGGAGCAATCTTTTCATCTTGCACTCTTGGGAGATGAAGACCTTAAACACCATACCCTGCAACCTGGAGATTTTGTCTATTGGAAAAGAGACATTCCAGAAAGACTTTTCAGCCTCGTGGGAGAGGTCCCTCTCAGGTGTTGCTAGCCAAACTCCCAGGCCTAGAATCTTGGATTCACATGACACAAGTCAGGAAAGCACCAAACCCTGATTGGACCCGCCCACCACCTGGTGACCTGAAAGTCAAGATTTCCCGGAGTCTGAGCCGACTACATCCGACAGACAGTGTTGCCAAGATGTCCACACTAGGCCTGTTAGAAGGTTCAGGATTCATAAAAGTCTCTCTTTTTCATGTGAACTATTAACAGACTCTGAATTCTTATCCAAATTCATATTTTCTGAATTTACAGCTTTACCAGCTATATTACTGATAACACATTTCATGTCAAAGAGTTCTTTTGAGATAAGAATACTGTGGGGTTTTTTTTAAGATTTTATTTATTTATTTGACACAGAGAGACAGCGAGAGAGGGAACACAAGCAGGAGGAGTGGGAGAGTGAGAAGCAGGCTTCCTGCAGAGCAGGGAGCCTGATGCGGGGCTCGATCCCAGGACCCTGGGATCATGACCTGAGCTGAAGGCAGACGCTTAACAGCTGAGCCACCCAGGCGCCCCAAGAATACCGTTTTTAAAACATATTTGAAGTTTTGCTGTTTTGCAAAAATTTAACCAACTATTGCTTCATGGTCATACCTGCACTGTGTCTTCACAAATGCCCTCTGTGAATTCTTTCAAAGGGCTCTTTCGGTATTCACTGTTTTGCGTTCATGACCAAGTTAAATAGGCACTTCCGGGAGGCATAGGTCATTGGGGGTTTGCCTCCACAGGGAGAACTTTTCTCCCCTATGTTGGAATAAATGCCAATATTTTCAGTTGGCTACTTTCAGGCCTAGGGTCCTGGTTTGGAACCACAAATTTTATCTTTGGAATTGTCATATTACTTTTGATTCTGTACTTGTTGCCTGCCAGACCTTTCTAAAATGATATACCCAAAAAGGAGATGATCTCCGATACTACGTTCTTGATAAATGTGAACTAAAGGCGGGAAGTGCCTGAGAGTTAGTTCTCCTGCTTCCCCTCCTTCTTCCTCCAATGGGAATTTCCAACCTGTACAATTTCATTTGGGAAATGACACCCAGGGAAGACCCCTTCTGGCACTGAGGAACAGAAGGTCACTGAATTAGGAAAACCGGACTCTTGATCAGGGATGCTTTTGGAGAAAGATCTTGATCACAACGAGGAAATGTGGAAAGAAAAGGAAACCTCACTAAAATGGAGCGGAGAGGCCAGCAGGGGGAGCTCTCAGGCCATATCACCCAACCTCAATTACGGAAAGACTTGTCGGTTACAGACCCCAGCAGGAAAAGGGAAGTGGACCACCCCAGCAGCTCAGCCAATGAGAAATCAGCACCCTGGACTTGCCGCCTTCTCTCCTTTAGACTTCTGTTCAAAACAACTCCTCCCAACTTCCTCCTCCTTCTCCGTTAAATAAGGTTTCTCTCCTTTGTTGGGCTAGCCTCTGGGTTTTGGTGTAGCTTGCTGGTCCTGAATTGCAGTTCTCTTCTATTCCTGAATAAACCCGTTTTGGATCAAATAACTGTTTCATTGTTAAGGTCAGCAATACAAACAACCCACCTGCTATTTTCTGTTTCCAAATCACAAAATTCTGGCCTTAAAATAATCATCCACTCCAGCCTTCTCACTTGAAAGGTGAAACCTGAGGTCTGGAGGGAATGGGCTCACCCAGGAGTTAAGTCTCTGGATTCCTAAAGCTGTGCTCCTTTGATTTCACAGAAATCTATTAACCCTAAGTTTTCATGGTCCCCAAACGTTCGTTCTGAAACTGTGGAGCCAGCTACAACCTTACCTTGAAACCTAAGCCTATCTCAGTCTCTTTTTTAGCTCCTATCCCTTGCTCCAATATTCTTAATTATATTTAATTCTCTGGCAGCTCTTGGCGTTAACGATTCAGAGGGGCACAGTTGCTAGCCCAGGTCTCAGGGTTTATAGGTAATTAGACCAAGATTCACTCCCCACTCTGCAAGACTCCAAGCTCAGGGCCCTGCTTACTGTCCCACAGAGGCTCCCTTGGTTTGCCCACCTCCCATCCCAACACTTGCCTCAGTCCCTATCCAGCACCTACCATCTACAGCAGGCCTTAGAACCTAGGGCCTGGTGTCCTCAATCATGAGGTCTGCAGAAAAGTAGAAGGACCCCACCCCACACCCATAGGCCCTCCTTCTTCCTGCTTCTACCCCGCCTCTGCTGCCTCCTGGTTCAAAAGCAGCCAAGCCAAGAGGCCTGCAGACAAGCCTGCGCTCATCTCTAGAAGCTGCTACCAAGACAGCCACCAAGATTCTCCAAGGATGAAGGGCTCCTTCTTCCTCCTACTCACCATCAGTCTCCTGGTTCTGATTCAGGTAAGAACAGCCCCTTGGAGCCCCCGACACCACCACCCAGGACTCCCCAGACCTGCCTGGCAGGGGAGGGAAGAAATGCAGGCTCCTGGGCACTCAGCCTTCTTCCAGGAGAACAGAGGGTCCCAGCAGGAGAACCCAGGACTCAGGGGGCCTGGTCCCAGCATTCCAGCCCTTCTGGCTGGGCGCAGACTGCTTGAGGCTGGGGAGCGTTCGCAGGGTGCCAGGCACAGTGAGGCACACAGGGGGGTGATGTGGAATAGGAATGACAAGGCTTGGGGAGACAGCTCGGAGTGAGGAAGGATGGCATCAATCCCCAGGGAAGCTGGGGAAGTGGCCCTGTTGGGAAGGGGCCAGGACAGGTTCAAGGGGAGCTAGATCTGGTCCTGGAGATAGCAGGGAACCACCCCAGGGAGAAAAGCCTATGTGTTCGGGAATGCAAAGAAGATAGAAATCTCCCACTCCAGAAACAGCTGGAGTCTCAAATTCAACTGCTATTCCAGGAGGCAGATTTGGCAGCATCCCATGTGCCCTAAGGGCGCTAGCCCGCATAGGAGACCAGAGCCATCAAGTTCTAGATCAAGAACAGCTTGATCAAGCATCAAGAACAGCCTGATCACCATCAAAAACAGCTTCATCTCCATCAGGGGCAGCTTTACTTGTAGCCTGGTCAAGCATTGAGAACAGTTGGATCACCATCTGGCGATTTCCTCGTGCAAGAGGTCACACCCTCCCCACCTCCTCGCCCACCCACACTTTGCCAGTGTCTTCTCCCCAGCCTCGTTTCACACGACCTCAAGATTGTGATGGGCTCATTCAGAAGATGAGGAAGTAGGCTCAGAGAGGCTGAGCCCCTAGCTCAGCTAGTCAGGTCAAGGGCTGAGACACAGGTTCCTGTCTCCCACATGCTGGAGGAGCTGGTGGCTTGGCGGAGGTGAAAGGAAGCTTCCATGGGAGGAACCGCCTTTGACCCTGCCTGTGCCAAGGCAGGAAGGTCCTGTCCCCACAAGACCTTGTGGCAGAAGTCATGGTCATGGGGGACAGAGACCAGAGAACGATTGTATCAGGGTAGGGGAACTAGGTCTCTAAATAACCTGAGCTTCGAAAGCCCTGAGCTTGCCCCACTTCTCTTGCAGATAGAAACTGGAGTCCTGGGAAATGGTACCACAGCCACCACCACCAAGGAACCCAAGAGTGCGTCCCCAGCACTCAGCAACGTAGGCGGTAGCAGTGTCTTTCTCTTCCTGGCTAACACCCTCGTCCAGCTCTTCTACCTCAGCTGAGGTGACATGCCTCAGCCCTAGCTCCGGGCCCCCTGAGACAGCTGCCACCATCACTAGCAAGAGAAGCCCCCCGCCCCACCACCACCACGTCCCTGGGAGGGGTTGATGCCAGAGATGACCAGGCTGTGGGAATTGAGAGGCAGTGCCTTGGAGCTATGGGGGGGCAAGCGGCACCCAGCTGGGGATCAATAAAGTTGTCCTGTACTTGGAGCGGGGTCCTGCATGTGGTCACTGCACATCGCCGGACTCCAAGAGCCTGGTTTGCAGCAGCACCAAGGATCTTCCCTTGCCCCCTCCAGCAGGAGAGGTAGCACCAGAGAGCTCCTATGCTAGCGTTCCCGCCCCAGAATCCCAGGGCGGAGGCCTCTCCCCTCAGGATCACCTTGCAGGGACATGGCCCAGAATCTGCCAGCCTCTTTAGTTGCATGTGCTTCACCCAGCCCTAGGTGTTTGGGAATGACGGTCCCAGAGGATCCGCCTCCCCCCATCCTGGCCCTGGACATCCCCGGTTGCAGAAGCTCAGAGAATCCCTCACCCTATACCTGGGTGTCTTCAGAATGGCAGATTCAGAGACCCACTCCCTCAGCTCTTGGGGTCTCAGCCCCACAGGCACCCTCCTGTCCTCACCGGACACTGGACACTGGTCCACCAGGGGTGCTGAAAAGGATGACGAGGAGGCCGTCCACTTATACCCCACTGAACCCAGGCTGGGAAGGCAGGAAGGACACAGGTGCTCTAACCACTTCTAGCATCCTGGGTCTGCAGTGGTGGTACTGGGAGCTGCAAGGAGGGAAGGGAGCCCCAGAGAAGCCCCCAAGGGCCTTGAGCTTCTCTGTCTCTTCCTAGAGGACCTTGGCCAAGGGGCTGAGAAGTGCCTGCTAGATCGGGGGATGGAGGGAGCTGTTCCTCTTCTATGTCCTGTCTTTTCTAGGCTGGGTTAAGAACCCAGACTCCCTGTCCTGGCTTCTTTGACTGAGAGGCCAAACCTTTGGGCCTTTAGACTGGAGTTGGGGGAAATTAAGAGGGACGCCAGTGGGCAAGGTCCTTGGGGGTGTGTCTCCCATTCACCTCTCCTGCCTGGCCCGCTGCAACTCCTTCATACTGAACTTCCAAGTCTTCACCCCTCGACTTACCTGCATCCCTAGAACACTTTTCCTCCGCCACCCTCTAGCCTGGCTGACTCCTTCCCCTCCTCCACATCTCAGCTGAGCATCCCTTCCTCCCAGCAGCCTGCCCTGTGCCCCTAAGTGGTTCAGGTTCCTCCTCTGTGCATCCTTCTACTTCCCTTCCTATCCTACCATTGAGTGTTATTACCCTACCTGTAGGAATCCTCCACTAGCCTGTGAGTTCTCTGAGGGCAGGTACCAAGGGGCTTGGCTTCTGTTTGTGCCCCACAGCTCAGTGGACCCATTTGGACCTGGCTCAGAGCCGGCTCTTGGAACCCATCATTTGGGGTGACAGCATAAAGACCACACTCATCAGTTTGTCTGGGCCCAGGGCTCCCTCTGGTGGCCAAGGGAGGCCTTACAGCTGAGCCCCAGAACCAGAGCTGGGAGGAAAGAAGTAGGGCGAGTATAGGGCAAAGAAGGCAGGTGAACAAATCCTCACCCCATCCCCAAATATCAAGGTGCACAAAGATGAGGGTACCTGGGAGCATATTAGAAAACAGCTTATGTTACAACAACAACAAAAAGCCTATAAAAACATTCCATCCCAGGGAAAGCCTCCAGGGCTGGGGAACGGGGGCGGTCAGAGCACATGGACGGTCCAGATCTGGGACGCCCGGTCCTTGGCCAGCTCCCACAGCACCGCATGGTCCTGGTCATAGCTCCGGCCGCCTGGGGGAAGGGGTGAGAGATGGGGAGATGGTCAGAGATTGCTGAGGACCCCACTGGCCGCAGCCCCCCCAGGTGCCTTCTCCCACATACAGGCCCCCTTACCCTTCACATCTAGGATCCGGCCTTCAAACATCTGGCTGCAGATGTGGCCCGATTCACTGATGCTCCACGTCTGGCGGGGCAGGCGGCTCTCAGCCCACAGCACCGCCTTCGAGCCTGTGTTGGGGGGCCCGATCACCTGCAGGCTCATGGTCGGGGCCACCTGAGGCCCCAGGAGGTCATCAGGGACTCCGCCAAACCCGACACGCTTAACACACACCCAGCTTTGAATCCTGGTTCTCAGGGACTGGGGCCCTGGGCAAATCTCTTAATCCTTCTGCGTGCTGGATTCCCTGGGGATGGGAACCTCTGAGTGCTGCCTGATGCAGGCAGTCCATGTGAAAACCCATAAAAGGTCTGGAAAAAGAGCTCCTCCAGGAAGCCTCTTGTGACTGACTCCCAAAGCACAAGATTTCGCATCAGACAAGCTTCCACACACTAACTGCCTGTGTGACTTTCAGCCTGTTACTTAACTTCTCTGTGCTCCAGTTTCCTCACCTATAAAATGGGGAGTAGAGTAAGACCTGCCCCATAGTGCCCTCTGAGGATCATACGAGGCATTCATGTAGAGGGCTTACCACAGCACCTGCCACAGAGCCAGGTTCTCTCCCATTTCAAGTAAGAAGCGAAGCTCCTTCCATGGCCTACAAAGACCCACACCCCCGTAACCTTTCTGACCTCCTCTCTCTTGCTACTTCCCTCCCGCCCTCCCTTCACTGCCACCAGTGAGGGGAGCTGGCTAGTCCTGTTGCCAGGTAGGTTCCCACCTCAGGGCCTTTCCGCGACTGTTCCCCCTGCAGGGAGCACGCTTCCTGCAGATACCTACATGGCTGCCTCCCTCAAATGCCACCTTCTTTTTTTTTAGATTTTATTTATTTTTTTGACAGAGAGAGACATAGCGAGAGCAGGAACACAAGCAGGGACAGAAGGAGAGGGAGAAGCAGGCTTCCTGCCGAGCAGGGAGCCCGACGCGGGGCTCGATCCCAGGAGCCTGGGATCATGACCTGAGCCGAAGGCAGACGCTTAAAGACTGAGCCACCCAGGCGCCCCAAATGCCACCTTCTTAGGAAGGGCTCCCCTTGTCAGAGCTACTGATACTCCCTGTTCCCCTTTCATTGATTTTTCCTCGCATGCACTTCTCATCCCCTAACGTACTGAGGTATTTTACTCATTTAAATGGTTTCTGTCTCTCCCCCACTACGATGTCAGCTTCGGAAGGGCAGGTGCTTGGGAAATGTTCGTGGAGTGAATCTATCCTTATTAATAGGATCCAAGGTCTGTCCCAGGATATCAGAGCTAGGAGTTCCCTTAGAAGTATCTGGTTCAACGCTCTTGTTTTGCAGATGGGGAACTGAGGCCCAGAGAGGAGCCCACACTGCCCAGGGGAGCAGAGCCTGGAGTCTTCCCCGCCTCCCCAGGGTCCTGGCAAGTGTGTGTCTCTCTCTGTCTCTCTGGCCCGAGGGCAGGTCCTGCTTCCCCACGCAGGGAACCTTCGAGTGCCTGGGGCTCTGGTGTTCCCGTCCCAGCCCCTCAACCAGTACCTGGTTCTTCAGCAGCCCATGCTCGTAGTACCAGATGCAGCTGCCTCCCGCTTGGGGCTCAGAGACCACCACACGGCCCGCCTTCATGTCCTCCACGTGGTCTGGCACCGCCAGGAATCCCCTCAGTGCGGGATTCCAGAGGCGGAAATAAACCCGGGGCTGGGGGGGGGGGGTGCAGGAGGAGTGGAGAGTGAGAGATCCCTGGGGCAGGGATGCTCCCAGCTGGGCACCCGACACCCTCAGCTCTGGAACCACGAGCATCCCCAGCCCCCCAAGCCCTCCCTCCTGCCCTGAAGCCTTCCTTGGCCCTGCTTCTTCTCTCACACACGTGTATCAGGGGTGCATCTGTGGTGCACACCCACGACCACAGACACCACACGTACAGGGACACACTGGCAGAGATGCCCCAGGTCCCCGTGGTTGGGCAGAAGTTTGCCGCAGCCACAAAGCCACAGACACACGCAGCCCCGCCCCCTCCAGCCGACTCCACACCCCATGTTTGCTAACAGGATGGATGCAAGTAGGAATACAGACATGCGCACACACACCCGTGCTGAAGAAGAACACTGGCCCGGGTGTGGGGCAGACACCCGGTTGTCACACATCAGACCAGGCTCTGCCACAGATCAGCCGGGGGCTTGGATCGTGGTGATGGTAATAGCAGTCAGAAGAACCACCGCTAACCCACTCAAGCACCGTTCTAAGGGCTTTACAAACATTATTTATCCTCAGTCCTCAAGACAACTCCATCACATGTGTTATCCCCATTTTATTTCTTTTTAAAGATTTTTTTTTTTTTGGTCTTTTTTGTAAGTAATCTCTACACCTAACGTGGGGCTCGAACTCACAACCCTGAGATCAAGAGTCGCATGCTCTACCGACTGAGCCAGCCAGGTGGCCCCTACGTTATCCCCATTTTAAAGAGGTCCATGGAGGTACAGTACTTGCTCAAGATTGCAGAGCAAATCCTTGTCCATTTCTGTGGACCTTTATTTCCCCATTTGTAAATGTGGGGGCCGGAGAGAACCTCCAACCTTTCTTCTAGCAATGCTGTCCTAAGAGTCTGTGAATCTAGGGGCCACACAAAGATCCTCATACAAGGACACACGCTGTCTCAACAGTGTCACAAAAGCAGGCACAGGTAGTCATTTACACACCTCCCACACAACCACGTCACCTCCAGAGCACAGACACATGGATACAAATAACGTCACAGCCACAGAAATACCCTGAGAGGGCATGCGTGCGCGCGCACACACACGCACGCGTGCGTGCGCGCGCCCCATGGCCCTGCCTCCACAACAATGCGCATGTACATCAATGAGAAGCAGGTCCAGACATGCGCTCTGAGACCTGGAGAAACCCAAGCGTTTCCAGGTGTTCCAGTGTTTCCCAGAGGGAGGCACATGAGATGATTTTTAGTCCTAAGTGGATAAACAGATGGCTAAAAATTTAATGGCTATGTATTTATTATAATGCCAATTAAAGAAAAATCATACACACACACCAAACCCATGATTTTATGGATATCAGTCCCTAGCATAAGGATAAAGTGAAGACAAAAAGTGAGTTGGTTTAGAGAAAAATATTAAGTAGATAATGGTTCAAGAGGAACGACAATGTGGCAAAATTGTGACAAAAGTACCCAAATGCTGAGTTTGGGAAACATGGGAAGCACACGGCCCGAAAGACCGGCACAGACACACACAACCCGACTCGCTACCCACCTGCTTGATGGGGTAGAGGGAACCCACCCTCTGCGTCCCGCTGTACGTCAGCCAGTTGGTGATCTCGCAGCTGCCCACCAGCCACTGGCGGCCCCGGAAGTCACTGTGCTCACACAGCACCCAGCTGGGCCCCACAGGTGCCGGAGATGCAGAGAGCAAGACAGATAGACAGACAGGTGGAGGAGAGGCACAGATGTCAGAACATTCTCCACCTCCTTTTCTCTCATGCTGAGACTCCTCTGCCTGGTGTTAGGGTCCCGAGGGAGGAGAAGGGGGCCGGGAAGTGGATTTCGGATTTGCAGGGCAGAGGAGGGTCGTGGAGGATCCAGGCTGGGGTCCAAGGCCCTCCTCACACTGCCCCTCTCCCTCCTTCTTGGCTGGGGGCAGGGAATGGAAGGGAATGGAAAGGGGCAAGAGGCCAGGGACCCAGCCCTCACTCCCTAGCAGCCCCTACCCTTGAGCTCGCCCAACACACTCACACGCCCCCCCTGATCCGCACGGACAGCACGTGGTTGTTGAAGCCCTCCGCTTGCAGGCTGCGCACCTCCCTGTCCAGCTCGATCTCCTTCCCCTCAAAGCACTCCAGTCCGTACAGAAAAATGGAGGGCTCTGAAAAGTGCTGGGGCCAGGGGCATGGAAAAGCGGTGAGGCCGAGAGAGCCCCAGCCCCCACCTCGGCCCCAAATTCCAGATACTCCAATCCCCAGATCCATATTTCAGGCCCTCTTCCCTCCTGAGCTCCACCCCACAGAGCCCTGGACTCCTGGACACTGGCAGCTGGGCGTCCCCCAGATTCTCAGATGCAGCACGTGCCAGAGTGGGCCCCCCACGGCCCCCTCAAACCTCCTCGCAGTGCCAGTTAATGGTGCTTCTAACAGTAGTAATTATAGCAGTAATTATAGCGGTTCTCATGTATTCAGGGCTTACCACCTGCCAGATTCTGTGCTAAGTGCTTTACCTGATCTCATTATAACTTCTCAACAACCCTGTAAGGTAGGTGCTGTTATTATCATCCTTGCTTAACAGAAGGGAAACTGAGTCTGGAGAAGATCAAACCACTTGCTCAAGTCCCTAGAGCTGGGCTTCAGAACCAGGTCTGTCTGCCTGCAGAGCCCAACGTGTACTTATAAAGCTTGGACTCAGCAGCGAGGCTGCCTCGGGGAGAACTCAGCTCTGCCTGTCACCACCTTTGTGGCCTGGAGCAAGTCGCACAACCTCTCTGTGCGTCTGTTTCACATCTGGAGAAGGGAGCTGACGGCAGTGACAAAGCTCATCGGATTAAGTGCAGGGGAAGCATTTTACACACCGCCTGGAGCTCGGCGGTCACCGTCTGCTGTGCTGCCATGGCTGGCCCACCCCGTCCTCCAGACTCTGGTTCCTTACTATGGCCGGGCCGCTTCCCTCCATCTCCTCCCTGGCCCAGGGTCCATCCTTCCCCCTCTCCCTTACTGGAGCGGCAACCCTACTGCCTTGTCCCCAATCCTCCCCACACAGCGGAGCCAGCCCTCTGTCCCACTCCTTCCCGCACAGAAGCCCCTCTCCGCAGTCCGGCCCCTGCCCCCGATCACCTGAGTGCTAGTCCCTCCTGTCCCCAGACCACCTCTATATCTGGGCACACCACTGCCTTGTCATCTTTATGTCAGTGTGGCCATGGGTTCCTTGAAGGCAGGGCTGTGTCTGATTTATTTCAGCGTCCCCAGCGACCTGTCACGGTGGGTGCTCAATAACTCTCTAGTAAGTCAAACTGCCTTTGAAGCCATGGGTTTGGAGGGACCTGGGGTGGTTCTGACGATGACTGGCTTGAAGCTCCAGCAGCCTAGCCAACAGTGAGAAGAGACCCGGTACCCGGCATGTCCCCAGCAGCACCTCCTGCCCCAGGGGTTGCCTGGACCTGGACAAGGCTACTCACCAGGGGTACCTTCTGGAGAGAGCCCAGGACTGTGGAGGCTAGGCAGCCCATGGCTGTGAGAGTGGGGAACTCGCCCTCGGAGAGAATGTGTTGGTCACCCTCAAAGTTCTTCTCATCAAACAGGATCCAGCTGGGGAAGGGGAAGAGTAGGAGGATGTGAGTAGGTATCTGAGCTTGTCCCATCCTGTGCTTGGCCTGCCAGGCCCTCTGAGATGCAGCAGAGTGGAGGTGGACTTGATTGTGACCCCCACCCCCCGCTCCAAGCCCGTGGGAAGTCAAGAATGAACAGGCCCTGCAGCAAGAGACTGAGGCCAAGGCTTCAGAAATGACTGGATGAAATCATACTGCCCCTATAGAGGGAAATTTGGCAATATGAAGCAAAACTCTATGCACAATCACTCAGCAGTCCCATTTCTCGGAATCTCGAAACCTCCTTCAGAAACCTGAAATGGCGCATGCACAAAGTTCTTCGTGCAGTGTGGGTGGCCATGGCAGAGTGGGAGCAGTCTAAATGTCCATCAACAGGGGAGAGTTGATTAAACTAAGAATGTAGAGTATAATAACACAGCAGTAAAAAGGAATGAGGAAGAGCTCTTAAAGGGATATAAAATGATCTCCAAACTGTTAAGGAAAAACAAACAAGGGGCAGAACAGTGTTTATAGTATGCTTCCCTTTTGAAAAACTGAGATATAATGCACATACCATAAACTTCATTCTTTAAAGTGTACAATTCAGTGGTCTTTAGTATTCGCCAGGTTGTAGTACACTTCTTTTTGTGTAAGAAAATGGGGAAAGAGAGCAACAAATATATTTGGTTTCTATATTTATATACAAATTTATATATGAGAGTATATTCGCATATATTTTCAAAAAGAAACAATGGATGAGTTAACTAAACACTGAAAAAGCAAAAGATTACCTATGAGGGAGGGAGGGGAAAAGATCACAGGGATAGAGATAGGTCCTACTGATTGACTTAGCTTTGGAACTGCTCTGGACTGAATGTGTCTCCCCAAAATTCCTATGTTGAAGCCCTAACCTCAAATATGATGGCCTTTGGGAAATTCAGATGAGGTCAGGAAGGTGGGCCTCATGATGGGTATAGTGTCCCTATACAAGAGGAAGGCACAAGAGCACTCTCTCCACCACATGGGGACACAGGAAGAAGGCAGCTATGTGCTAGCCAGGAAGTGAGGCCTCGCTGGGGAGCCGAGAATGGGCCTGCACCTTGACCTTGGACTTCCCAGCCTCTAGAACTGTGAGAAAATAAGTTCCTGTTGTTGAAGTCTTCCAGCCTATGATATTTTGTTACAGCAGCCCAAGCTATGACAGGGACACTATAAATTTTTTATGTAATTAAAAAACAATTAAGTAAAAATGGAAAGTATTCCTAAAAATTTAAATAAATAAAATAAAATAAATGAACCTAACTGTATATCAGGTTGGTGGCATAACCACACACACAAAAAGTATTATTTCAAATGTCTTAAAAATGATACTTTGAACTGCACATACCAAGTGGGGTGTTGGTGAATGTCCTGAGGACAAAAAGAACCACAGAGAAACCTCAAACAGTTTTCACTGCTTTTTACTGTTAGTAATATTAGTAATATAGTTTTGAAACATCCAGCTTCCATCCAAATACCATTGGAATCGGAGTCCCTTGGCAGATAACTAAATCCAAGTTTAGGGCAAAAATGTACAAAATGATCCTGGAGCATCTTATTATACCAGGAAAACAAGGAAATTATAAAAAACCTATTGGAGTCACATCAAAAGCAGACAATTTGAAGGGGCTCTCATTTGTCAAAGAGAGAATGATTAGAGCACACAAAAGAATAGTAACTCCAATGGACGGAGGCATTTCAATTACATATAAATCCATGAGTTCATAACAATACTTAAAAGATATTTCATTAGCTCTAGAGGTTGCTAGGGCACCAATTCAGAAATTATTCTGAAAATTGATCAAGAGAAACTGATCCTTGGGAAAGGATCAAACTGCCTTTTTTATATAAACTATTTTGGGTAAACAAATAATAGAAAAGGGAAAGCTCTTCTTTATAGAGGTATTCCAGCTAACATATGTAGAAGGAATACCAAAAATCTTAAAATCATCATTTTGTAACCTCTAAAGAAATAAGGGGTCTAGGCAATTATCATCAGTGGATGCTAATACCATTAGGTGAGAGGTAAATAACAAATCTTATTTTTTTAATGGCAAATCTTACAATGTAGGGATCTTGATATCATTAAAAGTGGGACAACCAGGTATGTGCCTGAGGTAATGTAGTAAAAAGTACAGGGTACCACTTATATAGTCTTCTTGCCAACAGAACAAAACACCCTGAATCTCATCAAGCCTCCAGATCTACCAGTTTACAGGAAATATGGGACACAAAGGGAAAAAAGGCACCCAAAGGAAGCAATAAGCCAAATTCAGAAGATGGGAAACTTACAGGGCAAATGATTGGTTTTCTTTTCTTTTTGGGGAGGGGGAAGGGGGGCTGCAGAAGGAGAGGAAGAGAGAGAATCTCAAGCAGGCTCTACCCCCAGCGCGGAGCCAGACACAGGGCTCCTGGGGGGCTCGATCTCACCACCCTGAGATCATGACCTGAGCCAAAACCAAGAGTTCGTGGCTTAACCAACTGTGCCACCCAGGCACCCCTATTGGTTTCTTTAAACAAATGAATGATATAAAACAAAAAGAAAGGAGGGGAACTGCTATAAATTAAAGACCAAACTGACCAAAAGCAATGTGTGGACCTTGTTTGGATCCTGAGAAAAACAAATCAATTTCACAAAGGCACTTTTTTAAGACAATGGGAGAAATCTGAACATGGCCTGGGTATTAGGTAACACTAACAAACTACTGTTAATTTTATTAGCTGTGATAATAAATTATGGCTATGTGGGTTGGGGAGAGTTCTTTCTTACTAGAGAGACATATTTAAGTATTTACCTGTAAAATTTTATGTTGGGTCAGGGATTTTAAATGCTCCACTAAAAAAAAAAAAATAAAAGGCAGCGAGATAGATGAAACAAGATTGGAGTTCTTTATCCTATACTACCTACAAGTTTTACGTTTTCCATTAAACCTTTATTTTGCTTGGTTTGCTTTAAGATTGAATGATTCGGGACAGAATAGCTAATCTCAAGGAAGCCGAAGGAAAGAAATCATTTCAAAGAAAGACCTTCCAGCAGCCTGGATTTCCAAGTTGAGTTAAGCGCGCTCGGGCCGGTGCGGCAGGTGCGCCCCGCTTCTCCCCTCCCCCACGTCCTCACCTGCCCCCGTGGACACGGCAAGACTGGACCTGGAAGCAGGCGGGCAGGGAGGTCTGGTCATCCTCGAAGGAGATGTGGTCGCCCAGGAAGTCGGGGCCGGAGAAAAGCTGAATCTGCAGGTAGAGACATGAAGAGCTGAGAATGGAGGGCGATGGAGTGGGACAGAGAGAATAGGGAAGAGGAGACAGGCCCCGCACCAGCTCCTTACCTTTGAGACAAAGTGCAGATTGTGCTCGCCGACCTGAAGGGAGGGCCCAAAGTTTCGAGACTTAAGGAGGGTACCAGCCTCTAGCCTCAGTTTCCCGACTCTTTCCACAGCAACCCGTCGCTCAGGCCCGTGTTAGCTCCGCCCCTTCTCAGGGGCCCCGCCCCCACGCTCCCCGCTCGTGTCTTCCAGCCCCGCCCCCGCAGCGGCGGGCCCCGCCCAGGCCCCAGGGCCCCGCCCCCCGCGGCTGGCGCGCACCTGCAGGACCGGCTGCAGCGAGGCGAGGGCGCTGTTGCCCGCGCCCCAGTCATAGCAGTTGCGGTACACGCCCTTCTCCAGCACGTACTGCTCCCCGGAGAAGCCCACCTTCTGATAGGCCACCCACCTGCAGGGAGGGCGGGGCCCGGGTCAGCGGGGCGGAGCCGGCGCCTCAGAGGAAACCGCTCCTGGCCCGCCTCGCTCCCGGAGCCGGGGTCACTCACACGCCGCTGAGCACGTGGATGGCCTGCGTGTGGGGGCCGTGTCGCGCCAGCTCCACGTCCGGCAATGCCTCTCTCACCTCCACGCCATGCCCCTCGAAGTCCATGGCCTCAAACAGCACCACGGCCGGGTCCCCAAAGTCCTGGGTCCCAGGGATAGTCAGGTCTCTCCTGCCCACCCACGGAAATCCCTGGGAGTGCCCAGACCCCGGGGACGCAGCCCACCAGGGGACTTTGCAGTAAGGAGATCAGTGTGGCCTGGGGAAGAGCAGCCCGAAGGCAAGAGGCTAGACCTCAGGGAACACTTCCAGGTGCTCTGGAGGACTGGGAAAGAGGACACAAACTCTTCTCTCAACAGATTGTACTTGCGGGCGGGGCGGGGGGTGGGGTGGGAGACGTCTGGCTGTGGCCACAGGCAGAGGGATGGCCCAATTGCCCTTGCTTACCGTCCGGATGACCCGCAGGGAGGTCAGCCCCTCGTCAAAGCCTCCCCAGTGTGACCAATCAGCATACTCCCCCTCCTCCAGCAGATACTGGTGGCCCCGGAAGCCTGCCTTCTGGTAGCCCACCCAGCTGCGGGAAGGCGGAGGCGGACAAACAGACTTGGTCAGGAAGGCCCACGGATGTGTAAGACAGCTGCCCCCACCCCTAGGCAGCCCGGGCCATTCCCCAACCCCACTGTAGAGGCCAGAAGGGAGGATGAAGTAGGAGGAAAGTTTCAGAGTCCTCACCAGCCCCCAAGAACTCGCAGGGACCCCACAGAGACCAGGTGGGGGCTCTGGCTGTCCTCTGGCTGCTGAAGGTTGTAGATGTCTCTGCTCACTTCCCAGCTCTGGCCCTGAAAGCCTGTGGCCTCATAAACCACAACCTGGGGGAAAAGGGGTGGTGTGAGGGTGGTGGGGAGCCGTCTGGACTGAAACACACCCAGCCAGCCCAGGGAGTCCCTGCCCAGCATTAGTTAGCCCAGAGCTAAGTCCTCCCACTCTCACTAAGCTCCATTCTCTTAGGTAACTCCTGTCTCTTCTCTTACCTCTAACCTCCTTACACACCAAAAGCCAGTTCCCAGTGAGCCCATAGGATTCCACCCTCCCAAACCCAGCTTCTGTTCCCCAGCACTCTCCTCCCCTGTCTTCTGGTCCAGACTATGATAGCCACACGCATAGACACATCCCACCCAAAGGCCCTCTTCGACCCTGCAGCGCAGACTCCTACCTTGGGCTCCCCTGGCTTTTCCACACTCGGGCAGCCCTGCAGAGGAGACAGAGCTGAGACACCAGCCCAGAGGTAGAGGAAGAAGACAGATGGGGCTGGTAATCCAGGATTTACTTGATCCTGAGACCCCTAGAAATGGCCAACCCCTTGTCTTCCCTCTGCCCCAGCCCTTGGGCTAATTCCCCCTCTCCCAGATCCCACTCTCAGCAGGAGCCCCCCAGGCCCTGCCTCTTCCCCCAACCTGCAGGATGAGGTAACTTGTGACCACTTGCCCCTTACCAGTCGCATGGGCTTCAAGGAGCCCACCCTGGGGTCTGATGTACCCCAGGCCTCTGAGGTGGGGTACTCTCCAGGCTCCAGGATGCAGGGAGTGTCTTCAAAGAAGGGTTTGGGGTACAGCAGCCACCTGGGGGGGAGGAGGCAGAAAGGCAGCTGTGGCCCAGATAGCCAGGGACACAGATTGGTGGTTGGGGGGAAGGTTTAGAGGGGAGAAGAAGGTTTAGGGGAAGAGGCCCCCATCAAGTCGATGCTGGAGGATATTTCAGACCCCCATAATCTCTTGCAGTAGCCACTCCATCCATCCCCATTCCTCTGGCCTGGCGCTCTCTAATTTCTCACAGCTGGAGAGTTCTTTCCTGCACACATACCTGCTTAGGGGCCCCCAGTAGTTCCCCGTTAGCCCCACAATATAGTCCAGCTGCACAGAGGCCCTTTGATCTGTCTCCCTGCCATACTCCTGGGCCTCACATCTCCCCACCTGCTGCTTTCTTGGGCCAGACTGAACTTCCAAGGCTTAGATCTCTCACCTCTGGGCCTTTGCCGGTGCTGTCCCCTCTGCTAGATATACTCTTCCCCATTCAATTAACAAATATTTAGGGGCATCTACCCCAGGCCAGTCCCTGCTTCAGGCATCAGGGAGAGAGTAGTGAACAAAACATACAAAGTCGCCCATGCCCTGCTCTCATTATGCTGAGATTCTTCTGCGGCCAATTCATCCCAGCTGAGGCGTCTCCTCCTCCAGGAGGGTTTCTCTGACCTCGGGTTGGTTTGGTGCTTTTCTGTGCTCCCCCACCCCAGGACTCCGATCACCACTGCCTTCTTACTTGCGCGTCCCCTCCAGTAGACTAAGCACTTCTTGAGGGCAGGAGTTGTGTCCTGTCACCTCTGGGTCTCCAGCACCCAGCACAATGAATGTTAAATGAAGGGATTCCAGAATTGCCCTGACTCACAGTCCTGCAGAGACAGTGGCAGATTCCACCTGCAGGGGCCTCTCCCGGCCCTGGGAGTCCTCCAAGGCATCCGTTAGCTTCACTTGCTCCCCCTTGAGGCCCTCCTCAGAGTACAAGATGATCTCTGGGCTAATGTAATCCTGCAGAAGAGAGGTGGAAAAGGGAGTGTAAACAGCCCCCCTCAGAGACTACTCCCACCCCGCCCCTAACTGCTTTCCCAAGCCTGTCCAGCCAGGGCCCCAGGGTGCTCCTGGGAGACCTTTGTGGCCATCTGCAAAGAAGCCAGAGGGTGGCTAGAGTGTTCTCTGCAAGGTGGGCCAGACAAGCCTGAGACCAAAGCCATCTCTTTGGTGCTGGACCTTTGGTCCCTGTGACCAAAGTTCCCAGCAGGAGCCTGCCAAGTGCCATAGGCCGTTCGCCTTGCCTCTGGGTAGCCTGATAATCCAACCCAGAGATGAAGAGGGTGGACAGCTGTTTCCTGAGTCTAACTTTGACTCTTCCTTGGTAAATAATTCCTGCCCTAGTCCAGACTGGCTTCTACCTGCATCTTACCCCGGGCAGCAGCGGATCCTCTCTGCATTCTGGGTGTTTCTCTCCCACTAAGAATCATTTCATTCCCTCACCCCTTCAGCAAACGCTTATGAAGCCCCTACTGAGTGCAAGGCACTTCGCTAAGGGCATGTCCTACTCCATCTCAGTTGGCCCTCTCAACGGGCGTTCTTACTCCATTCACAGGCTAGGAAAGTGAGGCTCAGCGAAGTTAGGCGGCCCACCCGAGGGCACAAAGCCTGGACGTAGCAGGGCAAAGAACAGAGCAATGTAGTTTTTGTTCACTGTTGCAACCAGCACCTCCCACAAGCCGGCACACACTCGGCGCCCAATCCATGCTGAATGAATGAAATGAAACTAGGGCCACCTGACTTCAAAGCTCTCGTTTTTTCTCTTCTATCTCGTTACTTCCTACATGAAGATGAATTTATTGTGAGAAGCTCACAATAAACTGTCCACAAACATTTGTGTGTTTCTGGAGAGGCTTTCAAAACCATTCCCTCCTTTGCATAGCTGGGCCACTGCCCTGGTTATGACTCGTCAGCTCTCGCCCTCTTACCCAGAGGATTGCAACAGCTCTGTCTTGGAGTTATTCGTACTTTAATTAAAAAAAAAAAAAGTCTGATAGGCCCTGCTTTTAGAGTTAGGGCTTTCTCTTCTCCCTAGTGGCCAAGACGGTTTTGTCAAGCTTAAGTTTGGTAGTTTGTAAATTTGTGGTACAAAAACAGTATTGTTTTTTCCCACTTTACAGATATGAAACTATAATGTTGACTGTGCCTTTTCAAACCACACACCTCTCCCTTCAAATTCAGAGGTGCCCCTCACCTGGAAATCACAGCCCTGCCTGGTCTTCCTGAGTCCTGGATTTCTCCTCCTGGCAGCCAGAGGGATGTGTATAAATCCCTAATCTGATTATATGCTTTTCCTGCTTCAAGTCCCACCCTCATACCCTACCTTGACCATGAGTCCTGCAGGGCAGAGAGCAGGTCTCCCCCACCCACCCACTGCCTGGCATGGTGCCTGGTACACAGCAGACATTAACCAGGATCTGTGAGCAAATGAACAAACATCCTAGCACCTTGGGTCTGACCATGGGCCTGAGATCCTGGGCCTGGGGGCGGGGGGGGGGGGGTTGGGCCAGCACCCACAGCCACTCCCACCCATTTCTGTTGCTCTAACCGAACCCTTCTCCAAGTCCAGCTCAAATTTCCCCAGGCTGCTCTCCCAAGCTGGGGCTTGGCCTCTGTCTGCCCCCTGCGTCCCCAAGCCACGCTGAGGTCCCCAGAACTCCTTTCTTCCACAGGTGGGGCTCTGAGGTCAGGAATCCATAGTAAGCCCCCTTCAGGCTCCTCACCCATATGAGTTCTCCCGGCCATTCCAACTCCAGGCACCTGAGGGTGTCCCCATCCTCAGGGCCTGGAGCCTGGGGAAGACGGGGCAACATCTGGTGCCCACTCCCAACCACTCACCCGGACAACCCGCCTCAGGGAGCCAATGCCTTGGGTGCTCCACGCTGGCCCCGAGACTCCTAAATTCGCATCTCCTTCAGGCAGGACCAGCTTCCGGCCCCGGAACTCTGGCTCTTCGTAGAGCATCCAGCTGTGGGCACAGAGACCCAGGGTCACTGGTGGGGAGAGGATGTAGCCACAAAGCAGGATGGCTGAAGGGGTTTCTGCCAGGTTGGCCTAGGTACATCTCACCACCCTGACATCCCCCAGGTCCACAAGCAGCCCCCTGCCTCGCCTTGGCAGTCAGCACTCACCAGCCTCGAACCACCCTTACAGAGGCCATGCAGGCCCAGCCAGAGGTGTCGGCAGTGTCTTCCCAGACCTCCCTGCTGCTGCCTTGGCAGCCAGGCTCTGAGAAGAGGATCATCTAGAGAGGACACAGAGGGAATCCTCAGGCCCTGTCCCCAGATCCCCGCCTCCCCCATGGCCTCCCCCTTCCTTACCTTTCCAGGCCTGATGTTCAGCTTGCCCTGGGTCTTCAATGCTGGGCTCTGGCATGGAGGGAGGTGATAAAAAGTCTTACGGTGTGGCCTCCTTACTGCCTCCCCGCAACCTGTCATTCCAAGGATCCCACATGTTCCCTATTGGCCTCCACTCCCAAAGAGCTGGCCCACAGAGAATGTCACCAACCTCCAGGGACCTCATCACCCCATCCCAGGGGGTGAATGCCTATCACTCCCTTTCCCCAGCTTCCAAGAGATCAGAGCCACTAAGCCCTTTGGACTCCACAGCACAAGCCTTCTGCTGTGTGAATAGGGAAACTGAGGCCCAGAAAGATGTAGCTTGTATAAGATCACACTGAACTAGACATCACCAAGCCTCTGGCTTCTTGAGGCTCTCTTCCCAGTGCCACGATCCTCATACCATCCAAACCCTGCCCCAGATGAGGCCAGGAGCCCTCCCTTGCTCATCGAAGGCCTCACTCACCCACCCCTCCGGGGGCCGGGCACAAGCAGGGTTCTCCAGCAGTGGCCTTTCACTGCACAGCAGGGGCAGCTGTCCTGGCACCTTCCTGAGCCCCGGTGTCATGTGGGGTGTCAGAGCAGATAGTTTTGTGCCCAGTGGTTCCGAGGTGGGGGCCTCCTGCGTGGTGGGCACCAGACCACCAAAGAGAAGGCTGCCTCCAAGACGGGAAGGGGGCCTGCCCCCTGCTTGCCACTCTGGCCTCAGCTCTGGGTGGGGGCCCTTGGCATCTGCCACATGTTTCTTCATCATCTCCAGAGGAGAACAAGAGACCTGGGAGGGCCTCGCAGGGCGAGAGTCCCAGGAGGGGTTGGACCCGGCTTTCTCCTGTCTGCGTTGGAGCTTCTCGTCGTCGCTTAGGTAGGGGTTCTCTGGTTCTTCCTCCTCCTCTTCCTCCTCCTCTTTCCCTTCTAGTGTGGGTGCCTCCTGGGGGCTGGGTCCCAGCACCCCTGGTCCGGGCTGGTCCTCCTCGATGGCGGGCAGCGTAGCATACATAGCCAGGTAGGAGGAGCGGGGGGCTCGTGGCAGCCGGTGAGTGCGGAGGATCTCGGGGGGCTCCATGCTCCGCAGAGTGTCCAGGAAAATCTCCAGGTCAGCAGCCAGGGCCACCTCCTCCTCCCTGGATGTCTCTGGGAACATCTTGCCCTCGGTGGAGTCAGGGACAAGCTGGGCCTCCAGGCTGGCCTCTACTCCCATCAGCACTGGAGCAGGTGGGCCTCCTGGGCTGGGGGACACCTTGCCCCCTGAGGAGGGGGCAGGGAGAGCAGCAGCGTCCTGGACAGCCACTTTCTGGGTGGGAGATGGGGCAGCAGAAGCACCAGGACCCTGGACAACCTCTTTCTGGGTGGGGGATGAGATGCGGCTCACTTCAGAGCCCTCAACAGCCTCTTCCTTTTGGGGTGATGGGATAGTGGAAGCAGTCAGGCCTCGAACAGCCTTGTTCTTGCTGAGAGAAGAAGCAAGGCTGCCGTTAGTACTGTGAACAGCCTCTTTTTGGGTGCTAGGGCTGCCTTCTGGGGCCTGGACAACCTTGGTTGGCTTGGGGGATGAGGTGGCAGGAGCACCAGGGCCCTGCTCAACCTCCTTCTGGGTGGGGGATGGGTCAGCCTGGACACCGGGGCCCTGCGCTACCTCCTCCTGGGTAAGGGAGAAGATAGGGACATTTTCAGAGTCCTGAACAAACTTATTCCTTGGGGAGGATGGAGCAGAAAGCCCTCCTGAGCTTGGGACTGCCTTCCTTCTTGTAGAGGTTGGCGGAAGAGGCTGTCCAGGGACTGTAACAACCACCTCGCTCTTCACCTTGGGCAGTATGGTGGCAGGAGAGGGATCTGTGAACCCTTCCCTTTTTACAGAGGGCAGGGCCTGGGGTCCCCTGGGCTTGACAGTGAGCTGGGTCCTGGGGTGAGTGGGCACTGCAGGCTGCTCTGGGGGGCGGACTGGGTCCAGGGAGGGGGTACGGGTCTGGCGTCTGGGAGAGGAGGGTGACAGTGCATGGCCCTGAGAAATCTGGAGAGGGGGCTGGGTGGAGCTGGAGACCCCCTGCACCCTTGGGACCTCATGGGCTCTGGAATCTGGGGCTCTGCTCCGGTCTTGGTCTGGGTGAGCTGCAGGGACTTCCTGGTTCTGAGGTGCGTGAACATCCTCTGGGATGCGTGCAGGGACCAGAGCAGGTTTGTCCTTTGGCTCTGCCATCCCTGTCTCAGGGAGCTTCCCCGAGGCCACACCCCCTGTGCCACCGCCCAGACCCGGACTCCCTGGCACAACCGCCATGGGCCTGGGAAGCCGGCTGGCGGGGGTGCTACGCTCAGCAGGCACAAGGCTACTTAGCAGCTCCCGGGCTTGACTGCGGCTTGGTGAGCCCCCGGCCTGGGGGCTCACCACCACCGCCCGTACGGCGCGAACAACTTTGCGGCCCCTCAGCAGGGCCTCGCCCGACAGCATCGGCCCCGCGGTCACGGAGCTGTTCACCCGTCGCTCCAAGTGCCCTCCCACCACCACGGTGGTCTGCATGGTGCGTGTCACCCGACGTTCCTCGAGGATCCGGGGGCTCCCGCTGATGAGACTGACACCTGGGTGGGGGCTTGGCTCACGGGGCCCAGGCAGGGGCACCAAAATCTCAGTCCTGGCCACGGCTCCCAGGTGTGTTGGCTCAGTCCTGGGCTCTGGGGGGCGGCCATCACCCTGGCCTACCGCCTCCTTCAGCCTTCCCACTGGCCTTTTCTCCTTAGGGAGTAGCGTGTACTTCTTAGAAAAGATGGGCCCATGGCTCTGGCAGCTCTTGGAGCGGGACCCATCCCGGGGTCCCTGGTAATTTACAGTCATTTCTTCCCGTGTTGCAAAGCCGTTGACTTCCTCTCGACAGTGGCTGTACTCGAACATCTCCCGGGGGGCTTCTGTCTGCTCCCCCGACACCAGGGACATCTTGTGAAAGCGGTGTCTCATCTCTTCCTGGGCAGGGGGCAGCCGCCGCCACATCAGCATGGTGCTCACCACTGGGGCCTCAGCCTGAGCCTGGGGCCCGCCTGCCTCCTCCATGTTGCGCCCTGGCAGCCTGTCCTGAGGTGTCCTCGGCTCCCTGTGCTCCAGCTCCCTGCAGATGTTGCCAGAAGAAGAGAGATAGGGTCAGGGGGTGGGGAGGGTGGCTCTCGGCAGTACAGAGTAATGACCCCTGCCAAGCTCAGGCTCGGTCACCCCAGGCAACTCATTTGACTTTCTGGACCTTTGTTTCTTCACCTGTAAAATGGGCGTGCTACTCCCAGCTCTCCCACCATCTCCCCACTTTCAGATGATCCCCAATGCCAGGGTCCTTCAAGGGGTGAAGCTGAGGCCTGAGCCTGGAAGGAGAGAGAAGGGAGAGAGCAAAAAAGCCTATGGGTCGGACTCACTGGTCTATGGATGGGGCTGTAACTCTGCCCAAGGAGCCCTGGGTCTAGTCCTCCAGAAGCCAGAAACTAGAAAACCAGGCAACTGTTCTGACCCTGATCATGACCATGATAAGGGGAGGGAAGGAAAGATGGGCTGTGGCCTCCGGCAAAGCTGAGCTTCCCCTGACCCGATCGCTTCCTAGCTGGATGACCTTGGGCCAGCCACTTCTCCCCTTCAAGCTTCATGGGCCAGGCACCTTGCTAACTGCTTTATGTTCATTGTCCTTCTGAATCTTCAAAAGAATCCCATGCATTTGATACCTCAAAGAATCAATTATAAACAAACATTCCCATTTTGTAGATGAGGACAAAAAAGGCTCAGAGAGGTTAAGAAACTTGACCAGAATCACACAGCGGCAGAGGCAAGACTTGAACCCCAGCCCTAAGCACTGGACCACCATACTAAACTCCCTAATGTAATAATTATCTGGTGAACCAAGACTCTACGGTTTGGAGGTTTACTTTTAAAGGGGGCCATAGTAGTCCTGGAGGGACCACCCAGGCCCCACTCCAACTTCCAGGCTGTGCTGACCAGGACAATCCTATTCTGAGATCCCAAGGACCCAAGAGGTCAGGCTGTTCATCCTCAGCCTCAGGTCGAGCCTGTCTTCAGGGCCATGCCTCTCCAAGAGGCAGCCCCCAGGCCATTTATAAGGGGAGTTAAGGCCAGAAATGTACCGCTGTCCCCACCTCCCCTCCCCCATCTCTATCTTCTTCTCTCCTGAGAAGCTGGTGGAACCCAGAACTTTGATCCTGCTCTGTGGCCCTAGCAGTGACTCAGATTTTATGAGGAACAGAGATGAAAGGGGCTGAGGCCCAGGGAAGCCTGACTTGACTCCAGAACCTTGGGAGCTCGGACAGGGTCTGAGTGGCCCTGGAAAAGCCTTTCGTAGGGGGAAGGTGGGGAGCTGACATGAATCCCAAACCCTTCCCCAGACCAGAATTCCTGAGAGCAGGACACAACCAGACACCTGTGGCTCTAGATCAGAGCCCTTTGCCCGAGGCCGCGACCCCCTCCCATCCTCACTAAGGAGCCCCTTTTCTTCCAACAGAACCTTGTCCTGCTTGCTGGGACTACTGCCAAGGAGCTTCACCCACTCACTGAGCCCCCTACTGAGTCTCCTCTTTATTTCTGCAATAATAATAACTAGGATTTCACTGAGATTCCCTGCCCCTGAGGGCATTAAGTGGCAGAGCCTGGGTTCTAAGTCATCGATTGACTGATTGACTGATTCGTTCATTCAGGGCTAATTGTGTTAGGTGATGTGCTGGGCCCTGGTTTGGTTCACCCAAAGGTGGTATCCTAGGAGTCCAGGGGTCCAAAGAACTGGACCTAAAAACAGGAACCACATTTGGAAGGCCCCATTGGTTTTGGCAAAGCAACAAGAAGAGCTTCAAAGGAAGCCATTGGTCATCAGATCAGATACTGTAAATGACCTCCCAGCAATCAAAATTCCACGCCTTTCTCAAGCCAGCCCAGCCCCTGAACAACACTCCTGACAGTCCCTCATTCCATAAACATGTGGTCATTGGCTTCTGCTTGCACACTTCTGGGGATACAGAGGTCACCATTTGACAGCTGACCTGTCCTATCCCTGGAGAGTCATGACTGCTAGAGTGTTCTTCAAACTATGCTGGAATCTGCCTGTCCATAGCACCCCTTTCGTCCTTGCTCTGAAGACACACCCCACTGACCCAGGATGCCTCTCCTAGGCTAGCAGAAGTCCTCATCCCCAGAGCCCTCTCTTCTTCAGGGCCCCAGACCAGAAATGGGTCTGTTGGCAGGGTGACTGTGACCTCCAAACAAGGTGTGTGGGGCGGGGAAAGGGAGAGGCTGAGGAGGGGGCGGGGGGAGTGTGGGAAAGAGCGTGGTCTAACCCAACAAGTCCTGGATTCTCCCCGCTTCCCTGTGAGTCACCCCCAAACTAGGCCAAACCAGTCCACAGGCCCATAGGCCCACAAACACATGCTGCGTCACAAAGGCTCACCCCGACACCAAGACAGATATCAGCACAGTCCCACCGAGTCACACGGGCGCCAAACCAGTGCACTTACGCAGACTTGGTCAGACACGGTTACACACACTCAGAGAGACTCAGTGGACACACGAGGCACACACACACACACCCAGAAACACACAGACACAGTGACACGTGTCCCCATTCACAATACACACGGTCAACTCGCAGCCCTCCTCCTCCTCCTCGTGAAATCCGCCTGCACTCAAGCACAGACACATGGACGCATGCATGTCTTCCACAGCCCCACGTGTAGCCCCGACTGTGCCCCACCTCCCCGCCCCCCAACATCTGCCAATCCTCACCCAGGAATGCTTCCCCCAGAAAGGGGTCATCGAAGGATGATATCCCCAGAGGTCGGCGGCCGGCCTCTCTAAGTGAGCCCCTAGCCTCCAGCCAGAGTCTGTCATTAGCTACCTCGTCCCAAAATAGCCAGGGAGTGGCAGGTCGCGCCCGAGTCCCCTCAGCCAAACCTGCTGCTTCTTCCTTCTCCTCTCCAAGGCCTGCCTCCTCTGCCCACCTTCCCTCTCTCTGCAGCCCTTCTCTCCCAGCTGGGGCACCCAAGCAGGTCCCTGAGCCAGCCTGGGTCTCACCTCTCTCTTTCTTGTCACAGGTCGACATACCCTGACTCCTGCTCCGGGGCCTGGGCGTTCCTGATGCTGCCAAATCCACCTCCATGGGGTCACTGAAAACCCTGTACAGCAACCACTCAACCCTCCACGGACGGCACAGGGCCAGCAAGCCCTCTGGGAGAGGCAGGAGAAAGTGGTGCTTAGAGCACAAGCGTCCAGGTTCAAGTTCTGACCCCTTGACTTTCTAGCTGACTTTGGGCAAGTGATGTGACCTCCCTGAGCCTTAGTTTCCCTATTGCAATGGGGGCAGTCAACAAGATTAGTCCTGCTTCATGGGGCTTTCTGAGGATTTAAAAGAATTATGCTTAGGGGGCGCCTGGGTAGTACAGTCGGTTAAGCTTCTGACTCTTGGTTTCGGCTCAGGTCATGATCTCAGGGTCGTGGGATTGAGCTCTGTGCTCAGCAGGGAGTCTGCTTTGAGATTCTCTCTCTCCCTCACCCTCTGCCCCTCCCTCCTGTATGAGCATGCTTGCCCTCTCTCTCTCTCTCTCTCTTTAAAATAAATAAATAAATCTTTTAAACAATAAAAATAAAAAGAATTATGCTTAGAAAATAAGCCATGGGGCCCCTGGGTGGCTCAGTCAGCTAAGCATCTGCCTTCGGCTCGGGTCATGATCCCATGATCCTGGGATCGAGTCCTGCATTGTGTCGGGCTCCCTACTCAGCAGGGAGCCTGCTTCTCCCTCTCCCTCTGCCTGCAGCTCCCCTTGTTTGTGCCCCCCCGCCCGTCAATAAATAAATAAAATCTTAAAAAAAAAAACCCAAAAAACAAAAAACCAAGCCAGAAATAACAGCCACCACCATCATCATTAGGAACTTTTCAGAGCCCTCTTTGAGCCCCACTGCCCCTTCCTGGTGGCCCTAGAGACATCACCCCCTCCTCGGTGAGTTCTAGGGGACCCACCCTTCCACCTCTGGGCCTACCAGGCAGATCCAGGAGAGTCATTTCAACACAAATAAAAACTGAGGCTTGGGAACCTCGCGCCTGTTCCTGTGGTCACCACCCAAGGGCCAGGTGGGGTCGTTAATGCTGCGACTAAGGCGTTAGTAACAAGCATCCCTGCTATTTGGGCGGCCCAACTCCCTGGAGTTCAAAGCATGTCCTGTGACCACCTCTGCCTTCCTCATCTCCAGCTACCAAATCTACTCAACAACTCAAGTCCCAGAGAGGTTAAGCAGCTTATCCCAGGACACCCAGCCGTTTGGCTGGGCACCTATTCCCAGACTGGGTCTGTGGGGGGTATTGCTGAGAAGAAGGTGACCCTCCCCCATCCCCTCCATGACAGGCTATCCCTCTCTCAGGTAGACAGAGGAGAAGAGTGGCAATAGTCCGCGGGAGGTAGCCTGTGGCTGAGGGGAGGGAGAGGAGCGCAGAGTGGGGTGGGCAGGAGATGGCACAGTCAGCTCATGCTCAGGGAGCTGAATGAATGGGCCTTGAGTTGAAAAAGCCCAGAAACCAGGCAGAGACCCAAGAGGGGGCAGCCAGGCCAGTTTCCCCTCCCGCTGTCGCCCCATGTGGGGACCGACCTCTACTCACCGTCCGTGTGGGGACCCGGGTGTCCAGTGGGCCCAGTGCTCCTGTTGCTGGGCTGTGGCCTCCTGATGCGGCGGGGCGCTCAGTCGGGGCTCCTGGGGCAGGTCTGTGGGGCACCCCGTGACGGGGCGGGGCCCCTGGGGAGGATCCTGCCAGCCCCTGGATTCCTCAAGGCCGCAGGGGTGGAGAGCTGGTTGGGCCGGTTTAGGTTCCCCACCCACCTCCCCAAGTGCCTGCCCGTGCCCCTGGAGGGTGACAGTGATGTGGTAGCGGGTCCTCCTGGCAGAGGGACACTGGTGTAGGGTCCGGGCTGGATGTGGCAGGGCTGGCCCTGGTGTGACAGCCTCGCCCTTTGCCCCCTCTGCCGTGGGGAAGGACGCTGGGCGGGGCAGCAGGTTTTCCAGGTTGCCTGGTGGCTCAGGCCTCGCAGGAACCTCGGGGGCAGTGCCTGGGGTTCGCGGGCAAGCGCAGCCTGGGGTTCCTTGCTCCAAACTTCCAGGAGCTGGCACCGGGCCTGAGGGGCTCTCCAGTCCCACGGAGGCATAGTTGGCCAGGTCAGAAGCACTGCCCACAGCTGGCCTCTGTAGGCGCCCCAGGGGCTGAGGGGGCTCCCCTGAGCTGTGTCGTCTCCTCCGAAGCCAGGAACCACAGCTCCCTGCCCGAAGGTCCCATTCTGAGCAGCTGTGGGACTGGGCCTAAGGGAAAGCAGAGGCAGGGGACTGGTGACGGCACTTCTCCCTACCCTCCAAGCTCCCTCCTCACCCTTGACTGCCCTCCTGGGCACAGGAGAAGCTGAACAGGACTTTGACACCAAGCAGAGCTGCCCTAAGGGCCACGAGAACTGGACAAAGGGTAGAGCTCTGGGAAGGCGCTCAGCATTTCACTTACCCCCTTCCGTTCTGCATATGAGGGAAGTGAGGCCCAGAGGGGACACTGACTTGACTAAAGTCACTAAGTGAGGGCTCAACTCTCAGGCCAACTGCCACCTTCCCAGGCATCCACAGGCCTCTGGCCCTTTGGCAGCAGCTTCTCTGGGGATTAGGGGCTGCATGGACGTGCCTGGTACGAGTGTCTATGGCCTCTGCTGACTCCAGGCTTCCAGAGGGCTTGTAGCCAATGCCCCCCCACCCCGTCCCCCGACCCCCGTACTCTAGCAGCCTGAGATTCCCAAGCACACCTGGGAGGCACCTGGGCATAAAGATATACCTGGGCCATGAGGGATCCAGGGAAGAGGGTTCCCCTGAAAGTGGGACAAACCTACCTCCATCTGCTATCTTCCCCTGGGGCCCAGCCTGGCTGTGGGAGTGAGGGGAGAGGGCCATATGGACACTGCTCCCAAACCACTAATTTTCAGGGACAGGCTTGTGTCCTTGGCAACAGAGGAGCCAAGTCTGGGGTCAAAAGTCCTCCTAGCAGGGGCCCTTGATCCCAAATACCTCAATTTACTCATCTGTGAAATAGGTACAGCCTCTTGCTCCCAGGGGCTAAATACCTCAAGAGACAGGAGGGCACCATGATTAATGTGGGGGCCTGGAGCCAGGCAACCCAGGCTCAAATCGCAGCTCTGCTACCTCCCAGCCACAATCTCAGTTTCCTCGTGTGTAAAATGGGTATGATAATAACAGCACCTGCTTCCTGGGAGTGCTGCGAAGACGGTATGAGATAAGCCGTGCAGAGTAACCAGCACATAATGAGTACTCAATTAAATGCGAGTAATTACTAATGGTATTCGGGACCACAGACACATGGCTGCTTGAAGGACCGCCAGAGGAGGCCTTCTGCTCCTCCAAAGGGAGGACACCCTGTTACTGTTCAAGCCATGGCTCAGGTCCCCACTGAAGATGGGAAAACTGTGGCCAGAAGGTTAAACCACCGCCCAGCTTCACCCCTGGGGCTCCGTGCCAGGAAGTGGCGAAAGAGGGCCGGAGAGGAGACAAGGTCAAGCTAAAGGAGGGAGTGCAGAAAGGGGCCTCCTGGGCACAGGCACTGAGTAGGAAGCTCAGGCTTCCAGAGCATCTAGGTCCCTTGCTGGATGTCCTACACCCATGACTTTCTTTTTCACGACAACTCTGAGCGGCATTCTTGTCCCTATTTTGCAGATAGGGAAACTGAAGTGGGGAGTGATCTCCGCAGGGTCACACAGTGAATCAGTGGCAGAGGGAGGATTAGAGAGCTCCAGGTGCCTGACTTGTTAAGTCAGGGTTCTCAGGGCTGGCCCAGCCCCTCCCAGAGCTTCTGACCCCCCTCCCTCCCCTCCCACCACATCGGATTCTCTCTTACCTTGAGGCTGACGTTGCTGGTGCTGCCCAGGCCCTGGGTTAGGTCAGGGCAGCTCCGGCCACCCCAGGGCCTAGGAAGGAAGCACAGGGAAAGGAGTGAAGTAGCCTCTTCCCCTCCCACCCTCAGACTGGACCCTGGGGCCCTCCCCTACTTCTCTCAGGGCACATAGGCAGGATGAGCTCCTGAAACCTTAGGAGTGAGTGGGGCAAGGTCTACGCAGCAGCCTCCCTTCTGCTCCCTCCCCCAGCTGTCTACTCCCCAAAAGAGAGAAAGAGACAGGAGATGAGCTTGAGACAAGAGTGGGGACTAGGTCTGTAGCAGGACCAGAATATAGAAAAAGAACAGCACCTCAATAATTCCAAAGCCTGCCATTTGCTGAGGCCCTCCCAGCGCCAGGCTTAGCCTTAGGTATGGCGCTCACGTGATCTCCTTCAAGCCTCACAATAATCCTAGAAGGTGGATATTATGTCCCTATTTTTCAGATAAGGAAACTGAGGCCCAGAAAGGTGAAGTGACTTGCCTGGAGTCACACAGCTGGTGAGCCTGGGAGTTAGGACACTAGGACTGTCCCATTCCAAAGGCTGGTTGGACATCATGGCACTAATGGGGGCAAGATGGGGAAAAGTGCCTTGACTGCCTGCCGCCCCCCACCCTGCCCCTGCCCAGGGGCAATCAGCAGGGCTCAGAGAGGCCTGGGCCTTAGTGCTGGAGTCCCATTACCACATCTGGTGAGAACCAAGTACAAGTGCACGCATGGGATGTATCATTACGCTGACCCATGAGCATGCACAGTCCCTCCCCTGTCCTCCCAACCCCTGACTCACCAGCATGCCAACCCTGCCTCCTCTCAAGCGGGGGGGGGAAAGGGAGGGGCAGTGCCACCGGGGGCCTATAGGGCAGGTTCCTGCCAGACCAGGTAATGGGAGAGGGCGTGGCTTCCAGGTGGGGGCGGGCAGGGCAGTGGCAGGGTGTGGGTACCCCCTGGGGCACCCAGGCTTCCAGGCTTTCCAGGGTGGCTAGGCCCTCCCCTCCCCTCCCTCTTCGGTGTGAGAGAGCAGTACAAACCCCTCCTCTCCCTCTGCACCCGCCCAGTCCTCAGGTACCCCACCTCTCCCAGGGCTGCTAAAACAGCTGTGTCATGATAAGATCAGAACAAATTGCCTGGTAACTAATAGATACACAACACCTGGTGCCTGGAAGCACATTCCATGCTCTTTTCAGATACAGGGCCCGTGAGCCACTGGGGGCCTCTTCACTATCCCTCCCAGCCATTCAGCTTTGCCATCCAGAGCCTTTTTCCTTCCACTTAGACAGTAGCTATCAATGAGTGCGCTCAGAGAGAGGAAGCAATTTGTTCAAGGTGACCAGGCCAGTGGCACCTAGGGTTAGGACGGAAGTCTGGCCCCCTGGCTTGCAGTCCTGAAATCTCCCCAGGCAAGAGAGCAGCCCAGCGCTTCAGGACACGGGCTCTGGAGTCGGACTGCTTAAGCTCTAACCCCGCCCCCACCACTTCCCTGCTGTGTGACCAGGCAGGTGACTTCACCTGTCTGAGCCTCCGTTTCCACATCTGAACCACATGAACTACCTGCCTCATGGAGCTGCTGTGCGGATTAAATGAGATAATCCAGGTAAGGCAGGATGCAAGAGGCACATAAAGGTTTATTGTTACTACAGTCTGGGATGACAGGGGAAACCGTCCCCGTGGCATCTGAGGGCAAACGCAGCGCCGTCGACGACAACTCAGGTGCCTGTCGTGCTCAGGACAAAGGGAATGCAGACCAGAGGGAAACTGGCCTGTGACGTGACAAAGTCCACGGGGGCAGGGGGAGCTCCTACGTTTGCCCTTAAACTGGCTCTGGAGAGGAAATCATTATCCACGGGCCGTCGCCTGACTTCGGGAATTGCCAAAGTTTCAAAAGAGCGCAGGTACTTTCTAAAGACCATGTTCACATTCATATATCCAAAATCGTAGTACACTGACACGTATATTTTTATGCTCAGACAGTCATACACGCTTATTTGAACATCCACTACCCTCTAACACACACACACACACACACACACACACACACACACACCCCTAGGGGCGCCCCTGCAGCCCTCCTCCATCCCCCTCACCTATCCCGGGCTCTGGCCTCCTCCGGGGTCCGATTCCCCCGGCGCTCCCTCCGGAGCCCCAGCCTGGCCAAGCCGCGGGCCAGGCGCGCCCCCAGACTCCCGTGCCGCTCGGCCATGGCCAGGGCAAGGCTCCGGGCTCCCGGGCGCCACAGCGCTCGGGGGCCACGGGGGCCACCCGGATCCGCTCCTCAGCAGAGAAACGCCTTCTCCGGCCCGCCCCCTTGAACAAACAGCGGCCCCGCCCGCAGTCCGTGCGGGCGGGGGACTGACCCAGAGGCGGCCCTTGCCCCCAGACATGGGGTGCGTTCTGCAGGGGTCGCTCCGCCTGTGCCCCACTTCTCCTCCCCGCTCTTGCCGTGCTCTCCGCACGGTCCGCGCTACTTCCTTAGGTCTCGGGGGGCTCCAGGGGCACACCGGGGGCGAGCGGCCCCCGAGCTGGCCTTGCACGAGGTGGGCAGGAAAGGGGAAACTCGGGCGAGCGGGGGCCGGACGCGGGGCTGAACGACGGTCGTCCCTCCCCCCGAGAAGGAGGGGCTAGAACGCGGGGGCGAGGTCGAGACGGGAGGGGGCATGGTCTTGTCGAGCGGATGGGGCCTAGCCCGAGGGGTTGGCCTCTGGCGCAGGGCCAAAGGGGTGACGGGGTGGGCTTTAAACCCGGACCTCGATTAGGGGATGAGAGAGGCCGAAGCCGACCCCGCCGTTGCCCCGCCGCGGTGGGCTCCTGAGAGTTCTCGCGCGCTCCCGCAGAGCGTCCGACAGAGCGCGAAGCTCGCCCAGTCCCCGGGTGGGGAAGTCGCTTTCAACCCCCTGGGGGCGCGAATGGAGGCCCCTGCTGGAAGTTGGCCAGCTATTATTATTTAAGAATTTTATTTTGTATTATTTTTTAAAAAATTTATTTGTTTGAGAGAGAGAATGAGAGACAGAGCATGAGAGGGAGGAGGGTCAGAGGGAGAAGCAGACCCCCTGCTGAGCAGGGAGCCGGATGCGGGGCTCGATTCTGGGACTCCAGGATCGTGACCTGAGCTGAAGGCAGTCGCTTAACCAACTGAGCCACCCAGGCGCCCCGGCCAGCTATTATTATTTAATAATGGCTACTGTTTATTGTGATTATAACCTGGTTCTCCTGCTTCCCAGGCAGTAAGTACCCTTTCCCACCTGATGCTAACTCCCGAGTCCCCCGGGGGTGCAGAATACCTTGCACATCTGAGGGGATCCTCTGGGACTGCAGGGAGAAAGGTCACTAGGAGGGTCCTAGTTCCTCAGGTTCTCTTTGCCAGTTCTTCCCTTATACTCCTTGTAGGGCCTCTACACCTTCTGTGGACTCGTACCTCCTTAGCCCTTTGCCTTCTGTGGTGAGTGGTCCTGGCACACAGGACGACCTCGTGTTTCTGGGTCATGAATGGACATTGACCTCCTTGTGTTCCTGCCCCTCCACCCCCACGGGGGGCTCAGATCCTGGCATGTACAGAGGGAGAAGCACACCCCACCTACCTGACCATGGCAGGGAGTACCAGCTAAGGAGGCACACTGGCTTCCTAGGAGCTGTGAGACAGGAAGGTGGTGGGAAGCAGCAGACATACATCTGGGCAGGTGCTGGAACATCTGCTCAGGAAAGAGAGCAGTGTGCCCAGTGCTTGGCAGCACAGTCTGTGCCATGCGGAGCCCTGGAAGGCTGGACTATCCATTGGCAAGCTGAGATGGGAGGGCCAAGTCCCAGACACGGAGAAGGACCCAAATCCAGCTGATGTGGATGGCTGCAAGCACCCACCCCGTGAGCGGGCATCACAGGCTCTCCCTGGCTGTGTTCTCTGACCTGCTTCCAGGTGAGGTGTGAAGTCTGACAGATACACAGTTGCTTCCTCCCTCCCCAACGCGCC
>NW_023270447.1:74416540-74651303 GCF_011800145.1 Mirounga leonina | reverse complement strand
TCCTGGCACCAGGGCTCAGGCTGGCTGCCCATACTTTCCCCCAGATGCCAAGGACACCTTGACCTTTTCCAAACCCCAGCCCGTCTGCCTCTCTGATGGCAGCGCCACAAGATCTAGGGCTTCCTGGTGCCATCGGGCAAGGCAGTCAAGAGACGCCAGGGGCAGGTGGCTGTGAGCTAGGCCACAAGGCCGTGCAGGCGGTCGTGCAGCTTCAGGTGAACACGCTGGGCGAAGCGCCGGGGACAGACACTGCACCAGAAGGGCCGGGCCCCCGAGTGCAGGCACAGGTGGGTCTTGAGGTTGCTGGAGTTGCCGAAGCGTCTGTGGCACATCTGGTGGGAATGGGCACTGGTGTCAGCTCCGCCCACCTGGCTGGCTCAGGATCTCTGCTCCACCCCCCGACGCTGGGCACCCCTCACCCCCCCCACCTGCCTGTAACACTGGCCCGGAAGATTTCCCCTGATGATTTCTCCCTGGGACTCGGAGACCTGGGTTACTATCCCGGTTCTTACTCCCTGTGTGACTTGCATAGGTACCATCTCCTGCCCGAGCCTCGTTCTCCTTATTGGTAACATGTGACCATTAATACCTAACCTCAGAGGTGTGACGGACTGGATGAGATCATCACATAGGACCCTTAAGCATGGGCCTACAGCTTTCGTGGGCATAATTAACATTTACTGGGAGCTGCCGCATGCCAGGAATTGGTCTCACAGAGTCTTCCCCGAGACCCTGGAGAAGCAGGGCTAAGTCCTAGTATAATTCCTCTATTACAGTGAGAAAGCAGAGGCTCAGAGGAGGAGAGCCACCAGCCAAAGATCACTCAAGTTGGAGGGAGAACTGGGATTTGAACCCAAGTAGCCCAGATTTAGAACCGCGATGCTTCTTTCACGTCTGCCTCTGTAAACTGGGGAAAGAATTCCTGCTGTTCTGACCTCCCAAGGGATGTAGCAAGACTCAAAGAGAGAAGGAGCTAACATCGAGCTGTGTTATCTGTAGTGTTTGCGTACTTTGCACACGCGAGGCCCTTTACTTCTCCAGCAACCCTGGGAAGCAGGTTACGGGTATCCACTCTCCAGGACTCCCCAGCTTTATTATTCTCCTCCCGTAGACATACATCTCTGTTCCTCACCCCAGGCCTAGGGAGGGACCTCCAGTTTCACATTCTGGCCCTTCCAGGCTGACAGGTCATTTTTACCTCCCTCCACCTCCCTCCCCGCCTCCACCCTTGCCTCCAGTCCTGTCTGCACTTGCTCAGGAGCATTGGTGAATGGAGGCTACAGGGGCCATCTGTCCAGGTGCCTGGAACTACTCACCAGCCTGCAGGAGTACGGGGGAGGGGAAGTAGGCTCTCACCAGGCATTCATGGGGCCGCTCCCCAGTATGCACTAAGTGGTGCTTCTGCAGGTGGGCGAGCTGGGTGAAGCTCTTCTGGCACAGGGCACACTGGAATGGGCGCTCCCCACTGTGCACACGCAGATGGACCTGAGCCAGGTGTGGGAGAAAGGCTGCCACCTGCCCAGAACCCTCCAGCAGGGCCTGGGATCCTGTCCAAATCTCTCCCCACAATCCCACAGGACCCCTGTTTCTCATCAAGGATTCTCAATCCCCTTGCTACCCTATCCCTGCCCTCAGAGCCTCTCTTCCATCCTCCAAGTTACCCTCACTCTTTCTGGTGCCCCGTGGGAGGGGAGGTGACAGTGGTCAGAAGGCTAGGTAAGGGATGGCCCACATATATATATCCTGAGCAGTGCAGCGCAAAGTGTGGTCCACAGGGGCGCCTGGGTGGCTCAGTCGGTTAAGCGACCAACTCTTGGCTTCAGCTCAGGTTGTGATCTCAGGGTTGTGATCAAGCCCCATGTCGGGCTCCATGCTTAGCTCGGAGTTGGCGTGGACTCTCTCTCCCTCTCCCTCTGCCCCTTCCCCCTGCTCTCTCTCACTCTGTCTCTAAAATAAATAATCTTAAAAAAAACGCACATTTATTTATTTGAGAGAGAACAAGCATGAGCAGAGGGAAGAGGTAGAAGGAGATGGAGAAGCAGGCTCCCTGCTGAAGAGGGACACCCCCCCCAATGCCGGGCTTCGTCCCAGGACCCCAGGATCATGACTTGAGCCGAAGGCAGACGCTTAACCAACTGAGCCACCCAGGTGCCCCCTAAAATAAATAATCTTTAAAAAAAAGTGTGGTCCACAGACCAGCAGCATCAGCACCACCTGGGAGCAAGTGAAAAATGCAAATTCTCAGGCCCTGCCCCAGACCAGCTGAATCAAAATCTCTGGGGCAGGGACCTAGGAATCTGCATGTTTCCTAGCTCTCCAGGTTTGAATCTCATTAAAGCTTAAGAACTCACACCCTGGAGGACCCCGAAGGGCCGTTCCTCAACAACCATAACTTTTCCTCAACTTCAGTGTTGCCAACACGTGCATAGATCCCCATCTTTGCTGACACAGAGCAATGGGCCCGGGTGCTCCTGCTGGGCAGTGTGGATGGTGACACCAAGAGCAACATGCTGCTTTGTAGGATCCCACGTGAAAAAGGCTCGTTGTCAGGTCTGTGACCGAGACTCACTAAAATCTACCCGCTCCCCCACTGGACCTTCAAACAAATAAGGAAGAGGAGGCTTAACCGGGGATCTAGAAAGATGGTTGTTTGGGAAAGGGCTTTGCACTCGACACGGAGAGGCTACCATCAAGGCCTAACTTCACCATGAAACCAAAGTGACCTCGGGCAAACCTTTCCTTCAGTTTCCCCATTTTTGACTGAAATGAGATGCCCTCAGAGACAGTCTCTTAGGGTGGAGAGGACTTTGGTGGCCATCTTGTCCTGCATCTCCTCTCTGCAAACATGACAGTGAGGGGCCAAGTGAACCATCCCAGATCACAGCCTAGGGGTTGCCCAGGAGTTGTTCCAGCTTTCAAGTCCTTGATTCTGGAAGCAGGGTAGGAGGGGGTCATGGAAGGATGCTGAGGGGAGCAGCGGAGCCCGGGAGGCAGATACCTTGAGGTTGGAGAGCTGTCCGAAGCTCTTGCTGCACACGTTGCACTTATACAGGACCTTGCCGTTCTCTTTCTTCAGTGGGTAAGGCAGAGCTTTGGTGCCTGGCCGGGAGCCCGTGGGCGCCCGCCTTGCTGGAGCCGCCCTGCCCGCGCTCTTTGGCCCTGGGGAGTGGGTCCTGGCAGCTCCAGGACCTTGACTCCGGGCCTGGGAAGGTTGGCTTTGGCCAGAGGCTTGGGGGGCCCCTGGGTAAGGACACAGTGTCTCCCTCTGAGCAGTAGGGTGCCCAGGTTCATTGACACTCATCAGCAAGCTGGGCATAGCCTTGTTGGGGTAGGAAGGGTCTGGGGGCAGCATGAAGATGAGGGGATATTGGACAGAAGGTAGGGCCCCATAGGTGAACAGGTGAGGTGGAGGCAGAAGTGGATACTCAGGATAGAAGGAGTGGAGGCAGAATGGGAGTTCTTTGGAGATGGGAGTGGGCAGCGGGCAGGAGCAGGGGGTTGGGGAAGAGCCACTGTGAGGAGAGAACGATGGGCAGAGGGCCCCCTCGCCGGCTCTTTCCTGATGGCTTCCCCTCTTGTCCCTGCTCGCAGGGTACTTGGCCGTGAGTTTCTCATCAGTGGAGCCGGCCTGCAGCCCTGGTGACTGGTGCTCTGCGCAGGAAAAGAAATACTGGTCAGGGCCCTGCAGCCTGGGGGAAAGTTCTGCTCCCCATCGAACTGGGCCGCTAGCTAGCTCGGGGTGGGGGAGTGCTCTAGCCTGCAAGCCTGCTGGATGACCCGGGCAGGCGTTGTCCCTCTCTGAGCCTCCCTGGTCTGCACTTGCCGACAAAAGCAGCTAGAGTTTATGCAGCGCTCAACAGTTTTAGAGAGAGAAAATGATTTGAGAAGCTTTTTAGACACCCAGGTGGAAAAGTCAAGTAGGCAGCTGGATGAATTGGTTTGGAGTTTGGTTGGTTGGTTGTTTGGTTGGTTGGTTTGGAGTTTAAAGGAGACGTCCAAGCTGAAGACATATGTTTCGGTGCCAGGAGCCCTGCCTGATGAGACCACCTAAGGGTGAGCTAGATCTGCTGTGTCCAAAATTGGTGGTCACTTGACACATGTGATCCCATTTCAATTAATTAAAATAAGTACAATAAAAAATTCAGCTCCTCACTCACACTAGCCACATTCAAAAGACTCGGTAGGTATGGCAGCAAAGAGCACAAGCATGGATGGTGACCCTGATTGCAGGAAGTTCTATCAGACCGTGCCCACGCTCCCTGAAGTGGACAAGAGAGGAGAGGAGGGAAAGCAGAGGAGAGAGGAGACCAAAGCAGGGGAGGGGAGGGAAGAAGGCTCTGGACTGAGTTCAGAGCGTGGGGATATTTAGGAGGTAAGTAGAGAAGAGCTAGCAAGGGAGGTGGAGATGCAACAGCCAGGGAGGGGGGAGATAAGCCAGGAGGGACGTAAACTGAGATACTAAAAAGAAAAAAATGCCACAAAGTAGACTGTCTGCTTGAATCCTCATTTATTCACTCCGCCAACCTCACTGAACCGCTTCACTCTGCGCTCCGTGCTGACATGGCCACATAGTTCCCGCCCTCCAGGAGGCCACAAGTGTGTAAGGAAACGGTGCATTACAAAGCAACAAATCTAGAACAGATCCTACTCACCTGGAAGAAGAAACGGGCCTCAGTGATGTGGCCGAAGTCGCAGAGCCAGAAAGAGCAGAACCAGGACTCCGCCCTCCGCTCGCTGGCTCCCAGTCAGCACCCCTATCTTATAAGGACCCCTCCAACTCACACATTCTAGGCAGCCAAAGCACCATCTTCAATGCCCGGGACTTTGGCTACACCTACTCCAGATCTCCCTGCCCGAGAAAGCCCCTGTCCACCTCCTGTGGCTCAGGGCTCACCCTGAAACCCCACCCACCCACCCACCCCGGACCAAGGCCCGGACTCCAGGCCAAAATGTGAGGCTCTGTTCTCACCGGTGGCACTGGTCCCTTCCCTTTCCTGTCCTGGAACCTAAGAGTCCTCTCCCGCCTCCGGCCTCCGTCCAGGTGCAGCCCTCTGCCCTGGGCTTACTTGTGCTCAAGACATCGCATCTGAGACTCTGCGGGGCTGTGCTCAGGGGTGTCGGCTGCAGGGTGCGCAGATATAGGCCGAGGCCCTGGGGACAGGCCAGCGAGGCAGACCTGGCTGGTGCCAGGGGCAAGGGGTGCAGCCAGCTGGGACGGGATGAGCCACGGGCGTCCACTGTGTCGGAGGGTGGCGTCCAAGCTGAGAAGACCTGGAGGGCAGGAGGCAAGGGGCTTGGGGGTGGGAGGCTGGGGCACCTGTGTCCCTGGGTTGGTCCTAGCTCCAGTTTGATTTCCAAAAGGAGAGGAGAAGCTAAGAGCTGCCCTCCACGTCTGCCACTCAAATGGCTTCCCCATCCCTCAGCCACAAATTTCTTTCCTCAGGAACTTTCATGCCCATCCCAGGATTGCCCTCCTCCTACCCTCCAGAACCCCTCACCCACCCTCCCTTCCTGACTGCCCTGGTCCCACTGGGTCTCAGACCATCAACTGTGTTTTGAATGGAGCCAAGATGAACTCGGAGAAAATCCTCATCAAAGACTATAAGCCCCCCAAGATAGCCCTGGGTTCCCCTCCCGCTAAGGCCCAGGCCATGGTCATGGAGCCAAGGCGTCCTACAGGCCCTATCCCTTCTGATGCCCCACAGGAGGACTCTGACCCCTGGGGCATGAGAGAGGGTCTCTGGCACCTCAAGGGCACATCCCCACAAAGTGCTGGGTGGGATAGGGATGCTCAGGACCAAGGGACAATGGGAATCTGGTCCCTAAATATTTTCCCCCACTTCATCCTGACATCTTCTCCCTTCCATAATCGGGCTGACCTCAAAGATGGGGCTGGGATCCCTCCTTACCTGGTCACCTTGGCAGAGCTGGAAGTCCAGGCTGCAGGACAGGAAGCCCCCTGTACTCCTCAGAGCCTTAGCCTTGTGGCAACAATTCAAGTCTGGAGCAGATTCCCCCTTCATGCCCCTACTACCTGGGAAGACAGGTCAGTCACCGGTGAGCAGTGAAGGACCTCCAAATAGGAGCCTGGCTTCTAGAGCTGGCCCTTCCACTAAACCATCATGTGACCTTGAGCCAGTCACTGCCCCTCCTGGCCTCAGTTACCCTATCTGCAAAACATGAGGGCTGGACAGGCTGATGTGTAAGGACTCAGTACTGACATTTAGAGGCCAGTGATGCTCTCTGGGTAGGTGGCAGAAGAGGATTGAATGGAGTCATCCCTAGGGAAGAGGAGAGAGAGGAAGGTTCTCATGGAGGTTACTTCTAAGTGAACTCAGAGACCTGAAGGAACATTCCAGATTTCCTGGAGGACACCAGGAATTGAGAAGCTGCTCCCTTCCATGCTGGGAGGGACTTCTGCCTCCTTGACTCTGCCAACCACAGCCCACCCATCAAGGGGTGCCCCTGCACCCTCGATCATCCACACAGCTTTTCTGGGCAGCTGAGGAAGCCCTAGGGTTCTGCCTCCCAGACTGCCCAGGCTCAGCTCTCTCACCAGGGACAGTCTGAGAGACTAGGCCAAGAACCCTCCGGGTCCCCTGATTTGCCTGACGGGAAGATGCCCTGATTCCTCTGCTGTCTGCTCAGTTAGCATCTCGCTTCTCCGCCTTCTTTCACTGAAAGCCGCACAACACAGGGACCACCTCAGCTCAACCAAGTGCCCCAAGGTTCCTGTTCTCCTCAGGAGCCATGCGTCTCTCCTTCTCAAGCGCCCCTGGGGCCCTAGCACATTCACTCAAGCATCTTGGCCTTGCAACACCCGGTCTCCTTTTTCTCTTCCCTGACTCCTCCCAGCCCTGCCCAGCAGAGGCCCTTCACCTGCCTGCATGAGGCTCTTCACCGGGCTCTGCACAGCTTACCTCTGGAGGATGCAAAGAGGTGGGCAGGCGGGCAGCCGCTGTGGCTGGGGCCCCAGTGAGTGTGAGAGATGACAGGAAGGTGTTACATTTGAAGTTGCCACTTCAAATAGGAAGAAGGGGATAGACAGGCAGGCAGGGAGCCCTGCAAGGCCTGATGAGAGGGAGCCGCCCACCAGCCCTAACCCACCTGTGACAACTCCACAGGACAATGTGCTGATTTTGGACCACCATGAACCAGGGCTACTGGAATGTCAGTGTGTGGAGGTGGGGTGGGATGGGGGTTGCTGTGTCTGGTTCTCAGAGAACCCAGATGGCTGAGTCCAAGAGGGACAGAGCAGGGCTGAAAGGCTGGAGCTGGGGTCCCTCTGGAGATGGGGGCGCAGCCGAGATAGAGACAGGCAGGGATGATGACAGCAAAGACAGTGATGGTGACGCGGGGACAGGAACGGGCACAGACACAGAGCAGGCAACACAGAAGGACATGGGGTGAAGCAGAGAAGAGAGTAAGAATCTGGTCTCACAGAGCAGAAGCCCACGAGGCAGCAAATACACCTTCCTCTTTCTCGTCCCAACTCTGGTCTGCCTATCCTGAGAATCCCTTTCTCTAATCCAGATACAGCGTTGAGACCCCAGCAGGGACAAGGGGTACTTCAAGGACATTGCAAAATGCTTGTAGGGCATGACGAGATATCAAAAGAGAAGCTCCATTAGCCAGGAAGCAGCTTTTTTTTTTTTTTTAAGAATTTATTTATTTATTTGACAGAGAGAGACACAGCGAGAGAGGGAACACAAGCAGGGGGAGTGGGAGAGGGAGAAGCAGGCTTCCCGCCGAGCAGGGAGCCCGATGCGGGGCTCGATCCCAGGACCCTGGGATCATGACCTGAGCCGAAGGCAGACGCTCAATGACTGAGCCACCCAGGCGCCCAAAGTACTCTTATTTTTATTTATTATTATTATTTTTTTAATTTTTTTTTTTTAAGATTTTATTTATTTATTTGACAGAGAGAGACACAGTGAGAGAGGAGCACAGGCAGGGGGAGTGGAGGGGGGAGAGGCAGGCCTCCCGCCGAGCGGGGAGCCTGATGCGGGGCTCGATCCCAGGACTCCGGGATCATGACCTGAGCCGAAGGCAGACGCTTAACGACTGAGCCACCCAGGCGCCCCAGGAAGCAGCTTTTTAGGCCAAGCAATTTCGTTACTTCTGTGAGCAAGAAAAGGTGCATCATTTCTGGAGACTCGAATTCTGCCCAGTCGGTGTGTGTCTGTGTCACACAGTGTCTGGCCCAGTGTGACAGCCCCAACTAGTCACCAGACTCCACCCAGCTATTCCATCTAGGTGGCCTGGAGCACACAGGGACATCTTGGACTCTCCGACATGGGCCAGGGCCATGTTATCGGTGTTTCTCTGCCAGCCCCACCGCTGGCTGCTGATCACCTCCACTGTGGCCGCCTTCACTTCCTATCATAATGATCTTCCCACATTAACTGACTCCTGCATGTCTGGGAGTGTCTCAAGGACAGGGACCCCTGTCTACTCATTTTTGTTTCCTGTGCAGACATCTGTTGGGTTTTCTGGATGCCCAGTTTGTGGAGCTTCCCCCCACATGAGTCTAGAGGGAGGCAGAAGGCACCTCCCACTATAAAAGCCAAAAAAAAATAAAATCTTTAAAAAAATAATAAAAATAAAAGGCACAATGGCCACACACTTAATTCCGACCTCCCTCTCCCAGCACATGATGCAGACATATGGCATCGACTGGGCCAATTGGATACCCCCATCCAGACAGGATCAGAAGTCAGTGGCCCTGAAGTGGCAGGTCCGTGGAGACTCCACTCTGCACATGATGCCACATCAGCTTCCAGGGCAGCAGAGGAGAGAAAGTAAACATTTCAAACAGTTCAGAGGAGGTGGCAGAATCCTCTCGGGGCTGGTCCTGAGGCGTGTGGTGGGCTCCCAGCTCCCCCTGTTCCAGCCTGTTCTCCAGGCCTGCCTCTGCAGCCTTTCCAGACATTCTGGGAGTTTCCTCAATAATTCTTAAACAGACTTACTTTTCTTTCTTTTTTTTTTTTTTTAAAGATTTTATTTATTTGACAGAGAGACACAGCGAGAGAGGGAACACAAGCAGGGGGAGTGGGAGAGGGAGAAACAGGCTTCCCGCGGAGGAGGGAGCCCGATGCAGGGCTCGATCCCAGGACTCTGGGATCATGACCTGAGCCGAAGGCAGACGCTTAATGACTGAGCCACCCAGGTACCCCGAAATGGACTTACTTTTCCTAAATCCTCCTGAAAGGGTTTCTATAGCTTAAGCAAAGAATCCTGCATAATATATGCCCAGAACAGAAGATGAAGCAACAGGATTCAGGCTGGAAGAGCCAAGGATCTGAGTGGTTAGTTACATGTACAAACAGCTTCCTGCCTTTCCCAGATTCATGGAAGAGCTTGCAGCACCCCTTGCAGTCTTGATCCACCCAAACTCCATGCGCCCAAAGCTGGAGCCCTCCCAGCCTCCAAGGCCACAAGCCTGCCTCCCCTACCGCCGTGCTGGAATCACAGGGGGGCACCCACAGAAGGCCCTAGTCTCATCTCCCGAGGAGGAGTCACACACACAGTTGGCTTCCATCTCCCACCTGCCAACTCCAACCCCTCCTGGCATCACACTCTGCTCCCAACTCTCAAAAATGTCTGGACAACCTCTTGATTAGAAACAAAAAGGGAAGTGGTCTTGGAGATTTCTGGATCTCCAATCCCTGAAAGGCCCAGCTAGGAATGTCCTGGGAGGCAGGCTGAGGACACAGTCCCTCAAGTTCCCGCCCTAAACAGCCTCTACCTGCCAATCCCTTCCTTGCTCCCATCTCCTGAGCCCTGCCAGGTCTTCTGTCCTGTCAGCCTCCGGATCCACTATGATGTCATTAGCCCAACTGTGATGTCACCACATCTGACATCCCTGGGATGGGTGGCACAGGCAGAGGATGACAGCCTCCTAGCCAGGGAGCCTGCGTAGATGCCTGGACCCAGATGAGAGACCCAGGCCAAGCCAAGCCCTCAGGGAGCAGAGGGAGTTTGGGGAAGTGCTTGTGGAGGGGAAATAGGATTTGGGGCCTATGATTCCAGGGTCAGTGGGAGACACCAGAGAGGACTCTGACAAGAGCTGGAGGGCGGGACAGAGTTCGTCAGGCTCCCGACTCATGCACACTTATTTTCTTCCTCTTTCTGTTAATGACAAAATAAAACATACTAATGGTAAACATTTCAAACAGCAGAGAATAAAAAGACAAAAATGGAAGCTCCCCTCTTTCACAATTTCCCCGTATCCAGTGTGAATAGTTTGGTGTTTATCCTTCTAGACATTTACGTATGAACCTACAAACAAGTAAGTGAACGTTTTCATTTTCTTTTTTTTTTTTTAATTTTATTCATTTATTCATGAGAGACAGAGAGAGAGAGGCAGAGGGAGAAGCAGGCTCCCAAGGAGCAGGGAGCCCAACGCGGGACTCGATCCCAGGACCCTGGGATCATGACCTGAGCTGAAGGCAGACGCTTAACCATCTGAGCCACCCAGGCGTCCCCATTTTCTTTTTATATAATAGGATTATATGATACAAATGCTGTTGTGCAGCTCTCTCCATCCAACAGTCTATTGTGGCCATCATTTCATGCAGAACATACACAGCTGCCTCTTGCTTTTTCCTGACTGCATAGTATTCCTCTGCAGGGATGGGCAAACTATGTGGCATTCCTGTATTGTGGACTCCCAATTTTTCCCTGTTCCATGGAAGACTGGAAAAGACCTCCATACGGAAGTAATAATGCGGAGTGATTAAGAATGTTTGCTCTGCTGGACTTAATCCCAGCTCTGTGACCTTATGGCAAGTCACTTAACCTCTCTGTGCCTCTTTCCTCTTCTGTCAAATGAGGATAATAATAGTACTTGCTTCACAGGGTTCTTTTGAGAATTCCTCAAGTTAATTCATGTAAAGCTCTTAGAACAGTGCCTGGCCCAAAGCAAGCACTTGACAAATGTGGGTTAATATTAATATTGTACATCAATCTTTGTTTAGTTAGGCAATTATCTGCAAGTCAGCTTCCTAATAGTGTTAAAGTTGTGATGAATGTTCCTGGCTCACTTTGGAAGACCAGAATTTGAGCACCACACTTGGAAAGATTAACTAAATTCCGTTTTATTCTTTAGCCCTTAGTTGGAGACCACCGCACTCACCCAATGCTGTCCTGCCCCCACGCCAGTCCTCACACCACAGTAATTATAGCTTTTGGCATTTGGGCACTTACCATGTGCCAGGAACCCTGCAAAGCATTTCGACATGTTTTGCTCAACTCAATCAGCACAATGAGCCTCCAAGATGAATGCTTTTATTCCTGTTTTACAGGCAAGAAAACTGAAACTCGGAGAAAGAAAGTGACTGACTCAAGATCACATGACCCAGGTTGGGAATGCCATGTCCCAGAGAGGAAGGAGAGCTCAAGGAAGAATTGCTAGAAGGGCACCTTGAAGAGGTAAAAAGAGCCACAAGTGAGGTACAGTAGAGTCTGGATTCCCTTCAGGACTATGAGAACTATGTCTTAGGCATTGGACTAGTCGCTGGGATTATAGCCCATGGGAATATGACCTAGACCTTGGAAACCAACGGGCTTGTTGGATGCTGCTGAAATAGAAAGTGGGATGCAAGTCTCAGGACTTATTATTAGTAGAACAGGCACACTCTACTTTGGGAAGCAAAGTAGAGCCAGGGGTGTAGGGCTGGCTCAGGCAGTAAGAGGGAGAAACAATGGAACCACAGGAAATGCCCTACTTCCTCTTTAAAAACCTCAAAAGCTTCAATCCACAACCATGGCCACCTCCAACCTTGAGGCCAGCCAGGTGAGCTCCAGGCTGGCTCAGTTCATGGGTCCTGGAGCTCTGCTGCATGAATACTTCAGGACAGCAGGTAAGGAATCCTGGTCAGGAGGGGATCTGGGACTGTCATTGGTTTAGAGGGTTAAGCAGCAATGTGGGCTATGACTCTGGACAGGGTTAAGGGTGGGGAGCTCCATGCTCTCACCTCACTCTGCTCTGCGGTTGACACCTCCTTCCCCCTGCCTGACACCCACTTATCTCATCTCCGTGGACCATCTGTCAAATGCAATGAGTTCATTTTGGCTTCACACCCTAGGGCGGGGAGATCCTGAGATAGGGTGCACCAGCTTTCACATCTGCAGAAGGGGCCTCAAGACTCTTGCATCTCTTGCATCTTCCCCTGCACCTACCTGTGACTTTCTAGTCCTGAGGACAAAATTAAGAGATGTCTTTGAATGACATCTGAGGTCATCCCACCCATCCTCTCATCTCAACCATTCCAAGAGGATAGGAGGCAAAAAAAAGGTCACACGCACTGGATTCAAATCCACTAGGGCTGATATACTCTTAACCACTACGCAACGCTACCTACCGTGCACATGGATGTCCTTTGCACCCTTGCAGGAAATGGAACAACTGAATTCCACCTGTATGTCCACTATAAGAGGAACTATGTGCATCCATGCAACAAAATACTGTGCAGCCAGAAAAAAGCAAGGGGTACATTTACTGAGTGACTCCTACGTGCTAAGCCTCTTGACAATCGTCTCATTTAATCTTCCTCAAAATCTTTCAAGGTAAAAAAAAAAAAATCTTTTACGTTAAGAATTACTAATGTCCCCATCCAATTCTTGATCTCAGGTCCATGAGTTTGAGCCCCACACTGGGTATAGAGATTACTTTTTAAAAATGTATGTATATATATAATGAAAGACAAGTGTTGGCAACAATGTAGAGAAAACAGATGCTCTACGGACTGAGCCAGCCAGGTTCCCCTTATTATATATTTTTTAAAAATTACAACCATCCTGATGATCCTATGAACATGTATATACAGGTGCTTGTTTGAACACCTGTTTTCAGTTCTTTGGGGTATATGCCTAGAAGGGGAACTTCTGGGTCATATAGTAATTATTTGTTTAACTTTTTGAGAAACTACCAAACTGTTTTCCACAGCAGCTGCACCATTTTGCATTCCCACCGACAATGTCTGAGTGTTACAATTTCTCAACAACTTTGCCAACACTTATTTTACTTTTATTTTTTATTATAGCTACTCTTTCCTTTCTTGGTGGAATCCTTCGAAGCACAAAAGTTTTTAATTTTATAAAGTCTAGTTTACCTACTATTTATAGTAGCAAAAAATAAAGGAGCTCAGATGTCCATCAACAGATGAATGGATAGGGGTGCCTGGGTGGCTCAGTCGTTGGGCTTCTGCCTTCAGCTCAGGTCATGATCGCAGGGTCCTGGGATCAAGCCCAGCATCGGGCTCCCTGCTTAGCAGGAAGCCTGCTTCTCCCTCTCCCACTCCCCCTGCTTGTGTTCCCTCTGTCTTTGTGTCTCTCTCTGTCAAATAAATAAATAAAATCTTAAAAAAAAAAGATGAATGGATAAATAAATGGTTGTATATATGTATGATGTTGAACATACATATATGTATGTATATGGAATATTATTCATGCACTAAAAGGAATGAAGTACTGATACATGGAATATTATTCATGCACTAAAAGGAATGAAGTACTGATACATGCTACAGTGTGAATACATCTCCAAAACACTATGCTAGGTGAAAGAAATCAGACACAAAAGGTCACATGTTTTATGATTCCATTTATATGAATGTCTAGAATAGATAAATCCACAGAGATGGCTGACTGGTCATTGACAGGGGCTAGGGGGAAGAGGGAATAGAGAGAAATTGCTAATGGGTAAGAGATTTTACTTTGGAGTTATGGAAATGTTTTGGAACTAGATACAATTGGTGGTTGCACATTATGAATGTGCTAAATGCCAGTGAATTGTTCACTTTAAATGGCTAATTTTATGTGACGTTAATTTTATTTGTGTTTATTTTTTAAAGATTTTATTTATTTATTTGTCAGAGAGAGAGAGAGAGAGAGAGCACAAGCAGGGGGAGCAGCAGAGGGAGAGGGAGAAGCAGGCTCCCCGCTGAGCAGGGAGCCCAATACGGGACTCAATCCGGGACCTGGGTTCATGGCCTGAGTTGAAGGCAGACGTTTAACCGACTGAACCACCCAGGTGTCCCAGAATTTTATTGTGTTTAAATATGTGAAAAGACAACCCACAGAATGGGAAAAAATATTTTCAAATCATATATCTGATAAGGAATTTGTATCCAGAATACATCAATAACTCTTATAACTCAATAAGAAAGGACAAATAACCCAACTAAAATGGGCAAAAATGTTCATGCAGACATTTCTCCAAAGAAGTTATACAAATGGCCAGTAAGCCTGTAAAGAAATGTTCAACATCATACATCATTAGGGAAAAGCAAATCAAAACCACTATGAATACTGTTTCACTCCCACTAGGATGATTGTAAATTGTAAATTTTTTTAAAGATTTATTTATTTTAGGGGCGCCTAAAATAGGCGGTTGGTGGTTCAGCTGCTTGAGCATCTGCCTTTGGTTCGTGTCATGATCCCAGTGTCCAGGGATCGAGCCCCGCATCGGGCTCCCTGCTCAGCGGGAAGCCTGCTTCTCCCTCTCCCACTCCGCTGCTTGTGTTCCCTCTCTCTCGCTATATTTCTCTCTGTCAAATAAATAAAAAAAATCTTTAGGGGCGCCTGGGTGGCTCAGTCGTTAAGCGTCTGCCTTCTGCTCAGGTCATGATCCCAGGATCCTGGGATCGAGCCCCGCATCGGGCTCCCTGTTTGGCAGGAAGCCTGCTTCTCTCACTCCTGCTCCCCCGCTTGTGTTCCCTCTCTCGCTGTGTCTCTTTGTCAAATAAGTGAATAAAATCTTTAAAAAAAAGATCTATTTATTTTAGAGAGAGAGAGCACGAGCGGGAGGGGCAGAGGGCAAGGGAGAGAGACTCTCAAGTAAACCCTGCACTCAGCATGGAGCCCGACCCAGGGCTTGATCTCACGACCCCGAGACCACAACCCCAGCCAGAACCAAGTGTCCAACACTTAACTATCTGCCCCACCCAGGTGCCTCCCCCTCCTTTTTTTTTTTTTAAAGAGGGAGAGGGGCAGAGAGAAAGAGAGAGAGAATCCCAAGCAGTCTCCACACCTAGCATGGGGGCCCGATGCCAGGGCAGGATCTCACAACCCTGGGATCATGACCTGAGCCAAAATCAAGAGTCAGAGGCTTAACTGACTGAGCCACCCAGGTGCCCCAGGATGGTTGCAATTTAAAAATATATATATAATAAGGGGACCCTGGCTGGCTCAGTCAGTAGAGCATCTGACTCTTGATCTCGGGGTTGTGAGCTCAAGCCCCACATTGGGTATAGAGATTACTTTAAAATATATACATATATAGGGGCTCCTGGTGGTGCAGTCAGGTGAGCGTCCGACTCTCGGTTGTAGCTCATATTGTGATCTGGGGGTCATGAGATCAAACCCTGTATCAGGTTCTGTGCTCAGTGGGAAGTCTGCTTGAGATTCTCTCTCCCTCTCCCTCTGCCCCTCTTGCTTGTGCTCTCTCTCTAAAATAAATAAATCTTAGGGCGCCTGGGTGGCTCAGATGGTTAAGCATCTGCCTTCGTCTCAGGTCATGATCCCAGCGTCCTGGGATCGAGTCCCGCATCGGGCTCCCTGCTCGGCAGGGAGCCTGCTTCTCCCTCTGCCTCTCTCTCTGTCTCTCATGAATAAATAAATAAAATCTTAAAATAAATAAATCTTAAAAAAATAAAAATAGGGGTGCCTGACCCCGATGTTTATAGCAGCAATGTCCACAATAGCCAAACTGTGGAAAGAGCCAAGATGTCCATCGACAGATGAATGGATAAAGAACATGTGGTATATATATACAATGGAATATTATGCAGCCGTCAAAAGGAATGAAATCTTGCCATTTGCAACGACGTGGACGGAGCTGGAGAGTGTTATGCTGAGCGAAATAAGTCAATCAGAGAAAGACATGTATCATATGACCTCACTGATATGAGGAATTCTTAATCTCAGGAAACAAACTGAGGGTTGCTGGAGTGGTGGGGGGTGGGAGGGATGGGGTGGCTGGGTGATAGACATTGGGGAGGGTATGTGCTATGGTGAGCGCTGTGAATTGTGTAAGACTGTTGAATCACAGACCTGTACCTCTGAAACAAATAATACATTATATGTTAAAAAAAAAGAAGAAGAAGAAGAAGATAGCAGGAGGGGAAGAATGAAGGGGAGAAAGCGGAGGGGGAGACGAACCATGAGAGACTATGGACTCTGAAAAACAAACTGAGGGTTCTAGAGGGGAGGGGGTTGGGGGATGGGTTAGCCTGGTCATGAGTAATAAAGAGGGCACGTTCTGCATGGAGCACAGGGTGTTATACACAAACAATGAATCATGGAACACTACATCAAAAACTAATGATGTAATGTATGGTGATTAACATAACATAATAAAAAAATAGGGGTGCCTGGGTGGCTCAGTCATTAAGCGTCTGCCTTCGGCTCAGGTCATGATCCCAGGGTCCTGGGATCGAGCCCCGCATCGGGCTCCCTGCTCAGCGGGAAGCCTGCTTCTCCCTCTCCCACTCCCCCTGCTTGTGCTCCCTCTCTCGCTGTGTCTCTCTGTCAAATAAATAAATAAAATCTTAAAAAAAAAAAAAAGAAAGAAAGAAAAGAAAATGTTTTTTTAATTTAAAAATTTAAAAAATAATAAAAAATAAATTTAAAAATATATGATATATAGTATATAATAAAAGACAAATGTTGGCTCAATGTGGAGAAATCAGAATCCTTATACATTACTGGTGGGAATACAAAATGGTGCAGCCACTGTGTAAAACAGTTTGGTGTTTTTCATAAAGTTAAACAGTTACCATATGACCCAGCATTTCTACTTAGAGATATACACCTAAGAGAACTGAAAACATATGTCCATACAACAACTTATACACAAATTTTCGTAGCAGCATTAGTTGTAAAACTAAGAAGTAGAAACAACCCAAACATCCATGAATTGATGAACAGATAAACAAAATGTGGTATATTCATACAACGGGATATTCTTCGTCCATAAAAAGGAATTAACTATTTCCTTCATGGAAATGCTACAATACGAACACTGAAAACATTATGTTAAATGAAAGAAAGAAGCCAGTCACAAAGCTGACATACAATTCCACTATGTGAAATGTCTAGAACAAGCAAATCTGTGGAGACAGAAAGTAGATTAGTGGTTGCCTAGGGCAGGGAGCTTTGGGGGCAAATGGGGAGAGTCTACTTTCAGTGATGAAGGTATTCTAAAATAGATTGTGGTGGTGGCACAACTCTGTGGATATACTAAAAACCACTGAATTGGGGGTGCCTGGGTGGCTCAGTCATTAAGCGTCTGCCTTCGGCTCAGGTCATGATCTCAGGGTCCAGGGATCGAGCCCTGCATCGGGCTCCCTGCTCCACGGGAAGCCTGCTTCTCCCTCTCCCACTCCCCCTGCTTGTGTTCCCTCTCTCGCTGTGTCTCTCTGTCAAATAAATAAATAAATACAATCTTAAAAAAAAAAAAACCACTGAATTGCACACTTTATTTTTTATTTTATTTTATTTTTTTAAGATTTTATTTATTTATTTGAGAGAGAGAGAATGAGAGACAGAGAGCATGAGATGGAGGAGGGTCAGAGGAAGAAGCAGACTCCCTGCCGAGCAGGGAGCCCCATGCGGGACTTGATCCCGGGACTCCAGGATCATGACCTGAGCCGAAGGCAGTCGCTTAACCAACTGAGCCACCCAGGCGCCCCTGAATTGCACACTTTAAATGGATGAATTGCAAAATGTATTATATCTTAGAGCTGTTAAGAAAAAGAGAAAGGGCGCCTGGGTGGCTCAGTTGGTTAAGCGACTGCCTTCGGCTCAGGTCATGATCCTGGAGTCCGGGGATTGAGTCCCGCATCGGGCTCCCTGCTCAGCGGGGAGTCTGCTTCTCCCTCTCCCGCTCCCCCCTCTTGTGCTCTCTCTCTCTCACTCTCTCTCTAAAATAAATAAATAAAAAATTAAAAAAAAAAAAGAAAAAGAGAAAAAATGAGTATATTCTTGTCTTCCTGACATTGAGACATCTCAGAGTTTCTCATAAATGCCTCCTGTGGGAATGGCAGCTGCAAGAAATGAGTCCTCCATGGAGTCTCCATTAAAACCTGCATGTCAGCATCCCCACACCATCAGTCTAAGGCTATGTGAGCAAGAGCAGGCCCTGGACAAAATAATTCAGTGCACAAACTCTGCACTGGCAGAAATGGTGGTGGAAATGGTGGCGAAGCCCTTGCTTCCTCCTAGCGTGCCTTCCTGTACGGCACAGGTGGACACAGGTAGAACATGAAAAAAAAAAACTACATTTCCCAGACTCCCTTGCAGCTAGGACCCTGCATGTGTGAATATGGTTCTGCTCTACATACGTTTGGGCAAAATTTGGAAGATAAAAGTGAAGAGGTCAGCCATTTTTGCAACAGTGTCTGCTCAGGGCCCAGGGTCAAGATTTGAGGCTTTTTTTTTTTTCCCTGGTGTGAATCTCAATCAATTTATGTTGAGTGAATAAATGAAGCAGTCAAAGAGGAGGAAGAGTTCTAGGCAGAGGCCTGGAGGGAGGAGAGCTTAGCTCTTCTGGGTTCCTTCATATCTTGCTCTTCTTTCAAGGGACACAATAATCTCTTCTAGGGCTTGACCCCTTACAAATGCTTTCACGCCCGTCGTAGCCTGTTTGTTTGTTTTTTTTTTTTAAGATTTTATTTATTTATTTGAGAGAGAGAGAATGAGAGAGAGCACATGAGAGGGGGGAGGGTCAGAGGGAGAAGCAGACTCCCCGCTGAGCAGGGAGCCCGATGCGGGACTCGATCCCGGGACTCCAGGATCATGACCTGAGCCGAAGGCAGTCACTTAACCAACTGAGCTACCCAGACGCCCCCGTCGTAGCCTGTTAATCTCACAATAGCCCAGCGAGGTGAGCAAGGCACCACAACCCAACCTTGGAACCTCCCTCAGTTATTTCTCCTCAGGGTAGGTAATTCAGTATTTTGGTTAATAGCCCAAGGCTATTTGGTATTTCAGTATTTTGGTCAATAGCCCAAGCCAAGTCAACCAGACTGAGTTCAAATCACATGTCTGCCACATTAGCTTGCACCTTGAGCAAGTTCTCTGCATGTCTTAGCTTTAGTTACCTACAAAACAGGACTGGTAACAGATCCAAGTCTTGGGGTGGTTACGAAGGTTGTAGCAGGCTGTGCATGGAAAGTGCCTAGCCCAGCCCCTTGCCCAGAAAAAAGGCTGGATGAATGGAAACTGTTAGGGGGATTATTTCTGAGAAGTTTTGGGGATGGCCGTGTGGGCTCCCAAACATGCCACCTGAGGGATGCCACCAGTTATCTCCATGGGAAGCCAAGGACACTGTCTCCTGGGGCTCCCCAGTCGCTGAGCCAACAATTCATGCCTACCATACCAAAGCTATGTTGTGCTCTCAGTAATGGGGAGAATATCCCTCTCATACTTGGGTGCCCCTCTGTCAACAAAGGGGAGCCAACACGGCACCGCTTGTTCTCTGATATATCAGAGCCCCTCATGGTAGCAGCTCCTTCAGCTCTGACAAGTAGGCTTGCTGGCCTATCAGACCCAGTGGCTCAGTGTCTTGGCCATTTCATCCTGGGGGCAGTCCTTGTACACAAAGGCTTCCTGGACTCATGTCAGCCCACTATGTCTGAACCTCAGTAGACTCCACACCTTCTGGCCGCCCCAAATCTCCCCATCTGGGTAGAAAAGACCACAATAAGGGATAATAATGAAGAGCTTTATGAGACAGAGAAAGTGTTGAGGGAGCACAGAGCAGGGAGCTTTACTTCTGCCCATCCACGTCAGAGAAGGCCAGGCTCTCTGTGTCACTAACGACTCAATGTTCGGTGGCTTCCCAGACCCCCTGGTTTAGCCTGTGAAGCCTTGTTGAGGCAGCCCTGCCCCGCCCACAACTCATGTACATGACCTCACCTCATCCTGCCAGAGGAGATGGCATCTCTATTCCTTGGAAAAGCAAATAAGGTTCAGAGATTTTAAATGATTGGCCCAAGTTTACATAATAAGCTAGAATTTGAACCCAGGCCTAACTCCATAGCCTATACTCTCAGAATCACAGTCTTTAAGAACTAAATGAGCAATTTGTGAAAACACCTTGGAAAATATATGAGAGAAATTTAAAGACACCATTCACAGTAGAAATCTTTTGAGGTGCACCTGGGTGGCTCAGTCAGTTAAGCGTCTGACTCTTGATTTCAGCTCAGGTCATGATCTCAGGGTTGTGAGATTGAGCCCCATGTCGGGCTTACGCTGGGCATGGAGCCTGCTTGATATTCTCTCTCCCTCTCCCTCTGTCCCTCCCCCTACCCGGCTCCAGTGCGAACTGTCTCTCTAAAAAACGAACAAACAAGCAAGCAAACGAAACTTTTGAGTTAACTCAAAAATATTCTCCTCGGAGCCTGGCTGGCTCAGTCAGTAGAGCATGTGACTCTTGATCTCAGGGTCATAAGTTTAAGCCCCACACTGGGCGTGGAGCCTACTTAAAAAACAAAACAACAACAAAAAAAACCCCAAAAGCAACTTATCTTGATCAAAACCCCAAGGCATCCAATGGTATTATCACCTCTAGATTTGGTCATTCTTTTCTTTTTTATTATTATTTTTTTTTAATTTCTATTTATTTTATTTTATTTTTTATTTTTAAAAGATTTTATTTATTCATTTCAGACATAGAGATAGAGAGAGAGAGAGAGCATGAGCAGGGGGAGAGGCAGAGGGAGAGGGAGAAGCAGGCTCCCCACTGAGCCAGGAGCTGGACGTGGGGCTCAATCCGAGGACCCTGGGATCATGACCTGAGCCTAAGGCAGACGCTTAACCATCTGAGCCACCCATGTGCCCCTAGATTTGGTCATTCTTAACACGTCAAAGAAAACCAAAGAGGTCAACCCGAGGTAGCTGACAAAACTGAGGGTCCTCTTTTCCGCACAGGATGGGCAGGCACAGATTCTGGAAGACTTGTTCCCTGGGGATTATGGCAATGCCGGACTCTGCCTGCCCTCAGCCAGAAGAAGCTAAAGCCCATTGCCCTGAGCAGTGTCAGGAACTGAGAAGGTATACATGTTCCAGATGGGTTTTGGCCAGTTCTTCACAAACTCATTTCCCATAGAACACTCATAATGTAATATATTAGAACACTACCAGGAGGTCACGACCTCCAGATTAAAGGAGATATCCCAGTCTCTCACAAAACAACAGGTGTCAAAAGTTAACTGTTACAAGAAATGATAAAAAATGGGGGCACCTGGGTGGCTCAGTTGGTTAATCGGCTCAGGTCATGATCCCACAGTCCTGGGATGGAGTCCAGAGTAGGGCTCCCTGCTCAGCAGGGAGTCTGCTTCTGCTTCTCCCTCTCCCTCTGCCCCTCCCCTGTGCTCGTGCTCTCTCTCTCTCTCTCTCTCTAATATAAATAAATAAAATCTTAAAAAAAAATGATAAAAAAAACATCCCTATTTTGAATAGACAGTAAGCATGGAGTACCACAGTCACTGAAACTGTAAGACCGGTTGCAAGACACAGTAAAATGACCAAATATCTTAAATGCAATTCAGTATGTGGCTGGAGAATGCATTAAGATGAAAGTGAAGAAATATTTGTTGAAATGAAACACTGTGGGGTGCCTGGGTGGCTCAGTTGGTTAAGCGACTGCCTTTGGCTCAGGTCATGATCCTGGAGTCCCGGGATCGAGTCCCGCATCGGGCTCCCTGCTCGGCAGGGAGTCTGCTTCTCCCTCTGACCCTCCCCCCTCTCATGTGCTCTCTCTCATTCTCTCTCTCAAATAAATAAATAAAATCTTTAAAAAAAAAAGAAATGAAACAATGTGTTTCTGCATCGGGGAATAGTTCATGAAGCTTGTAGGAATTCTTGACGTGTTAGTGATGTGTTAGTTCAGGTCTTCCTGGAAACAAATGTCAAGAGGGGATTTAATGTGGGATAGATTTATTGGGGGAAAGACTTGCAGGAGAAAACGGGTAAGGAGCTGGAGGAAGCTGGCTGGAGATGGCACCGGTGAGACCCGGATGGAGGAAAGAGGAAGGAAGCGAGGAAGGTTGGGCAGGAGAAGTCTTAGACTGTGGTGCAATTCTAAGGAAGTTTCAGCAGAGTCAAGTGGGTGTCCTCAATCCAAAGTTGCCCATCAGAGGACTCCCTCGTCTCCCAAGATGGCCCTGGCTTTCAGTCCTTGCCTGCTCAGTCACTGCCTGGGGCCAAGCCATGGGAAGCAGGGCCTTGGAGAGAGTGTGGTGAGGGATTTCTGCCATTACAGTTGGGGAATGCACAATGCTTGGGCGTGGCGTACCACTTATTAAAGGCAAGGATTATGTCACAGCAAGATCAATCATAGAAATGTGTTTCGTTTTTATTACGGACATGTTTTCCCAATAAATTTTAAAAGGGAAAAAAATATCACTAGCCTTGATTATATTTTAGAATACTACATGAAGTATCAAAAAACATTTTAGAAAAAAAAAACAAAACAACATTTTAGAAAATTCTGTATTCCATGGATTCCTAACCAAGGATCACTGAGATTGTGAAAAGAAGATACAGGACAGAGTGGGAAATCTGGGTGCTAGCCTAATTCTGTCACTGACTTGTTCTGGGAGCTTTTTCAAGTCATTTCTTTAGTTTCCATACCTTAAAATGGGTGCAGAGAGGCTCATGCCTGTCTCCAGGGATCTGATGCTCAGTGCCCCGCAGAGACAGACTCCTGGCCAGGGACTCTATGGCCATGTGACTGCTTTTGTGGCATCAGAGCCTGCTGGTCCTGCACTCCCACCTTTTGCCCACTTGGGCATGCCAAGCAGGGACTTAGCTCCCCACCCCCCCTCTGCCTGTGGCCTTCCTGAGCAGACAGACTCAGCTTCTGTGCTTGTGGTTCCCCCTGTCAGCCGTCAGAGCAGCTGTGGGTGCTGGAAGGTGTGGAGGCTTTGGAAGGCGGCTGTGGTAGACAGGGGGAAGGTGTCACCTTCCAAAATAACCCCTGGCCACTTTGAAGCAGACTCAGCACCACCCTATTTCCAGGAAACCCCCAGAGGCTGAGTGAAGGAGGCTGTTTTTAAGAAATGTCGCCTGGTGGGGCGCCTGGGTGGCTCAGTCGTTAAGCGTCTGCCTTTGGCTCAGGTCATGATCCCAGGGTCCTGGGATTGAGCCCCGCATCGGGCTCCCTGCTCCACGGGAAGCCTGCTTCTCCCTCTCCCACTCCCCCTGCTTGTGTTCCCTCTCTGGCTGTCTCTCTGTCAAATAAATAAAATCTTAAAAAAAAAAAAAAAAGAAAGAAAGAAAAGAAATGTTGCCTGGTGCAAGATTGCAAGGCCTCCTGGACAGATGGGGGATGAGCCAAGAGTCTGAAGGTCCAATCACATTTGGAGGGGCATCAGGGAACAGAATGAGGAGGAGGGGGTAAGGTTAGCGGTGAGAAGATCAGGGTGTGAGATCCCCAAGAGTGGGGTCTGTGTCTCCCCCATCTGACTAGGAGTTCTTAGATGGTCATGTCCTGGTCTCCCTTTGAGATGAGGAGCCCCACAGGGTGGGCTCTGTGTCTTAGGTTAAATCAGGAGTTTAATATGGGGCCTCCAAAATGCAGCCTCGTCCACGTATCTCCCCAAGCCTAGTGCAAAGCTTCTTCCCATCTCCCAGAAGTCTGCCTCTCTCAGTGCCCTCCACCCTGGCCTCTGCTACGGGTCCAGCCCTGGACAGTGCTTCCAGAGCTCCTGGCTAATTGCTACCTGCAGCACCCCCTGGACTTCACTGCCTGTCTTTCAGCCTTCCTCCTAGCACGCTTAGGCTAATTCAGTTCTGCTCATTGACAATCAGCTCTAACTCCAGGCATGGACAAACAGTCCACAGAGCAGACCATGTCCAGTAAACACCAAAGTAGCCACCCCTGCCTGCAGGCTGGCTGAGCACCAGGCATGATGCTAACACTCTACACCTGTCATCTCAGCTCATCCCTTCAAGCTCCTTGTGTGCACGGGCCCTTGCTAGGTGCTGGAGACACTGCAGTCAAAAGCAGACAATGATCCTTGGCCTCTTGGAGTTGACATCCTCACAACAACTCTGGGGGCTAGGCATTATTGCTCCCATTTCATATTACCTAGGATCATAAAGCCAGTAAGCAAACTTGACGTTCAAACTCAGCTCTTTTCTGGGACGCCTGGGGGGATCAGTCAGTGAAGCGTCTGCCTTAGGCTCAGGTCATGATTCCAGGGTCCTGGGATGGAGTCCCACATTGGGTCCCTGATCAGCAGGGAGCTCCTTGCTCAGCAGGGAGCTCCTTGCTCAGCGGGGAGCCTACTTCTCCATCTGCCTGCCGCTCCCCCTGCTTGTGCTCTCTCTGACAAATAAAATCTTAAAACAAAACAAAACAAAACAAACCACCTCAGCTCTTTTCTAAGGTCAAAGGCTTTTTCAGAAATTTGAGATATTGGGTTCTATAAACTTAATGTCCTAAATGAATAGGACTACAGCTCCTGCCTATCAGTTTTAGTTTATAAAACACTCAGTTCCTTGAAGAGATAGCTGATCTCAGCCCTGGGCTGGGAAAGTGTAGGTAAGCCTGGAACAGCTGGAAGTGCCGGAAAGCAAGGAAGTGCTCAAAGAAAGATGAGGACACAGGAACTAAGCACCAGCATCCACTGGCCCAACTGAGGACAATTTAAGCATCAAAATAAATGATAGGAATGCATTATAGTCTATTGAAACAATGGGAATCCATGAGTCCATTCTGATATAAATAAATGAGTAAACAAATGGAAAACGCAAATCTCTTCTAATGCAGAGATTATGTAATTAGAAAATCACCATTTGGTAACCATCACAAAAAAAATAAAAATAAAATTTAAAAAACCTATTCAGCATCCAACCAATGCTAAAACTACTGGGTAAAAGTTTGTGAGAAACAAGATATTTGTGTCATCTTGGCATATGTCCCTATACAATTATTGTAGGGAAAAAATAAGCACTTTGCAGTAGGGAAACCTGGCACCTCAACCAAGCAATTCAAACTCAACACATAATGGTTCAAATAAATATCATTTCCTTCCTGATACGATGTACTGAGAGAGAAGTATCTTTTCTGTGGTATGCCTGCCAGAAATGCAAAATTTGAATCTAATCATGAGGGGACATCAGACAAACCCAGATTGAAGGATATTTATTCAACAAAAGAACTGGCTTATTATTTTTTAAAGTGTCAGGTCATGAGGGACAGCTGGCTGGCTCAGTCGGTGGAGCCTGCGACTCTTGATCTCAGGCTCAGTGAATTCGAGCCCCACTTGGGGTGTAAAAACAAACTTTAAAAGGCCAGGTCATAAGAAACAAAAAAATACAAAGAATTATCCCAGATTAAAGAGATAGAGGTGTGAGAATTTAATGGAAATTAAATTCTGGTTTGCTTTTGGCAAGAAATGACATTGTTAGAACCTTGATAGGAAAATTGAAAAAAAACTCAAGTAAGGTCTGTAGATTGCATTATAGCACCTTGACTTTGGTAATTGTATTATGATTATGTCTGTGAATGTCCCTGCATTTTTAGGAAACACACCCTGAAGTATTTAGGATAAAGTGCGTGAGGTCAGCAATTTACTCTGAAACAGTTGAGTGCAGAGGAAGTGGAAGAGGAGAGCAAATAACAAATGAAGTAGATTTTTAATACTTGGAGAATCTGGGTAAAGGGGAGATAGGACTTGTTTTATTCTTCTTGCAACTTTTCTATAAATCTGGAATGATCTCAAAATAAAAAGTTAAAACATTTGACCCTCAGTGATCTCATTGGCTCTTCATGTAGAAGTTGAAAAAGAAGGTCTTAGCATATCCTTATTTTACAAATGTGGGTATAAGGGTTTAGAGAACTGAGCGTCCTTCCCCGGGCTGTTAAGTTTGTGGTGAAACAGGATTTGAACCCAGATCTCCAAGGTTCAGGTCCAGGGCTCTTCCATGTGGGTCTGAAGGATCAGTATCACCCAGTCCCTGATGGGGATGCACCCCTCACTCAGAGCCTAAGAAATCACATCATTCAAACCACTCTCACCTCCCTCCTCCCCATCTCAAAATACCTATGCAACTCCAGTGAGTGGACTGGGCCCCCTTTGTCTGCAGCACAACCTGAAAATAGATCTATCTGAGCCGCCTCTGACTCAGGACTAACATACACCTGTGAAGTAGACATCAAAGCCAACAAGGCCCCTTAAAGCTGCTGGCTGGGTCAACAGAATGAGGGAAGGAACTAATGAAGGGACAGATAGCAGCACTCCTACAGACTCTCATGTTAGCCTAAAAACCTTGGATAGTTGGAGAAGGCTTCTCTTCTGGGGGCCAGTTCAGGAGGGGCGAGGGGCAGTCCAACACTGTGTAGCCCTCAACATGCTTCTGCCCAGGAACCAAAGGGCTGCTCTATTCCCTTGGCATTCTCATTACCCATGAGCCATCCATCCTGGAGGTGTAGACCACAGGGCTAGGAGAGACTGAGCAAAGGGAGAGGAAGGGTTCAGGGGCCAGTTGAGATCAGGATCCAGAAGACGGGGCTCTGGAGTCCCACTCAGGCAGATCCAGGTCTACTGGGCTGAGAGCTTTTTCAGTTTAGGAGGTCCTCTTTAAACAAAGGAAAACAAGATACCCCTAGTGAATATTTATTTAGAATGAGAAAAAAAGTCATGATAAATCATATCTTTTAAAAGCTGAAAAATACCACAAATGCCATAAAACATTTGTACTAATTTTAACTGTCTGGCACACCTTTATACTACTTTTTAACAGAGTAGCTGCTGGTATTTCACATTTCAGATTCCCAACTGTGATTAAAGTATCTCATTTGTGCACTTCTTTTATTTTTAAAGATTTTTATTTAGTTAGTTAGTTGACAGAGAGACAGAGGGAACACAAGCAGAGGGAGCAGCAGAGGGAGAGGGAGAAGCAGGCTCCCTGCCAAGCAGAGAGCCTGATGTGGGGCTCCATCCCAGGACCCTGGAACCATGACCCCCGCTGAAGGCAGATGCTTAACAGACTGAGCCACCCAGGCGCCCCTCATTTGTGCACATTTTATAAAAATACATGAGCACATGACTTGGCTCCCCCAAAGCTGTGGGAGGGGCCCTGAGCTTCAATTTACTTCTAAATCTACTAAAACTGAATCTACTTCTGTTCCACTCCTTCTGGACAAAAAGTTTTGAGCTTAGGAAGGCGATGAACAGGAATTCTCTCTTCCAACTTAGTTACTCTAGACCTGCTGGTTCTCCTTCCTCCCTTTCTCAAAACAAAACAAAACAAAACAATTATCAAGAAAATTGAGCCTTGGAAAGCTGAGGGCTCCAGCCCTGTGTGTTCCACAATACAAAGGGTTAAACCTCTGACCAAAGCTGAATGCAGCCACCATGCAGGCCTCTTTCCTTTCCTCTGAAGGGGTCCTGATCTTTCCTGCCTCAGGGTCTTTGCACATTGTTCTCTCTGCCTGAAACGCACCCCCTACACACCCCATCTAAACCTCTTTTCCACATTGTCACCTGGTCAAGATTTAGGCATCTGTTAAATCTCAGTTTAAAAGTCAGTTTCACAGGAAAGCTTTCCTGTTCACCTTTCCCTTAAATTAAATCACTGTAATTATTCACTGTAATTCTATCCTGCTAGCACCACGAAGTCTGGGACCTTGTTTGTCTGTCTCTTCGTGCCTGCATTTTTGCAATCCAGTGGCATAACGTCTCTTGTACAGTGCCTGGTACACGGTGAGGGCTTAGTATTTTTGAATGAATGAATGAACAAAGGAACTTGGTTCTGGTGGGTGAATAAAGGGGAAATGTGGAGGCAGAGCGCCCCCTGCTGGACACAAGCGTATCAGGGACCCAGGACTCTGGGGAAGAATGATGGGGTGGTAAATTTCTCACCAGAGGAGTAGTCCTGGGGACTCTAACCTCATTGATGACTCCTACAGGTTTATGCCTTCTAACTTCTGTGAGTTCCACCCCAACTCTGCTCCCAACCTTCAGGGAATAATCTGAGCCCTGCACCCATCCTCCCCACGACTGCCAACCACCTCACCCTTCTCCCAGCTCCATAGTGACGATCTCTGATCCTCCCCACAATTAATATCCCTCCACCCTGGGCCTTTAGCTTTGAATAAGAATAGTCCCAGATTCTTCCATAGATCCCCTTTCCTCCTCCTCCTCCTTAATCAATCAATCAGGAGTGGTTGGCTAGGGCATTGGGGTGGATGTGGGGAAGGAATGGTGGGCAGGGATCATGGAAAGTTGGGGGGATGGGGCCGGGGTGGGTGAGTGTGTTTCTGAAACTCGATCCTGTTAATGTTAGGGCCAGAAGAGTGAATTTGCTCTTGGGGAGAAGCGGGGGGATGAGAAGATACCTGGGATGAGATATTTAAAAAATGATGGATGAGGAATTCCTGTCTACTGCCTTGACTGAGAAAGTGTGAAACATCTCCAGATTATACAGCACAGTCTGTGTGTGGTGGGGGAGTCATAAGAGATTAGACTAAGAGAAATACGGGGTTTCAGTGAGAGAGGGATGGAGCTCAGCAAACAGGATGGAGGCTCAGAGAAGAGGTTGGGGGTTCTGTGAGGGGAGTGGAGGCTCAGCGCTGAGGATGTAGGGGGCAGGACAGAGAGGGCAGGAGTTAATCTTGGGGAAAGGGCAGCCGTCAAGAACAGATAGAAGTCACTTCTCTGGTGGGGAGGAGAACCAACCATACCTATGTCTTTCCGTAATGGTTCCCATTCCTGGCCCCTCCCCCAGCAGTGACTGGGGAAGAGTGACAGTTACTTAATGACCCTGAATCCTGCTAGCTCTTCTGAGAGGCCTGTGGTCACTGGAGGGCTAAAGGAGGTTGAAGCCAAAGTCCCAGGTTATTGATCTCTGGCCCCAAAGGTCAGCATCAGGGGCAGAGGGAGTGGTGTTGCCACAGTGGGGGCCTCGAGGGACCCCACAACATAGGGCTGTGCCGCACAGCCTGGTTTTCATGTCTGCATCCTGGGCTTCATGACCCACTCCTCCCCACAACACATACGTCCCCCCTCCATCCTGTCTTGCTTGAAACTTCCGCCTGTGAGGTGTCTCAGAGAAAACTCTGGTATCTGGACTTTTGAGCAGCGAGAGAGCATAAAAGCAGGGACTCGGACGGAATTACTTGCAACTACTCCCACCCCCAAGACAAAGCCCTGGGAGTCCATGAACTCATTGGTGAGCTCTGGGAAAACACCACTCTGGTGGTCAGGAGGACAGCCACAATTTGCTATGTGGCCTTGGGCAAACTTCTTAACCTCTATGGTTTTCTTTTTTTTTTTTTTTTTTTATGGTTTTCTTATATATAAAATGAAGAGGTTGAATCAGATGAGCTCTAACATTTCTTCCAAATAAACAATCTAAGATTCTAAGGAATTAAGTGGGGACAGGGGCTGACAGTCGGGGTTAAGGGTAGGAATTAGGTTAGATTCAGAAGATGGTAAAAGGAATTCTGGACTTAGAAATGAAACCTGGGGCGCCTGGGTGGCTCGGTTAAGCAACTGCCTTCGGCTCAGGTCATGATCCTGGAGTCCCGGGATTGAGTCCCACATCGGGCTCCTTGCTCAGCAGGGGGTCTGCTTCTCCCTCTGACCCTCCCCCCTCTCATGTGCTCTCTCTTTCTCTCTCTCTCAAATTAAAAAAAAAAAAAAAAAGAAATGAAACCTGGATTCTACTCCTGGCCATCATTAGCCATGGAATCCTGAACAAGTCATTCATTTATTCATTCAACAAACACTTAATGTACAATTACTCTTTTCCAAGCTTTGTGCTGTGTGCTGGGCACACAATGAACAAGACATAGTCCCTGACTTCATGGTGTTACATTACGGTAGCCAATGGGAGAGAAAGACAAATAGCCAAATATAACAAAGTGGGGAAGATACTCTGTTGTAGAAGTATGGGGTATTGGGGCGCCTGGGGAGCTTAGTAGGCTAAGCGTCTGCCTTCGGCTCACGTCATGATCCCAGGGTCCTGGGATTGAGCCCCACGTGGTCCTCAGGCTCTCTGCTCAGTGGGAAGCCTGCTTCTCCCTCTCCCTCTGCCTGCCGCTCCCCTCCCACCACCGCTTGTGCTCTCTCTCTCTGTCAAATAAATAAATAAAATCTTTTTAAAAAATTAAAAAGAAGTATAGGGTACTATAAGAACAAGTGAGAGGGGTGGTAGGTTAGTGAGTGGGTAGAGGCAAAGAGATCCCTGAATGAATGATGTCTATGTTGGAGCCTAAAGAATGAATAAGTAAAGGAAAAGTGAAGTAAGGGAAATGGTGCTTTGGGCAGAGGGGTAAACATGGAAAAACACCAGAAAGAAAGGGAGAGCAAGGGTATGGAGGCCCCAGAAGGCTCACTGGCAGGAGTCAGGAGTGTAAGTTGGGAGGTAAGTCTGGAACTGGGGGTAGAGACGGGCCCCGTCTACAAAACTGAGATAACCACATACCCATCTTGCCTCCCTCCTTTTGCAGCAACCCTGTTTTCCAGAGTCATGGGAAAGCACTTTCTGGTTGCAAAAGCATTGTACAAAGTAATGCACAGACAATGGAAAGAGGTTGAGGATCAAGCTGGGTAAATCTGGCTTTAGGCTAGCTTCCAGAGGAACAGTGGGACATCTACCAAAATTAAGGCATTGAGCCCCTAACAAATTTGTCCAAGGTCACACAACGGGGGGAGGGTGGTACTGGGGTTTGAACAGAAAGCTTGATCCTAGAGTCTTTGCAGAAGAGGGAGGGGACTTGTTCTAAAGACAAGTGGTTAAAGGCTATAGAGATCAGCTTGAATTCCATGGAAGAAAGAACTTTCTAACAATCCCAACTATCAGGGGATGGGCAAGGTTTTCAGAAGCTATAAGCTCCCTGTTGCTGGAGGTTTGCAATCTGAGTGTAGAAAATGGCTGGTGTCAAAGTGTCATATTTGGGGTCTGGGAGAGCACTGGCCGATCTGCAGGTCCCTTTTGGCCTGATAATCTTGGAATCAAGGATCCTGGGTCTCCATTCTCTTCCTTCCATACTCTCTCCTTTAACAGAACAGCAGTGGGGGCATCTCTTCTCAACAGGCTGCTTGCATTCAGAAGAGGCCAGAGGGGGATAAAGACAGCTTCTTTTTTTTTTTTTTTTAAGATTTTATTTTTAAATAATCTCTACACCCAAAATGGGGCTTGAACTCATAACCCTGAGATCAAGAGTTGCGTGCTCTACCAACTGAACCAGCCAGATGCCTGAGAAAGGACAGTTTCTATGCATCTGTCCTTCTGTCATCTTTCCTCCACCATGGCCAAATCACAGGTGCCCAGTGGTGAGGAGAGGAAAGGGACAGTCCCTTGTCATCTGGAAGCCTTGATGTTGGAGTGGCTTATAGGAAGTGTGGTGCAGACTCAAATGTCATCACTGGGATGCAGTGTAGCCTGGTAATTAGAAGCAGAGATTGTGGCATCAGGCCGAACCAGGTGGGTCACTTATTATTAGAGTTCCCCTGAACAAATTGTTTAATTTCTTTCTTTTTTTTTTTTTAAAGATTTTATTTATTTATTTGAGACAGAGAGAATGAGAAAGAGAGAGCACATGAGAGGGGGGAGGGTCAGAGGCAGAAGCAGGCTCCCTGCCGAGCAGGGAGCCCGATGTGGGGCTCTATCCCAGGACCCTGGGATCATGACCTGAGCCGAAGGCAGTCGCTTAACCAACTGAGCCACCCAGGCGCCCAAATTGTTTAATTTCTGAATCTGTTTCCTCATCTTGAAAATGGAGACGATAATTCCCATGTCATGATGTTGTTGGGGGATTATATGAGCTAATGTAGGTCTTGACAGAGTGTCTGGCACATGGTAAACACTCATACATGTTAGCTCTTATTTTTTGTTGTTACTTGCTGGGAGAATTTGGGGAAGTTATTCAAACAGTCTGAGCTCCATTCTTCTCTTCTGTGAAATGGGGAGATAACACCTCTCTCACAGAGTGGTTGGAGGGGGCTATGCCTAGCACTTAGCAGAAGTTAACAAATGCTATTTTCCTCCTTACTCTAAAGGAGGGAATCAATGACACTTAGACATCTTTTGCCCTATTTTCACTCTGCAATTATCACAAATGCAAGAAGATATCTTAAAGATCATAAATCTACTCTTCCTATTTGATATATGAGGAAACTAAGGCCCAGAGATTTGCTCAAGGTCACTCAGTGAATTAGTGATAGAGCTAGGACTAGAACCCAGAACTTTCTTACCATACTATTCTGTCTCTCTTACTGACAAAATGTTGAACGAATGTGTGATTGAAGATTGATTGAAAGGAGGACAGGTCTCTCTCTATGTCTTCACAGGGACATAGAGGACTCGCCAAAGTGGGAACCAAACTTTGCTGTTCACTTTCAATCGTCCTGGCTTTCATTTCTGCTGTGCTTTTCCTCTGGAATGCCCTGCCCTCCTTGGCTTTCAAAGTCCTGTACAAGGTCCGGGGCAATGCCACCTTCCCTGTGAGACTTCCATCATATATCATATGAGTTAGCTTTCTTTGTTTCCACAGTGCATTATACGTGCTTCTATTATATGTGCCAGCAACAATCTGATGGGACACGAATCTTTTATATTTGTCCTTTCCACTAGTTTCCTCCCCACTAAACAGACAGGGAAACCAAATTTCAGAAATGAATCCTGAATTTGAACCCCCATTTCCTGATTGAGAAGGTGATGCTGGGAAACCTGCGTTTCTAGTTCTTGTTATTAACTAGCTATGGGACCTTGAACAAGTCACTTAGATTTTAGGTCTTGTCTCCACATTTACAAAATGGGTGGGAGGAAGACAAAGTCTGAAGATACTAATTTCTAAGCCTCTTCTAATGTAAATTACTGAATCTGAACATGGATTCCAGAGTCAACCTACCTACCAGGGTTTGAATCCTGAGTCTCACTTACTCCATGAACATCACCAGGTTACTTTAACCCTTCTGTGCTCAGCTTCATCTTTGAATGGGAACAATAACCATGCCAATCTTATAAATTTGGTGTGAGGATTAAATGAGTTAATTTATGTAAAGCACTCATCATAGTGTCTGCCACGTGGTGAACCTTCAAAAAGCATTAACTACCATCATTTTTATTCCACGATAACTCTGGGTTCACAAATTCAGCATCTAGAAAAGTCATCTCCAACTTCAATGTCCTCAATGCAAGCCAACGGTTTGGTTTTTTTTGTTGTTGTTTTTTATTATGTTATGTTAATCACCTCAAGCCAACTGTTTTTCTTCATTTTGCTAGGGGTCAGCATAGCAGAGTGGTAAAGGGTATGGCTTTGTAAATATCAGAAAGGTAAGGGTGAAAAAAAAACCACACACTTAGACTTGCGAAGTCCAGAAAACTTCCCTCCCATGGACCCTTTCTTAGGCAGTTACTTGAGGATGTGCTCCTTAAGTGTGACCAATGAAGAGATTGACATGGGGTCCAGGAATCAGTGGCTCTAACCACTGTAGTGAAGGTGACAGGGTGACAGTCTGTCCAGAGAAGCATGCCCAGAGAACAACCAGGAAGGAAGGCCTCAGGAAAGAGGCTCTGGGAAAAATGAGGAATAAGTGGAAAAGATAATGTGATGGATCCCTTGAAAATAATTGAGGATATTTCAGTGACAAATACTGCAGGAAAGAAAGAAAGGTAGTTAGAGAGCCCAGGAAAAATAAAACGTGGTAAAGAAAAGAAATTTTGTCCTATTTAGTATACAACTTGGCAATATGGTGAACAATTCCATAATCATAACAATATAAACATTGGTTATCAGTTTGGTTGAAAGTGGTGATTTAACTGTACCAGGAAGAAGGGAAAAGGGGAGGCAGAGAGGTAAGAGAGGTAAGTCCTCATCTACTATAACAGGAAATCCATAATATCTAAAATTGATAAGTCAGGGAATAGAAGTGCATGCATATTATTTAGAGATATGGGAAATATCCTCCAGAGAAAAAGGACTCAAAGAGTGGTTGCTTCATGGGAGCGGAAGAGGTAGGGTAGTCTGGGAACTATTGTTTTTCATTATAATTCTTTCAATACTAATTGATTTTTTTAAATCACATGCATTAATTATTTTAACCGTTTAAAAAAAAGTATAGAAGAAGAATATTGGAGTGAGATAGATTTGGGATGCACCCTTTGTGATTTGTGAGTCAAGGCAAATCACCTAACTCTACTCACTAAATCTCAGTTTCCTCTCCAGGGAAATGGGGGTCAGATTAGGATGGCTGAGGACAGAAAAAGACAATACACACAAAGCCCTTAGTGCATGCCTGGCATATAATCAGCTCTCAATAAACAGTACCTACAGAGTCAGGAAAGGGTAGGTTAAAGGCCGAGGCTGAAGTAGTATTGGGAAAATGACAGCATTTGGTTAGACACCCTGCCTCCTGCCTCCATGATACATGACAATCATTGGACACATACAAATGGATACCAGGTGAGTGATAGTTGCATGAGTTGTGACCCATGGGCCAGACTAGAGTCACAGTGAAGATCACTGAAAGGATCAGCAGCCATGAAGTAAATGATGGTTGGGCATGGCAAGTTCCATGCAACAGGATATCTGGTGAGTTACAGTCACTGGACAATGGGCTACAGCAGGCTCATCATTTCCTCCTCTTGCTTGTACCTTGTGGGGGATGTGTCAGAAGGAAAAGATTTAGAGGCTGTCAGGGTGAGGGTCAGAGGTCAGCTGGGGTCAGGAAGTCTATTTCACTGAGGTCACTCTCGTCTCCTTTCAATGTAATGAAGCCATTATTGGTGAAAGCAAGTGCCTGGCGTCCTGCTCTGTGAAGCAAGGCCCGCATGGGGAGCAGGGCTGAAAGAAGGAAGGGGACTCCCTTGGCTCATCCTCCTTCTGCCAATTCAACAGGCCTAGAAGGTGAGAGGTACATAGTCCCACTTGATGTAGGAAGCTCTCCCTAGTCCCTGGAGTGGGATGAAGAGGACAGTATGGGTGGAAACAGATTGCTTCTCCCTGTAATTAGGAATGGGGTCTCTCTCTCAATCTCTCTGTCCCTGTCTCTCTCTCTCTCTCTCACACACACACCATGCAAATATCACTTTAGAATGTCAGAACTGGAAGAAACATTTGTCTAACAACTAATTCAGCTCTCATCTTACCCTTAAAGGGTAAAACTAGGTGCCTTTCTTGAGATAACAGAGCAAATTAACAGGCTTGAACTATATACACTATACATTTTACTTAATTACTTGTTTATTGTCTGTCCCTCTCTTTTAGAACGTAAGCTCAATGAGGGTAGGAATTTCATCTGTTTTATTCACTGACATATCATCAGCACTTTAAACAGTGCCACCTGACACACAATAGATGCTCAATAAATATTTGTTAGGTGATTGAGTGAATGAACGGAAACACTGCACACATTGTATTCCTTTTCTAATGAGTCACAGAGTATACTAAAGGCTTTGAAAAGTCCTGCGTAGGAAATCTAATTAACATACCATTTTCCAAATATTTCACTATAGAAACTTTTTAAAAATAGTAAGATGTATTAATCATCCCATGGAACTAGTTTCCTGAAGGACACATTGTGGGAAATACTTTTCGCAAATGCACCATTCATGTTAGCAGATGGTCAGGGCTTTAACTCCAAACCACCACTCTGGACCTTACCACAGAGTTCTCAGAACACTTCAGAAATGGGAGTTGGATGTAGATGATTGCCCCAAAAAGGACCTGCTTTGGCTCTGGCCAGCTCTTGGATTTACAAAGCCAAGGATTTTTGGGGAGGGTGATAAATAAAAATGACAGATGAGCTGGCTCAGATAAGAGGAATCACAAGCTTGGACCATACTTATTAATCATACTGAATATATAGTCTTGCTCCACAGCCTTTTTGCTTGTACATATCTTGTTTCTCATTGATAAAATGGGGACAGCGCCAGTCACAACTTACTAGGACTATGGAAAGAATATGAGCTTTGGAGTCAAACATGTGAGTTTAAATTTGCTTCTGCCATATTAGCTGAGCTACATTAGGCAGGTTATATTGATTCATTGAGCTTCAGTTTCCTCTCCTACAAAGTGGGTATATTAATACCTATTACTCAGAGTTATTGACAGGCTTGAATGAGATAAGAAATATGCCTTCTTTTTTTATATAATTTTTTTTGGCTTTTTAAGTTTTTATTTTAATTCCAGTTAGTTAACATACAGTGCTATGTGAGTTTCAGGTGTACAATATGGTAAAGAAATGTGCCTGTATTCTTGATAAATAATTGTTGTTATTAATGCCTGTCAGAATAAAAGCTCCACAAAGGTGGCATTTTTGTTTGTATTGTTTATTGATGTATTCCCAACACTTAGAACAATGCCTGCCACATGGGAGTGCTCAATAAATATTTTTTAAATGTTGAATGAGTTATTACTAAGACCTCTTTCAGCTCTTCCTTTTATGAAGATATGAACCTACACAAGAGAAACTTGGCAAAATACTTTAAAGAATAGATGTCCTTTGTGTTAATACAATACCTTTGTCTAAAGAGCCCTTTTGGGGTGCCTGGGTGGCTCAGTTGGTTGAGTATCTGCCTTTGGTTCAGGTCACAATCCCAGGGTCCTGGGATCCAGCCCCCGCATCGGGCTCTCAGCTCAGTGGGGAGTCTGCTTCTCCCTCTCACTCTCCCTCTGTGCTCTCTTTCTCTCAAATAAATAAATAAAATCTTTTTTTTTAAGATTTTATTTATTTATTTGCGAGAGAGAATGAGAGAGAGCAAGAGAGGGAGGAGGGTCAGAGGGAGAAGCAGACTCCCCGCTGAGCAGGGAGCCAGATGCGGGACTCGATCCCGGGACTCCAGGATCATGACCTGAGCCGAAGGCAGTCGCTTAACCCGACTGAGCCACCCAGGCGCCCGAAATAAATAAAATCTTAAAAAAAAATAGAGAGCCCTTTTTCTTCCTACCTAGATATTATCATTCCCAGAAATACACAAGAAAATTGCAATACTTAAGTATATGAGGTCTTGTCTTCCTAACCAGACTGTAACTTGGAAGAGAGGGAATCTTTCTTTCTTTCTTTCTTTCTTTCTTTCTTTCTTTCTTTCTTTCTTTCTTTCTTTCTTTCTTTCCTCTCTCTCTTTCTCTCTCTCTTTCTTTCTTTCTTCTTTCTTTCTTTCTTTCTTTTAAAGTAAACTCTATCCCCAACGTGGAGCTTGAACTCAGGACCCCAAGCTCAAGAGCTGCATGCTCTACCAACTGAGCCAGCCAGGTGCTGTAGGCATGTTTCTTTTTTACTTTTGGGGGGTACAATTTTGGTCATCATATTACTTAGTGCATATTACTTATCTGATTCTTCCGCCAAACTTGTGAGCTAACACATTGACTGGATCACAGTAGGTACCTAACAAGTTTTCACTGAGATAAGGACACAAGAGAAGAGGGGTCTGGTCAGGAATTCCCATCTCCCACATAGAATCAACCCACTGCGGATGAGGAGCCAATTATGTTGGGAGCCACATGTCCCTTCCTAAAGCATCCTCTGCCTCTACATATGCAAATTTATGAGGTCTTGAGTGCCTCCTCTGTTGCATTGTTTAGACTTAAAAGAGATAGCCCAGGAGAATAAATATTAGGACTATTATAATGATGTTTATTATGTCAATTAAAGCCTATTCAGGAGACTCTTCTTGAGAGTCTTCTATGTACCAGGTACTGTGCTAGGTACTGGTAAGGATGTGGGAGAAGATGCAGAAAGAAGTAACACATGAATGGCCCTAGTCCTAAGAAACAAATGATCCAGCAGGTTTTGGCTCATAGAGACAATCATACACACAATAGCTATAATAATAGTTGTAGATTACATTATTAAAAACCATCATAGACATTATTTTAAAAGCTTTATGTGTAGGATCTAACTTTATCCTCATAATAACTGTAAGAGTTAAATATTCTCATTATCCCCATCGGACAGAGGAGGAAACTGAGGCATAGAGAGGTTAAAGAATTTGCCCCACTTCACAGAGCTGTGAAAGTAGACTCGACATTCAAACATGGGCAGGCTGACTCCAACACCTGTGCTCCTATTTTCCTATTAATTAAGAAAATAATTTGAAAACAGATTAGTCTCTCTTCTACTCTGGTTTCCTTTGTTTTTGTTTGTTTGTTTTCTTTTGTTTCTTCTGCTCTAGTTTCCTTTTTTAAAAAGATTTTATTTTTTTAAAGGTCTTTTATTTTTAAGTAATCTCTACACCCAACATGGGGCTGGAACCCACAACCTGGAGATCAAGAGTCAGATGCTCTACCAACTGAGCCAGCCAGGTGCCCCTACTCTGGTTTCCTTTGAATCAGAAAATATTATCTCCTCTTTCCTCACCTTCTGTGGCCAAATGAATAGTTAAATCCATTTTTCTGAAAGGGAGCTTGAGATACTTGCTCTGCTCTCATAGAATCATACTGCTGGAAATTCCCTCTTTTTGGCATTCAAGAGAATCCCTTCACTTGTTTCAAGTGTGTCAGGGTCACTGGAGGGTTGAGAAGAATTAGGTTTTCTGGGAAGGACTTGGGAGGTGGGAAGTCAAGAAGGCATTCTCAAAGCTGGGAGCTGGGAGCCAGCAGAGCTTGGCCTTATTCAGCACCGTGGACAGGGCTCCTGGCATTCTCAGGACCCTGGACAGAGAGGCTGGTCACGCTTGCCGAGGGAACAGCTCTCATTCGTGAGCGGACCAAGCGAAACCAAACCGCTAAACTCCCATTCCCCTCTTTTCAGCCAGACCTGTCACCTGCTCTTGGATCTTAAGGACAGAGATACAGGGAGTGCATATATTTTAAAGGCGCTAGTAACGAGGGGAGATAAGACTCTGAGGTGGGGAGGATTATATAAATAAAAATGGCTTTGGCTGATGTACTTGGAAGAACTAAATTAAGGTTCTCAGGGGCACTGTTAACGGTATTTGTTAATGATATGTATTTTTAAGGCTGAGTAGCAAAGGGCCACAATTGTCCTCTTTATCACCCAAAGTCCTATCCGCCATCCCTTACACTCAAGTTTTAGTCTCTTGAAGAGGATTCCATATAGGAGAAAGAGAAAAATAATCTCTCCATAGCCCCTTGCTCTTCTCTTTTTCCCTTCCCTACCCCCACTCATTCCCTTTCTCTCTTTCTCAAATACACATGTGGGCGCGCGCGCGCACACACGCGCACACACACACACAGAGAGACACACAGAGGCTCAGGGTGAGAAGCGCGAGAGGTTCTGTACACTTGGTGGAGACTGAATTCAGAGCAAGCGGATGCCCCCGAAAGCAGGCTCTGTCTCTTTAAATGGGTTGTAGCAGTGGGGGAGGGGAACTGGCCGGAGCTGGCATTGTCCAGTTTGAACTGAGCACCGGAAGTGAAGGGGCAGGGCCAGGGCCGTGCACTGAGCCCCCGGCCATTGTCCATCTCCGACCAGGGCACTAGCCACCCCTTGACCAACCCTCTTTATCTCTTAGAAGGGGAGGCTACCTCTTTAAGTAAGGAGATCCTTTACTCCAGTTCTTCCACCAACCGCACTCCTTGGGGAGGGAAGCGCACTTTAGGATGGGACTCTGAAAGGAGGAGGGTCTGGGAACCCAAGAGTGTCCGGAGTACTGGAAGAAATGCCTCCATCCACGTACCCACCTAGTCCCTCTCCCAGCAACAGATAGGGACGCGACTGGGATGGGGACAGGATGAGGACAGCTGGAGGAGGGAGGAACACTCTTTGGGTTCTTCCTGCTCGCCCAGGAAGCACCACGTGTAGTCAATTTTAGATACAGATTTGGAAGGAAAGGATTTGTTTTTTACACAGAGTCAATTAGGAGCACTTTGAGAGATCTAGAAAAACGGTCGAAACTCAGGGAGGCGGAGACATTCAGTTAGTCAGAGACAGCCCCTTGAGAGGCAGCGCCTTGGTCAGGACTGGAGATCAGCCCTGCTGGGTCTCCAGCCTCCCCCCTGCTTCCCCATCCCAGGCTTCCTAATGTCCTGAACTCCAGGTCTATCTAAGCACACGGGGGTGGGGGGTGAGAGCGGGTCAGCGCCAAGCAGCCGGGTCAGCTCGGAGGCCTGAAGGGGAAGGGAGGGGGAGGGGCGCTCAAGAGCTGGGGGAGGGGGAGGGCTCATCCATTTCTCCCTTGACAGGTGGTTTGAGTCTCTGATTGGCCAGCGCTGCCAGGCTCACACCTCCCTCCCCCAACTCTCTGGAATGTATAATTATCTGCGCGGGGGGTGGGGGTGGTCTGTGAGTGTGTGTGGGAGCAGTCACATGGTTTTAGAACTACGCCCCCCACACAAGCCCCCCACCTGTATGCTGCTTTGGGGAGCCCCCACTAAGTCGTTAAAGTACAGGATCCCAAATTCCGGGGTACTCAAGACTTCTAGGGCTGACGGCCCCCATCTCCAGATGTGTGTGTGGGGAGGGGGTGTCAAACCTCAAGATTCTGAGAAGGGACACCCCAGAGGTGTCAGAGACCATAGCGATGGGGGAGGGCCGGAGCTGGAGCCAGAGGGAAAGGGAGGGGAAAGAAGAGGGAGGGGAGGGGAGGGGGCTGCCCGCGGGGGGTTGGGTCATTGTCTTTTAGAATTTGGGAGCCTTTGAAAAGCCGTGGGCCCTCCCACCGCTATTGTGCTGGGGAAGATGTAGCAGCCTCTTCTCCGAGCCACCCCTTTGCCTCCGGACTTCTCTGGGGCCAGCAGCCACCCGACCAGGGGCCCGGGGCCGCGGGCTCAGCCGACTACCATGGGCTCTGTGTCAAACCAGCAGTTTGCAGGTTCGAGCTCGGGACTTACTGGGGACACCTTAGGCTTCAGGGGCGCCCAGGAGCCACATAAAAGGGAGGTGGGGAAATGTCCCCCAGACTGGCCGAAGGACCCTAAGTCTGTGCGGCCTCCTGCTTCAGGGGCCATTTCTGGACCAAGGAACCCTGGTGTCCCAGTGGCGTGCACGCCGAGGCTACGGGGGCGGGGGGAGAGAAGAGGAGGGGCCTGTCGGGCCATCTATCCCCGGGCAACGTGTTGTGGGAAGAGGAGCAAAACTTTTGGGGCAACACTGGCTTCAGCGTGAGCTTGGGGAGCGCGGGAGGCGGCCAGGACATGTCTTTACTCGCCAGCTGCTTGGTACCTGCAGCCACCTGGGTGCCCACGCGGGGGCTGGACATTGGGGTCTCCCTGCGGGGTCTTGAGAGTACCCTCCAATTCCGTGGCCCCCCAGTTGAGCGCCCTCCCAACCTCCAGGTGGCTGCGCCAAGGCGCCGGAGGAGACGCCGGACGACGCCGCCCGGGCAGCAGAAGAGCCGCAGCTGCTGCACGGTGCCGGCATCTGTAAGTGGTTCAACGTGCGCATGGGCTTCGGCTTCCTGTCCATGACCGCCCGCGCCGGGGTCGCGCTTGACCCCCCGGTGGATGTCTTTGTGCATCAGGTGAGACCGATTCGGGGAACTTCGCCGGGGCAAGGGGATGTTGGCGCGCATATTCAAGGATGGGCGGCCGGACTCGGCTGTTGGATTGAGGGAGATGGTGGGGCCCTCATTGTGCGCTCTCGTCTGTGCCGTGGCACCCCAGTTCTGAGTCCGCATTAACACCAACGGGACGGGGGGGTGCAGAATCTATTATCAGCACCCCCAACCTTTCCTGGAACCCCTCTAGCTTACCACGTGTCTGTTACCTCTTTCCCCTGGGAAGGGGGCAGGGGGCAGGGAGGTGACCCCATGTGGCAGAAACTAAGGTTGTATTGTGCTTGCCGGTGGGGGGAGGGCCGAGCAGACCGGCCAGGGAAGCACATGCCCCTTCAGAGCAGGGCCCTGAGCGCCCAGCGTCTTTCACTAACGTGTGAATGGAGCTCCCTGGCGGGAGAGAAGCAGGCAGACCGCTCCGGGATCAAACGGGTAAAGCTGAGAAGTCAGCCGGGTCTCCTCACCCAGGTGGTCACCCAAAACTCAAGCCCTGGGGCCGGAGTGAGTTTGGCAGATCCTTGAAGAATCTGGGGGCCTGAAACCTCTTCCAGAGTACCCATCTCAGACACAGAATTAACCCACTGGGCTTTGGCTGTGGAGTTCTACCAGGAAGGAAAACCTAAGGAGTCCAGGCCTTAGATTTTGAGTCCAGGTTGGGAGGGAGTTAGGTCACAACCCCAAGTTCTCAGTTAAAGCAAGGCAGCCCAGTCGGGGTGAAATTCAGTGTCGCAGGGCAGGGGGTGGAGGGAGGCTAGCCTCTGGACCTATTCTCTGCTTGGCATTTATGGCCCCAGACAGCCATTGATTGCTGTCCTAACATTCCAGCCTCGAACAAGGAGCCAGAGACTTCAGGTTTCCCTCCTCCCCGGCTTCCTCTTCCTCTCACCCCCTCCTGAATCTCTTAGAAGTGTTCTGGTGGTCCTGAGACACCAGCCACCCATAACAACCATGAAAAGGAAGTTGCTTGGCTCCCTTGCACCTTTGGAGGTTTGGTGTGGGACCTGGGAGGGAGAAATTGATCATCTCAGGTCCAGTAGGTTGACACCCAGGCCGGGCAGGGAGGGGTTACTTCGGAGAGGTTGGCTTTAGGAGCCTTGGGGGAGGGGAAAGGAGGATGTGGGGATTAAGGGTTGGAGCCTGAGGGATGGTATTCTGGAGGGGGAGGGGTGAAGGGAGATCCTGGGTGGACTGGTGGGAGGCTGCAGGGAAGTCTCCGGAGCATGGCCTTCAGCGAGGACACGGAGTGGGGAGATAGGGGATGCAGGGAACCAGTTCATGTTGGGTACTGGGGAGGGGGTCACTGGGTTACTCGAACATACCCTGGGAGGGTGTGCAGCCATATGCTTAGCCACTTCCTAGCCTCGTCCTGTATCTCCTCCCACCCTCAGCCGCCCTCCCACCATCCCGACAACTAGTTCTGGCTTTGTCCCCCCCCCGTCTCATTTACATATGTGAATGATAACCCACAGGAAGTAATTGTGGGAGAATGAAGGGAATTGGCCTCTTTAGATCTATTAAATCACTTTATTACAGGAACCAGCTTTGAATGGCCCTCCTCAGCGGGGTAGCCAGCTCTCCCACTTGCCCATTTATCTGATCACAAAGAGATTAAATTCTGTTGGTCTGGAGACGGACTGGACAGCTTCCCCAACTTTGGGAGGCTTGGAATAAAAGAGACCCAACATTTTCTTGCCTCCCTTCCAAAGGCTGCTAAAGAGGGGCTGGGAGGAATGTAGCCCCTCATCATCTGGGGTTCGTTGGTGCTATGCAAATACCAAGGAAGGTGTTCCTGAACAAATGAATCTGTGCCTCAAGCCACTTAACATTGGGATCAAAAGCATTTGGAAAATACTGGATGGTCTAGAGGAAAGCAGGGACCTTCAGATTTGGGGAGTGGAGCCTGCACCATGCTCCTTCATTGAGTTAGTTGGGAGATAATCTGGGTCTTGGAATGTCCGGGGACATGCCGAGGTTGAGTAAGTTATCAAGAGGGAGTTGAGCAGGGAGAAGGAATCAGCAATTTGTCTCCCAAACGCCCTCCACCAACAGTCACAGAGGACAATGACTGGAATTTCCCTGAGCCTTACCTGGTAGGATAGCATGCTGCCGGGGCTTGGGTTGATCCTCAAACCCTATGGTAGCAGTAGACTGGTGATTACAATCCCTGCAGTTGAGAAATCTGAACTATCTCTTGGGGATCGAATGTAGAGGAATTGAGTAGATGCAGGATGATCCCTAAAAATTGTTCTAGGCTAGAGAGAGAGAGAGAGAGAGTGTGTGTGTGTGTGTGTGTGTGTGTGGCGGGAGGTGGGGGCTCGGGTAAAGGCAGCTCTCTTTAAGAAGAAAACCTCCCCTTTGGCTGCTGCTGGTAGGTATCCTGGAGCCTGAGGTGGTGAGAAGGGTAATTGTCCTGGTAAACATCTACCAGGGAAGAAGGGTCAGGAAGCCCTTTAATAAGAAAAGATAAAAAGGGGGGAAAGCAATTTAACATTTTCTTTTCCTTCCAAGGTTGGGCTTATTTGGTTCCCAACACTATTCACTACTGTCCTTGCTCCCTCTCAGAACACTTCATGCCCCCCGCCGTGCGCCCCCCCCCCCCCGTTGATGAGTAGGAAAGAAAACCTACCCTTACCCTTAAGAATGGGGGGGGGGTTGCAAAAGAGATTTCTCTAAACCGTTTTATTCAGACACAGATCTTTAGATCTGGAACTCTCTGCTTGTCCCTGGAGTTAGGAGAATTTAAGAATCATAATATTGGCAGATGGCCAGCCCTAAATCAAGGTTTCTCAACCTCAACACTATTGGCATATTTTGAAAAGGATAACTCTTTGTTCAGGGCATCCCTCGGTTGTGACAACCAAAAATGTCTCCAGACGTTGCCAAATGCCCCCCTTGGAGGCAGACTCCCCCTCAGTTGAGAAATAGTTATATAGGGAAAGCAGGCAAGAAAGCACTAAATTGTTTTCCTAAGATTCACCAAGAATTTTGAAATCTTCATAGCCGTTTTAAGAGTTTTGGCTTAACTCATGTTTCCTGTGGCTCAACTCCCAAACCCCCAAGATTTGTGGAAATTTGAGAACAAGAAAAGGCTCCTTGCTTACTCTACAGCTGCTCAGAACCCAAATACGAGTTTAAGATGGCTTTCTAGCTAAAAAGCGGAATTGGAAGGCCTGGAGGCAAAAGAAGAGCCCAAATCTGACTAAGGGACCAAGTTTGGGTTAGGAGGAAATATTTCAATCCTGAGGAACTGTTAACAACTGAAGCCACGTGGCTTGCTTTTTCTGCGACGGATGAGTGGGAGAGCAACCTCCGGCAGGGTCTGAATTAGGACTCTTGGGTGTTGGGGGCGGGGAGGGGAGAATGTAAAGAGATCTTTCCCACTTGGTTTATAACTTTACTAGTGCCTCTGATTACTCACCTCATATCTAGTTAGTGATGTGCTTGTCTTATCTCTCCTTCTCTAACTAACCTATAAGATCTTAAGGGCGGGACTAGCTGTCCGGTTAGTTTCCTAGTCCTTACTTGGTGGGCTGAAGGAATGCATATGAAGTAAGGAGCTCCCGAATCAGGAGGACGTGAACAGTTTGGGGTCCTTGTCAGTAGAGGTCTTCCTCCAGAGAAAAAGATTGGAGATAGGGGGAGGGAATGTTAGCTGATAACTGCTTTTCCGGACCGATGTCTAAAATAGGGCTGGGCTCTTAGATGCACCATGAAAGTTGGTGGCAGGATTGTCACAACTGGAGACCCAGATGGGATCCTCTGGTTTTTTTGCTTATGGAACTGGAAGCCACAGGTTTGGTCATTGCTTAATTTTTTCATCTTAACAGGACAAATCAGATTCTAAGAAGTAAGTGAATCACCCTGATTTTCAGAAAGTTGGTAGAGGTTAGTTTGAGCGTTATGGGATCTTCTCGGGTCTTTCTCTTTCTGAAGAGACATGCTTTCTGGACAGTGTCTGAAGTAAAGGCTGTGCCACCATCCTGAGTGAGCTTTCAATATGAGAAACTTGTCACCTTCATTCAGCTGGTGACACAACTGCCTGTCTTTTAGTGACTTTCCCCAGGGCAAAATTGTTTCTTGAACATTCCTAATCAAACCACCCTACTAGAATTGCCTGTTTTTGGAGGGGAAACTGCTCTAGGCAAAACCTCCACCCTCCCTTCTTCCTGCAGGCAGCAGTAACAATTACTACCTATCCGAAATCTGGGGTCAGGCAGTGTGGGGGAGGAGAAAATTTTCAGGAATAGTAAATCATTTGTACAGACTCATTTCAAATGATCTCAGCTTGGAGTATTTAATTCACATAGGAACTCAAAGTCCAAGAAGAGTAAGTGGCTTTTGTAAATGGTCAAGAGCACCAGAACAACTGGGTTTCTGGCTTAAAACTGCAGGACCCTTTCTTCTGCACCCCTTGGGTGGGTGTGGGCCCTGGTGAGAAGTCAGCTTCCTATCCTTGAAAGTTTGGTCCCCTTGAAACTCCTTCCTGAGGACAGAAGCTTCCTTGCCCTGAGGAGCTGGGGAGATCAAGCTCTGGTTTTCAGCTCCGAACCTGGCAACTCCTTCAGTCACCCGAGAGCGGCTTTTAATGCAGACAAGCTGCTGAGCAGCACCATCTGGTGGAGGACTCCAGGCAGTTGCTGGGGTCCTGGCTGTGTCCGAGCAGAGGTGCTCTCTGGGGGTTGTCTGTCTGCTGGCAGCCTCTGGTTCTGGACAGATCTCTTTCCTCAACCTTCCCTGACACATCATCAAACAAACTGCTTCTGGTAGAGCTGGTTGGTTTTCTAGCCCCTACCAAATCCTACCTTCAGGAATGAAGCTCAGGTAGGACTATGACAACACCTCAGGACTGAGTCATTTCTTTCATCGGCTTCCTTTCCTTATATGCGGCTGTCAGAAAGTTCTAGAATATGTGTATGTGATCTGCATTATTGCATAGCACTGGCTGGAGGGTCAGGTTAGCTGCAATCAGAGCATCTCTGCAGCTCACTGAATTTGGACGAGGTGCCTCCCTTCTCTGCCTCCCTGACCTCAGCTGTAACATGGGGTCATAATAAGGCCTACTTGGCAGGCTTGGTATAAAGGGTAAGTGCTTAGAGCTCTCCTTAGCCTCTCCTTAGCCTTACTAAGCGTGGATACATATCAGCAACTCAGGATAGTGGAGAGCTTGGCTGAGGCCACAAAGATTTGTGTATTGCTAGGTGTCTAGCCCTGAAGGGATAGACATGCACTAATCAGTCTTGAGCTGGAATGGCCCTGAGTGTTGCAGAAAAACCAGGAACTCAGACTTGGATCCCTGAGACCGAAGCAAGTTTTCCTGAAATTCTGCCTGCCACTTCTGTAGAAAGGAGCAATGTGACTAAAAATGGGCCTTGTTGGAGCTGGTTATCATGCAGTCTGATGCCCTGCTTTTACAGAAGATTAAAAAACCCACGTGTGTCCGACCTTAGAGAGTAATTTCCGGGGAAACTCAAGTGCCTGTGTGCTTTTTACTCCATCACATTCTCTGTGTGACCCCTAAGCTCCTTTTTATTATAGAAACTGCTGAAGCCACCGATTGATGCTGGGATGGAGTATTTGATGAGGGGAAGGTTAGTGGAGACAGTGGTGAGGTATTAAGAAGGAAGCAGAGGGTCTAAATAGAGAACTGGCCTGAACCCTTCCCTGCCATCCAACAGAAGAAATGCCATCGGCCCCCGTGCAGTGGACCCCCTGTGGGCTGCCCACCCTCTGGCCTTGAACGAACTAGGTAAGGAAGATGGGAAGGAAGCCTGCCTCCCCACTAACCTTTCACATAATTTATCGGAATAAATAACCCTCGTTCAGGTTCCTGCATAAAGGATTTGACCAAAGGTAACAAGAGTTGGGGGGTGGGCAGGGGTCCTGTGTAGTTCTCTCTGTGGAAGGCTGGGATGGCAGGTCAGGGAGAAGGAAGGATGGCTGCTGGTGGTGACTTTGGCAGACCCAGCAGGCTTGACTGGGGAAGAAAGGTGTCTCTATCCATTTCTCTCCGTGACCATAACCCCAACATGGAGAGGAAGGAACTGATGAATGTGGTGAATGTGGGGTGGGGGGGAGTCGGGGGAAGCCGCAGCCTCTGGAACTCCAGGAATCTGACCACCAGAACCAACCAGTGTCAACTCTTTGTTTCCTGGGGCTGGGCTCTATTGGGGGAGCTCAAGCCTTGCCCCTCCCCCCCAGGCCTTTTCTTTTTTGGAGGGGATGGGGAGAGGGGCGGGGCCCTGCTTTGTGTGTGGTTGGGGGTGGGGTGGGGGTAGTAGCAAGAATTTCAGGCTCCTTTCTGATGCAGGCCCTGTGAGGCCAGCGCAGTGGGGCTGCACGGCGATTACCTATCTGATAAGAGAGGAATTCAAACTATGTGCTGTAGAAAGGGGCGGGGTGGGGGGCAGGGAGCCACCCCTGGAGACCACCAGTCTAAATCTTGACCGGCTATGGTAAGGTGCCTGCGGGGTTATTTTTTTTAAACTTTTGAGAGGCTTAAATAGACCTCAGATCCTCCAGTGATGGAGTGGGTGACCTGAGAGGACCAGTTTCATGTTGCCCACACTGGTATTTTCTTGTTCTCCCAGTAAGCCTAGGAGGTGTAGATGGATATTTTTTTCTGAGTTTCCACAGTTATAAAAACCAGAGTTAAAATTTTGAGGCTCTTGACACTTGGTTCTCACTGTTACCCTGCCCTGATCCAGTCTGAAGGGGCTGATAACTGCTACTCACTGAGGATTTATGTGTGGCTGGCTATGGGTTAACCACTCTTCATGCATAAAACCTCATAGCTCCTCCATAAAATTAATATTTGCTCCATTTTATAGGTCAGCGCAGAAAGGAGGGAACAACAGGCCCTCAGACTCCAAACCCTTGTTCTTAATCACGTATCTGCTCAATCACAGCTGGAACTAGGAGAGTCCCAGCCTTGGAACCCACTAGGCAAATGGGAGGACCTGGGATTGTACCTCCTGACCGACTGGCTTGTCCCAGATGAATAAGAAACAAGTCAAATGTAACTTCAAATCAGGGTGGTTTCTGTGCAACAGGAAAGGGGAAAGAGCCCTGCAGTGTTTTTATTTCCTGCTTTAACACTGCCCCTTCCCTCACATCAACATTGGGGGAAGGGCGTGGTCTTCTTGTCCTAGGCTGTTCCTGTGGGTAGGAAAAGACAGGAGAGGCTATTCCTATGATGGAACTGGTGGACAAAAGGTACAGATAATAATACATGAAATATTAGCTGAGCATATTCTTGATGTTTCCATGCCCATATAATCTTCATTAGAGGCTTAGGTGAGTAACTTACCTGTTACCCCATCCTCTGAAGAAGCTGAGGGCCAGAGGTGAATGATTGACTTAAGGTCATGCAGCCAACAGTTGGTAGAACCAACATTCCATGAACTACCATGTCTGGCACTCAGGCTTAGGCTCTTAACCAATGATCTCAATGGGATCTTTGTCTTCAGCAATGCTATCTGAATTAAAACAACAATGTAAATGATGGAGAAATTGGGGATCCCATCGGCTAAAGAGCATGTTGCACCTAAGACCTAAGTTCTAGTTTGAAATATTCCTCCTACCAACCACCACCTGCATAATATAATAATGTTACTTATTCATGCTCCCTTAAGCCAAGAGTGGGTGCACAGTGATGCCTTTTGCTTCTCCGAACCCTATTTTCTATGACCACACTTTGTTGACATTTGACACACTCTTTGGATGTTTGACTATAATGGGGTAAGCTATAATGAAGTCTATTCTGGGGAGGCTATGGGAGAGGCATTCACCTGCACTAAGGTGTTGCTGTTGATGTATTAAGCGGCAAGGTGGAATAGGCTGTGAGCTTTATTTAAATCAGAAACCCTGGGTTCTTATGACCCTGTTATAGCTGCTCACCTAGCTAGGTGATAACTCCCATTTTTTGGGAAGGCTGCCGGGCAAGTGTTGATATTTTTAAATTTTGGTAAAAACATGTGTTTTAATGGGGTTGTTCCAAACATTCTAGATCTTTTTCTCCTTCACCAGTAGTACTTGGTCATCTTCCCAAGTCAGATAATTCAGATTTACCTCTTGGGTCATTGGTTCATTCAAAAATGTGTTAGGCATGATATTCTGTGATTTTTTTTTTTTCTTACTGATTTATAGTTGCTTTTTGTAGTTTCATCAGTCTGTCTTTTTACAGGATTTTAACTTTTTTTTTTTTTTAAAGATTTTTATTTATTTGACAGAGAGACAGCGAGAGAGAGGGAACACAAGCAGGGGGAGTGGTGAGGGAGAAGCAGGCTTCCCGCCAAGCAGAGAGCCCCACTGAGCAGAGAGCCCGATGGGGGGATCATGACCTGAGATGATCTTGATTCTGGGATCATGACCTGAGCTGAAGGCAGACGCTTCACGACTGAGCCACCCAGGCGCCCCCCCCCTTTTTTTTTAACATTTTGATATTTAAACCCTCTAGAATGTATTTTGCATACATGTGATAGAAAGTATAGAAGTCTGGCTTGATATCCAAAATGGACAGCTAATTTTCTCAACCGTTTTAAACTGTTTCCCTCACCTATTAATTTCTCGATATGTACTTGGATCTCTTAGTGGATTTTCCCTTATAAATTTACTGATCCATCTGCTTGGGTCATACTGTCTTGTTCCTTGACCTTGTAGTAACATTACTTTGATAGAATTCCAAACCTGGAAGAAGGTTGCAAGAATAATACTAAAAACTCCCCATATGACCTTTACCCCAAAACTCCCATAGGACCTTTACCCAGATTCAGCAATTCTTAAAATTCTGTCCCAATTGCCTGGTCATTCTTCATTGTACAAATAAACTTTTTTTGTCTCCTTAATCATAAGTTACAGACATCAAGCACCTTTATTGCTAAATATTTCAGTGTGTATTTTCGAAACTAGGGTCACTCTCTTTCACAGTCTCAGTACAAAGATCAAAATCTGGGCATTTAATATGGGAACATATCTGTATTCCAATATGTAAATTTTGTGAGTTGTCCTAATGGTTTTTTTCCCTGTTCCAGGACCCAATCCAGGAGCATGCATCACACTTAATTGTTGAGTTTCTGTACTTATTCAGACTTTGTTTTTCATGACCTCAACTTTTTTTTTTTTTTTTAAGATTTTATTTTTATTTGAAGAGAGAGACACAGCAAGAGAGGGAACACAAGCAGGGGGAGTGGGAGAGGGAGAAGCAGGCTTCCCGCTGAGCAGGGAGCTCAATGCGGGGCTCAATCCCAGGACCCTGGGACCATGACCTGAGCTGAAGGTAGACACTTAACGACTGAGCCACCCAGGCGCCCATGACCTCAACATTTTTAAAGTGTACAAGGCTGTTACATTTTACAGTTTTATATTTGTTGATTTCCCTTCCTTTCTCCCTCCCTTTTTCTTTCTTTCCTTCCTTTTTTCTTTCTTTCTTTTTCTTTCTCTCTCTTTTCCTTCCTTCCTTCTTTCCTTCCTTCCTTCCTTCCTGTAATCTCTGTACCCATCATGGGGGGCTTGAACTTATGACCCCAAGATCAAGAGCCACATGCTCCACCAACCGAGCCAGCCACGCGCCTCTATTTGTTGATTTCTTATGCATGCTAAGTTTAAAAATTTTTTATCTGGGGCGCCTGGGTGGCTCAGTCGGTTAAGCGACTGCCTTCGGCTCAGGTCATGATCCTGGAGTCCCGGGATCGAGTCCTGCATCGGGCTCCCTGTTCAGTGGGGAGTCTGCTTCTCCCTCTGACCCTCCCCCCTCTCATGTGCTCCCTCTCTCTCATTCTCTCTCTCTCAAATAAAAATAAATAAAATCTTTAAAAAAAAAAATTTTTTTTTTTGATCTGTTCTATTTTAGTTTAAATGAGACTAGCTACCGAAAATGTTATGGCATCTGATTATGTAATGATTGTTCTTTGTTAATATAACCTAGATCACTTGTTCTTAATTATGGGGCTCTTTGAGTTGACAGTTTCTTTACTGATAACATGGCAGTATTATCACACTTGTTCTTCACAACTTACAAGAACGCATGTATGCAGGCTTTTGGTGTAAGCATGGAGAACTAACATTAAAATCTCCCATGTTTCCTTCTCCAGAGCAAGCTGCACATGGAGGGCTTCCGGAGCCTGAAGGAGGGTGAGGCAGTGGAGTTCACCTTTAAGAAGTCGGCTAAGGGCCTAGAGTCTATCAGGGTCACCGGCCCTGGTGGGGTGTTTTGTATTGGGAGTGAGAGGCGGCCCAAAGGGAAGAACATGCAGAAGCGCAGATCAAAGGGAGACAGGTATGAAGGTGGCTTGAGAAGGGAGAGCTCTCCCGATCTAGCCCCTTTCTGGGACCAGGATGCCAAAGACAAAATGAAGCCTGTGGTCCCTGGCAACACCTGGGTATTCGGGGTTTCTGCCTTAGGATGTGGGAGATGGGGAAAGGGCTGTATGTGAGAGGGGCACATGATGACCTAGCTTTTTGACTTGACAAGTAATTTTGCTCTGTGAGCTCTTGCTTTCATTGTTAGTTAGGGGTAGTGATGCTAGCCTCACATGATTATTTTAGAGGCAAAGGAGACCACGAATGTGAAACTCTACGTGATGAGGGCAAACTGGTGTATGTACCTGTTGCTTCTTCACTAGGTCTCCTAAGTGGCTCGTTTTTTTTTGTCTTCACTGTGTCCTGGAGCAGATCATATGGTCTGATTCCTTTAATTTTCCTTATTTTTAGTGAATGACAGGTACCGTTTCTTAAGGGCACGGTAGCATCTTACCTATCTCCCAAATTGCAGTTTCCAGTTGGGGTCCATGATTTCCATTCTTGATATTTCAGTATTTTCAGGTTAACCTGAATCTGAAGATACCATCTAGACAATTACAGATTTAGGAAGAACTTAGAGGTAGCAGTTATGGTCATATTCTTCCTTTTCTAAGTGGGGAAATTAGTTTCCAGGAAGGGGAGTGAGTATAGTAACTGACCAGAGCCCAGGTGTCCTCACTCAGAGGAAGGCTTCTGCTCTCACTCGTTTCTCAACTTGACTATCCTGCTCTGTTCTAGGTGCTACAACTGTGGAGGTCTAGACCACCATGCCAAGGAATGCAAGCTGCCACCCCAGCCCAAGAAGTGCCACTTCTGCCAGAGCATCAGCCATATGGTGGCCTCGTGTCCCCTGAAGGCCCAGCAGGCTCCCAGCTCACAGGGAAAGCCAGCCTACTTTCGGGAGGAAGAAGAAGAAGAGATCCATAGCCCTGCCCTGCTCCCAGAGGCCCAGAATTGAGCTGCAGCGGGTGGGGGCAATTCTTTGGCGATCAGGAAGTTTTGAGGAGCAGGCATCAATCGGCAGAGTGGAGAAAGTGGGGACAGGGTGGGTGGGGGGCAGCTGGCTCTGCCATGCATCTCAGGCCGGGGTCCACAGCGTCACCCCCTCTTCCCTCTTGGCACAGGGTAGGGGGGAAGGGGTGAGGCCAATGATCTCCAACTGCGCTCTATCCAAATGCTCTGAGGGTTCTGGAGAAAATCCCTCCCTGTGTGCTTTATAGGAGTCTCTGCCCCCAGATCTCCAGCTTTTGAAAGTGGCCTGGGGAGGGGAATTGTTTTCCTTTCGAAGAAGGAGATGTTAATAATTGTTCCCATGCCAGAATGTAGAGATTTAAGCATGAGACCAGATGGATGGGCCCAACCCACGAGCCACCATATTCTGTGGGAGGGAGTCTCTCAGGGGTAAGGCGGGTTTTTCCACATCTTGTCTCATAACCTACTGTTGGGATATAGGGTGCTGAGGACTGTCTCAAGCAGTGGGTTGTGACAGTAGCCACAGGATTGTTGGGGGAACAGCTGCAGACCTGCTGCCCCGAAGCTGACTCCCACCCCATTCTGGGCCGATAGAATTTTATTTATTTGCTCCCGTGGACACCGCACCTTGGGCCCCACTTTCTCCAGGATGCCAACTGCACTAGCTGTGTGCGAATGACGTATCTTGTGCATTTTAACTTTGTTTTCGTAATATAAATATTCTGGTTTTGTATTTTTGTGTATTTTAATCTTAAGGCCCTCATTCCTGCACTGTGTTCTCAGGTACATTAGCGATCTCAGGGATAAGTCGGCAGCAGGTCCGGGACTGCACAGCAGGAATATTTTGTTTGATCACCAGGGAGAACATCTATTTGGAGTGCATAGCCTATTGAACTACCTCATTTTTGGCAATTAGAGCTGGCTTTTCTGCCATACCTTCAGTGAGCCATGGGAGACTAGGTTTTAACTCAGTTGCCCCATGACTTGATCTCCTACTGGAAGATTGGAAATTGGTCTGAACAGGAAAAGATGGTCCAGGAAGTAGCGTCAGGAGAGGCCGCACCAGCTGAAAGGGGCCATGGGGAAGCCAAGATTAGTTGCGAGTTGTCTATACGTGTAATAAAGGATTCCTGTTCCAGACTTCTAATCCCAGGGCACAGGACTCACTTTACATACCAGATCCATCCTTCACTGGATTGGGCTAGACCTACCATGCACAACAGGGTGTGTGTGTGTGCGTGCGTGCACGCACGCGCGTGTGCAAGTTTTAAAAATGAATTGGTAAGGATGGGTTTAAGAAAAATAACTCTGGACCCATCTTGAGCTGCCCAGGGATGAGTGTATGCAGCGAAGGCTAAATTTCTTAACCTTTATAAATTCTGGGCTTCTCTTGTTGGCTTCCAGAGAGACCATAAGCCATGGCTTCTTCGCGGTGCCCAGATCCGGTGTCCTGTCCTGCTGCCACAGTGGTTAAGTGTCGTGGTAGCTAAAGGAGGACAGGTTTTATGTCCATGCTATGGGATCACCACAACCCTACCTCACTGTTGAAACGGGGCAAATGCAATAGAACGCATTGGGTGATGTGTGTCTGATCCTGGGTTCTTGTCTCCCCCGCTCGCTGCCCCCCTCTAGTTTTCGTATTTGTTTGGGTTTCGTAGGACTTAACGAATAGCGGACTGGGTGATTGCTAGGTGGTCTGGTTGGTGTAAATATAATGTGTTGGTCTTCTCCGTGTTCTTTTGGGGTTTTATTGTTTACAAACTTCTTTTTGTATTGAGAAAAATAGCCAAAGCATCTTTGACAAAAGGTTCTGCACCAGGAAAAGAATCTGGAACATAGCTTGGTGACCCCTCTGGAAGTGTGGCGGTCTTGAACCATCCTTTCTTTTGTGTTCCCTTCCCCTTTTTCCTATTTTTGGCCAGATCTTCTGTCCTAAAAACTTGACCCCTCCTCTACCCCTCCTCCCCAAAAAAGCCCCCACACATACACATTTACATCTGGAAGAAGCAAAGAACACTTCCTCCCTTGTTCCCAGTCTCCTGTGCCAAGACCATTCCTTGATGTGATTCATATTGATATGCTTGTATTTGGTTGGAACAAACCTACTTTAATCTCCAGTCTTACGGTAGAGAGAAGCAAATGCAATGGGGGGGGGGGGTGCTTTCCACGTAGAAAGTAGGGTCGGGAGACCAAGGAAGGGAAGATGAATGTATATCCAAATCACTCAGGAACTTTTATGCAGGTGCAAGAAGCTTATGTCAAAGTGGCCACAAGATTAATAGGAGACGGACGAATGTAACTCCATGTTTACTGCTAGAAACCAAAGCTTTGTGTGAAATCTTGAATTTATGGGGGGTCGGTGGTAGGAAAGCTGTACCTATCTGTTCTTTCCCTGATCCCTTCCCATCATTTCTGAACTGCAGGAGACTGAGCCTCCTTGGGCTTTAGTGACTCCATCTCTGGGAGTGTTTATTTGATGGTTGTTTTGCTGTGCCGGGTACTTCCTTTCCCACTTGCTATTGTTTTGTAACACACATGCTGACCCTTTTCCCTTCTCTCTTTACCCTGGAAAAATACAATGAATAAATAAAAAGTTATTGGTACTGAAACTGTCCTCTTGTTGGATCTTCAGGGTGTTTTTTCTTCCATAATTCCCGCTTTCTTGGATTGGGACTCAGAAGTAACAGAAGAACCATTACATTTCCTGTTCAGCCATTTTGTTAGAAATGAATCTTGAAAATTCAGTCCTTCCACCTCATTACAGTGGATTTTTGTTTCTAGTTAAGGCCTCTTGTCCTCTTCCTTGGAAGCTGCCACATTCAAGAGGGGATTAGGAGCTTGGCATGCATAAGAATGGGGTTGTGCCACTGGCTGGGATGAAAGGATGGGGCCATGGCTTGGGGCATGAGACCCTAATACTTTCTCCCCTGCTCCTCAAAGCCTTTTACAAATCTTAATTAATTAACCCCCTGCAGCACCCCAGGGAGGGAAATATGTGGAACTAGGGAAATGGAGGCCAGAGGAAGTAACACTGATTAGCTATACAAAAACAACGTTTTCTTTGAGCCCAAGTGTGCTAGCCTTCTAATGAATATTGTATTTTAAAACATCTAGTCCCCATCCCCCCCCCCCGGCCCCCGCCACCTCTGCTGCCAACAAGGGAGGGGATTTAAAAAAAATTGATTGGAGGCATGCCATCTATTACACAAAGAGCAAAGAGATGTCAGGACAAGGGTAAGAAGTTTAATACATCCACTTGAGAGACTTCATACCAAAAGTCAAAGCTGGCCATGGAAGCTGCTAAAAGCAAACTCTACTACAGGGCTTCAGTAAATGGTGTTCCTGCAAAAGTGAACTAATGAGCTAGGCTGAAACTTAATTCCCAGGTTGCAAAGCAGGAAGGATAGAAAAGCTTAAGACTATTCAAGGGTGGGTTACTCATCTCTAGGGCTTTCTTTGATCATGTGTGTTAAAAGTAACCTTTTCACGAGACACATGAACTGGGAGTTACCAGTGCAATAACTCTTCCTTGCCTTGTTCTCTTGATGAGACTACAAAGTGAGAAACAGCAAGATTCTTTAGAAATTGTAAAGTTGTTTTTTTCCTTTTTTAACTTTGGGAAAATCGAACTCTTAGTTTCTTCACATTTGATCTTAGCCGAAAGGCTGAGAAGCAATCGATCTCTTAGTTTCTTTTGTGAGTCCCTCAAGTTCTGCAACAGTTTTCCTTAAAGGTTACAGAGCTTAATGCCTTTGATTTTTCTATCAGGGTTAATTGATGGCCTTTCATTAGTCACTCTTAGAGCAGAGCTCTTTCCAGCCTCAACCCCATTTTGAGTTGCTCTGGGTAGGTCCTAAGAATCTGAAAATCCTAAAATATGAGTGCTTTAAATCAGCGCAAAATGATATTATTAAGTGCGTTTGCGAGACTGACTAAGGCTAGGAAGTTAGCAAATGATTAAGTCCACAAAATACAACTGCAAGCAGTAAATACGGAATTTGAAAGACTTGAACCAGGACTCCAACGCCCACTTCTCATGCCTTCCAGCAAGGAGGACACTGTCCAACCCCGTTTCTCAACAGTTCTAACCTGCCACCAGCTGCTGAAATTGCGCTTCTGGCAAGCGGATCCGCGAATTCTTGCCCTATTGGGCAGCCTGCCCGAGGCCTCGCTCTGGCTCTACAGACCATCCCGCTCCCCTAGGTGATCTCGACCCCGCCTTTCCCGGCCCGGTCCCCAGGACGTGGCCCGGAGCCCACTCGCCCGCCCCCCTCGGTCACGTGAGCGAGGCGCTCGCTCGCTCTCCATCTCTTTCCCTCCCCCCCACCCTCCCTTCCCGGCTCCTGGGAGTGCGAATTTCGCTTGGAACGCTAGTACCGCCCCTTCTCCCAGCCCGCAGGCGCAGGGCGCAGCCCCGCCCATTACGTGACGGGGGGCGTGTTCTAGCGCCCAAGGATGACGTGTTCTTCCAGCGCCACGTCGTGAGGAAGTGGAGCGGTTGAAAGGCGCCGGGCGGTGTGGAGCAGGTGTTGGGTTTAAGGGGTGAGCGAGAGGCGAGAGAGGTGACTGGGCGGGGAGACGGCTGTGGGAGAAACAGAGGGGACAGTGGAAGAGATGAGTGAGGGAATAAATAATTTGGAGAATACTGAGATTGGAGGTGATGGGGGCGACACCTGAAGGGTGTTGGAGCGCAGAATGGGAAACGGTCTTGGGGAAGATGGAGAAGGAGGAAGCAGGGAGGGATCAGGATGTAGGCACTATGAGGTGACAGGAAGCAGACTTGGATGTTCAGGAAAAGTCAGTGCCAATGCCGAGGAAAAGGGGATAGAAGCAAGGTCCACCAAGCCAAAACCAAGGAAAGGCCTCTGCCCCGAAGGTCTCATTGGCTTATAAACTCTGGGTGGTGAAGAATTATAGCCTTAGACCAGTGTCTTTGGATCCTAAACCTGGCTACTCTCCACAGTCCAGATAAATCCCTACAAAGTCATCCGAAGCTGTTTGCAAGCTCTGGTGATTTATTCTCTTTCTTGTTTATCCAAGTTTACCTGGCTGGTGTCTTCTTGTTCTGGGGTTATCTTCTGCCAGGGCAGGAGCTATGTCATGGATCAAGGAAGGAGAGCTGTCACTTTGGGAATGGTTCTGTGCCAACATCATAAAAGTGAGTACAGTTGGTCTCCTGGTTAGTTGGGTAATCTTGTGTCAAAAGCTATTATTAAGGGGCGCCTGGGTGGCTCAGTTGGTTAAGCGACTGCTTTCGGCTCAGGTCATGATCCTGGAGTCCCGGGATCGAGTCCCGCATCGGGCTCCCTGCTCAGCGGGTAGTCTGCTTCTCCCTCTGACCCTCCCCCATCTCATGCTCTCTCTCTCTCTCTCTCATTCTCTCTCACAAATAAATAAATAAATAAATAAAATCTTAAAAAAAAAAAAACCATTATTAAAATTGAGTAATACAGGGCGTCTGGGTGGCTCAGTTGGTTAAGCAACTGCCTTCGGCTCGGGTCATGATCCTGGAGTCCCAGGATCGAGTCCCGCATCGGGCTCCCTACTTATCGGGGAGTCTGCTTCTCCTTCGACCCTCCCCCTCTCATATGCTCTCTCTCTCATTCTCTCTCTCTCAAATAAATAAATACAATCTTTAAAAAATAAATAAATAAATAAAAATAAAGTTGAGTAACACATGATGTTAAGTGGAATTTAACAATGGGACCAACAAGTCTTTGAATTGCAAGGTAACTTCCAGGTCTGCATTTCTGGCAGATTATTGCCCTGACTTTCACATTTTCAGGAACCCCAGCACCTCCCCATATCATTGGGCAACCTAGACTGTTAGGTCTTCCTTATAGGGAACTGAAATTTCTTACTTGGAACTTTAATCTATTTTTCCTTGTACTGTTCTCTAGATTTAGATAGAATAATCTTTCCTTGATGTTGCAGTAGAGCATAATGGTTAAGAGTTTGGGCTGTAGAGAGGGCGCCTGGGTGGCTCAGTTGGTTAAGCAACTGCCTTCAGCTCAGGTCATGATCCTGGAGTCCCGGGATCGAGTCCCGCATCGGGCTCCCTGCTCAGCGAGGAGCCTGCTTCTCCCTCTGACCCTCCCCCCTCTCATGTACTTTCTCTCATTCTCGCTCTCTCAAATAAATAAATAAATCTTTAAAAAAAAAAAAAGAGTTTGGGCTGTAGAGACAGACAAACAGAATGAAAGTCTTAGTCTATCATTTATTAACCATGTGACTTTATATGGTTGTTTTGAGGATGAAATGGAACATACACCGAAAACAGTGTCTAGCGGTTCTTAATTACTGCTGTTATTGGGGCTGTTTTCAGCTGTTTGAAGACTACAATCATTCTATTTCCTACACCCACTTACTTCCCCAAATCTTGCCTCCGCTTTTCTCTGAGGATCACAACAATGTTACATTTTCTGCATATAACAAGTTTAAGATTGAAGCCAGTCCGCCTGGTTTTGTCTTTCAGCTACAGTCTGTCAAGCAGTGGGTAGCAGTGAATATATGAGTCAGCAAGCCTTATACCCCACTCCCCCATACACATTCACACACAAATGCCAAGTGATCTCAGGCAGGCCAGGAAATAGAAAGCATCTTCTTGGGGAACCACTGCAGTCGTGTGTTGGGAAGAACAAGCTGCATGACTTGACTGGAATTTTTTTTTTTTTTTTTTTTTTAAGACTACATGTGGGGGACAAAAGCTGAAAATGTTGGAGAGGCGTGGGGAAAGCAGTCAGTGACGAGGCCCTTCAGTGAGGGAAATTAGGCTAAGGAGTGTATTTCTGCTGCAATAGACAACAAAAGGCAGCTCTAAGCCAGATAAGACGTTTTATTGGGTCCCCAAAATGTCTTTTTTGTTTGCTTTGAAATGGCTTCTGACATTTACATTTTGATAAAAATCCTGATGCTTGGCTTCTCTTGTGTAATTAGAAGAGCAACAACATTGAGCCCCCATTCCTGTGTGGCAGCGATTGGATAGAGTGGATTCCTCTTTTCTGTGGAGGATACCCTTGCCTCTGGACCACAGCCAGCAATATCCTTCCTGTGCCTTCCAGGTGGAGACCTGAAACCAAAGTGGTGGTCAAGTGCATATGGTTAAAAGATGAACTCTGAAAGCATACGGACCTCAGTTTGAATAACCACTTTGCCTTTTCTTAGCTGTGTGTCTTGTACAAGTCACTTGGCCTCTCTGAGCCTGTTTTTTCACCTATGAAATGAAGCTAATACTGTTTACTTTATAGGTTTATATGAAGAAAAACTGAGATGAAGTAAAAAAAAAAGCCTAGCATAATACTTGGCATGTAGTAGGTGCTCAATATAAATGAATATATATAAATAAGTAAAAGCGCTTAATACCCATTTGTTGAGCCAAAAGCTCAAAATACCCAGTACTCTTCCTCAGGGGCGCTTTTATCATCTAACTCAAGCCTATCAGCCTGGGGTTTAGTGTCTCCTTGTGTGCCTCATTTGTCTTCTTACTTCACAGGCGGGCCCAATGCCCAAACACATTGCCTTTATAATGGATGGAAACCGTCGCTATGCCAGGAAGTGCCAAGTGGAGCGGCAGGAAGGCCACTCACAGGGCTTCAACAAGCTGGCTGAGGTGAGTGTGGGTGGCAGAACCCAGTGGGAACAGTGTGTGAAGAATTGGACTATAGCTACAAAATCAGGCCCTGAGTTTACTATGGTTTGAGAGTATTTTTTTAATAGCTGTTTGTTTTGTTGCTTGCTTGCCTGCTATAGGTCTCATATCAACATTAACAGAAATTAAGTTATATAGTGAGTCATCACAGAATATTAGAAATAAGAACAAAATTGACTTCTCTTACCACCTCAGTAAATCAGCAGTTCATAGTTTTCTGTGCTTCATCCCAGTCCTTGTAATATGTTCTAACATCACTTAACATTTGTAAAATTACACATGTATTTTTAGTAACTTTATTTTACGTGGTATTTTGGCAAGTCTTTTTCTAGGTTGATCTATAGCTTTTCTAACTATATGTTTTAATACCTATAGAATATTTTATTACAAGGATCTGACATAATTTGTTTAGCTGCTCCACCATTATCAGATCTTGTAAATAGTTCCATTTTAAAATAAATTCTTTGAAGTAACATTTCTGGAGCAAAGGTAGGGTGACTGCCTATCCTAGTTTGCCTGAGGCCTTTTATTTTTAAATTAAAAAAAATTTTTTTTTTAAAGATTTTATTTATTTATTTGACAGAGAGAGACAGCTAGAGAGGGAACACAAGCAGGGGAAGTGGGAGAGGGAGAAGCAGGCTCCTGGCCGAGCAGGGAGCCTGATGGGGGGCTCGATCCCAGGACCCTGGGATCATGACCTGAGCCGAAGGCAGACACTTAACGACTGAGCCACCCAGGCGCTCCTATTTTTTTATTTTTATTTATTTATTTTAAAAGATTTTATTTATTTATTTGACAGAGAGAGAGACAGAACAGGAACACAAGCAGGGGGAGTGGGAGAGAGAGAAGCAGGCTTCCTGCCGAGCAGGGAACCCGGTGCGGGGCTCGATCTCAGGACCCCGGGATCATGACGTGAGCCGAAGGCAGATGCTTAATGACTGAGCCACCCAGGCACCCCTGCTTGAGGCCATTTAGCGCTTAAACTGGGAAAAGTGCCAGACAACCTGGGTCATCACTCTAAGCAAAGATCAAGGGCATTTTATGCTTTTAATGCATGTTGCAAATTGGAAGACTTTAAATTTAACAGTAAGAATGGAATATGGTCTGTCTTTGTGAAGCTAACTTTAAGAAGAATGGAAATTTGGTCTGGAGAGTTTTTGCCTTGAGTGAGGGGATGTGGGGCTCAGTTGAACACCCTGAGGAGGTCTTTAGGTTTGGTGACCGCATCTTCTCTTTTGTGACTAAGTAAAAGGCAGTTTTGCACAGTGCTTAGGAGCTTAAGCTCTGGAGTCACTCAGAACCTGTGATCACCCCTGCCCTGCCACTTCTGGCTCTGTGACCTGCAGCAGGCTAGCTTCCTTTTGCCTCAGTTTCTTCATCAATAAAATGAAGACAACAATAATCTCTACTTCCGGAGATTATGTGAGGATGAAATAAAATGGCATGATGAAAAGCATTTGGCAAAAGATTTGGCATAAAGTGCTCAAAAAGTTGGCAGTGTTATCATTAGCAGCTATATTGACTGGTCAGTGGTACGTTCTGACCCAGATGTGCCAGCCAAAAGGTAGCTTCCCTGTCGTCTGTGGAGCCTGAGTCCATTCACGTGTCAGGTTCTCATTGGTAATTTTCCCAAGGTGGCAATGAAGTGAGTTGCATGTATGCCTGTTAAGGGATTAGAAAGACAGCTCTCTTCAGCTTTGTTTCTTCAAGTTCAGTTCTGATTGAATGTCTTCTGTCCCCTACCCTTAACCTACAGGCTCCCTATCTCAACACTGTTATTCTTAGCTCTAGTTAGTTCTCTGCCTTTAGTGGTTCTGGAGTAGAGCAGCCCCAAAGGACTGGGTTTAATGTGAGTTTCACTTCTCTTTTCATTGAGGTATAATTTCTTATGGTGAAATGCACAAGGTGGGGTTTTGACCGTTGCATTTACCCGTCTAATCCATACCCCTGTCAAGATAAAGAACATTTCCATCTCTCCAGAAAGTTCCCTTGTGCCCCTCCCTTCCCAGTCAAACCCTGTCCCACCTCCTCTTCCCCTCTTGAGGCAACCATTGTACTGATTTCTATCACTAGAGGTTAGTTTTTGCTGCTTTAGAACCTTATATAATGGATTCATACAGTAGAGTTGTAGCCTTCTGACACATTTCTTCCACTCTCTGAGCCTCAGTTTTTCTCCTCTATAAAGTAGGCTTAAAGACAGCAATGCCATTCTCAAGAGGTTGTTCAGAGAATCGAATGGAATAATGTATGTGAAAACCCTGTGTAGACTTAAATGCTACACAGCTGTGTACTCGATGCCTTTATTCTTATAACTCATCAGCCTCTCAATCTAACAGAAAAGATGAACTTGTGCTGAGAGTAATAATTCCTTGTGGTATTTTTTTAAGATTTTATTTATTTATTTGGGGGGTGGAGAATGAGCAGGGGGAGGAGCAGAGGGAGAGGGACAAGCAGACTCCTCACTGAGTGTGGTGCCCAACGTGGGGCTCGATCCCACGACCCCAAGATCATGACTCTGAGCTGAGGTCAGATGCTTAACCAACTGAACGCCCCTAATACCTTGTGTTTTATATTGTCCTTCAGCCACCTTGTGAGTGATGGATGGTGCTCCTGTTTTACAGATAAGGAGACTTAGGCCCACAGAGGTTAAATGATTTGCCTACAGTCACATAGCAAGTGCGCATTGGAGTTGGGGACTGGAACCTACATCTTTACTCTGTCGGTAAAGAGTTCTTTCTGGTAAACCACAATAGCACCAGCAGAGCAGTACTCATTAAGTTCGCATTTTTCAGTTTCTCAGGTGGTAGCTTTCTGTTTACTTGGTTTGTTATTCTGACAGAAACACTGGTGTTATCCTAGCTTTACTTGGTTTGGGGAGGAGAAAAGTCTGCCTCTCACCTCCAATGCTGAGTCAGAGCAGAGGCATCTCTTATTTCCCTTTCTGCTCTTCCTTATACCCTAGCTCCTTGCCTTCTCCCTCTCAGACCCTGCGCTGGTGTTTGAACCTGGGCATCCTAGAGGTGACGGTCTACGCGTTCAGCATTGAGAACTTCAAACGCTCCAAGAGTGAGGTAGACGGGCTAATGGATCTGGCCCGGCAGAAGTTCAGCCGCTTGATGGAAGAACAGTAAGATTCTGTTGGAGGGGGGAGCGTGCTCTTTACACCATAACCCTCACCTCTCTTATCTCAGGCTTATTTAAGGAACTCTAAACCCTTTTAATGTTAGTCAGATCTCTTCGATGGCATCTATGGCAAGCTAGTCCCCCCCCTTTTTTTTAAGGGGGCATTTATCTGAGGATATAGAGGTGTATTTCACAGAATTTAAGGACAAGTATAACCAGCCTCAAGCAAAACTGAAACCAGGAATTGAAATCTATTAGAAGGGCCTCTTCTTACTCTCTGCACTCCACCTTTCTCTGCTTCAAGAGAGCAGCCCAGAATGAACTAAAGCCCTTAATTAATAGCCCACCTTAGATTTCTACCCCACGACCAATAAACTGTGATCAGGGGAGTAGCATGAAAGAAATGTTGGAAAAGTCCTTTTAGTCATCCTAAACATTACTATGCTGCCCTATATATTCTCTTGGAAGGGACAGGATGACGTGTACAAGGCCTTTATGGGGAAGACTCAGTACTGTTCTTAGCTGTCACTAAGTTTAAACTAATTTAGGAAGCAGTGCCAGAAAGGGACAAAGAGGGAGTTTGATGGAGATTATTTGCTTCAAAGTGTGGAAACCTCCCCAGCCCGGACTGCCCCAGACTCTTCATTACAACCCTTTTCTGCCCAGCTCTTCCCTGTACCAGGATGCAGGGAGATGAGAAAACAGAGAGCCTAGGGCACCAGTGGAGCTGGGCCTAGAACAGTTTTCTCATTTCTGTCCCAGTGTGGGTTTTGGAGTGGGGAGGGTAGCGAGGCTTCTCTCTGTCCATATAGGATAATGAGACTTGGCCACAGACCTAGCTTCCTGGTCCCCAGCAGAGCCCGAGTGGCTCAGAGTTCCTACCCAAGGGCTGGGGTTGGAGGCATTGGGGGCACTTTCCAGGTGTTCAAATTCTTCTGTACGTCACACTGATCCCACCGTTTTAAAGTATTTATACTGTGTGCCAGGCCCTGAGCCTGACATGTATTTTCATTTAATATTCACATTATCCTGTGAGAAAGAGATTATTATTATCCCAGTTGTAGAGAGGAGGAAAGTGAAAACCAGAGAAGTTTAGGTGTGTCTCCTGGGTCACACAGCTATCAGACAGGCAGAGCCAAGACAGACAGGATCTTTCCAACTCCAGAGCTGAGCTGTTGTCTGCTACACTGTGGTCCGAAAGACAGGAGGTAATCTTAGAGTTCCTGTAAGATCAAAATGCATAGCAGTAGGGTGCTACTGAGATTGCTCTAATCAGTCAGCAGTAGAGAAAATGGTCTTAAGTTCTAAAGTCCTGGACAGAACAAGAAGAAATCTTATCAGTGGTTTTCCAACAATGTGCAGCAGAACCTTAGAGTTCTGAGGAGTGGGTGTGCAAAGAAGCCAGAGGGAATGGGGCACAGGGTGCTGGTTGGCATTTACCTATTTTATATATTGGGCTTCTGTTTAATGTGTGACTTGAAGAAAGAGTTTTTGGCTTTAGGAAGGTTGGAAAACCACAGGCCTAGTTCAGTTTCATCAGTTGGGAAACAACCCGATGGATAGAAGTTTAAGGCATGCTCATGGTCACACAGCAAGCTCATGGCAAAACCAGGTTGGGAAACCAGATCTCCTGGCTCCTGTCCAGGGCTTTTATCTCTCCTTCCCTATGGACCTCACTCAAATAACCTGACTGTTGTCTGAGAATAAGCACTTTCAGGTACCTTCTCTCACTCAACACAAGCCAGTGTGGAGAGTATGGCAGGGATGGTTATTACCTCCAGTTCACAGGGTGCAGGAAACTGAGACTCAGAGAAGCTTAGTGGTTATACAAGGTCAGCTAGTAAGTGCTGGCTCTAGGACTTGAATGTAGCTATTTTCCTTCTGCTTTTGCCTTGATCCGAGTATACATTTGCCTACTATAGCAGCTTCAATGGATTCTGAAAAACAGGTGGTTAGATCTTGCTTCGCTCTAGAAGCAAAGTGATGTGGGTTACAAAGTGATGCTGTGGATGCAGCCTTGCACTCTGGATCAGAGATCTCCAGGACCTGCCTGCTCTACAGGATACTTAAGTTCCCATTTTCCAAACGCTAGTAATTCAGTTTCTCCATAGCGTCCCCAGGCTAGGGAAGCTGGTTGGGTAACTGAATTCAATTCTGCCCACTGTGCAGAGTTTGGGAATACTATATGGAGGCAGCAAGATGCCATGATGAAGAGGACAGGCCCTGGAACCAGGCTCCCTAGGTTTAAATTCAGCTTTCCACTTACCACCTGTCTGATGTTCAGCAAATTACCTAACCTCCCTGTGCCTCAGTTTCCTCGCCTGTAAAAGGGGAATGATAATGGTGTCTGCCCCGAAGGTTGGTGTAAGGATGGAACATATTGATGTGTGTAAAGCACTTAGACCAATGTCTGGCACTTAGTAAACATAAACTTAATGATGTTGCTGTTATTAACATCTTTTACCAGAAGGTACAGAAGTAATGAACAATATAGCTTCTGCCCTTGAGTTTATTCACTTGTCAAAACGGGACAGGATACATAAAATGTAACTTGCCAACAAGGACGCTTGAAGCCTTGTAATGTGTGGTAAAGAGTTTGGGTTCGGGTTCTCAGACCGGGCAGACCTGGGTTTTAGTTCTGATACTGTCTGACCTTGGGCCGTATCTGTCTGCCTGTCCTGTCTGAGCTTCCGTTTCCTACTGTAGAATGGGGAATGTGGCAAACTCGGGTCCGAGTTGTTGAGGGGACGTGGTGACACATGGCACACAGGGCAGTGCTTAGGAGCTGGGAATTGAGTGTGGGCCGTTCTCCAGCACCACAGGCTCTCCGTCCCAACGCTGCCTCCTCTTCCTGATAGGGAGAAACTGCAGAAGCATGGGGTATGTATCCGGGTGCTGGGCGATCTGCATTTGTTGCCCTTGGATCTCCAGGCGCTGATTGCACAGGCGGTACAGACCACCAAGAACTATAACAAGTAAGTGGTCCCATTTCCCCTTAGCGACCGGGAGCAGCCTCTGACTCCCTGCGAGCTTCAAAGAGACACGCTGGGCCTTTGTTGGTCTGCATTTGGTACAAGAGGCCAGGAGCGGTTTGGGATGCTTAGAGACCTCCTCAGTCTGCAGGGCAGACCAGCGATGGTTCTTAATACCTTGTCAAATGTGTGTGAACTCACACATACAGTTTTTTATCCTCTTCCTCCTTCATGCGCCTGCCCCCCACGATACGTGCATATACATATGTTTACATATGCACATATATATAATCGTCATCATCATCATCATCATCATTATTATTATTATTATTTTTTTTTTTACGATTTTATTTATTTGACAAGAGACACAGCGAGAGAGGGAACACAAGCAGGGGGAGCGGGAGAGGGAGAAGCAGGCTTCCCACCGAGCAGGGAGCCCGATGTGGGGCTCGATCCCAGGAACCTGGGATCATGACCTGAGCCGAAGGCAGGCGCTTAACGACTGAGCCACCCAGGCGCCCCCATTATTATTTTACTTGACAGGGGCTAGGGTGAAAATGAGCGTTATAAGGTGGGTAAGCTGTGGATATGGCCTTGAGCTCTGGATCAGAGTTTTCCTTCCAGGACCTGCCTGATATCCCACATTATAATATATTCTGTCTCTGTCTACAGTATATTTCTGTCTCTGAAGACAGATCCTTCAAGAAAATCTTTCTCTGTCCCACTCCTTTACCCATGGAGAGGTTGACATTGGGGGGGTCCTACAGGTGCGGAGGCAGAGTTCAGTAATCCAAACTTCAGTATGTGTGCCTTTGGAGTATGATATGTGTTTGGCAGTGGACTGGACTGCATCAAATTTCCTCCCTATCCTACTTTGCTTGTGCTAATATCACAGTGGATCCACATCCTCTGAAAGCTGGTTGGCAGTAGAAGGAGAGAGGGTTAGGGAGTAAAAGGGTCATTTAGTGTTTGTCTTATTACAAAACTAGTAACATGTTTATTCTAAGAAAAGTTAGAAAACACAAAGAATTCATAATCTCACCTTTCAGAAATAGCCACGATTCACATTTGGTGTGTGTGTGCTTCTGGGGAAGCAGTACTCTGTAGGCAGTGACGCTAGTCCTTAGTCCCTGTCCTCTAGTAAATTATTCTCTTCTTCCTTTCTCAGGTGTTTCCTAAATGTCTGCTTTGCTTACACATCCCGTCACGAGATCAGTAATGCTGTGAGAGAGATGGCCTGGGGAGTGGAGCAAGGCCTGCTGGATCCCAGGTATCCCTGCTTGTTTAGCATGGTAACCGATAGGGAAACCAGGCGTGGCCTCTTAAACCATGTCCTTGGGCCAGAAGTCAACTCAGTGATGCATGTAGACAGATTTAGGGGCGTGACCCTCCCCACACAGAGCTTAGGATAGGCTTATTGAAGCCTGCTTCAGAATTTCTGTGTTCACCACACCCCAAGAAGCCCCAGAAAAATGGTGTAGCAAGGCTGTGGCATTCACTAAAAAATGATGTCCTTACACCTGAAACTAATATAACACTGTATGTTAACTATATTGGAATTAATTTTTTTAAGATTTTATTATTTTTTTAAAGATTTTATTCATTCATTTGAGAAAGAGACAGAGCACAAGCAGGGGGAGAGGCAGAGAGAGAGGGAGAAGTGGACTCCCCGCCGCGCAGGGAGCCTGACATTGGGCTCGATCCCAGGACCTGGAGATCATGACCTAAGCTGAAGGCGGACGCTCAACCAACTGAGCCACCCAGGTGCCCCAAGATCTTATTTTTAAGTAATCTCTACACCTAACGGGCTCGAACTCATGACCCTGAGATCAAGAGTCACATGCTCCCTGACTGAGCCAGCTAGCCTGCCTTTGGAATTGAAATTTTTTTTTTTAAGATTTTTCAAATTTATTTATTTGAGACAGAGAGAGAATGAGCAGGGGGGAGGGGCAGAGGGAGAAGGAGAAACAGACCCTCCACCGAGCAGGAAGCCGGACGTGGGGCCTGGTCCCAGGACTGCACATGAGATCATGACCTGAGCCGAAGGGAGACGCCCAACTGACTGAGCCACCCAGATGGCTCAAAATTTTTTTTTAAAAAAGATGCCCTCTGGTGCGCCTGGGTGGCTCAGTCAGTTGAGTGTCTTTGTCTTAGGTCGTGATCTCGGGGTCCTGGGATCGAGCCCCATGTCGGGCTCCATGCTCAGCAGAGAGTCTGCTTCTCCCTCTCTCCCTCTGCTCACTCCCTCTGCGTGCTCTTTCTCTCTTTCGCTCTCTCTCAAATAAATAAAATCTTAAAAAAAAAAAAAAAAAAAAAAAAAAAGATGTCCATGGGGAACCTGGCTCTCAGTCTGTGGAGCATGTGACTCTTGATACTCGGGGTCGTGAGTTCAAGCCCCACATTGGGTGTAGAGATTACTTTAAAAGTAAAATCTTTTAAAAAATAAATAAGTAAATAAAATCTTAAAAAAAAAGATGTCCGTCCCCTGGTCCTTTGGCAGTGTTTTTCCTCGAATAGTTTTTTAGGAATGCAGCTTGTTGCTGGTATAGTCCTTTAGGTCTCTCATGTTACGGTTTCATGCAAGATTCAGGTATTTTTCAAAAAGAAAATTGTTCACCACAAGCAGCATGTGGAATCCGAACTATTAGAGTGGTAGAGACTTAGCCTCTCAGTCCCTTCATGTTATTGTTCGTGTAACATTTGGTAATAATATTAATAAACTAATAATAGCAAGAGTAAAATAACATTAAAAATAACCCAGGCGATGTGTTATGTTCTGTATTTTACTCAGTCATTGATCTCATGTATGAGAGGTTCCAGTGTTTTCTCCATTTTATAGATGAGAAAGCTGAGCTGAGCATTAGAGTGGCTTTCCCCAGGCCATCCTGCTAGTGAGTGCCAGAGCAGACTCATCTCAAGAGCTGTCTGATTCCAGAGTGCCTGTCCTTTCCCTCTGTCATCTAGGACCTTGGGACTCAGGAAATTGTCTGATTCCTTTCTTGGGTATTATTTGATTTACCTGGGAAACTAAGTTAAAAATCAGAAAGTTGCTCAGTGAGAACGGGATTAGATAAGCAGAAAAGGAGACAGTTTTTAAGGCTATTTTAAAGTCCTTTTCCTCTCCAACAGCCGGGTGATCGTTCTGTGCCACATAGTTCATTCAGTCAGTCAGTCATTTATTCACTCAACAAACATTTTAAAAGTGCCACATAAAGGCCAAGCACGTTGTTGTACAGAGAGGGTACAGTGGTAAAAAAAAGTACATATTTCCTGCACTCAGGGAGCTCTGGTAAAGGAAACAGACAATAATCAATATTATACACGTTGACATACCATTATAATGGTGATCAAATGCTATAAAAACATCGGTGCATGATACAACAAGAATTTATAGTAAGAGGAGTAGACCTGGTAGGGAAGGCTTTGCCAAGGAAATGATCAGTGGCCAGAGAAGGAAGACAAAGCGGTAACTGGGGAAAGAGGTAGTAGTAGTGTGAGGAGCTTGTCGGTTACAGAAAGGCTGTTGGGATAATTCAGGTAGAGATTACCCAGAATGGAGCTTGCATGGTGGTGGTGGTGGAGGAAGAAGAGGTCAAATAGACTGCATCAAGTGTTAGGAAGTAGATAAAATCGAGGGGCCTTCATGGGCCAAGTCTGGGAAAAAGATGTGTTATGAGTGACTCCAGCGTTTTTGACTTCCGAAACAGTGCATAACAGTGCCCCTCCCTGTGCCGGGGAGCCCTGAGGGAGGGTCCAGTTTGAGGAGAAAGGTCAGCAGTTTGATTTGGGATATACCGTAGATGTTGAGCATAGATGGCAGGTTGACAGTTTGCGAGGAGAGGTGGGGACTGGACATAATGGCATGGAGGTCATCTGAGTAGTTGGTAACCAAAGCAAAGAGGGCCTGAGGACATCGAGGAGAGTCTAGAGTGAGTGAGGGAGAGTTTTGAGAAACTCTGAGTTCTGCTGCCTGGGTAGAAGAGAAGGAGCCTTAAGGAAAAAAGAGGATGAACAACCAGAAAGGCAGGAAGAAAACTGGGCAAGTCAGTATTACGGAAGCCAAGAGAAGAGGGAATTTGCTGGTGCACGGTGGGAGGATGCAGGCATTGGTGGGAGCAACGGTGTCGAATGCTGTAGAGAGGTCAGTTAAGCTGTGGATTGAAAATGAACTGTTGGGGAAGAAATTAAGATGCTGGTTAAGTCGGTGGGGGGCAGGCAGGAAGATGAGAGACGGCAGAGGAAGAGGGTTATATGAGTAGATGCAGGTTATTACGATTTTCTGATTCTTGACTTGTGGGGTGATTTCATAGTTGTTCACAGTATTATTGTGCTTTCCAGTTAATGTTTCATTTAAAGAGATAAATGTTTATGTGGAAAACAAAGAAAGCTTTTAGCCATTAGATAATGTGTGTGTTCATGCCTAGGACTAGAACTCTGATCTTGCCTCTTAGTTCAGTGTTCTTGATACTCCTACCCCAGCGACAATCACTGACCTTTATCTTTCTCCTTCTTGCCCAGGAAGTTTTCCCATATTCATTTTCTTTGCCTTGCATGGCTTAGGAACTTACCTACGTGGGATTAGTCAAGCGGATAGATATGGCGTGGGCGGGGCAGGGTCACCAGTGTAAGGAGGCTGCAAACTTAGAAAGGTTGGTGTTCTGCTCGGACTGGGCTAATCAGAGCCCCAGTATGCACATACTTTTATAAAGGTCATACATGTTCATCAGAGAGGATTTGCAAACTACTGGTAACACTTTGACTTTAAGTATGTCTTTCTAGGTCTTCCTGTTTGCTTAAATATGTGTGTGTGAGTTTAATCAACTGAGTTAATTTTTTCCATCAAGTTGTGACAATATCTATTACCTGTGTTTGGGTTCTAGGTTGTTTGCAAGTACATTGTCAAAAACTTTTTTAGCCTGTAAGCTCCTCACGTTCAGAAAACCAACATGTCTCTGTTTTTGAGATCTGTTTTCAGTGATTCATTCACTCATCTGTTCAAACATGTATCAAGTCTTTCTCTGTCCCAAGAAGGTGCCATGCTAGAAGAGCAAGAATACAGAACTGAATGTGTCACGAGGCTTGCCCTCAGGCAGCTCCCAGTCTGGTTCATGTACACACATAAGTCACCCATGGTGCTGGGTACCAGACTAATGGATGTGCAGGGCACAAGCTGGTGCTGATGAAAGTAGTGATCAGTTGTGGTTCAAAGTTCAGCCAGAGTCATCTTTTTAAAACACAAATCCAATAATGACATAAGGATTTATAACAAAAGAAATCACACTGTGAACACTTTACCACCTGAATCATGCTTTTGTTCACTTGATGATGTAATATGAGCACTTTTCCGTGCCTTGTGTTTTTAATAATTTGTCATATCGTTATTTCTAATGGCTGCAGAATATATCTTGCTTTAATTGACTTAATCATTCAAGTTGTTTATGTAGGCTGTTTCTAATTTCTCGTTATTACAAATGATGCTACAATGAAGTCTATAAACTTAACTCTTGTCAGCATTTTGGATTACCTCAGGATCTGGGTCTGGATGTGTCCGTTTCACCTCATTCTTGCCAAATAGAGTAGTAAACTACTCTAATTTTATAGGTGAAAGTTGGTATTTTACTTTTATTTAATAGAAATCACTTCTTGGGGCACCTGGCTGGCTGAGTCAGTAGAGCATGAGACTCTTGATCTCGGGGTTGTGGGTTCCAGCCCCACACTGGGTATAGGGATTACTTTAAAAAAAAAAAAAAAAGAAAAGAAAAAAAGTATTTCTTAGAAGTCTTCATGTCAACAGCTAATGCTATATAATGACGGGTTTGTGTTAGCCATAGCACAGATGTTCTATTTTCATTTTGTCAATTTTATCTCCTCCCACCCCTCTAGAGTGACCTCATTTTCGATAAGAATTCTGCCCACTGCCTGAAGTAGGTGGAAAAAACCTTTTGGCAGACACATTTGAAACTCAGATTAAGTGGGGATCTGAAGTCACACAGCAAAGTGGTGGGACTGGAAATAACATTTCTTCTTCTTTATTTACATAATACTTTATAGTTAGTTCCTAAGGTACACTCAAATCTGTTACTTAATTTGTTTTTGTTTTTGTTTTTTTAGGGGGTGGGGGCAGAGGGAGAGAGAGATCTTAAGCAGGCTCCACGCTCAGCATGGAGCCTGACACAGGGCCAAACTCACAACCCTGAGATCATGAGCTAAGCCGAAATCAAGAGTTGGATGCTTAATCAACTGAGCCACCTAGGCACCGCTGTTATTTCAGTTGATTTGACCCTCACAGTAACCTATAAGTAGATAGGACAGATGTGCCCATTTTCAAAGATAAGAGAGCTGAGAAATTATATTGATTATACAGGGTCTCAGATTTCTTAGAGAATTAAGACCATGCTGCTAAGACAAGACTCTCAGATTTTCAGGGAAATCTGAATTAGAGCCCTTCCTCTTGCAGTTCATAAGTGAATATTATTTCCCATGTGATGGTACAAAAAATTTAACTCCCTCTGTGATTTGTAAAAAGAGGACCCAAAGGCACACAGTTGGTAAATGTAGTCTCATTTTAAACACTCAACCCAGAGGTGCCTGGGTGGCTCAGTCAGTTGAGTGTCCAACTCTCAATTTAGGCTCAGATCATGATCTCAGGGTTGTGAGATTTAGCCCCAAGTTGGGTTCTGCACTCAGCAGGGAGTCTGCTTCTCTCTCTCCCTCTCTCAAATAAATAAATAAATCTTAAAAAAAAAAAAAAAATAGACAGCCCAGATCTCTCTGCTTTTTTAACTGTGCTCCTGGAAGAATCTTCCCACCAAGAAATTTTATCTTCTAGACCCCTCCCAAGATGCAAGTCTTACCACTTGGAGATTCCAAATTCTGCCTCTTGGTGCTTGGTAGGACAGGTAAACAGTGTTCTTAGAACCAACAGACAACCAGCCTTTCAAATACCTTCTTTCCATGAACAGGAGTGTTTTACTTCAGATAAATGATGGCAGTCCCCATTCTTCCTCCATCCCATCTCCTTTCTAAATGTCCGTCTGCTTGGGAAAGTAGCTCCTAACCGACGTGGGAGGGCTGATTATTTTGCTCTTTTTTTAAATCCTAAGTAATACGGATTTTTTGCAGTGTTTCATGGTCCATATGACTTAAAAGTTTTTAAAAATGTTCTTTAGGGGCACCTGGATAGCTTAGTCGGTTAAGCAGCTGACTCTTGATTTCGGCTCAGGTCATGATCTTGGGGTCGTGGCCCCGGGTCAGGCTCTGCGCTCACCAGGGAGTCTCCCCCTTTCCTGCTGTCCCTCCCCACCCTGCGCACACACGTGCTCTCACTCCCTGTCTCTCAAATAACAAATCTTTTTTGAAAATGTTTTTTTAAAAATATTTTATTTATTTATTCATGAGAAACAGAGAGAGAGAGGCAGAGGGAGAAGCAGGCTCCCCGCCGAGCAGAAAGCCTGATGCGGGACTCTATCCCAGGACCCGGGGATCACGACCCGAGTCTAAGGCAGATGTTTAACTGACTGAGCCACCCAGGCGCTCCTAAAAGATGTTCTTTATAATACATTCAAACAATAACGGAAGTACATAAAGTAAAAAAGAAATAGTCTTTCCTTTTTTTTTTTTTTTTAAAGATTTTATTTATTTATTTGAAGAGAGAGACACAGCGAGAGAGGGAACACAAGCAGGGGGAGTGGCAGAGGGAGAAGCAGGCTTCCCGCGGAGCAGGGAGCCCGACGCGGGGCTCGATCCCAGGACGCTGGGATCACGACCTGAGCCGAAGGCAGACGCTTAATGACTGAGCCACCCAGGCGCCCCTAGTCTTTCCTTCTTATCCAGCCTTCCAGAAGTAATCATCAGTAAGAGTATGATGTATATCTTTCTAAACTTTGTTTATTTTTTATTTTTATTTTTAAAATTTTTATTTATTTATTTTTTAAAGATTTTATTTATTTATTTGAGAGCGAGAATGAGAGAGAGAGAGCATGAGAGGGGGAGGGTCAGAGGGAGAAGCAGACTCCCTGCCGAGCAGGGAGCCCGATGCGGGACTTGATCCCGGGACTCCAGGATCATGACCTGAGCCGAAGGCAGTCGCTTAACCAACTGAGCCACCCAGGCGCCCCTAAAATTTTTATTTATTTTTGAGAGAGAGAGAGAGTGCACATGGAGGGAGGGCAGAGGGAGAAGCAGACTCCCCACTTAGTAGAGAGCCCAATGCAGGGCTCGATCCCAGGACTCTGGGATCATGACCTGAGCCGAAGGCAGGTGCCTAACTGATTGAGCCACCCAGGCGCCCCTGCAGTCTATATTTTCTTTTTCCTTTTCTTTTTTCTTTTTAAGAGGGGTAGGGGAGCAGAGGAAGAAGGTGAGAGAGAATCTTAAGCAGACTTAACCATGCCCATTGTGGAGCCCAAAACAGGACTTGATCTCATGACCCTGAGATCATGACCTGAGCCAAAATCAAGAGTCCGACACTTAACTGACTGAGCCACCCAGGCACCCCTGCACTGTATATTTTCCGAATCTTATTTTTTTTCAATTAATTTTAGCTCTGATCTTCCCCAATCAGTGCATTTAGATTTATCTTTATTAAAAATAGTTGCATTAGTGTTGTATCAAATTGCAGGGTTTACTTTATTTTTCTTTATTTTTTTAAGATTTTATTTATTTATTTGAGAGAGTGAGTGTGTGTGTATGCAGATGAGCAGGGGAGGGGCAGAGGGAGAGGGAGTGGAAGCAGACTCCTCGCTGAGTGCAGAGCCTGACTCAGGACTCCATTGGAGGACCCTGAGATCATGACCTGAGTTGAAGTTAGACTCTTAACTGACTGAGCCACCCAGGCACCCCAGATGTATGCATTTTAAAAAACAATATGTTTCAAGTGAAGGACACATTCTAGTGGGTGCATCTCGTTTTAGGCCTGCAGTGAAATGACTTTGGGCAAGTTATTTATCTTCTCTGAGCCTCAGTTTCCTTATGTATAAAATGAGGATCGAAATACTTTATATAGTTGTGAGGACTAAAATCATACATTTATTTGAATGTTAAGGGCCTCCGCCTGTATTGGCTAATGGTGTTCTATCAACTGGGAAGCCTTACATATGAGTTCACCATAAGAATAATCTGAAAAAAAGATGCGTGCTTACCTTTGTCTCTTCCCCACTCGCCTTAGTGATGTCTCTGAGTCTCTGCTCGATAAGTGCCTCTATACCAACCACTCTCCGAATCCTGACATCTTGATCCGGACTTCCGGGGAAGTGAGGCTCAGCGACTTCTTGCTCTGGCAGGTAAGTAGTTTGCAACCACTGTTGTGTTTGTGTCAGCCTGAAGACTATGATTGCACCCACAGGATGGATTTAGTAGGGCTCATCCCCACTCGTAGCCATGCTGGTACCAGAGAACGGGGGTGGCAGGGGGAATCTGGAGAAATGTATCCAGGCTGTGCCTGGTAACATTTACTGTTCTTCTTCTTCTGTCCCTGGCTTTGCCAGCCTGTGTGGTTCTTGTTCTCTGAAGTGCCTAGAGGAAAATCAAGGCTATCCAGCTGTGGTGAAAACTTCACTTGTGCCCCTGTTCAAAGCACTGGACTTCTGCCTTGTGTTCTTGAGCATAAGCAGCTGCCCTGGTAATCTGCCAGGTACTCCAGCCCCTCTGGGCTAGAACCTTGCCTTGCAGTTATAGGTCTGTGTCCTTCAGATGAAGCAGCTGTGTCTATGCAAGCACAGTCCACAAGGGATAGAAACTATATGCAGACTCTTTCTTAGGGGCCTGCTGCTGCCTCTAAGCTCAGTCACCCCTGTGTAAATGGTCCCCCAAAAGCTCAGAGCCAAATCAGTTTGCCTTTGCTTGAAAATCTCCATCATCTGTCAACTTGGCCCCTAAGTAGCACATGACTGTTCAAGGAGAGGTTGGAGGGACTCAGCTTTGAAGCAAGTTCCAGAAATTTTAATAGACCATAGTCTTAAAAGATTTAGCTACTGAAGATACTTTTGGTCTTTGGCTATATTGAAAGAAATAATGTGCAGCTTATGGTTCGGTGGTCTGCTGTGCTGGTCAGATCATGTCTGGAAAGTTTACTTCTGGGCACTGAGTTTTAAAAGACTGCATTGGTAAACTAGAGGACTTACCAGAAGCAGCCAACCTGGATAGCAAGGAATCTGGAACTCACGGCCTGTAAGGAATGAGTGAAGGATAGTGGTCTGGAAAAGGGAGGCATGGTGACAGTTTATTCCCTTAGAAAAAAATACTGAATTCCTCCTTCGTGTGCTGGGAATATGGCAATCACCAAGTCAGAAATAATCCCTGCTGCCTTAAAATGTATGGTTTTTTGGCAAAGGTAAACTGAGCAAGACATGACAACCTTGGGGACAAATAACAGTTCTAATCTTGACTTCAAATATTTGAAAGAATGTCACTTTGAGGAAGAAACAGACCTGTTCCAGAGAAAAGACTTGAGACTTTGGTAGAAGTACCAGGGAAGGTGACATTGGTTTAGCAGAACAAGCTGTCTGACAACTAAAGTCAGCCCTCTTGAGGCACTGAACTCCTCACTACTAAAGGTATCAAGCGGTGGCTGTCAAGAATGTTCCAAAAGGAATTCTTAACATCAGTGATTATTATTAGGGTTCACCCAGCTCTGTAGTCTGACTGCTTTGTGTACATTATCTTGTTTAATTTTCATTGTACCTTAAAAACCAGGTATTCTTATTCCCCAGTTTTACAGTTGAGGAGACTGAGGCCCAGAGAGGTTAAGTAACTTGCTTCATGTCACATGGATGGTAAATAGTGGACCCAGGATCCGAAGCCAGGTAGTCTGGCCCCAGAGCCCATGCTCTTCACCACGTGTCCTACTCTGCTACTTAAAAATAACAGCCCCAGCTACCATTTGTTCACTGCTGACTTTTATCAGACAACATGTCTCCCAGATGACCTCTAAGGGCCAAGACCCGATAACATAATCCAGATGTTATTTCATAGTCCTAAAATTGGCTCTTAGAAAAATCCTGGTGGGAATGTTGACCTAGTCTTGCTATAGTTCTGCCTTGCTGCACTCAGGTGCCTCAGATGACCCCTCCCCATGAGCGAGGGACTTCAGGACTGGCAGTGATGGTAGCTCCAGCTTGAGGTGCCCGGGCTCTCTTCATCTCTGGGCCCCTGGGTTATGCTCATCCTGCTTCTTCTTTGGAAGCCTGACCGGGAATATGTTCCAGCAGCATGCTGCTAAACTATCCTGTCTTCCTTCCCCCGCTTTCCCAGACTTCCCACTCCTGCTTGGTGTTCCAACCCGTTCTGTGGCCAGAATACACATTTTGGAACCTCTGTGAGGCCATCCTGCAGTACCAGATGAACCATAGCACGCTCCAGGTAAGAAAGAGTTCAGGGCTGGTCTGACTGGATGTGATGGAAGAAAAGGTTAGCATCGATTGACCACCTGCTACTTACACGAGGCACTTGCTAATAAGCATGTAATGATGATAGTAGCTACTACTTGTTTACTATGTGTCAGGGACTGTGAACATCTTATAGGTACTATATCATTTAATGCTCCCAAGATCCCAATGACCTGGGTATTATCAGCCCCACTTGTGCAAGTGAATACATCGAAATTCTTTTTTTTTTTTTTTTTAAAGATTTTATTTATTTATTTGAGAGAGAGAGAATGAGAGACAGAGAGCATGAGAGGGAGGAGGGTCAGAGGGAGAAGCAGACTCCCTGCCGAGCAGGGAGCCCGATGCGGGACTCGATCCCGGGACTCCAGGATCATGACCTGAGCCGAAGGCAGTCGCTTAACCAACTGAGCCACCCAGGCGCCCCATCGAAATTCTTTTGTTAAGGACACATAACCAATAAGAGACAGAACTAGGATTCAAGTTACATGTCTTTAATCTCTTTGCCTCAGAAACACAGGAAAGACCTCTCAGAGAGATTGGCCATTCCCTGACGGTATTAAACTAATAAAAGATTGTAGAAATGGAAGTATACAAAAGTCAAGCCTCTTCCAGAAGGGATTAAGAACAAAGTAGCGCTGTCTTTCTATTATATAAAATATGTTCTGCGAACATTTGAAGTTCTTTCAGTTTTGATCACCACATCTTGAAACAGGTTTTAATAGGAGGCAGAGTCACCTGCATCTGATTAGAATTCTTAATAATAATGGTAGTTTGTGTGGTGGTTAGTATGTTAGATGTTTTCAAGTAAGTTTTCTTAACCCTTCCAGCAATCCCACAGGTTTGGTGTCTTCATTTTCCAAATCTGGAAACAGGGACAGGGTCACTGTCTCTAGGCCACAGACTTTTAAACCCAAAGCTGCTGCTGTTTTTTGAGTCTAGAAAGAAAATGGCCAGGAGGAAATAATGATTTAAGTCAGGGCTTCTTAATCTCTTTGGAGAATCTGATGAAAACCGTAGACCATCTTCCTAGAAAAATTGCACAGATCATTCTAACATATGGCATTTTGCATAGAATTGTACTCATCACTGAAACACTTAGACTACTACCGGGGGTTTACATAACCCCTGGAATCTGTCCATGAATCCCACATCCAGAACTCCTGGTATAAGTCAATCAAATCATGAAGCTTTGGTCATGTGCTTGGTCATTAGAATATGAAGAATTAAAAGAGGAAGTTCTGTTCAAGTGAAAGGAAAAACAGCAGAGTCTCAATTATCCACCATCAGTGAGGAATGAATATCAGATTTTTCCACATGATCAAAGCTCCTTTAAGAACCAAAATTTTTTTCTATCCTTTTTTTTTTTTTAAAGATTTTATTTATTTATTTGATAGAGAGAGACACAGTGAGAGAGGGAACACAAGCAGGGGGAGTGGGAGAGGGAGAAGCAGGCTCCCAGCGGAGCAGGGAGCCCGATGTGGGACTCGATCCCAGGACCCTGGGATCATGACCTGAGCCGAAGGCAGTCGCTTGACCGACTGAGCCACCCAGACGCCCTCTATCCTTTTTTGATGGAAAACCGAAATGTGTCTTGTACATAATCATTGCCACCAGGCACTCGCTAATAATGATGATGGCCACTGCCATCTTAAAGCCCTTCATTGGACAGGGATGCCCTTGAAGGGTGGGACTGTTTGCCCTAAGCTAGATGGTCCCCAAATACTTGGCTTTGGGATTTCGTGTGTATTTTTTTTTTTTTTTAAAGATTTTATTTATTTATTTGAGAGAGAGAGAATGAGAGAGAGCACATGAGAGGGGAGAGGGCCAGAGGGAGAAGCAGACTCCCTGCCGAGCAGGGAGCCCGATGCGGGACTCGATCCCGGGACTCCAGGATCATGACCTGAGCCGAAGGCAGTCGCTCAACCAACTGAGCCACCCAGGCGCCCTCGTGTGTATTTTTGTACATCCTCCGTCTCATTTTCTACCACCGTCAATGGCTACTTTTGACAGCATCCCTCTCCTCCTCTTCCTATTTACTGTTTTAAATCGGCTATAGGCCAGGAAACCAGTCAGTTGAGCTTGTTAGAAATAGGTCTATAAAGTGAGGTAAACTGGCTCTGAAGCCCAGAGGATGTTGGTGCATGAGCTTTTGTGTATGGATATACTCTTATCTCTGACTTGGCTGCTCAGAAGCCTTTTATAGTAATTTCAGAGGACTTAACTTTCATTCATTGCATGAACATTTATTGAGTACCAAGTATGAGTCAGAGACTACACTAAGCATAAGATTCCTACCTTCGTGGAGCTTGTAGTCTTACTTGAGATAGATAATAAACAAGTAAACAAATATATAAGGTAATTTCAGACTGTAATAAGGCAGTGAAGAAAATAGAGTGATATACTAGAAAGTAATGAAGAAAGTAAGAGGTACTGCATAGAGCAGTCAAGGAAGGACTTTCCGAGGAGGTGGTTTTTAAGCCATGATATAAAAGATGAGAAGCAGCCAGATGTGTGAAAATCTGGGGGTAAAGAATCACTCTCTGCAACAGGAGCAGCAATGTAAGGACACCGAGATCATCAAGTCTGGGTCTTGGAAGAACAAATGAAGAGGCCATCATGCAGGGGGGAGAAGGGTGTGAGATGAGGCTGGGTGGGAGTCAGGCCTCTGGTTATATAGGACCTTATGGGCCATGGTGACACGGCTGAAGAATTTTGATCAGAGGAATGACAGGATCTGATTTACATTTTGCAACAATCACCCAGGATTTTCAGGGAAGCGGGAGTCAGGGACCAAACTACAGTAGTCCAGGTGAAAGGATGTGCCTCAGGGTCAGGTGGTGGCTGTAGGGAGGGGGAGGTTTGAGTGGACCGAGATGGGGAAAAACAAATGTTAAAAACAGAAACAAATGAAAGTAACTCTAAATTAATAATATAACCCCTAGAGAAAAGAATTCAGATTATCTCAACATAGTTCTCTGACTATACATCTTTAGTGAGATATATTCTAAGGGTAATACAAACTGAAAGGAAACTTAACCATTATTTAAGAGGTTTTTGTTAGTGGTAATGTTGATGATGTAATTTTGAACCTCATGGATCTCAGAGGATAAAACAAATTGAGTACAAATATTAATGGTACTAGTAATCCAGACGTGTAAGTTTTGGCCTGGGTGGTTGGGAGGATGGTTCTCCTGTTTCCTGGGGTGAGGTGGGACATGTTTGAGGACAAGTATTAAGAGTCCCAATTTGTACTTGGGAATCCTAATTGCAAACATTTATCGAGTTCTTACCACATGTCAGGCATCCTTTACATGGATTCTGTCTAGTGCTAGAAGGTCGATACCATGGTTATTTCCACCATTTTTAAAGTAAGGAAACCAAAGTTAAAACAGATGTCCTGAATCCTTTTTTCAGGGGGCCTCTTGGGGATCCTGGCCAGGCTTTACCTACCCAGGAGTCCTCAAAGCTCTGTTTCTAGAAATCTCAGCACCTCAGCAGAAGCACTAAGAGTAGATTCCAGATTAACAACATCCTCGCCAGTCTGGCCTCAGACCAGAGAGCTGGTCTTTCCAGTGTCTCCCTTTTATGTACCCTGTCTCATGACCAAACTAGACTTCATGGTTCCTTATTCAGTTTCCTACCCTTCAGTTTCCAACCTCCATGTCTGTGTTCCCATCCCATTTCCCAAATTCCCATTGTTCAAATCTGAGCTGCTCTATCTCTAAGCCCAGCACAGTGTGTCTCTGTTCCTACAGGAAGCCAGGGGGTAGCTTCTAGACCTAGAGTAACTCACTGGGATGAGCATCCCTGGTGCAAGCTAAGGGAAGCAGGGACTGAGCTACAGGTTGGGGCTAGACCTTGGTATCTGAAGGGACCTTGGCAGTGTTCAGGTGATCACCCATCAGCTGTAGAAAATAGGGGCTGCTGGTAAAGCATGCAGTAAGACAGAACATCAGCAGGGGAGGGGTGTGTGGCAATGCAGAGCCACTGAGCCTCAGTTACAAGCTGCAGGAATGGAAGGTCCATGAGGGGTCACTGACGGAGATGACTAGTAAGTGTTTGGTCTATCTCTTCGGTAAGAATGGTATCACAGAGGATGCGTGTTCCCACTAAACTTCCTTTGATGCATTTATCAGAGATGAAACGTGAGGCTGGGTCAGTCGACTGTTTTATTTCTTTTTGTTTGTTTGTTTGTTTTTATTTATTTGAGAGAGAGAGAGAATGAGAGACAGCATGAGAGGGAGGAGGGTCAGAGGGAGAAGCAGACTCCCTGCCGAGCAGAGAGCCCGATGTGGGACTTGATCCCGGGACTCCAGGATCATGACCTGAGCCGAAGGCAGTCGCTTAACCAACTGAGCCACCCAGGCGCCCGACGGTTTTATTTCTATTTTATTTCTTCAGGTAGTCGCTGTCTTCTCCTTAGGAAAAGTTAAAAGCTTGAACTATTGTCTCCTACATTCCTGACTGAACCATGGCGTTGCCTGCTAATCCTGCTCATTCTGGGACTGACGGGCAATGACTTAACCCTGCAGAGTATCATTCTCCTCACCTGTAAAATGAGGAGTGGTGTCAATAAGAATGCCTCCCTGGGGTGCCTAGGTGGCTCCGTGGGCTCAGGGTCCGACTCTTGATTTCGGCCCTGGTCTTAATCTCAGGGTTGTGAGTTCAAGCCCCACATTGGGCTCTGCACTGGGCATGGCGCCTACTTAAAAAAAAAAAAAAAAAAAAGTCCTGCCTCACAGGTTTGTGATAGGGTGCAGTAAGCTAATACAGCAAAAGTGCTGAGAGCAGTGCTGGAACAGAATTCATCTTCAGAGAATCATGGCCAGTATCCTTTCCCGTGTGTGTCTCTGAGCTCTTCATCAGAGTTCTCCTGTCTCCAGAAAAGCCATAGGCTCAGAGCACCCTTCTCATCCCGTGCCAGTACAGTTCCCTAGGCAGGAGACCCTGGGGGTGCTTCAGTATGTGGTGTTTCTGGCAGGGGTAGCTGTCTCAGGCAGCCATCAGAAATGCACCCCCCATGCTACTCACCTGGGCACGTTGACTGCGGCAAATGGGGACTTATGGGTGGACTTGTCATTGGCTAATAAATGTTTTGTAACCAAATGCCTGCAGCCTCTCTCCAGGCCCAGACAGTGTAGCGGAGGACTTGAGAATTTATATACTGGAGGGGCTGTTACATCTTGCTCCCTAATTCTGCTGAGGAGAGAACAAGAGCAGAGAGGCTTAATGCTCAGGAGAGGTTTAGATGAATAGGGCAGAGCCCCATTTCTCAAAGCAAGCTCCATGGAGCCCTTGCACCAAGATGGCATGAGGTCTGTATAAAAAGTCTCTAAGGAAATTACTAATACCCACACCTGATTGGTCATTAAAAGGGAAAGTAGACAGTATGGTCAGGGAGAGAGAAATTGATTGTTAAGACTTCTTGAGCCTGGATTTTCTGAGGCTTCATGAATACCTGAGAAGACTTAAAACACATCTGAAATGTGGAGGTAGATCCAGACCATGCGGAGGCTGGATAGACAGGCATTTATATGCACTGATTCCCCACGCCACCCCTACAAAGCACAGCTTATCCAGAGACACATTTCCCATAGGTCTCTCAAGAAGCTACCTTAGTGGAGAAACCAGTGGAACTTCAGCCTGCTGTGACCTAGGCCCTCCCCACCTCAGCCTCAGTGTCCTTATCTGTACAATGGGGAGGCTGGGTAGATGGTCTTTAGGAGCTCCCCTGGCTCTGTCATCCTAACAGTAAATCTGATTCCTGGCAATAAGGGGCCAGGCCCTCCCTTGACTGCAGCCTCCCTGCCCAGCACTCAGTCTGGGGATGCCATCAGAAGAAGCCTGAGCCTCACAGAGTGACTTTAAGCAGCTCCATGTTTCCTCCCTCTGTGGCTGAGTACTCCCCTCGTTTCTGTCCTGCCAGTACTTACCTACTTGGCTTTGTCCACAAGCAGTGGTAAGAGAAGAGCAGCTGACCGTGAATAGCCAACTACTAAGTTGGCCATTCATTTTCTCATTTTTCCTTAAGCCACCCATTGTGCAGAGGACTCACTCTGGCCTGGTCAAGCTCTTCAATTCTGTGTGTCTTTGCCATTATTCCCACTGCCTGATATTCTCCTCCCCCCATACACCCCACCTTTATCCAAATCCTCCCCGTTGGTTAAAACCCAGCTCAAATTCTGCCTGTCCATGAGGTGTCACTGTTTCTTGATCATCATCAGTGACAATGTCTCTCTTCTCTGAGCTCTGTGTCCTAATCGGCCCATAAGCACGTGGATTGCTGAGACCATATCCTCCATATCCTGTACATCATACCCTAGTAAGGTTCTGTACACAAAACCCAGGGTTCCTCCTTCTGCCCAAGGCCAGGAAGAAGCCCTTCCAGCAAGATGGAAGGCCTTCACAGTGACTTCTCAAACCCTTCTAGTCTTCATAGCTCCATGTGTGAGCTCATCACCCTAGCAGAAGAGTGCCCTTGAATGCCTGGGTTCATACAGGAGCCTAGGGAGGGATTTTCCAGAATTTCCATTTGTTATCTTTATTCATGCAGTAAACCTTGATTGCTGAGAGACCCTAGCAAATCATTTCCCTACTCTGAATTTCCATGTCTGTCTCCAAAAGATAAAAAGTAGCTGCACTGAGAGGGTCAAGTGCTTGTGCATGTGTAAGATACTCTTTAAGGGAGGAAGGCGGAGCAATCCAGGTTTACAGGCTGAGTAGGACACAGGTACACAAATACTGTACTACAAGGTAGAATGTGGTAAGGGTCATCAGGGTATAGAAGGCCAACCTAGCAGCAAAGTGTAGTTTCTTACACGTGGAATAGGTTTGGCAGGAGGAGCTCTGGAGCCAAGGCTCCATATCCAGTCAGGATGGCCTTGGTCCGGCTCCGGGGGGATTTTCCCCTCACCAGGAGCTTCCTCCCTGCCTTCCTAGGGCCACCTGGTCAGTCAGTTGAGTATTTCACATGTACAGGGCGCCCAAAGTGCCAGAGAGGAAACGCCACACGGTCTCTGCCTTCTGGGAGTTTATGGTTTGTCTGGAGATACACAAGCAAATGAGAAGTGCTGCCAGGGAGCACGATCCCTTCCCTGGTGTCAGAGCTGGTTCCAGGAGCCCCGAGCACTCAGGCAAGCCCTCACGTGCTTTATTTTCTAACAGAAGAAGTGGCCTATGGATAACACCTATTCTACTCGGTAGAATGCAGTAAGTGGCTTAAGAGAGCCGAACCTGTTTCTCACCACGTTCCTAGGAGGATCATTTGCTGGAAGAGTCAGGCCGGTCTCCCTACAGGAGGCAAGTCTGGAGCCAAACTCGGAAAAATAGTTGAGGGGGTTGGGAGGATGGCACCCTTAGAATGACCCGGGAAGCCAAAGGAGGTGACCCATTGGCCGTGCCCCAGGCAGGAATAGGACCTTCCTTGCAGCAGAGAATAGACAATAACTTGTGAAATTGCTGTTTCTGTGTGAGAGCCTGCTAATATGCGAGAGAGGGTTTTGCATATATTATCTCTAATCCTTAAAACCACTCTTCAAGGTAGACACAACCCCCACTTTACAGATGAAGAAATGAGGTTAGGAGAGGATTTGCCCAAAGCCACAAAGCTAGTTGGTGGGGGAACCAGAAGTCAGACCCGCGTTCGCCTGGTTCCCTTCCAAGTGTGAGCCTGAGAAGAATTTCAAGAAAGACAGAGGCTCCCACCCAAAACAAACCAAGATGGACCCAGAACTGCCGCTGCCGGGCCTCTGCCTCATGGGCGCCCCCCCTGCACAGCCACTCCCAAGCTCTTCCTGATCTGGTACAAACTCCCCATTGTTCCACTTAACTTGGCCCGCCTGGTGCCCCACCCCCTACCTCCTCCATCCCAGTTCCACTCACACCTAAAAATGATCTCCCCACCCCGACCCCCACTTTTGTCTAGCAGAAGGCCCGAGACATGTATGCAGAGGAGCGGAAGAGGCAGCAGCTGGAGAGGGACCAGGCTGCAGTGACAGAGCAGCTGCTGCAAGAGGGGCTCCAGGCCAGTGGGGATGCCCAGCTCCGACGGACGCACTTGCACAAACTCTCAGCCAGACGGGAAGAGCGGGTCCAAGGCTTCCTGCAGGCCTTGGAACTCAAGCGGGCTGACTGGCTGGCACGTCTGGGCACTGCATCAGCCTGAGTGAGGCTGGCCTCCTGCCACTTTGCCCTGCCCTCTGCCTCCAGGGCCCCACTCCCCTCTCTTTTCTTGGTGAAAGGCGCCTCCCTCCTAATGATGAATTGTGTTTCCTTTGCTTGGCAGGGGACCCCCAGAGGCCAGGTCTGCTGGCCGTAGATACACCTTTTGGACTGCCTGGGACAGTGGCCCCTGGGGAGGGTTGAGGTGCGAGTCTCCCATAAGTACACTAAAGCCAGCTCTGGTCACCCGTAGGTTTGGAGAGCAGGGAGCCCCAGGTCTTTGCTGCCTGTTCCTTCCACCTCTGCCACCTCTACGTGTGCTCCTAGATGCACTTTATTTTTTTACCAGCACATCCTTCAACACACAGAATTTCAGGGCAGAGGTCTCCCCAAAACCCTAGCCCTTTACCCTTCCATCTTAACCTTCTACCCGACTTTGACAAAAGATTTGGCTCCACCTTGGATCTGCTGGTAAATAGCTAATAGGCAGCCAGCGTTATTTGGGCAAGGAAGAGGAGGGAGAGACAGAAAATTTGCCCATCTGCTGCTCCTCCCCCTGGGCTCTCCACCTGGGATTTGCTATTGAATCTCTACCCCCTCCCACCACACAGTACTGATTGCTCACTGAAAGGCTCAGCGCCCCCAATGGCGCGCGGAAGCCAGGCGGGTGATTACAATCCAATTACCTATTGTCGACTCAGCCCACACAAGCTTTTCTCCTCCTCTTGCAGGGCATGGGGCCAGGCTCCACGCCCCTGTGAGACCAGCCCCCTCCATGACTACAGGGTAACAGAAGGGCCTGTAGGCCCTGGTGAATCTAATCCACCACAGGCCTCCTTCCCTGGAACGCGTCACAGGACCCAGAGCACAGAAACAAGCACTTCTCCCAACTGACTGACTGCCGTCCTCACCATCTCAGACTCTGCTTCCTACCGCCTCAGTCTTTGAGGCTTCTCTGTTCTTGACCTGGCCCCCTAAGTAGCCCCTGAGACTGATTTATTCTCAGCGCAGCGGAGTCTCCGCTTCTTAGGGCCAACTCTGCCCAGCAGGGAGAAGAGGACCAAGTCAAGGGCCATGTCCTTTCCCTTACCTCTCCCTGCCAGGCCTTGCTGCAGAGCTGCTGAGAGGATTAGTGCCTTTGAAGGGCTGTCTGCCCGAGCAGCTCTGCTTCAGGTGCCCGGAGCAGCAAGCCCCAGCCTTTAACACCAGCCAAACACCACTCTGTTGAGTCTTCCCATTTTACTTTCTGCGAACTGTTTCCCCAGCACCTCCCTCTAGGGGAGAGGTGGGGTCTTGCAAGCAGTGCTCCCAGCAGTCTTTAAACCCCTAACTTCCCTGTATTCCAGTCTCCTCTTCCCCTTCCTGTGCCAGGATACCTGGCACAAGAGACCCATTGGCCATCATCCCTGCTCCCAGAATCAGGCAGAAATGCCAGACACTGCGATTGAGAAGCCAATCAGTGCACCCTTTGGCAAGCCCCCCACACACACCTGGCATTCCCCACAACCAATCCCTGGCACAGGGTTCCCAGAGAGCAGGTGCTGTACATTTTCCAGCTTTACAATGGGGCTGTTGACAGCCTTAATTAGGGAGGCATGAATTATGCGGCTATAATGCAGAGCCCTACAATTAAAGCGGGAATGAGGGGCTGGAGGCAACAAACGGAATCTGCCCAGTGAGCCTGGCTATTGAGTCCTGTCTCCGTTCTGTTTCTGACTTTCCCTAATATGACTGAGGTACAGCAGAGATGATTAATGGAGCTGGTGTCTCTCTTTGGCTTTAGGTCCTGTATCCTGGAGAAGGTACACAGAGTGGGATGGGTAAGGGCTGAGGGACCACTACTGCCAAGGTGCAGGAGCTGCAGATAGTTGATAGGGACTCATTGTGATTGCCTTCTACCGGTAGGATTTGTACAAACCGGCTCAACCCTTGCCTCAGGAAAGTAGGTGGGACCTATTTAAATGTCCTCTTACCTGTGAGCCAGTCCCCCACTTGAGGATATTGTGTTCTTGTGTTCTCCTGGGTTTCAAGTAGAATTTTAAAAATTCTTAGACGTAAAACTTGTCTACAAACAGTACAACAGAAGAACACCTGGTTTTGCGGCTGCAATTGTCTGCCTTTCCTCAGGTGCGCTTGGCTACCTCCAGGATCCCCAGCTTTGGGAAAGTGCGGGGTGGGGGAAGCCAGTGGAAAAGCCCTTTTGCCATCGCAACACCTGTTCCTCTACTTGTTTCCTGATCCCCGGTCGCTTTCCTCCACCCTTCTTGTCCTCCCGCAAGTGAGAGGAAGCCAGCCTGCCAGTGTGGAAGGAGGGATTTCGCCAGCTGCGTTTGCAGCGCCCGGGCTTGGTGGCCGCGTCGGGTGGGGGCAGCTGAGCTTGATGTCTCCAGAGCGGGTGGAGCGTAGGGGGAGGGGAGTGCTAGTAGGCCTAGGCGGCTGCTCTCCATCATTCTGTGGCGGAGTTCCGAGGTTCGGGAATACAGGGACCTAAGCCCCTCGACAGGCTTTGAGGTGGGGGGGCTTCGTTGGCATTTGGGGAGGCGGCCGAGAAGCGGGTGCTGAAAGGACAGCTCCTACCTGCCCCACTGCACCCGAAAGGGACCTCTGCGTGTAAAGTCTCCCCCCCCCCTCGAACCCTCACCCCACCTCGAGCGGAACGCCTTCCAAGTGAGGAGCACGAGAGGATTCCTCGGAGTGGCAGCTTGGAAGGATGCACGTCCGGCTGCGCCAAGCTGGCTTCCCCGCTCTTTCCCCACTTCAGCGTCCGCCTGGGCCCTGGGAATTGCAGCCTGTGCCTCCACGCCGCGCGCTTCCTCCCGCCTCTGGCGGAGAAAGGCGGTGCGGCCAGGCCTCGAAAACCCTTCTTCTGGGGCCCCCAGCGGGAACAGGAAGGAAAGCGGCCGAGATGCGCCCTAAGTGTCGCATGGCTTGGAGAAGTGGGTAAGCTGGGTTGCATAAGGTGGAAGGAACTTGGTAGTTTGCAAAAGCCAGCTCTTGGCGGGAGCCGAAACGCAGAGCCCGCCGACTCGCGGGCGCGCACACACACACACACACACACATACACACACACACCCTCGTTTATTGCCATCGACGCGCGCCTCCCCCCACTGCGCCCCCACCCCCTAGGCGCGCCGCCGTCTCGCGCGCCCTTCCCCCGTACCCCCCTCCTCACTCCCTCCAGAGGAGGTGAGTTTAAACCCCGCCCACGTGACCCCAGCTGAGCCAATGAGCGGCGGCGGGAGGTGAAATCCGGTTCTAACCGGTCCGGGGCTCCCAGCGCTATAAAAACTTTATAAACCCCCCGGAGCCCGAGCAGTGTGAAGAAGAAGAGGCGAGAACGACCCCCGGACCGGCCAAAGCCCGCGCGCCGCTGCATCTCTGCGTCCAGCGCTTACGTCCCGCCGCCGTCGCCACCATGCCCAAGAGAAAGGTACGTGGCGCGAGGGGCCCAGGCGCTGGGCCGCCACTACCGCCGCCACTACCGCTGCTGCCGCCGCCGCTTCCCCGGCTTCGCGACGCGAGCATCGGCGCCGGGCTGGAGCAGGCTCAGACGCCCTGCACAGGGGCTCGAGGCGGTGTCAGACCGCCCCGGGCTAACCCTGCGCGTCTCGGCTGCCCGCGGGCGCCAGAGGCCATATTGGAGGAGCGGCGGCCGCGGCGGGAGGAGCCATGTTGGCGGCTGTTTATCCCGCTCCCCTCGGGCTCGACGCGCCCGCCCCGCGCCCCCTCCCCCATCGCCGTGCCCCCTCCCCTCCCCGCGGGCGGGCAATTCAAACCCGAAAGGGCGGGAAGGCGGTGCTCGGGCTTGGCGGGCGGGGGAGCGCGCTGCCGCCAAAAAACCGCCGCCGTGAGGGGGCGGGGCCCGTGTCCCTTGGGGCGGGGCTTCGCTGTGTGGCCCCACCTCCGCCCACGGCCCCGGCGCACGGGACTCGCGCCGGTACGCGCCGCTGCCGCCCACGAGTTCCCCCGGCTGCGCGCGCCTCCAGTCTCCCGCCCTCGACGGCTGCCATGGTAACGGCGCCCGGGCCCCGCCTCCGGAGCGGTTTGTTTGCACCATCTGCAGCTGTTGCTTCTGCCTGGCGCGGCGGCGAGGGCTGCGCTCCTCCGCGCTCCTCCGCGCTCCTCGCTCGGGTTTAGCGCGCGCTGCCCCGGGCGGCTTGGCGGAGGCTCCCGGCCGGCTGGGGCTCAGACGCCCGCCTTTACTGCGCGCTTTGGGCCATTTCGGGCGTGATGCTTGCATAGAGGAGCAGTCAGATCTTTGAGCGCTTCGGGCATTTTCATAGGAGCTGGGGATGCTAAAACCGGAAGATTTGTATGGAAAAGTTGTGTGCAAGACTTCCCCCTTCGGTTTTTTCCTTAGGACTGTTAACGCTTAGTGAGTCCCTAAGAATTGCCTTAGAAGCTACAACTTTCTTAGGCTTTGTTTGTCTTTTATAGGCTGAAGGGGATGCTAAAGGAGATAAAGCCAAGGTGAAGGATGAGGTGAGTCTTAAAAAGCTTTGGGACTCCTTTGCTGGCAATTAACCACACCTCTAGTCCCGAATTTCCCTAAGCTTTCTGCACTTCCAGTAGTCTAGACCAAACTCATGAGAAAATTTCTTACCTTTTGATTTTTTTAACTGTCCTATTTTTAATCTTTTTTTTTCTTTTAATAGCCACAGAGAAGATCTGCAAGGTTATCTGCTGTAAGTGTCTGCTATTAAATTATGTTTATCCCTGAAACTAAAAAGCATTAAAAATTTCCTTTGTTTCCCGTGGGTTATGGTTAGTGGCTGCTTTTGAATGATCTACTCTCTTGTGGGCTCTCCTGTTTGATATTTGCTAGTTCTGAAATTCTGGTGGCTGTAGTCAAAGTGGGACACCTTGGTGTGTTACTTAAATGGGTTCCTGAAGATAGGAAACTCCAGCGGAAAGCCAACCCCAGAAGCTTTACGAAAAAGAAGAAACTTTTTTTGTGCCAGTGGTACTGTGGTTTGGCAGTGGGTTGTTTTCGTACTAATGTTCTCTTCCTCTCTCCCTGACATAAAAGAAACCTGTTCCTCCAAAGCCAGAGCCCAAGCCTAAAAAGGCCCCTGCAAAGGTGAGTGGAACTGAGAGACCAGGGTGCTTCTAGGAGTTGCATAAAGCTGTGTGGTTTCCCACATTGCTGACAGTTCTGCTCTATAATGGGTTCATCCATTGACACAGACTTGATATGAGAAAGTTACTTGGACTGGGCCTTAAGCTTATGTTGGAATTGGTCATTTTCACAGTATGAGGCCTGTCCTTCAGTGTCTTAATTCAGCACAATGACGACCCCGTTTACAGATCAGAATCCCTATTATTTTGATAGCTTGCCTTATTTATCCCTGACATTTGTAGTACTGGTTTTCTAACCAAGAACTCTATCATCAGGATAACAATAATTGGACAACAAGGTCCTGGGTAGGGGGGGAAGGGTAGTCATCAGTTTACAGAAGATTGTACATTTAAAACCTAAGTATTCAAGGCGCTGTTTTCTTCTATTATTTACAGTCGAATAGAAACTTGTATGCTAAAGACCACAGCAAATGATAATTTGGCCTTGTTTTGATCCGTTTTTATCGATGCGGGAGGGTTTATAGTTTGTGTATGTGTTATCTTTGATAAACAATCCTGTGTCGTACAGAATTTTGCAGACCATACCCTGCTAATGCAAAATTAGAAGAAACTACTCTATTTTTTCTCGCTTCCCCTTTTTAGAAGGGAGAGAAGGTACCCAAAGGGAAAAAGGGGAAAGCTGATGCTGGCAAGGATGGGAATAACCCTGCAGAAAACGGAGATGCCAAAACAGACCAGGTACAACTGCTCTTTCACTTTCTGTGAAGTTGGCTCTGAGTCCGTTACCGATCCCAAAAGCTTTTATTACCTTTCTCCTGCGTCTGTATCGCCCAAGTCTGCTTTTCAGTCCAGAGTTTGCTTATGGTTTTCCCGTTAGCTTAAATTCTGGGTTCTTAAAGTCTCTGCCATCCAGTAACGGGCACTGTAGTGTGAGCTCCGTGTCCCAAGCTCATGCTACACCATAGAGTTTTCAAGCTGGGGATAAACTCCCCTTCTAATGCTAATGTGCCCCCTTCCCCGATGGTGCAGTGAGGTCCAGAGGGAAAGTTACCAAGTTATTCTCGAAACAAGGACTGCGTCTTGAAGGATCTAAAATCTGAACTTGGGTGTGGGAGCAAAGTAGTGCTGGGGATGGGATGGGAATGAAAACAGTGTCAAATCTGTAGGTGGTAACGTATTAATCTTTCTCTTCTAGGCACAGAAAGCTGAAGGTGCTGGAGATGCCAAGTGAAGTGTGTGCGTTTTTGATAACTGTGTACTTCTGGTGACTGTACAGTTTGAAATACTATTTTTTATCAAGTTTTATAAAAATGCAGAATTTTGTTTTACTTTTTTTTAAGCTATGTTGTTAGCACACAGAACACTTCATTGTTTTGGGGGAAGGGCATATGTCACTAATAGAGTATCTCCGAAGCTAGATTGAAAAAAGGGGAAAAACACCTGTCCCTTCTAGTTTTGAGAAACTTCCTCTTGGCTCCCAGGAGGAGGGATTCCTTGATGTTGACACACATGAGCCGCCTTGGCACAAACGCCTCGGTGGTGTGGAAAAAGTAAAACTCATTTTTTTATGTCTTCTCCCTTTCTGCCTTCAACATAGACTTGACTCCCTTAAACCCAGAGACCTGTTGGAACCTGACACCCAGGACATGGTTCCCCGTATGTCAGGCAATCTGGACTTTACAGTGTCACCACTGAGATGGCGTCCCTTAAAAAAATTCCTTTTTTAGCTCGTGGATCTTCAGATTGATAATTCTGCCATTTTCATTTCATTTCCTGAAAGTCAGGGTCGGCTTGTGAAAAGTTGTTAAACAACATGCTAAATGTGAACTGTCAACCCTCACTCTAAACTTTCCCTGTTCAGAGCATCACATGAAGACTTCATTGGGTTTTATAGTGGCTTTCTGATTTTGGTAGTCCATTGAAGAAGGGAGTTTGAAAGTTGTTGTATACTGTTAACGATCGTCTGCCCATGTCCTGCCTGAAATACCATGATTGTTTATGAAAAGTATCTTTAATAAAGCTGGATACAGTTTGGCTTGGAATGCTGCCTCTAATCTTTTCCCAGGAGTGGGGGAGCCTGGTTTCTCCAGGTCTCTTGGGACAGGATGCATTCTGGTGTGAGGTGTAGAGGTTTCAGGTACAGCCGTTCTGGTCTCGAGTCCGTCTGCAGAACACAGTGCTAGGTGCAGTTAGGAAAGATCCCTGGAGTGGACTGGTGAGAGGCCAGGAGCAGAGGAGTGATTTCTGTACTTGGTTATGTAGCATTACCTGAAGTGTATTTTTAAAGGCAGAGTTTGGGTAGGTCTGAGGTGTTGGCCTGGTAGTGGACAGCAGAAGAGCCTTTCCACTTCATTCACACTTAAAATCTCTATAAAACTAGAAAGTTAGTAGGTCCAACTATAGTCTTTGTGTCAGGAAAAAATGCTTCTGTGTCTGTATACAATTGGCCATAAGATGTGTTAGACTGATGGGCACTCTCTTAAGCAGGCCTGCAAGTCTTCTGTGAATTGATTAAATTCTTGCCCTTGCTGGGAACTGTTCTAGCTCCAAAACCAGAGCTGTTAATGGAGACTTTCCGATTGCTTCAGTTTAGAGACCCTGCAGTGAAGCACCTTTCCTCCAGAGGAAGGAGCAAGAAGTTAGCTCTTAGGAAAGAGAACTTGTAATAAATTGATGCTTGCAATTTGAATATGCTTTCACAGGTCACCTCTATCGTTTGGGAGAAATAAAGGGGCAACACAAGTGTTAACACCCTTTTTATGTGTGAGGAAATGAGCTCAGATGAAGAAACTTGTTCGGGGTTCTGTATTCATACAGTGAGTAACAGAGTCAGGGTTCAAACTCCCAGCTTTATTCAAAAATAACTTCTGACTTCTGTTTGGGGGCACCTTTTGGATAATTTATCCACTTAGGCAATTTGTAGCCACTTGCTTTCTCTATTGCTGAAATCGTTCTAGGTGGTACACTCTTAATTTTTAGTCAGGGCAGCGTCCTCTGCAGGGTGGGATGGTATAGCTGTGAGGGAGACGGCAGCTTGGTATTTGAGCAGAAGTTGCAGAATTTGAGAAAGCCACAGCTGGGGTTACTTTAATCAGTGTTTGTAGGACTTCAGATTCAGTTAAATGTGTTGAGCTGTGGACCATGCTAGGAGCTCGGCCAAAGGCTCTTAATTTTTGTGTCAAAAATTAGGTGTTTTGCCCCCATTTTACAGTTAAAACGTGAAGTGACTGGCTCAAGTTAAACCCAGTAGTAACCCTCTCTTCTGTTACTTAGGAATTAGGATGAGTAGGGTGAGCTTGAACTTTGTTTTTCCTTCATGGGAAATATTTGCTGATGGGACTAGCCGTGGACCATGAGAGTACCTGGGCTTACAGACCAAGAAACCAATCCTGAAAACAGGGTAAGACTATTTAAGCCAGGGGGCGCCTGGGTGGCTCAGGTCGTGGTCCTGGAGTCTCGGGATCGAGTCCCGCATCAGACTCCCTGCTTGGTGGGGAGTCTGCTTCTCCCTCTGATCCTCCCCCTTCATGTTCTCTCTCCTCTGTCTCATTCTCTCTCTCAAATAAATAAATAAAATCTTTAAAAAAAAAAAAAAGACTAAGCCAGCCATAATCATGCTCCGTGCCAGCCCTGACCCGAACGAAGTCTGATGATAAAATGGATTTCCTTCCCCTGGCCCTGTCTCCAAGCCCATTTTATCCCATCTCTGGGGAGCAGTCACCATAACCTGTATTAGAATGGATGTTCTGGGCTCTAAGTAAAATAAAATAAAGTGGCTTAAACAGGAGGAAGATCGATCTCGCTAAGAGAAGTCCTGAGGTAAGGTGGTTCTAAGTACCCAGCTGTTTCTTCCCAACTTTTCTGCCCTGTTGTCCTCAGCATGTTGTCCAACCACCCCACCTCCCAAATCAGCTGCTCCAGGCCTCAACTTGACACTCTGGTGTCCAGAGGCAGAAGACCTGTTTCTCCTGAAGAGAATTTCCCAGAAGCCTCTCAGCAACCCAAGTTTCTTTGGGCAGAACTGGACTGCCTGCCTGCTCCTAAACCAATCATGGTGAGAGGGATGAAACCACAGATTCTGTTTAGGATTCACCAGAGTTGCTGGAATTAAATGGGGGCCAGGTGGGGGAGGGGGGTGGGAGATGACAGAAGAGGACAGGTGCCATGAATGGCCAGCCGCCACCCGGCTCAGGGCACATGGTGTCTCCAGGCCTCCCCGGGCCTGGCTTCACTGCAGCATCTGCTGAGCACGAGCCCAAAGTTGAACTAGAATTTGCATTGAAAACTCACCATTTTAGGGGCGCCCGGGTGGCTTAGTCATTAAGCGTCTGCCTTCAGCTCAGGTCATGATCCTGGGGTCCTGGGATCGAGCCCCGCATCGGGCTCCCTGCTCTGCAGGAGGCCTGCTTCTCCCTCTCCCATTCCCCCTGCTTGTGTCCCTTCTCTTGTGCTCTCTCTCTCTCTCATAAATAAAATATTTTTTTAAAAAATTCATTTTAAAGCACGCAATTCAGTAGTTTTTAGAATATTCACAAGGTTGTGGAACAATATACAATTGCAGAATGTTCCATTACAAAAAAGAAAGCCCATACTTAGCAATCACTCCCCGTTCCCTCTTCTGGCCTAGGCAACTGCGAATCTACTTTCTGTCTCTCTAGATGGGCCTATTCTGGACATTTCTTCTAAATGGAATCCCAGGACATGTAGTCTTGTGACTGGCTTCGTAGCATGAGGTTCTTGAGTTCCATCCGTGTTCTAGCATGTACTTGACTCCTCTGGTCAAATAGTCCTTTTACAGATAACCTCTTACACTTTTTGAAAGTTCACATTATGCCACTTTGCTTTTACAAAAGACCTAAAAAAAAAAAACAAAACCGAAAAGAGCAGCATTGCGATTTCGTAGCCTTTCTCAAGGCAGCACTCAGCCTGAGCCCCGAGAGTGGCCCTGCCAGGCTCCCTCCCCACGAACAAGACTCCAAACCAAACCACCATAACACCTTTGAACTGTGTGAGCATCTGTGCTTTATCTCGATTTATCTTGTGCATCCGTTAGCAAGCGTGTCCGAAGGTCTCCGACAAGCCTAAGAGATGTTTTTGGGGGTCCGGGAAAGCTCACAAACATCTCCATCTAAATGAATGGGGATTGCTTCCGTCTGTGCCCCGTGGCTTCGGAAGGAGTTCATGGGAAAGCTCTACTTCTGGATAGTGGGGAAGACCTGTGCCAGAGTTTGTTTATTCATTGATCAGCTGACAGGCATTTGGGTTCTTTCCACTTGAAGGCTTTACGAATCCTTCTCTACTGTGTACGCGTTCTTGCGTGGACAGATGTTTTCAGCTCTTTCCCGCCCGTACCTTGGGGTAGGATTGCCGGGTCTTGAATTGCTGTCCTTCCTCGAGCTGCCTGGCCGTTTTCACAGCAGCGGCACCATGTCCCACTCCCACGAGCTGGGCACGAGGGTTCCGATTTCTCCACATCCTCGTCAGCACACATTTTCCCATTTCTTTTTTTATTACAGGCATCTGGATGGGGTAGGAAGTGATCTTTCAGTGTGGTATGGATTTGTATTTTCCTCGTCCTAGGATGTTGAGCATCTTCCCATGTGTGTTGAACTTTTTTTTTTTAACACGTTCAAGTCCTCTGCCCATTTTTTTGGTTAAGTATACTCTACGGCCAACGTGGGGCTTGAACTCACGACCCCCAGATCAAGAGGCACACACACTACTGACTGAGCCAGCCAGGCGCCCCTTTTGCTCATGCTTTAATTGGGTTATTTATCTTTTTATTGGTGAGGTGCAGGAGTTCTTTATATATTTTGCATATTAGATTCTGACCAGATTTATGATTTGCAAATGTTTTCTCCCATTCTATGGGTTTTCTTCACTAACTTGATAGGGTTATTTGTCACATAACAGTTTTTAGTTTTGGTGAAGTCCAATTTACTTAATTTTTTATTGCTTATGCTTTGGTGTCCTAAATCTGTTCCACAGGACCACCTGGGTGGCTCAATCGGTTGAGTGCCTTGGGCTCAGGTCATCCCAGGGTCCTGGGATTGAGCCCCACATCAGGCTCCCTGCTCAGCAGGGAGTCTGCTTCTCCCTCTCCTGCTCCCCCTGCTTGTGATATCCCTCTCTCTCTCTGCCAAATAAGTAAATAAAATCTTAAAAAATAATAAATCTGTTACCCAGTCCAGGGTCATAAAGGTTTACACTTGCGTCTCCTAAGAGTTTTAAATAATTTTAACTCTTAAATTGAGGTCTTTAAAACTTTGTTTAAAAAAATATTTATCTGACAGAGACACAGCGAGAGAGGGAACACAAGCATGCTTGTGGGAGTGAGAGAGGGAGAAGGAGGCTTCCTGCGGAGCATGGAGCCCAATGTGGGGCTCGATCCCAGGACCCTGGGATCATGACCTGAGCCGAAGGCAGACGCTTAACGACTGAGCCACCCAGGCGCCCCTCTTTAAAACATTTTGAGTTAATTTCTGTATGCTGTGTGATGTAAGACTCAAGTATTCCCCTCTTTTAAAAACTGTTCTAGACCTGCCTGGGGCCCTCTGGTTCCTAAGATACTATTTGTCTGGTTGACCACTTCTTAAGCCCCTTCTCTATAGTTTCTCCCTGTGACATCATCCAGTGACTCACATTTTCATTACCTGCCCCCATCTCTCTGAGTTCAGTATTTCCAGCAACCTCTTGTGCAGTCCCACCCAGACGTACTACAGGCACCCCAAATCAACATGGCCAGAGTGGAACTCTTGTTCTTCACAAACCCACCTCCCCTACTCTTCCTGAACCTGGTAAAACACCACCACCTGTTCCATTCCTTAAGCAAGAAACCTGAAAGATACCCCAGATACCTCCGTCCCTCCCCATCATCACACATTTCCAGGGAAAGCCTAAATCATGATGACCTGAGTTTGGAAATTCTTGTTTTTTGTCATGGAGAATTTCAAATAGGAGCGCCTGGGTACCTCAGTCAGTTAAGCGTCTGACTCTTGATTTCAGCTCAGGTCTTGATCTCAGGGTCGTGAGATTGAGCTCCGTGTCAGGCTCCTAGTGCAGTGGGTAGTCTGCTTCTCTCCCTCTGCCCTCTTTGCCACTGCGTGCACTCTCCTCTCTCTAAAATAAATAAATCTTTTTTAAAAATCCCTCAAATATGTGCAAAAGTAGACTAAGCAAAACCCCGTACCTATCACATAGTTTCAGCAATTATCAACTCATAGCTAATTTTGCTTAATTTATACCACGGGCTCCTCTCCCTTACCATAACCTGACACCCCATTTCGTCCATAAATACTTATGTATTTTTAAAGGATAGGGACTTCGTAGAAAACACAATATCATCAGCCTACCAAAATAACAATTCCTTAATATGAAATACTCAAATTCTCAAATTTCTAACTGCCTGTCTTTTTTTTTTCTTCTTCAGTAATTTATTTATTTGAATGAGAATCTATGTATTGCAAATGGCTGGCATATTTCTTATCTCTTGGTGCCTATAAGTTCCCTCCATTTCTCCCAGTCTGGATTTTGCTTTTTTTTTTTTAAGATTTTATTTATTTAACAGAGACACAGCGAGAGAGGGAACACAAGCAGGGGGAGTGGGAGAGGGAGAAGCAGGCTTCCCGCAGAGCAGGGAGCCCGATGCGAGGCTCGATCCCAGGACCCTGGGATCATGACCTGAGGCGAAGGCAGACGCCTAATGACTGAGCCACCCTGGCATCCCTGGATTTTGCTCTTCTATCTCCATGGTGTCATTACACAGGTTTCTTTATCCTTTGTATTTCCTACTAAATAGGAATAGATCTGGAGGTGTGATTGGATTCAGATTTAGTGGTAAGAAAACCACATAGTGGTGTATGCTTTCATCAGGAGATGCATCACGCTTGGTTGTCTATATACTGTGGCCGTTGAAGGTCAGTGCCTAGATTCATTAATTCATCAAGGGTTGCAAAATGAGGATACTCTAATTCTACCATCCCTTCTTCACATAATGCCTGAAATACCAATGTGAAGAGAAACTTTGACTCATCCGCTCTTTGGTTAGCTAGAATTAGAGTTCATATTGGAAAAATCTGGCCAGTTTTCAAAATAATGAGTTGGGTTTACTAGCATTCTCCATACAAAAGTGATCATTGGGTTGTTTTTTAGTGTTGTTACTATCATGGTCACTGAATTAAACATTTTATATGTTTCAGTTCATTGTAGTTATTCAACTTAATGACGCTTAAATTGTTCTTTTTGTCCAGTGGGGGGAGGCCTCTTCAGGTGGCTGCTGAGTCCTTTTGATAACAACCCTTTTGATGGTAGTATTGGTAACTTCCTTGCTATCTAGTATGATAGGATATTCCAGACTTATGTTGTACATTTCCTGCTCCAGACCTGGGGTCATCTGTTCTAGGAAAAAAACAAAATCCTGGTTCCTTTTAGTGGTGAATGGCATTGCAAGACCAAAATCAAGGCTCTAGAATTAATAGTCTGCTGCTGCGATGTTGGTCATTGTTTATGGCCTTTGGTAGACAAAGCTAGGACACGTTTTCTTTTTAAGGTAACACACATTCATACTTTCTATTCAAGTTCAAGACTTAAGAAATTTTCTTAACTCATATCTTCCACGTGTATATTTTTTTCTCAACATTGAGAATCCCGGTTCTCATTTGTATCCTGAATTGTGAAATAGATAATCACAATTACTCAGCTGTTTTATTGCACATCACACAACAGTATCAGAATAACAAAAGGGAGGGCGCCTGGGTGGCTCAGTCATTAAGCATCTGCCTTCAGCTCAGGTCATGATCCTGGAGTCCCGGAATCGAGTCCCGCATCGGGCTCCCTGCTCAGCAGGAAGTCTGCTTCTCCCTCTGACGCTCCCCCATCTCATGCTCTCTCTGTCTCTATCTCATTCTCTCTCTCAAATAAATAAATAAAATCTTTAAAAAAAAAAAAAAAGAATAACAAAAGGGAGTTTAAGGTTTTGTTTGTAGTTCTTTGGGGGATATTTCCTAGGACGCAGATACAGTCCATTCACGGTGTTTTCAGTTTACTATAGTTCCTTTCTGTGTGGCTTGCTACTCACTGGATACTCATATACATTAACCTGTTTTATGTATTTTTCCATTTTTAAAGACTATCTTGGGCTCCCTTCGGCAACACGTAGACTAGAATCGGAACGATCCAGAGGAGATTAGCATGGGCCCTGCGCCGCATGCTTTGCGCAGCGCCCCAGGGGCCCGCCACACTCTGTGGGTTAACGCAGAGGAAATGATGAGTCAAAGCACAACGCATGGTGTTGAATAATGAAATGATGATATGTCTCTATAAAAATATTCCTGTAAAGCTATCTATGACATTGAACAAAGCGGAGCTACACCTGGAAATTTATGTGCAAATACATCCTTTCTACATATCTCGGACATGAGAAAATGTCAACTTGCATTTCCTTACAGAATGTAAAAAAAAAGAATTTCTCTTAGTTTAATACATAAAATATTTATATAGTTCCAAGTCTAATCTACAAAACATGATCTCTTCAAAGTCTAATTTCTGTTCCTATGTCCTCCACCTTATTCCCTCCCTTCCCATTTAACGACCTTTTTTTTTTTTAAGATTTATTTATTTATTTATTTATTTGAGACAGAGAGAATGAGAGAGAGAGAGCACATGAGAGGGGGGAGGGTCAGAGGCAGAAGCAGGCTCTCTGCCGAGCAGGGAGCCCGATGCGGGACTCGATCCAGGGACTCCAGGATCATGACCTGAGCCGAAGGCAGTCGCTTAACCAACTGAGCCACCCAGGCGCCCCTTAATGACCTTTTTTATTCGATTTAATCATTCCAATTATTTTTAAATTTAAACAGATGAATATGTTATAGTTCCCCTTTCTTATATAAAGAGAGCATACTGGGGGCGCCTGGGTGGCACAGTCAGTTGGGTGTCCAACCCGATCTCAGGGTCATGGGATCGAGCCCCACATCGGGCTCACATGTGGAGTCTGCTTAAGACTCTCCCTCTCCCTCCCTCTGCTCCTCCCCTCCTCCCCCATCCTGCACTCGCTCACCCTCTCTCTCAAATAAATAAATCTTAAAAAAAAAAAAAAAGCATACTATACATTTCTCTATCTTGCATATTCACTTAACAGTATATTCTGGGGGCACCTGGGTGGCTCAGTCAGTTAAGCATCTGACTCTTGGTTTTGGCTCAGGTCATGGTCTCGGGGAGGGGGGTGTGTGAGATCCAGCCCCACAACAGGCTCCACGCTCACTGCAGAGTCTGCTTGAGATTCTCTCCCTCTGCCCCACCCCTACTTTGCACATGCTCTCTCTCTCAAATAAATAAAATCTTAAAAAAACAAAAACCAGCCAGTATATTCTAGAGATCCATTGTAGAGATTCCTCAATTCTTTTACAGCAGCACAAAATGATAAATATGTTTGGCTTCTCATCCATCATCCTGTTTTATGTTATATTTACATGTATCTCAAGTCTTTTATATATAGTCCTGTTTATTTTTTTTCTTCTTTCTTTTTCTTTCTTCTTTTCTTTCTTTCTTTCTTTCTCTTTCTTTCTTTCTTTCTTTCTTTCTTTCTTTCTTTCTTTCTTTCTTTCTTTCTTTCTTTCTTTCTTCTTTCTAATTCACTTGAGAGAGAGCAAGAGCACAAGCAGGGGAGAGGGTCAGGGGGAGAGAGAGGAGCAGACTCCCCACTGAGCAGGGAGCCGGACACGGGGCTCGATCCCAGGACCCTGGGATCATGACCTGAGCTTGAAGGCAGTCGCTTAACCAAATCAGCCCCCCAGGCACTCCCTCTTTTCATTTTTCTTTTAGCTGTTTGGCATTTTGAAAGGTGTGTTTTTGTCCCGTGGTTAACTTTTTATTACTGCCTTGTAAATAGCCTTCGCCTTTTCCAGCCTCACTGAGATTTCCAACCCACTGATCCGACCTCTTTGCACCTTTTCTGCACCAGTCACCTCTTCTCTCCTGTGTCCACTTGCCTTACTCAGATTTCGTTGCCTGGCTCTAAGCACACTCCACTCCCTCCCGTCTCCCTCGCATGGCACCTCTCCAGCACCTACCTGCACCTAAACAACCTAACATTGCAGAGAGCACCCACCAACCATGCCACCCCGACTCACTCCATACTTAGGACCGCACTTCAAGTGGGCCCCCCACACCGCCAAGCTCTCCTGTTACATTTCCCTGAAATACTCACCTTTTCTCGCTCGGATGACCTACTTCCCACCCTTGTCTCCTCTCCCGTCTTCAACACCCTCTTCAATGACTTCAGTGCCTCAAACTTCAGTCATAGAAGATGGAGTCAGAACAGAGTGACTTCTTCTTTCCCTTCCTCTGCTGCCTGCCTGCAGAGTAGTGTGCCCCCACCCCACGTCCCCTCCTGTGGGGGGGTCCCCTCTCTTCTCTAAGGCCACGCCTTCGACTTGCGATCTGGATCCATCCCTCTTTGCTCTGAGACTAAATCCGTGCAGCTGTCCCCTTTCTCTCTGGCATTATCCATCTTACCGTGCTGGCTCATTCCCACCTGCAAACACCTGCAAAGCATCCTACCTTGGCCCTCTTGAGCCACTGCCCCATTTCTCTGCTCCCCTTTATAGCAAAGCTCCCCAAAGTGTAGTCTCCATCACCACTCCCAACCCTCCATCCTCTCCTCAGTGCCCCCAGATGAGGAGGCTTTTGCCCCCACCACCTGTTAAACAGGCCACCCATGGTGTGCGGCTTGCCCTAGTCAAAGTTTCTGTCTCGTCTCTCCCTTCTCTTTTCAACCAACCTCTTTTCTTAGGTGACCACAACCAGTATTCTGACTTTAAATACCATATAGTGACAGTGACTCAAATTCAGATCTCCAGCTAGAACCTCTGCCCCTCAGATCCAGAGTTAGATCACTTAGTAGACTTCACCTATTTAACACGGGCAAAAAATTAGTTTTCCTCACAAAGTAACTCCCCCCCCAAGCTTTCCCCATCTAAGTAAACAGCACCATCATCCACCAAAACCTTAATTTCTCTTCCTCCCCCACACTCCATCATCAATCCATCAATAAATCCTATTGGCTCATTTTTTAAAATCTGCTTTAGACCCAACTAGTTGCCGCAGTCTGCACTATTCTGCCTGCAGCGGGTTCCCAAAGATTTCTCAACTGCCTCTTTAGTGCTCCCATTTGGACCCCCTGCACCAAGTAACCCCTCCATTCTGAGGCCTGGATGAAAAACCACTCCTAGGGGCATGAGGTCCGGCTTCCTCAGACGCAGCCAAGTGGTTAGTGATTCAGTCCAGAACCGTGGAGACATTAACTCCCCAGAGGCAAATGTTGAAAAGTAGGAAATGGTAGATGGAAAGGGAGGGAACTGGGCTAGCTGCCTCCTTTTCTCCAAAATTCCTCCTTTCAGCTCTTCCAGAAAAGTCTCTGTGCTAGTTAATACACTTGCTGCGTGCCCAGCTGTGCCACTCTGCAGCTTGCTGGGAAGCAGTAGCCCGGACCTAACGCAGCACTCCTCATTGCTTTGCCTCTTCCCTTCCTCCTGGCCCCCCGCACCCTGGGCCTGCGCCTTCCCAATAAAGCACCAGCGCTTGGACTTGTGCCTCAGCCTCTTCCTCCCCTCCCCTCCCTGCCCCACCCCACTTCCTGCTTGAGTGTGATTTCTTTTTCTTTTTTTTAAGATTTTATTTATTTATTCGAGAGAGAGAGAGAGCAGGAGAGCACAAGCAGGGGGAGCTGCAGAAGGAGAGGGAGAAGCAGGCTCCCTGCTGACCAGGGCTCAATCCCAACGGAGCCACCCAGACACCCTTTTGCTTGAGTGTGTTTTATGAGGATGTGAAGTTTGGGGTTGCAGCAACCACTTTGGGATCATAAGGTCAAGACACTGAAGATGGCAGAGCAAAAAGAGGGAGCCTGAGCTAGCGGCCCAGCCAACTTCAGAGCTACCAAATCCAGATACTTCTGGGAGAGAATGAAATGCCTTGATTGGTTTTGTCAGGTCACCTGTTACTTGCAGCTAAAAACAGCCCCAAATGGATTCAAGAGATTGTTTGATTTTATCCTCACATTAAATTGAGAAGTGGGAATTAATTTATCCATTTTACAGGTGAAGAAACAGGGTCTCAGAGACCCAGTGTGGTCCAGCCACGAGTCTAGTGCAGGCCCATCTGGCTCCAGAGTCCACTCAGTGAATCATGAATCGGTTCTGCAAATGCTCACGTGGCATTTGCTGTGGGAATTAGTGAGTTGGGTTTGAAGATGGGAATGTAAATGATCAGAGCCTGGACTGGGCTCTGGACTGAGAAGTTGGAGCATTAATGACTGGCCAGAGCAGAAAACGTTCCCTTCATTCTCCCACAGAAATGCAGGGGGTAGAGAATGTTTTTCTCAGTTATTCAAGAGCTTTGTCATTCTCTAGGGCTGCAGGTAGAACGGAACAAGAGGGGACTGGTCTTAAATTGCCCTCTGAGAAGCTGGGTCAGACACGAAAGATGATGACTTCCCAAACCAGAAAGAACCCCACGGATCACCTGCCATTTCTGTGCTGCAGACGGACAATAGCAAGTCTTCGTGGTTAGCGAGCCCTCACTGTAAGCCTGGTATCCTTTACGCAATGTGTTTGACTTACACATTTAATTCTCACGACAAGCTAGTAACGGCATGCTTCCCATTTTACAGATGGAGAACTGAAGCACTAGGAGGGTTAAGTAACTTGCCCCAAATCACATAGTTGTCGAGTGACTAAACCTGATTTGAACTTGTATTAATGAGCCTGAAGGAAGGCTGCACTAGAAACCTCCACACAGGGGCGCCTGGGTGGCTCAGTCAGTTGAGCATCCGACTCTTCGTTTTGGTTCAGGTCAGATGATCTCAGGGTGGTGAGATGGAGCCCCACGTCTGGCTCCGAGATTCTCTCCCTCCGCCCCTCCCCCCACTCACATGTGCTCTCTCTCTCTCAAATAATTTTTTTAATTTAAAGATTTGTATTTATTTATTTGACAGAGAGAGCATAAGCAGGGGGAGCAGCAGAGGCAGAGGGAGAAGCAGGCTCCCTGCTGAGCAGGGAGCCCAATGCAGGGCTTGATCCCAGGACCCTGCTTGTTCTCTCCTGCTCTCACGATCCCAGGATCATGACCTGAGCCGAAGGCAGATGCTTAACCGACTGAGCCACCCAGGCGCCCCTTAATAATAGCTTTTGACACAAGATTACCCAACTAACCAGGAGACCAACTGTACTCACTTTTATGATGTTGGCACAGAACCATTCCCAAAGTGACAGCTCTCCTTCCTTGATCCATGACATAGCTCCTGCCCTGGCAGAAGATGACCCCAGAACAAGAAGACACCAGCCAGGTAAACTTGGATAAACAAGAAAGAGAATAAATCACCAGAGCTTGCAAACAGCTTCGGATGACTTTGTAGGGATTTATCTGGACTGTGGAGAGTAGCCAGGTTTAGGAGGCAGCCCAACCTTTGACTCAAAGACCTTTGAGTAGACCTTTTGGCTACTCTGACCTTTGGCTAGTCTGGGGCTGGGGCAAATTGGCGAGGCCTGTTCGGGGTGCGCTAAGAGGGCCCGCCCGGAGGCCAGACATTTCCCCGGAGTTTGAGCAGCATTTGGGAGAACGGTCATTGCTAGGCAGTGAGTTATGACTTCTGCTTCTTATTCCTACTTACCTATTCATACATCCTAACTTTTCCACCCTGGCCAGGTACTCCTTGGGTGGGCTGGGAGGAAGGTGCAGGCAGTGTTTGCTTTCCCTAAACATAACAGTATTGCGTGCTCACTGTAAAAACATTTTTTGAAACAACTCAATACAGACATATAGAAGGCAAACGTGAAAATTTTCACCTCTCCAAACCCACTCTCCTCCCAGAGGCAGCCCCTGTCACGTTAATGCGGACCCTTCCAGGTTTTTCCTGGGCACTTACAAACACAGAGGAGTCCTGATGTGTTCTGAGGCCCCCTTTGCCTCTGAGATGTAGCGGACATGCTGAGAAGGGCTCCTACTTCCACCTTCATGAATCATGGGAGGTTGAAAGTCACTTCTTTGAGTCCCAAGAATGGTGTTGGGGGAAAGAAGAGGACCCTCTGTGTCCAGTCTCCTCAGTCTCTGGCCCTTGCTTCTGCCCTGGCCATCTCCTTTCTCTGACCCAGATGAAAGGTCAGCTTCTTTCTGGATTCTACCCTAAAACTCATGCACACAGACATTGGTCAGTCGAGTAGACTTCACAGAGGGTTTGGGGTCCCAGAAATGTTCACGTGTACCCTGCATAGCAATTTTAAGTGTCATCTCTGTGATGGGTTCACATCCTCTCAGGCATCCCCATTCCCAGGGAGGGGTGCTCCCTGGCCCTTTGCCCCATGCATTCTACCACCTTGACCCTCGGGAAATTCACACTCTCCTCCCTTCCTAACCCAAGCAGTTCAGGCCCCCAGCTCCTCTATCAGACTCCTCTTGGAGCTAACACAAAGGCCTTCCATTGTTCTGGGCCCACTCTCCTGAGCAGGCATCTGCGGCACGTTTCATGTTTTCTTGCTGCTCTCATGGATCGAGATTGGAGCTCTTATAAGGCAAGGAGGCTTCTGTTTACATCTGGGTTACATATTTAACAAATATAAATAGTTTTGGGGTGGGGTTTTTCTTTGTTTGCACAAGTGAAATCATGTTGTACACGATGCTCAGTGACTTCTTGTTTCACTCAACCGAAAGCACAGACATCTCCCAGGTCACTAATAGTAGCTGAACTTCATTGGGAACCTAACTCGAGCCCCTGGGCACTCTGTATCTCTGTTGGCCCAATCTGGTAACCACGAACCACATGGGGCTCCTGAGCCCTTGAAATGTGGCTGGTACTAGAAAGGAACCAAGTTTTTAATTTAATTTAATTTTAATTATTTTAAATTTAGGAACAAAAATATTTGTTAAATTTAAATATGACTTAGTTTTTGGTAGGACATTGCTTACGATATTATTATTGTATAGCTGAAATGTGCTGTAGGGGTAAAATACATACCAGATTTCAAAGACTTAGTAGGAAAAAAAGAATAGAAAATATCTCACGGGTGCCTGCCTGGCTCAGTTGGTAGAGCATGTGACTCTCGATCTCAGGGTTGTGAGTTTGAGCCCCATGTTGGGCATAGAGATTTAAAAATCTCAGTAATAATTTTTTTTTTTTTTTTTTAATGAGAGACAGAGAGCATGAGAGGGAGGAGGGTCAGAGGGAGAAGCAGATTCCCTGCCGAGCAGGGAGCCTGATGTGGGACTCGATCCCGGGACTCCAGGATCATGACCTGAGCCAAAGGCAGTCGCTTAACCAACTGAGCCACCCAGGCGCCCCTCGGTAATAATTCTTACATTGATAACATGTTGCAATGATATTTTGGATACATTATGTTAAAAAATATATTATTAAAATTAATTTTACCTTTTTACTTTTTTTAACATGGCTTCTACAAATCTTAAAATTATAAGCGGCTTGTATTGTATTTCTATTAGCGCTTTAGCGCTACTTGATACGCATTACCTCACTATTGCACAGATTGATTTGACAAATATTTGTTGACTAGCTTCTATGTCTCAGGCAGTAGCCAGGCACTGGTGATACCGCAAAGAACAAAACAGCCCAAATCCCACTCTTATCAAACTTCCATTCTGGGTTGCTAATTTCTTATAACTTTATCAGGTAGTTACTATTATTATCCCATTTCATAGATGAGGAAACTGAGGGAGAGGAAAGTTAGATAATTTCCCCAAAGTCACAGAGCAAATAAGTGGTCAAGTTGGGATTTGAATTCAAGCACTCCGAGCGCACCCACAGGGCACCATCCTGTAGGACCGCAGATAACCTGCTGTGGTACCGTGTGATGGTTTTATAACGTCTAATACAATAATGATAACCTATGATAATGGCCACTCTTGCTGCATACTATGCAGGAACCGAACAATACACACTATGAGAACAGGTGAACTGTGGTTGAGGGCGAATACAAGATGTTGACGAGAGACGAGCTTTAGGTCTGAGGTCAAGCAAGGCCAGAGATGGGACAGTGAGGGACGTGTTCAGAAGCTGGGGGCGGGCTTGGCTGCCCATAAACAGGGTCGGGCTGTGCAGCAGCTGCCGGGGTGGGTGGCCTGGCAGGCTGAGGGCCCAGGCGGAATAGGACAGCAGGGTTGGAGAGGAGGCTGCACATAAGGGCCAGCGCCCGGTGGGGCCAGGCACTGAGAAGCTGTTCCTCGGAAGCCGCCATCCCCCCTCCAGGCCCTGGGCTCGTCCATCTCTTCCACGCAGCTGATCAGTCCCCCGACGGGTATGTACCGGGTGCCTACTGGCACCAACCCCAAGATAACCATTTCGCAAGGGGCCTAATAAGATGTTGTATTCCCCCCATCACTTTACGGCTGAATGATGAAGGGGCTCAGGGTGATGAAGTGATCTAGTAAACTAGTGACACAGCTGAATTTAAACCCAGGGCCACCCGGTTCTAGAACCCATAGTCCAGTCCCCTTACCGGCTTCGGCCTGCCTTCCGTGACCGCCCACCTCTGGACACCCCCAGGGTTCTCATCCTGGCTCTGTCCCTGACCGTATGACCTTCGGCAAGGGACCTCCCCTCTCTGAGACCTGGCTTCCTCATTAATAAAATGGAGACTGAGGCACCTGGGTGGCTCAGTCATTAAGCGTCTGCCTTCGGCTCAGGTCATGATCCCGGGGTCCTGGGATCAAGCCCCGCATCGGGCTCCCTGCTCAGCGGGGAGTCTGCTTCTCCCTCTCCCACCCCCCTGCTTGTGTTCCTGCTCTCTCTCTGTCAAATAAAGAAATAAAAATCTTTTAAAAATTAAAAAAAAACTTAAAAAAAAATAATAAAATGGAGATAAGAAATGGTCCTTCCTCCTGTCTTCAGTCCCCAGGCCAGAGCAGGGAGGAACCCCGCACTGGCTGGTGCTCACCCCTGGCCAGAGTAGGAGGAATGGCAGCCCCTGACCGGGCAGAGGGGCTTCAGGAAAGGAGATAACGACACCTAGTGTTTTCTATGTGCCTCATTTAATCCCCACGGTACCCATAGTAAAGCAAGTACTATCTTCAACCCATTTTGCAGAAGGGAAAATTGAGGTATAGGAGGCAGCGGAGCTGACTTGAACCTGAGCACTCCGGCCCTTAGGGCCCTCAGGTCTATGCTGGTAAACACTGTGCTGCATTGTCCCTCAAGCTCCTACCACTCCTGTTTAGTCCAATATGAACCCCCACCCAAGGCACCCAGAGCTTTGGCTGTGAGAAACAGCCTTGATCCCCAGCTTCCTGTCTGCCTGGCCTTTGGGATGCAGTGAGGAGATAGGCTTCAGAGTCAGCAGACCCAAATTTAACTCCCCAATCAGTTCTACTGATCCAATTGGGGGTTTGAAGGCCCAACATGGGACTCCAACTCACAACCCCGAGATCAAGAGTCGCATGCTCTACTGACTGAGCCACACAGATGCCCCAGTTTTCCCATCTTTAAAATGTGGGGGGTACTTGACCAAATAAATGCAAGGAGGCAAGAGAGAGGTCTGCAAAAGTGCCAGGCACAAAATTTCTTAGAGGACTTCCGGGGAGCTGAAGGAGGGGAAGAGGCTCCTGGGTGAAAGATGAGGGCAGGCCAACCGGGGAGAGGCTGGGAGTGAGGTGGGGAATGGGGCCATCACAACCCGGTGTCAGTGGCCTGGAACTCAGGCTGGGGTGCATAACAGGGATTGGGGGGCAGCAGGGTTGGATGAGGTCAAACCCAGGAAGAAAGCAGGGCCATGCTGAGGGTGGAGTGAGCCTGAGGTGCATGTCCCGCCCTGCCTCTTACCTTGGCCCCTCATAGGTCCTTGCACATTCTCCAAGATCCTGGACTGATCAGTGTTTCTGAAACCCATGTCCCCTGCCTCTGCCTGTGGCCCCGCTCACCCAGGCTCAGAAACTTGGAGCCCTTGGAATCATCCCCCCATCCTGGCCATGTCCCCCTCAGCTTTTAAAATCCATCTCCAGGGCACCCTCCTCTTCCTGACACCCTTACCAGGTGTGATCTGCCCATAGCACAGTTAGTCCATAGCTGATTTCACCCAGTCCTGTGTTACAGACATTCACAGGGCCCAGGGCCCAGGGCCAAGCACCGAGCAAAGGCTTAGGGATGGCTTCATTCCACTAAGTCCACCAGGTCCCGAGACCTATCACTTCCACTCTCAGGACTTCTGCCCCTCGCCTGTGCTCAGGCTGTACCCTCTCCTTCCCACGTCACATGCCTTGTCCATGGTCTCCCCTTCAACCTCTTCTCCAACCCATCTGTGCGAGATGACACCTACTTTCATCTGGTTCTTTCAACAATTATTGGTCCAGCAAGTGACTATAGTTAATAATACTGTATTGTATATTTGAAAGTTGCCAAGAGAGTTGATGTAAAAGTTATCACCATGAGAAAAAAACAAAACAAAACTGTATCAACTATGAGTGGTGATGGGTGTTAACTAGACTTATTGTGCTGATCATTTTGTAACATATATATAAGTATTGAATCATTATGTTGTACACTTAAAATGAATATGATATTATATGTCAATCACATCTCAATAAAACATAAATACAGTTTGTGATTTGTTTTGTTTTTTTAATTTACTGAGCCAGGGGCACCTGGGCTCAGTTGGTTAAGCGTCAGACTCTTGGTTTTAGCTCAGGTTGTGATCTCAGGGTCATGATATCGAGCCCCGTGACCAGCTCCGCGCTCAGCTCCTTCTCCCTCTGCCCCTCCTGCTTGTGCTCTCTCTCTCATATAAATAAATAAATCTTAATTTTTTATTTTAATTTTTAATTTTTTTTTTTTTTTTACTGAGCCCACTTTTGTACACCAGGCCCAGTCTTAGCTGCTAGGGACACAATGGCAAGTGAAACAGGCTGATTCCCTCGCTTGTGAACTCACACTGTGTGGGGGAATCTGACATTAAACACAGAATCCAATCGCAGACTGAGGTAAGAGTCAGCAGCATAAGAACAGGGTTGGAGAACCAGACTGTGGCCTCCTGGGGCCAGGGCAAGAGTGAGGAGTGGCGAGGCAGAGAGGTGAGGCTGGGGGGAGGATGCGTCAGACAGAGGCCAAAGTGGCAGGATGAGTCAGGCAGTGGCAGGAGTGGCCAGAGTGGAAAGGGTGTGGCAGGAGACCGGTTGGAAGGGGAAAGGACATGGTGACACTGGTCTGGGTGCGGGGAAAGATCCACTCTCGCCTGGTCAGCCCCCTGCTCCCACATCTTCTGTGGCTCCCTTTGGTGGCACACTCCACGGCCCTTCGTTGGCCTCCAAGGTCTACACTAGCAGGAGAATCCTGTAGATGGTCTTCACCTCCTCCCTTCCTCACTCCCCACCCTCACTGTGTCCACTCACAAACATTTTATAAAGTGTCTCTGGTAGCAAGGGACATTGGTAAGCCCTGGGTATGCACACAGCAGGGGACAAAACAGACGTGGAACGGGCCGTGCCCCCTTGGAGGTTCCTGCCCTCATGGCCCCTGTCCTAACCGGCTCCTTCCAGCTCTACAGGCGTCACCTTCTCAGCCCACCGCATTCACCTTGACCTTCACGGTGGCTTCCTCACCGCTCCGACTCCACATCTGTTCCTGGATGGTCTCTTCTTTTCACAGCAGTGAGGGGTGTAGTTTATTTTTTTCTTTTTTCTTTTTAAAGATTTTATTTATCTATTTGACAGAGACAGAGACAGCGAGAGCAGAAACACAAGCAGGGGGAGTGGGAGAGGGAGAAGCAGGCTCCCCATGGAGCAGGGAGCCCGATGCGGGGCTCGATCCCAGGACCCTGGGATCATGACCTGAGCCGAAGGCAGTCGCTTAACCAACTGAGCCACCCAGGCGCCCTAGTTTATTTTTTTCTTGAAGATTTTATTTATTTGACAGAGAGAGACACAGCGAGAGAGGGAACACAAGCAGGGGGAGTGGGAGAGGGAGAAGCAGGCCTCCCACGGAGCAGGGAGCCCAATGCGGGGCTCGATCCCAGGACTCTGGGATCATGACCGGAGCCCAAGGCAGACGCTTAACGACTGAGCCCCCAGGCGCCCAGAGGGGTGTAGTTTAAAGACAGAAATCGGATGGGGCGCCTGGGGGCTCAGCCGGTTGAGCGTCCAACTCTTGGCTTCGGCTCAGGTCATGATTTCAGGGTGGTGGGATGGAGCCCCACGTGAGGCTCTGCGCTCAGCGGCTCAGCGGGGAGTCTGCTTGGGATTCTCGCCCTCTGCCCCTCCCCCACTCACGCTGGTGTGAGCGCGCGCGCTCTTTCTCTCTCAAGTAAGTAAATAAATAAATGAAAAGACACAAATCTGAGTTTCTTATGCCTGAGTCGTCCTGCCTACTGTGCTCATCTTGGCCCCAGGTTTGTTTCCCTCCGTAGGCCTCAAGTCTGTAATTGTTAACCTGCTTACTGGTTTAGGAAAAATGGAAGTTCTGAAAATAATGGCAGATTGAACATACTTGTCTAATTCCACGTCCTCCTAAAACCCCGCAAAAACTACAGTAAAGAGATTTTGTTTAAGGCACAAACCCACTAACAGGAGGAGAATGAGGGAAGAGATCAGAGCATAGCATCGCGAAGCTGGAAAACAGATGGTCGGGTGGTAACTACACAGTGATCCCAAGAAAACTGGATGGGGGAAGAAGGATCACAGACTCCCCCAGGTACCTGTTTAAATGCAGGGGTGTCTGAAATAAGAAGAGTTTGGAAGCTGTTTCAAGATCAGAATTATCAGGTCCCTTGGGGACCTGACATTGGGTTCCTTGCCCAATCCCGGCAGAAGACTGGAGGTTTGTTCTCTGGAAAGGATAACACGAGTTCACTGGAATGGGAAAGTGCAGGTGCAGGGGAGGGCAGGAGCATCCTCCCCAAGTCAGGAGTGACGTGAACATATACGCTGGGAATGCTGAGACACCCACTGTCCCTGTGTCCCAGCTGGCCCCCGAGAAAGCTGGCAGTCGGGGCTTTGTGCTCCAGGCAGGGGATCAGAAAAAGTTTTCTCAAAAGTAATCTGACCAGGCCAAGAAGACCTACTGTTAATATCTTCATAGAGAGAAGAGAATATCCTGCATCTGTGAGGCAAGAGTGGGATGTTATTTTAAAAAGAACAATCATCAAAAAAAAAAAAAAAAAAGATGGTGGCTCAGTCATTAAGCGACTGCCTTTGGCTCAGGTCATGATCTCAGGGTCCTGGGATCGAGCCCCGCATCGGGCTCCCTGCTTGGCGGGAAGCCTGCTTCTCCCTCTTCCACTCCCCCTGCTTGTGTTCCCTCTCTCGCTGTGTCTCTCTCTGTCAAATAAATAAAATCTTAAAAAAAAAAAAAAAAGAACAAACATCATCAACAACAATAAGCTCTTGCAAATTAAAAATTCAATGGAAGGGCTGGAATAAATTTGAGGAAACCTTCCAGAAAGTAAAACAAAGAGAAAAATAAATGGAAAAGAGGAAAGTAAAAAAAGAAAATTAGAGGACTGGTCCAGGACACTCAACATGTAGACAACAGAAATTACAGAAAGAGAAAACACAAAAAAGAGAGGAGATATCAATTAAAGATTGAAGACAATTCCCAGAACTGAAGGACGCATGCTTCCATATTGAAAGGTATCTCCAAAGTGCTCAGTGCCTGGATGAAAATAGACCAGTATCAGGAGGCTGTCGTGAAATGTCAGAACCCTGGAGAAAAAGAGATCCTCTACCTTCCAAATTGGAAAAGACATCCCATACAAAGCACCAGGAATCAGGATGCCTTTGGACTTCTCAGTAACAGCACTAAAAGAAAATAATCTCCAACTAGAATTTTTTATAATAGTGATACCAAAACTCCAATGGCATTTAAAATATGCCAGATTCTGTTCTTTTTAAAAAATAATTAAAAAAAAATTTATTTGAGAGAAAGAGAGCGAGAGTGGGGGGAGGGAAAGAGGGAGAGAATCCTCAAGCAGATTCCTGGCTGAGCGTGGAGCCCAATGCGGGGCTCAGTCTCAAGACCCATGAGATCATGACCTGAGCCGAAACCAAGAGTTGGATGCTTAACCGACTGAGCCACCCAGGCGCCCCTATATGGCAGGCACTGTTCTAGGAGTTTTTAAAATATATTCAGTACCCAGCCAAATTATTAAGGGTGAAAGTAGAATGAAGATATTTGCGACAAACCATAAGAGACTCTTAATCTCAGGAAACAAACTGAGGGTTGCTGGAGTTGTGGGGGATGGGAGGGATGGGGTGGCTGGGTGATAGACATTGGGGAAGGTATGTGCTATGGTGAGTGCTGTGAATTGTGTAAGACTGATGAATCACAGGGCGCCTGGGTGGCTCAGTTGGTTGGGCGACTGCCTTCAGCTCAGGTCATGATCCTGGAGTCCCTGGATCAAGTCCCACATCGGGCTCCCTGCTCGGCAGGGAGCCTGCTTCTCCCTCTGACCCTCCCCCATCTCATGTGCTCTCTCTCATTCTCTCTCTCTCAAATAAATAAAATCTTTAAAAAAAAAAAAAAAGACTGATAAATCACAGACCTGTACCCCTGAAACAAATAATACATTATATGTTAAAAAAGAAAAAGAAACACTTAAAAAAAAAAGATATTTGCAGACATGCAAGGTCTAAAATGTCACTTCCCACACCCTCTTTCCCAAGAAACTATTAGAATAGGTGCTCCACAAAAAGGATGGAGTAAATCAAGAAAAAAATGACCCCAGGGGAATCCCTAGGAAGACTGATCCCAGAAGATCATCCCAGGATCAGTGGCAAACTTCCAAGAAGCTCCTAAAGCTGAAGCTCCAGGTTCCTGCACGTCCATGGGGTCCTGTGAGTGCTGGGACTTGTAGAGGGTTCTAGGTGGGCAGGAGAAGCCAAGTTGTAATCAGAAAGCATTTCTGCTAGATTGCCTGATGAGATCTCAGAAGAAAAGGTCCTGAGTCTCCAGGGGATTCGAAGCTCTAGGAATTTATTGGTTTATCTTATCAAGCTAAACAAATTATACCTAATTTTATATTCTTTTTTTTTAAGGGCCCCCAGACTGTATAAACTTTAAAACTTTAAATCCTACAAAATCCAGCTCTTTCCCGCCCAGAATGATAACTGTTCACCAGGTGTAAACTCCTGATCCTTCCAGGTCAGCCCGAGATGCAGAGCTGCCTTGCAAGAGAGCATTGTTCCCTGGGGCAGCCCCCACACTGTGACTGAGCCAGGCAGGGTCTAAGGGCCCGAGCACTTCAGCCGGGCTTGGGACACTCTGATGGGCAACCCTTTGCTCCAAAGCTCCCTGCCAGGCTGGGGGCCTCATTGAAGTTCCTTTTCCCTCTGCCCAATCCTGCTTCCACCCACTTTCTTTCCCAGCTGTTGATCCCCAATAAATACCTCTGTCTCCCCGTCCACCTCCAGAGATACCCACCTGAGACACCTGATGTGTGTGAACATTTTGGGAAGACATTTAGATAACTGGTGGAGAGTGGAATTCATAAAAACTAAGCAAGTGACAAAACAGGACAATTATTAACTCTGGGGAAGACAAACAGCTGTACAAGAAAGGAAAAATGGGGGTGCCTGGGTGGCTCAGTCGGTGCAGCATCCGACTCTTGGTTTCAGCTCAGGTCATGATCTCAGGAGTTGTGGGGCCGAGGCCCTCCTTCCCCCATCAGGCTCTGTGCTCAGTGGGGCGTCTGCTTCATTCCCTCTCTCTCTCCCTCTCCCTCTGCCCCCCCCCACTTGCACCCTCTCTCTCTCAAATAAATAAATCTAAAAAAATAAAAAAGGAAAAGTAATCGTAGCTTACATATAATAATGTGCACAATGATTACTGAACCAACCAAAATTGTGTTGGGCAGTTTGGGGAAGCAGGATTATGTGTATGGTGGGGCAGGTGGCGGGGAAAGAGTTAAAACTATCTTTCTCAGTAGAAAATCAAGAGATAGTGCTTAAAATTGAAACATCAAGAAGTGGCAAAACAAGCATGCTACTTAGAGATGATGGAGATAAATGTAAAATACAGTCAGCTGAAAGAATTGAAAATGGTGTCTCTGGAAAAGTGAAAATGGGGGAAGAGGGTGATGGACAGCCTTCTGTTTTCATAGAAAACCTTATAATACTCATTATTTCTTTAAATCATGTATATGTATAACTTTCATTTAAAAAAAGAATCTCGGGGTGCCTGGGTGGCTCAGTCGTTAAGCGTCTGCCTTCCACTCAGGTCATGATCCCGGGGTCCTGGGATAGAGCCCTGCATCAGGCTCCCTGCTCAGCAGGATGCCTGCTTCTCCCTCTCCCACTCCCCCTGCTTGTGGTTCCCTCTCTCTCTGCGTCTCTGTCAAATAAATAAATAACATCTTTAAAAAAAAAATACATTGCTTTAAAAAAAAAAAAAAAGAATCTCCCTATCTCCTGTTTCCCTCTCTTCATCAGCCTAATGGGGCTATTGTGGGACTATCCCAGGATCCCAAAGGACCTTGTAGAGGGGCAGCAGAGGGAGAGGGAGAGAGAATCTCCAGCAGACTCCCGCTGAGAATGGAGCCTGGCATGGGGCTCAATCTCATGACTCTGAGATCAAGACCTGAGCAGAAATCAAGATTCGGATGCTCAAGTGACTGAGCCACAAAGGTCCTTCCAGGCATTTACTCTTTATGCAGAAGAGAATGAGGAGCCAGCCAAGAAAGATAAGATCAGATATGCTGGTAGGTCTGAGACTCAGAAAGAATTACGAAAAGCCGCAAGCCCCTTACTTGGGACATGTGGACCCTTGCTCAACAAAAAGTGACCTCATCCTACCTCCCCAGGGCTTCTCCAGTAATCTCCTATGGTCGTTTTACAGAATGGGGTATGACTAGCACTGGGGGTCCTAGGGATAATTTTAATGATGTGTGAGCACAATTTTTTTTCAGTCCATAAGAAGTTTATTACGCCTTCAAGATACTATAATGTAGGGGCACCTGGGTGGCTCAGTCAGTTAAGCATCTGCCATCAGCTCAGGTCATGATCCCAGAGTCCTGGGATGGAGCCCCACATCAGGCTCCCTGCCTTCTTCTCCTTCTGCCTCTGCCCTTCCTCCCACCTGTGTGCTCTCTCTCTCTGCTCTCTCTTCCAAATAAATAAATAAAAGCTTTTAAAAAATACTATAATGTAGACTTTTCTCCCAGAGAAGGGTCCTTCCTATGCAGGAAACCATTATCCAGATGAGTGGCTCATTTATCATTTTCATGGGCAGCTGAATTCTTCCTGTTGGATTTCTCAAACTCCTGGGTCCCCCATGTGTAGACCAGCTAAAACACTACAAATGGCACAATGTGAAGAATGCACGCTCGCGAGCGGAGCAGCATGTTGGGGATGCCCTGGCTGAAGCAGCGCCAGAAGATGTGTCGCTCAGAGGGCGACAAGCTGTAGGTGATCGCATGCCACATCCGTGTCAGATTCCCAGACTCGTGTCCCATGGTCGTGGCAGCCCCTCACTCCTGAGGAGGTCACTTCGCCCTCCACACTTGCAGGAACCATCAGCCTCCCCATGGTCAAATATGTTTTAAATAGTTACAATTTTAGGGGCACCTGGCTGGCTCAGTCCACAGAGCATGGGACTCTTAGGGTTGAGTTTGAGCCCCATGTTGGGTGTAGAGATTACTTAAAAAATAAACAAGTTTTGTTTAAAGTTACGTATTTATTTCAGTTGGCATTCAAAAATAAATAAATAAAATGTGCATATTAAACCCATGACTCTATGGCCATTATTGCTTAGGACTAACTTCATGAGGTTGATACTCCATTGACTAAAATTTGGGACCTTGTGGGGCACCTGGGTGGCTCAGTCCGTTAAGCTGCCTACTCTTGATTTCAGGTCAGGTCATGATCTCAGGATCCAGAGATGGAGACCTGGCTCCAGTTCCATTCTCTGGCTCCCACTGGTGGGGAGTTGGCTTGAGGGTTCTCTCTCTCCCTCTGCCCCTCCCCCTGCTCGCCCTTGCCGGCGTTCTCTCTCTCTCAAATAAATAAATCTTTTTTTTTTTTTTAAGATTTTATTTATTTATTTGAGAGAGAGAGAATGAGAGACAGAGAGCATGAGAGGGAGGAGGGTCAGAGGGAGAAGCAGACTCCCTGCCGAGCAGGGAGCCCGATGCGGGACTCGATCCCGGGACTCCAGGATCATGACCTGAGCCGAAGGCAGTCGCTCAACCAACTGAGCCACCCAGGCGCCCCTCAAATAAATAAATCTTTAAAAATAAAATAAAATAAAAGTTGGGACCTCCTGCTCAAGCCAAACTCACCAAGTACCATGAGAATCCCTCCACATCTTTATATACATAGCTCTCCTGCCTGGAATGCCCTTCCTACCCCTGCTTTGGAAATTCTTACAGATAATTCAAAGTCCCAGTTGAATCCCCCCTCAGCAAAGTGGTCTTCAATTAGGGCAGGAGATTGGCACAGTGGTTAAAAGCCAAGGTTTATCAAAAGTAAAGTTTGGACTTTGGGTGATAATAATGCGTCAGTGTGGGTTCATTAATTTTAACAAACGCACCACTGTGGTGTGGGATGTTGACAGTGGGTGTGCATGTATGTGGGGTGCTTATACAGACGCTCTGCACCTTTCGGTCAATTTTCTGTGAACTAAAACTGTTCTTTTAAAAATAATAATAATAATTAAAAAGCCAAGGCTCAGAAATCCAATCGTTAGCTAGCTGTGTGACTTTGGACAAGTTATTTGACCTCTCTGAACTTCAAATTCCCCATCTGTTAAATAGCCTACCCTTAGACGGCTGTGGTGAGAAGTCAGCGTCGTCATGCATATAAAAGTACTCCGTAGGGGCGCCTGGGTGGCTCAGTCGGTTAAGCGTCTGCCTTCGGCTCAGGTCATGATCCCAGGGTCCTGGGATCGAGCCCCGCATCGGGCTCCCTGCTCCGCGGGAAGCCTGCTTCTCCCTCTCCCACTCCCCCTACTTGTGTTCCCTCTTTCGCTGTGTCTCTCTCTGTCAAATAAATAAATAAAATCTTTAAAAAAAATAAAATAAAATAAAAGTACTCCGTAAATGCACAGCATACAGTAAGCCCTCCTTAAATGTTACCTGTTATTTTCATGAGAATAGGGAGCCACGAATTTGAAAAGACTTTCTCTACTTATTTTAATCATTCATTTTTGTGTGTCCTTCACATAGCAGGAGCTTCGGAAAAGCTGGTTGGTTACTGGGGGCTTCCTTTGGGAAGGATCGTTCTCATCCACACAAGCTACTAGGTGAGCATGATGGGGGCGGATGCGGGGTGTCCACACCCACGTCCCACGCAGTCCTGAGCAGGATTCACAGTGGCCGAAAGAAGGACTGTCAGGGCGACCTCAACCCCATTTCCAGAACCCGGTTCGGGAGGGGCGGGATCTCGAAAGCCGGTCTCCCCGACGGCGGCCCGCCCCTTGGTCGCCCAGGTCCGTTTCCCCAGCCCTGAGGAGTCCCCGGGTGCTAGGCAGGCCCTGCTTCCTGCGGCCACACGGTGGCGACGCAGAGCCGAGCTCCCCATACCCGGGAGGCGCTGGAGAGGCAGCGCCCCATCAGTTGGGCCTCCTGGGCCCTGCTCCCCACCCCTGCCAGCACAGGGCGTGGCATCCATGGGGAGAGAGCCGCTGGGCCGGAGCTCACCTCAATACCTCCCGTTTGCCCTGGATTCCAGATCCTGGGTCGGACATCCCCAGCTCACGTGACTCGCCCTCCAGCCGGACCAGCGCTCCGCGGGCCGCCCCGCCTCGTTGCCATCCCGCGCAGCGCACCTGGCGGGGACCGGGACAACCCTTGCTCCGACTCGGGCTCCGAGCCCGCGGGGCCCAGCTGCGCCCGCTGGAGGAAAGGAGGTGGGCGTGGCTCGATCTCTGAGGCCCTCACTGGCCTGACCCCGGGCCTTCCCATCCTCTGCTTCCGCCTCCGGGCCTGCATCTTCCCCGAGCTTCTCAGAACGCCCTCCTAGACAACCTTCCGAATGGGGGCCCTAGGGGCAGATAGGGACAGGGACACCCTTGCAGGCCCAGAGAACCGGACGGAGCACGCGCGGGCAGTGCAGGGGCGGGGCCTTGTGGGGGGCGTGGTCTCGGGGCGGGGTCCGCGGGCTTGGGTTCCCGCGGGCCACGGAGTCCGCGAGGCGCGCGCGGGGTGCCGGGAGCGGGAACTATGCGGAAATGAGACGCGGGGTTGAGGGGAAGGCGCAGGCCTGGGGGGCTGGGCAGAGGTCCGCCTGGGGCTGGGCGGGCACCGGGTAGGGGGGATTTGAGGGAGCGCGGGGCCGAGTAAATGGGCTGAATGGGCTGGCCTTGGGGCTGGCCTGGGATTTGGAGCCCACAGGGCAGAAGGGCCGGGGTCGGGGGGCGTGGAGCGGGCAGGAACCCCGCCCATTTTCCGGGCCGGGTTCTTGGAACCAGCCAGGATATCCTGGGACTCAATCTAGGGGCTAGATCTGGAGGCGGCGGCTTTATAGAGACCGCTGCTAGGGGCCCTCCGGTGTGTCATCGCCCTCATTTCCCCTGCATTCCAGGAACTGCTCAGGCTTGTCCCCCAAGTGTTTGAGGACTTAGCGGCTCCCTCGCTAAGGGGCGGACCCTACCCTGAGAACCCAGGGAGGCCATGCTGTCCCTCCAGCATCCTTCCTCTTTTTAAATTTCAAAAAGATTGGGGGAGGACGGAAGTCTTCGGGGCCACAAGCCACATCTAGAAAGATCTCCAGGCCCCAGGGCCTTCTCTTCCCCTTGCCTTCTTCACGGCTCCCGCAAATCTTACTCTCCGTAGCGGAGGTATTGAGCGGTCCGCGGTGGGAGGGAGGAGGGAGCAACCTCAACTAGCTCCTTTCTGTTGCAGCCTTTGCAAAAGAGGACTTTGGCTGGGGTGGACTTTGAGGACTGAAGACGGGGTGCGACTGTTAACCCCTCCCTCCCCACCCAGTAGCTTGCTGGAGCGGACTGCACAGCGATAGGATTGCGGAGCGGATAGTCTTGGAGTCCTTGGCTTTCTGCCATGCTCTGTTGTTGGGCCCGAGAAACACTCCGGGAAACCCTGACCATTTTCCCCCCTTAAATGTCCCTTAAATATATATATATTTTAAGATTTTATTTATTATTTGACACAGACCCAGCGAGAGAGGGAACACAAGCAGGGGGAGTGGGAGAGGGAGAAGCAGGCTTCCTGCGGAGCGGGGAGCCCGATTAGGGGCTCGATCCCAGGACCCCGGGATCACGACCTCAGCCGAAGGCAGACGCTTAACTGACTGAGCCACCCGGGCGCCCTGATGTTTTCTTTTATATAAAAGTAATTCATGCGTCTTATTAAAAAGTTAAACCTTACAAAATACGAATTAAAAAAAATGAAAAACTCTCATCCTCACTGCTGAGATAGCTAAGGTGTTGAGTATCCTTAGACCTTTTCTGTGCATTTACATCCTTAACGTGTGTAAAAATATACATAAAGGGGTCATGCTACACATACCGTTTTGCAATTTGCTATTCTGTGGACATTTTTTCCATGTCATTATACTGACATTTTTAACGAGTTTGTAGTATTTCAGAATATGCGTACCCCATAATTCATTCAGTCCTCTACTGATAAACAGTTTATGCCTGTGTTTATAATAATCTTTATGGTGTTTTATTTTAAATTACAATGTGTGCTCATTGTAAAAATTTTTATTTTTTAATTTTTAAAAGATTTTATTTAGGGGTGCCTGGGGGGCTCGGTCGCTTAAGCCACTGAAACGAAGAGTCTGCCGGCTCAACGGACTGAGCCTCCCAGGTACGCCTCAATGTAAAAATTTTCAAATAAAATACTGATAAAGGCAAAAAATAGTGATAAAGACAAAATGAAGTTCACCATATTCCTACCAGGTAGCGGTAACGCCTTTATTTTTATTTTATTTTATTTTTTTAAAGATTTTATTTATTTATTTGAGAGAGAGAATGAGAGACAGAGAGCACGAGAGGGAAGCGGGTCAGAGGGAGAAGCAGACCCCCCGCTGAGCGGGGAGCCCGATGCGGGACTCGATCCCGGGACTCCAGGATCATGACCTGAGCTGAAGGCAGTCACTTAACCAACTGAGCCACCCAGGCGCCCCTGTGGTAATGCCTTTATTTTGTAAGCTACACTTTACAGAAAAATTACTATATGCCAGATACATGCTAAGTAATTTATGGAATAGCAATCTGAGGGTTAGAGAAATATCCCCTGTGAGGCTTGCCCAAGGTTACACAATTAGAAAGTGCCAGAGCCAGGACCTGGGCCCAACTTCACCTGATTCCAAAGCTCTGCTGGTCTCTTACTGTTAACATCTGGGTGTATTTCCTTCTAATCTTTTTTTTTCTATGCAACAGGACAAAAATACTCACATATAAATATTCATGGCTTTTCCTCCTTCCCAGACAGTTCTAAGGAGTCTTTGTAAGGAAGGTAGAGAGAGAGGAACAGACCTAAGCAAAGGAGTGGAGCGACCTGGAGAAATTTACTCCCAGTCCCACTCAGGAAAAGCTGATACTGAGAGATGAGAGGGGAGTGAGCTGGCAGAATTTGGGTGGCCAGGAATTTGGAAAAAAGAAAAAGAAGAGGTTTGGGGAGCTACTCTGATAGCATGGAACTTTGAGGAAGAGAGATTTTGCAGATTTTGAGACGTGCTGTGTAATCCCTTTGCAGTGTCCTCCAGAGACCTTTGGTAAAGACTTTTGTTTTCTGGGGCGCCTGGGTGGCTCAGTCAGTTGAGCAGGTGACTCATAGTTTCAGCTCAGATCATGATCTCAGGGTCTTGGGATCAAGCCCTGCTTCAGGCTCCCCTCTCAGTGGGGAGTCTGCTTGAGAGTCCCTCTCCCTCTCTCTCTGCCCCTCCCCCTGCTCTCCTGCGCAGCCGTGCTCTCTCTCTCAAATAAATAAATAAAATCTTTTAAAAAAAAAGACTTGTTTTCTGACAGTGCTTTTCAGAGTCAGATCGATTTCTTTTGGGTGAGGAGGGAGCAAAAAAGCCCAGCTTTATTTTGGTTCACATACATTTTGTGGGATATATATATGTGTATGTATACACACATATATATTTTTTCTTTACATAAACGAGATAGCCTTCCTGCCCTTGCTCCCTGGGTGCCCTCCACTTGGAATGTCCTGCCTCTCCCCTGTCTTTCTCCATTTCCCTCATCCTCTAAGGCCCACCCCTTTGCAAGTCCCTCATAGCCCAGGTAAGCACAGGTGACGGGCCCCCTTACTGGTGACCTGGTAGTTCATATATTTTTTTTAAATTGTATTCATTTATTTGAGAGAGTGAGAGAGCATGAGCAGGGGGAGGGCCAGAGGGAGAGGGACAAGCCGATTCTGGAGCCCGACATGGGGCTCAATCCCAGGGCCCCAAGATCATAACCAGAGCTAAGTAAGACACTTAACCGACTGAGCCACCCAGGCATCCTGACCTGGTAGTTCATATTAAGTGGCAATTTTGCCACCAGTGGAATCTCTTTGATTATAAGAAACTGTGCAGTCCATCAATTGTACTACTAGGTATTTACCCAAAGGATACAAAAATACAGATCCAAGGGGTACATGCACCCTGAAGTTTATAGCAGCATTATCAACAATAGTCAAACTATGGAAAGAGCCCAAATGTCCACTAACTGACGAAAATGGATAAAGAAGAGGTGGTATGTATGTACAATGGAATATTACTCAGCCATCAAAAAGAATGAAATCTTGCTATTTGCAATGATGTGGGTGGAGCTAGAGTGTATTATGCTGAGTGAAATAAGTCAGAGAAAGACAAATACCGTATGATCTCACTCATTTGTGAAATTTAAGAAGGAAAACAGATGAACATATGGGAAGGAGGGAAAAAGAGGGAAACAAACGGTAAGAGACTGTTTTTAACTATTTTTATTTATTTGTCAGAGAGAGAGAGAGCACAGGCAGGGGGAGTGGCAGGAGAGGGAGAAGCAGGCTCCCCACCGAGCAAGGAGCCCGATGTGGGACTAGATCCCAGGACCCTGGGATCATGACCTGAGCCGAAGGCAGATGCTTAACGGACTGAGCCATCCAGGCATCCCACCATAAGAGACTCTTAACGATAGAGAACAAACTGAGGGTTGATGGGGAGAGGTGGGTAGGGGATGGGCTAGATTGGTGTTGGATATTTAGGAGGGCACTTGTTAGGATGAGCAGTGGGTTTTGTATATAAGTAATGAGTCACTGAATTCTACTCCAGAAACCAATATTGCACTATATGTTAAGTAACAAAATTTAAATAAATTAATAAGAGACTGTGTGGGTTTGGTGGTTTTCTATATCTCTTGGTTCAAGTGAAGTACCGTGCACCAGTTATCAATCCCAAGAGAGTAGAGTACTGTGCACCTGCTACAAATCCCAGGGGAGAACTCTAAACCCTTCTAACCCATCTTGTCTTGGTATTTGAGTCGCCAAAGAAAACACATGCAGTCAAGCATTGGGTGGAACGATGCTTTACTCACATAGAGAAGAGACGGAGTGAGATCACCTTCAACCTTGGGCATTGGTCCCTGATGGCCAGCAGATCTCTCCCAGTGGTGGACGCAGGGCAATTTGCCTGTATGTTCACTCTTCTCATTCCGTGGTGGAAAGACCTTGTCCCCTTCCAGAGAACAGATAGAGCAGTGGGGTTGGCCAGATGCCATATGATGCACATGCTCGAAGAAGAAACAAAAGAATACTCATTGCACTTAAGACAAGGAAAGATAATACCACACAAGGTGATAAACCCAGCACAAGCTGTGTGGGCTCTTTGTCTCTTGGTTAGGAAGTGTTCCAGGCCCTGGGTGCATTCTTTTTTTTTTTTTTTTAAAGATTTTATTTATTTATTTGACAGAGAGAGACACAGCGAGAGAGGGAACACAAGCAGGGGGAGTGGGAGAGGGAGAAGCAGGCTTCCCGCGGAGCAGGGAGCCCGACGTGGGGCTCGATCCCAGGACCCTGGGATCATAACCTGAGCTGAAGGCAGATGCCCAACGACTGAGCCACCCAGGCGCCCCCTGGGGTGCATTCTTATGAGTGGGGATCAAATGACTATAAGCATGAGATTGCCTTTCTCAACACTTGGCTAGCATGACTCTTATTTCCCTCTTTGCTTTGGCTGCTAAAAAGCTCAGAACTTTTCTATTTCTTCATCTGTATTTTCTCTTTGTCCCAATTTTCTTAATTATTGACCTTAAGCCTTAAAAAAACCACTCTATTGGGGCGCCTGGGTGACTCAGTCAGTTAAGCATCTGCCTTGGGCTCAGGTTATGATCTCAGGGTCCTGCTCATCGGGGAGTCTGCTTCTCCCCCTCCTTCTGCCCTTCCCCCTCTCCCAATTGTGCTCCCTCTCTCTCCTTCAAATAAATAAATAAATAAATAAATAAATAAATAAATAAATAAATAAATAAATAAATAAATAAATAAAAGCTTTAAAAACAAAACCCCAAACCTCTCTATTATGGAATACTTCAAACATGCAAAAAGTAGAGACAATATAATAAGTTGTCATGTTCCGGGGTGCCTGGGTGGCTCAGTCTTTAAGCGTCTGCCTTCAGCTCAGGTCATGATCCTGGGGTCCTAGGATCAAGCCTTGCATCGGGCTCCCTGCTTGGCGGGAAGCCTGCTTCTCCCTTTCCCACTCCCCCTGCTTGGGTTCCCTCTCTTACTGTTTCTCTCTCTGTCAAATAAAAAAAATTAAAAATAAAATAAATTGTCATGTTCCTATCATCTATCTTCAATAATTATCAATGTTTTGCCAATCTTGTTTTAATTACCTCCCCACTTTTTCCTCTCTCTGGAGTATTATAAAGCAAATCCCAGACATCATATCATTTCATCCAAATTATTTCAGCATATATCTTTAACAGATAGGTCTGTTTCAAACATAACTATCATACCTAACAAAATTAATAAAAATTCCCTAAAATCACTCAATGCCTAGTTCATGTTCAAATTTCTTTAATAGTTGGTTTGTTCCAATCAGGATTCAAATGAGGTTCACACATTTCATTTGTTGATATGTCTCTTAAGTAACTTTTAGTCTGTAACAGTTCCACCTTTCTTTCCTTTTTTTTTTTTTTCATGCTATTTATTTGTAAAAGAAACCAGAGCGTTGTCCTGAGAGATTTCCCAAGTCGCAGAAGTTTGGGCTGATTGCTTCCTAATGGTGTAGTTTAACTTGTTCTTCTGTCATTTGTATTTCAGTAAACTGAAAGTTAGATCTAGCGGCTTGATTAGATTAGGTTTAATGATTTTGGCAAGAATAACTTATTTGTGTACTTATTTTTAAGTCACATCTGGAGGCACATATTTAGTTGAAACATTTTTATTGATTGATCTGTCGGTCAGGGCTCTTGGCCTGCTCTCCTCATTATGAAATTCCTCATCAATGTTTTTATCTATTAGTTTTAGCATCCACCTATGATCCATCATTTCCTTAGCTGTTATAAAAAATTTTTCTCTTTTTAAAATATTTTATTTATTTATTTTAAAAGATTTATTTATTCACCTTAGAGAGGGTGGTGGAGGGGCAGAAGGAGAGGGAGAAAGAGTCTTAAGCAAACTCCCCACTGAGCATGACGCGTAGGGTGGATCTCATTCCTGGAGACCACAACCTGAGCCCAAACAAAGAATCAGACACCCAACCACCTGTACCACCCAGGAACCCCAAGTTTTTATTTATTTTTAAGTAATCTCTACAACCAATGTGGTGCTCGAACTCATGACCCAGTGATCTAGAGTCACACACTCTATCAACTGACTCAGTCAGGCGTCCTGAAAGGTAGTTTTCTCATTCTGTCATTCTTTTTTGCATTCATTACCTGAAATTCTTACATAAAGAACTTTTCCTCATTCATTATTTGATCCTCCTGAAATATAATAGGATAAATGCTTGATTTCTCTTATGTAGGTTTATAATTTGCGTGAATTCTTTTGTGGAACAAGATGTGAAGAGAAGGCAGGCAGAGCAGTGGAGTGGAAGGAGCACTGGCCTTAGACTCAGAAAGCATCCTGACTCCATCACTTACTGCCTGTGTGACCTTGGGCAATCCCTCAGCCTCAGTTTCCTTAATTGCCAATTGGGCATACTGATCCCCAACTTCCCCAAATCTTTAGTAGACTCATTTCAAGGCCATGATCAAGCAATTCCTAGTACCAGAAGTAAAATGTATTCATTGTGGAAAATTTAGAGGATGCAGATAAACACAAAGAAGGGAATATAAGGGGCGCCTGGATGGCTAGTTGTTAAGCATCAGCCTTCAGGGGCGCCTGGGTGGCTCAGTCGTTAAGCGTCTGCCTTCGGCTCAGATCATGATCCCAGAGTCCTGGGATCGAGCCCCACATCGGGCTCCCTGCTCCGTGGGAAGCCTGCTTCTCCCTCTCCCACTCCCACTGCTTGTGTTCCCTCTCTCGCTGTGTCTCTCTCTGTCAAATAAATAAATAAAATCTTTAAAAAAAAAAAAAAAGCATCAGCCTTCAGCTCAGGTCATGATCCCAGGGTCCTGGGATCGAGCCCCGCGTCGGGCTCCTTGCTCTGCGGGAAGCCTGCTTCTCCCTCTCCTACTCCCCCTGCTTGTGTTCCCTCTCTCACTGTGTCTCTCTCTGTCAAATAAGTAAATTAAAAAATCTTTTTTTTTTAAAAGAAGGGAATATAAGCCTTGTGAAAAGCATCTAACACATGCCTGACATAAAGCAGGTACCCAGCACCGCAAGATTTATTTATTTTTTAGAGAGAATGAGAGAGAGAGAGAATGAGCCCGAGTGGCAGGAGCGCAGGGAGAGGGAGAGAATCTCAAGCTGACTCTCTGCTGAGCATGGAGCCCAACATGGGTTCCATCTCACGACCCTGAGATCAGGACCTGAGCCGAAACCAAGAGTCGGACACTTAGCCAACTGTGCCATCCAGGCGTCCCTAGCAGGTATTTTGACAACTCAGTCTTGCTTCTCAGGCTGCTCTGTGTCAATATCCTCCTGGAAGAGAGTAACTTTACTCAGGGGTGACTACAGCCTCAGCCCCAGAAAACCCCAGCAAGAGTGAGAGAGGGGGTTGCAGGGAGGGAGCAGGAGGTAGATTCCTCTGGTCTTATGTCAAGAGCTAGTAAACTGAAGTTAGGCAGCTTTGCCACAAACTTGCAGTGAGTTCCTGGGAAAGTCACTTGACCTCCTGAGCCATAGTTTCTCACCTGTAAGGTGGAGGTTGTCAAGGGCGACCTGTCAGAGTTGCTGGGAGTTGTTCGTGTGGACATGGGCGTGCCCATCTCAGTGCCAGCCTTTGGGAGCTCAGGGAATGAGTGTTAGCTGGATCTGAGTCTAGGAGCTCCCTCTCTGAGCTTCCCTTAAAAGTAAAGTCACTCACAATTGTCTCCTGTGACTGAGGGGCTCTGTGGGGCCTGGCTTGGAGCCCAGCTTTGTCACAGAGGTGCTAGGTGCGCTGGATAAGCCTCTTCCTTTCTGGAGCCTGGATTCCTCCATTTGTGAAATGGCCACATAAGGGATCCAAATCCAGATGCCCCCAGGAGCAGGCAGGCAACAAGAGAGTAAAGCGGGACGAGTTGAGACAATAGAGGGTGGTGGGGGCTGTGGCTACCTAATGAGCTTGCCTGATTTAAGAAGGGCTGCCACTCATCCTGCTGATGCTTACAAAACAGGAATGTGAGCCCAGGTTGCCAGACTTTTAAAGAAGCTGGAGGGGCTCCTGGGTGGTAAATTGGTTAGGCGTCCAACTCTTGATCTCCGCTCAGGTCTTGATCTCGGGGTCTTGATTTCAGGTCATGAGCTGGGCATGGAGCCTGTGAAAGAAAGAAAGGAAGGAAGGAAGCAAGCAAGCAAGCAAGCAAGCTAGCTAGCTGTATTTTTAATTTAAATTAAAGCAATGGCAAGTTATTTGGGTTATTCAGCAACCTGTGTGGACCAAACAAACGTAAAGTAGTGTTAAGAGCATGGGCTCTAAAGTAAGAGATGTTTGTGTGCCAGCTCTACTACTTAATAACTGTGTGTCCTTGAACAAACCATTTAGCCTCTCTGTGCCTCACTTTTCTTATCTGTAAAATGGGGATAATTATTGCACTTGCTTCACAAGATTGCTATGAGGGTTAGATGAGCAAAGATAGGACTAGGGTGAGGTTAATGAGGAATCATCTTGGGTGTAAGATTTAAGGGGGCACCAAAAAACTCAACAATCAAGTAGGGACACCTGGGTGGGTCAGTCAGTTAAGCATCTGACTTCGGCTCAGGTCATGATCACAGGGTCCTGGGATCAAGCCCCGTGTCGGGCTCCACACTCAGAGGGGATTCTGCTTCTCCCTCTCCCTCTCTCTCTCTAACAAATAAAATCTTTAAAAAATAAAATAAAAATTTTAAAAATAAATAAAAAGCCAAAAGTAGGGGTCCCTGGGTGGTTCAGTCAATTTGGCAGCCAACCCTTGGTTTTGGCTCAGGTCATGATCTCATGGGTCATAAGATAGAGCCCTAAGTCAGGCTCTGTACTCAATGGGGAGTCTGCTTGGGGAATTCTCTCCCTTTGCCCCTCCCCCCACTCTCTTTCTCTCTCTCTCTCAAATAAATAAATCCTTAAAAAGAAGTCAAAACTAATGCAATAAATATTTATAATATTTATGATGAACAAACTACTAATATTTTAAGTAAAGACAGGATCTGAACTTGCACTGCATGACTTGGTCTCACTCACTTTACCCTAATTCCAGCCCTGTGGGAGCCTGTCTTCATTTTTAAAGTGAGATGACACACAAGGAAACACCTCCAGGCCCAGTGGTTCAAGGGTAATAGAGAAAAAACATTTGACTTTGTTCACTGCCATATTCCCAGCACCTACAATGGTGCTCACACAGGGTAGGATATTAATAAATATTTGTTGAATGTCGAAAAAAAAAAGAGAGATGATACATGTCAAACCTTAGAACAGGGCATGGCACCAAGTAGGTGTTCAATAAAATAATAATGATGATCATGATTGAGAAAATAATGCCGTTGTCTGTGGGTCTTCCTCTGTCTTCAGGTCAAGGGTGAATCTAGTGTGTATTTAACACCCAGCATGGATCATTTTTTAACCACAACATGACAGAATTATCATTAATGATAATTGTGAAATAAAACAAATAATAATGGCCAGAAAACACAGCAAAAATTTCCTTTTATTGACTTCATATACACAGTCAGACCAACCAAAATTAAAAAAAATAAAAATTACAACACAAAAGGGAAAAAAGAAATGGACCAATATTTTTTAAAGTTTTTTTTTGTGTGTGTGTGTGTTTTTTTAACAAAAAGGAACATGCACACACATATGCAAGAAAAAGTGCCTCCAAAAGAGGCAACAGGGCAGGGTTCAGAGAATGATCTGCACAGAGAATGAGAGAGTTGCAGTAACTCAAGTTTTGCTCCTTCATTTTTTACAGTCACTGTACCATCATTGTTGATTTCAAATATGCTTAAATACAGGGATACGGGGACCTGAACACTCCCGAAGTGAGCTCCAATGATTCTGACCTGCTATGAACTCTCAAACTGAAGCCATATGTTGGGGGCCAATTGTGTACCCGGGGAGCTCTCCAAATTAGCTTCCACGTAGCATATATTATTTATTAAAGGTTAGGTAATATAAATGTACTAATTTGGAGCCTGCAGATATATTACATTCTTAAAACTCTTAATAATCACAGCAATTATTTAGAACTCAGACCAACAAAAAGATCTCTTCAGGAGGGAGGATTTTATCACCGACATTGTTTGGAAGTGCCAGGGCATGGGGATAGTAAAAAGCGGACCTACCCAGTTGCATTCATGTTTTTAACCTCTCCACAGACAATGCACGCCTTATGTCTCGCACAGGGAGGATCTGCCACCACCCTCACCTGATTCACCTCAGCCCCAGGCCACCAGTTTTCGATGGCTCGCTGACAATCCCAAAGGCCCTTTCAAAGCTGACACTCCACTACTTTCTAATTCTGGATCTGCAAGCTGTTTCAAGCTGCGTAACCCTGGGTAATTCAGGTAATTTCTCTAAGTCTCAGTTTCCTTGTCTGTGAAATGGGAACAATAACCCCAACCCATGCCTTATCCCTGTCAGGGCTCCATGAGGTAGTGTGGGAGAAGACTTTTTATAAAGAGGGAGGCACTGCATGTAGGTGGCAGGCCTTGGTGACAAAGGGGATGTTCCTCTGAGGTTATCTAGTTGTTCTTGCATTGAAGATCTGGGAGAGGGGACAGGGGATCCAGTGGGTGCTAGACTTCGCAAATCACTGAGTATGACTCTTTCCTTTCAGGAAAAGGCTAGCTCCTCTTGGCCCAGAGGCGGGGAGCTGATGACAATGACCCCAGTCCTCTGGGCTCTAATGTAGCCCAGCTGGATGGAGCACTTCCCTTCCAGGGGTAGGTGGCGGAGGCAGAAGCTGGGTATGAGGAAATGCTGATGCGTCTTCAGATGCATCCTGAAACTCGCTTACCTGCTTCTTTAACTGTCTATCCAAAGAGAATGGAAGTTCCTAGAGCAGGGGTTGACAAACCTTTTTTTTCCCTAAGAAAAAAACCATTTCAGGCTTTCCAGGCCATATGGTTTGTGTTGCAACTACTCCGACTCTGTTGTTGTGGTGCTAAGCAGCTCTAGACCACACGTAAACGGAGCATGGCCGTGTGCCAATAAAACTTTATTTGTGGATACTGAAATTTGAATTTCATATAATTTTCACGTGTCAGGAAATATTCTTCTTTTGATTTTTTCAATCAGTTAAAGATGTAAAGACCATTCTTAGCTCACAGGTGTACAGATTTGGCCCATGGGCCATAATTCACCCACCCCTGTCCTAGAGGGCAGAGACGCTCTCTGTCTACTCCTCTGCTCTATCCTCAGTGGCCACAGCAGTGCCTGGCACATAGCAGGTGCCCAATAATATCTACTGACGACCAACTGCTTCCTCTTTTGTCCCTCAAACTCTAATTCCTTTTCCATCCTCCCCAACTAATAGCAGCAAGCTTCTGCCTCACCCCCAGGCTCCAGGGCAGTGGGGGAGCCCTCTGGCCAGTTCTCCAGCAGTCCTGGGACTGTCCCACCTGCACACTCCTGTTCCTCCTCATCCTTTCTGATGACTCCATCTCTGGCCTCATTCTTTACCAGCCTCATGACCACAGTCATGGCAGTGCCTTTAAACCGAAGCCTCTTCTCACATCTTCATCTCACACCAATGGAGAACGCATCCAGTGAACTCTCCAAGTCCCAGCCTCCTGCCCTCCCCTCCTTTGCAGGGGGAAGATTTAGGGGAGAAGGGCTACGGTTGTTACTTGCCATTTCTCTTGAGCACCTACCATGTGCCAGGCACCACACAGGTATTTTATTGCCCGGTCTAACTTAATGCAGACACCCCTAGTTTAGAGATGCAGAAACTGAGGTTAACTAAATGCTCCGAGTCACAAAGCTAGGAGGTGGCAGAGCCTGGATTAGAGCCCAGGTTGGTGTGACTCCATTCATCAGTATGTTTGAGGGTTTGCCATATGCCAGATGTATCCAGGGATACAAGGGTAAACAAAACAGACAAGTCCTGCCTCGTGGAACTTTATTCTACTGGGAAAAACAAACAATAGCAAATAGGTAAATAGGCAGTATGATTGCTGGTGGAGAGGTGTGCCCTGAAAACAAGATAACATGTAGGTGATGTCACTGATGGGGAGCTATTTTAGATAGGGCCAGTTCTCTCTGAAGAGGTGACATTTGAGCAGAGGTGTGAATGAAGTGAGGGAGTGAACTCAGAGAGCCGGAAAAAGAATGTTCCACGTGGAGGGGACAGCAGGAGTGAAAGCCTGAGGTGGGAGCCACCTGGCGTGTCAATGAGCAGGAAGGATGCCTGCTGGCAGGAAGGCAGTGAGTGGATGATAGGAGAGGAGATGTCCCGGGCAGCAGGGAGCCGGGTCCTGTGGGGCTTTGCAGGCCCAGCAAAATCTGTGGATTTTGTTTGAAATGTGATGGAGGAGCCACAGGAGGGTTTCAAGCAGGGCAGTGATGCCACCCCAATCCCCCAGACCTGGATGGAGCAGAGGAGAGACTCCACCCCCTCACCTGTTTACTACCCACTGTCTGTACCTTGTGTACCCCGGCGCTCCCCTTCTGGGCTTGCCATGTAGTGAAGTGATTAAGAGTACTGGCTTTGAGTCTGAGAGAACGGGGTTCTCAGCCCAGCTGCACTCCTTACCAGCTGTCTGACCACGGGCTATCTTGGCCCTTTATGAGCCTCAGTTTTCTCATCTGAAAAATGGGGACAATGATTTCTATCTCATGGTGGTGTTGGGAAGATTTGATGAGCTCTTGTTTGTAAAGAGCTCCAAGCAGGCCATATTGTATTCTCTCAATAAGCCTCCATAGTTGGTGATTATTATTTAAATACTTACCAAGCTCTGTCCTTTTGTAATCACTTGTGAAAGACGACTGGACTGCCATTACGATGATCCCTCTCATTGTGTTCCACCTGCTGCCAGGAGACCCTCTTCTACTGAAAGGCTAAGAAAGAGTAATGACAGACCCTCTCCCTGAGGCAATGCCCTGTGCTCTTGAACATTACAACAAGCACATGCCCAGGCTGCATTAGAGAGACCCAAAACCCAGCCCTCAGCCCCTGTCAGTTCAGCCCCCCTGCTCCATGCCAGAAAAATCTCTTCAACAGGATACAAAATAATAACCTCACTTGTGTCCAGCAAAGCCCTTTCATGAGTCATTCATTTAACAAACACCTCAAGTGACTGCCCAGAACAGCCTGTTCTAACCCCATTATTATTATTATTATTATTATTATTATTATTATTATTATTATTAGCTAACATTTATCCACTACTCAGAGCACAGAATTTCAGAGCATGGGGTTAGACTGCCCGGGTCTGAGTCCTGAATTTACCATTTCATACCTAGATGATGCTGGAATATCACTTAGCCTCTTTAAGCACCTACTAGGTGCCAGGCAGTATGTCAGGTGCCAGGAAGACAATGAAGAACCAAGATGCGACCCCTACCCCCTCAGAGCTTACTGTCTAATTGAAGAGCCAGGTGTTAATCAAATAATCACATAGGGCGCCTGGGTGGCTCAGTTGGTTAAGCGACTGCCTTCGGCTCAGGTCGTGATCCTGGAGTCCTGGGATCGAGTCCCGCATCGGGCTCCCTGCTCAGCGGGGAGTCTGCTTCTCCCTCTGACCCTCCTCCCTCTCATGCTCTCTGTCTCTCATTCTCTCTGTCTCAAATAAATAAATAAAATCTTAAAAAAAAAAATCAAATAATCACATAAACACACAGAAAGGTACAATCGTGAGAAGTATCCATTGCTATGAGTTTGTATAACCAGGGGGTAAAGGAAGATGTCCTGGAGGAAGTGATTGTGGAGATAAGCTGGTTTGAGGAAGAGGGCAGACAGTTTCAAGTACGAGGAGCGGCATGTTCAAAGGCCCTGTGGCAGAACCAAAGGAAAGTCAGTGTGGCTGGAGTCTAGAGGGAAAGGGGGAAAATTGTAAGCTGATCCTATAGCAGGGTCACTGCCGTGTAGGCGATGGTTTGGTCTCCATAGCTCTCTGTTGAGTGACGGCTGTCACTACAACGTAGATAGGCAAGCTGACCGGCCCAAGCTGCTGGGGCTGGGCCCTGGTGTCCTCTGGGCTTCCTTTTTCCAGCATGACCCACCACTGTCCTTCCAATACCTTTGGGAGAGGGGACATAGGAAGGGAAGCTTATTCATAGGAAAGCACAGTCACTACTTAGTCCTTAAGTGGAGATGATGCACTTGATAGGGAACCTTTTCCTATAAGAAGGGAAAGGAAGAGGGCCAGGGGCCCCAGGAAAGGGGCAGACTGAAGACAAAATTACTCCTGTTTTCCTCTCACTTCCTCTACTCCTGACCATCTACCCCACCTCCCTCACCCAGTCTTTTGCCCTAATGCTCTGGGGTCTCTTCCTGTCTCACTTCAGTCCAGCTTGCAGTCAGATATTTGGCACCTGTGTGCCATCTCTTCTATATCCAAAGTAGGATCACTAGATTTAGCAAATCAAAATACAGGATGCCCAGTTAAATTTGAATTTCAGATAGACAGCAACAGTTTTTTAGTGCAAGTAAGTCCACATATTACAATGCTAGCCCTGAGAAGCAGGGGCCGGGACACTGCAAACTGGTTCCAGGCAACTGAACTGGCCCATACTAACACGAATGTTAATAATGGCTGCCCCCTCTGGTCTGAGCTGCTTCTGGTGTAGACCCCACCCATTCTCATCAGGGTGGTGGAGAGTGAGTGAACAAGAGAACAGAGTCTGACCACATTGCCAGGGTGGTCTCTCAGCTCGACCATTTTCCAAGCTGTGTAACTCAGAGAGACCCAGAGAATGGGATGCTTACTTTCTCTGTCCTCAGTTTCCTCATCTGTTCACTGGAGATAGTAAGAGCACCTACCTCATAATGTTGTGAGGATTAAATGAGTTTATACAGGCAAAGTGCTTAGAACAGTGCTGGTCCATAGTAAGGACTGGGTGTTCATTGGCTGTAATTATCTATGTAATCACACCAGACTGAACGTAAACTCCGTGAGAGCAGGGACTTGGTTTTGTTCATTGCTCTATCCTCAGGATTTAGACACAGTCCCGGTATACGATATATGCTCAGGAAGAGGGCCTGTCATGTAATATACAGGCATAAATGTTTATTGAATTAAAATGAATGTAGGGGCACCCAGGTGGCTCAGTCGGTTGCACGGCCGATTCTTGATTTCGGCTCTGATCATGGTCCTCCGGGTCCTGGGATCAAGCCCTGCATTGGGCTCTGTGCTCAGCGGGGAGTCTGCTTGGGGATTCTCTCCCTCTCCCTGTGCCCCTCCCCCTGCTCACACTCTCTCTCAAATAAATAAATAAATCTTTAAAAAATAATCAAATAAAATGAATATTGCGCTCAGTATATACCTAAAAGATTTGGATTCTAATTCTTCACAGATAAAGAAACTGTGGTTTAGAGATAGAAAGCAAGTTAATTTTCCAATGTTAAGGAGGTAATAGAGCTAAGATTTGTTGGGTTCTGGAGCACCCGGCTGGCTCAGTCCATAGAGCATACAAGTCTTGATTTTGGGGTTGTGAGTTTGAGCCCCATGCTGTGCACAGAGCCTGCTTCAAAAAAATTTTGTTGGGGGGCGCCTGGGTGGCTCAGTGGGTTAAACATCATATTCTTGGTTTGGCTCAGGTCATGATCTCAGGGTTGTGGGATCAAGCCCTGAGGAGGGCTCTGAGCTAAAGCGGTGAGTCTGCTTGAGTCTCTCTCCCTCTGCCTACCCCCCATAAATAAATAAATAAATAAATCTTTAAAATTTTTTTTGTTGGATTCCAGTCTTTTCCACTGAAAACTCAATTCACTTGCTACCCTAGGAAAGTTGTGGAATAAGGGGAGCATCTAAATTTAGGAGAAATCCTCATACACTTTGATTTCTTAAAAGTCCTAATCTGTTCTTGACCAGCTGTGTGACCTTGGATAAATCATCTCATCCTTGTGAGGCTGTTCTTTGATTTGTAAACTAGGTGGTGGTAGGAATTCAAAGAAATCACAGGTTGATGGAGCTGGTTCACAGAAGGTTTTTGATAAAAAATCCTCTCCATCCCCCCTGCCTTAAGATTTATTTATTCATTTTAGAGAGTGGGGGAGGGGTATAAAGAGGGGCGTGGGAGTCTTACCCGAGGCAGGACTCAATGTCACAACTCTGAGATCACAACCTGAGCCAAAACCGCGTCCCATGCTTAACCCCCTGCGCCACCCAGGCACTCCAACCATACCCCTGCCTTAGAACAGCTTTGCAAATAACTGGCCATTCTTCCCCACCCATGAAACCTGCAACCCCATCCCTCCACTCCTCCACCTGTGAATAAATCTCACCACACCTGGACCCCTAACACCTCTTTAGATGGAGGCTGAATCTCTTTTCCCTGGCCTTTTACTCCACGGGCAGCCCAAGTGTCCCTCAACCCTGGGAGTCACAAACATAAATCAACCCAGGGCTGGGCCTGAAGTTGGAGAGATTCTGGGGAGGCATGGTTGAATGGGGCCCCCTCAAGGACAGATTACCAAAAAATGTGTATTAAGAAATCACTCTGGGGGCGCTGTAGGTACGGATGGTCGCAACAGAAGAATAGGAACGTACCTGGAGCTGGGGCGCTAAGATCCCCGGGGATCTCTAGGGCTTCGGGAGGTGAGGGCCTGAGGGGCGTGGGGCCCAGGTTCCTTTCAAGCCTCTGCCTGGGTCAGGCCCGGGATATTCGGTGTGAGTGCTTGCCTGGGGGCGGGGGGTGAGGCGGCCGGACGAGGGCTAGGTGAACAGGGGCTCCCTCCCGCAGGAGGAAGAAGGAGTATCTGGGGCGTGATTCCACACGAGCTGATGAGGGGAAAGCGACAACCCCGGCGTGGTCCGCACAGGGAGGACCAGGTTTGGGAGGGAGGAGCCGGGAAGGCCTCTTCCAAGCAGGGCAGAGCACCCGCCAGGGGCTCGCGGCGGAGGCGGGGCCAGCCCTCCCGCGCGCCGGGGGCGGGGGTCCGCTCCGGGAAAGCCGTGCCGCGGGGGCTGGGGCGGGGCTTAGGCGGTCCCGCCCCTCGCGCAGGTAGCCAATGGGCGCGGCGGCGCCGGGTGACGGAGGGAGCCGAAGTGCGAGTGCCGCGGCGGCAGCGGCGGCGGACGGCCCAGCCCGAGCGCGGGGGTCTCGCGTGGGGCGGGGAGGGCGCGGGGGCGCAGAGCCGGGGACCCCGGGACCCGGGAGGCGGCGCGGCACGGGCCGCCGGAGGAGAGCGGGCGGCCCGGCGGCGGCGCGATGCCGCTCGCCCAGCTCAAGGAGCCCTGGCCGCTCATGGAGCTGGTGCCGCTGGACCCGGAGGTGAGTGAGCGGGGCGGGGGACGGGCGCCGGCGGCCGGCGAGCCTGGGTCCCCACGGGGGCGGGGCGGCTCGTGGCGCCGCTGCAGCCTGGAGGGCGCCCTCGAGGGCGCGAGTGCACTCCGATCTCTTGCCCTTCTTCGGCTCCACCCCCCCCATGCCCCGGGTGTGTGTGTATGTGTGTGTGTGCGCGAGGGACAGTTCCGCCAAGCGCCCAGAACCCCCTTAGCCCGGAGAGGGGATCCCGCGGGGCCCTGAGATCTGGCCCTCCTCACCCCACACAACTAGGACCTGTACCGGGAGCTGTCGGAGCTTCCTCTATCAGCGCAGACGGGCAGGGCTGAGGTGCCAGGAGACAAGCGTCATGGGAACCCCACGTCTCCTTGATGCCTCCCAGCGCCCTACCCCGAGAGCTCCCCGCTTCTCCGCTGCTGACCCTAGCAGGGTTACCCCTCTTGACCCTTGGCAGTTGTGGAATATGGGGTGACACCACCTGTCTAGGGCTGAAGCTCTTGGTTTTCTTTGCCCCAAGGCTAGGGCCAGAGGATACCTGTGTCCCCCACCCCAGGCTGTGGAGAAGACAGTGGGGAAAAGCCCTTAGACCTTGTGCAGATTATTCCCGGAGACAGGGAGGACCTTGGTGCCTGCCTTCTTTCTTGTGAGCCCTCCCAGAGGAAGGGCTGGGCCCCTGGGGCACTTAGCCTCTGTCACCCAGCCTCTCCCAGAGGCAGCTCCGGCCCTCCTCTGAAGATTCTGTGGTGCCAAGCCCTAGGATGCAGAAGGCCAGCTCTTCCTGAGCCCTTTGACACCCAGGGTCAAGGTCAAGGCCCTGAACCAGCAGATTAAGAAAACTTTTCCCTTGGCCTCATGCTGGGAAGGAGGCAGGTGAAACTCCATTTCCAGAGGGGATGTGGGGGGTATACTGGGAGGGTGTGAAGACCTCAGTGAGCCCGGGAGCCAAGGTGATTTTCTCCTGGCTTTGGTCCCTAGCCCCTGCCTAGCTCCCCTCCTCTGCCTCCTCTTACCTGGGGCAACCACCAAGTACCCACCAAGTACCCTGCCTCTCAGGGCCACAGGTTGTGATTAGAGTGAGGACCCTAGGTCCCCAGCACCCAGGGTGTGCTACCCCTTTAAAGGGATGGTCATAGCTGACACTGGCTATTGGAGGGTGGGCGCGGCAGGATTAGGTAACCAACCTGAAGGTGCAATTTGGAGTAAATTGCTCTGGGATCCCTGCCATGGGGTTTTTACAAGCCCTGCATGACTCTCGGAGGTTCTCTCTCGCTGACTCACTCTCTGAGGTGAGGAACACTGCCCTCTGCAGTAGCCCCCCCTGAGAGGCCTGGGGCATAAGGGCCTGGTTGGGGGGGCGCTCAAAGGTGGATTCCTTTGCCCTGGCATGCCCCTGTGACTTAGGCCTCCCTAGAGGAAGGTAGGCTGGGAAGAACTTAACCCAGGGACTCACCTTGGGTTATACTCATAGGAAGGGCAGACACCCAGGAGCTTGATTCCCAGTGCAGGGCACTACTTCCTGCTTCCCTTTGGGGAATCCTGGGGCAGGGGACCAGGTTTGAATAGGAAACTCAACTCAGGGGGCGCCTGGATGGCTCAGTTGGTTAAGCAACTGCCTTCAGCTCAGGTCATGATCCTGGAGTCCCGGGATCGAGTCCCACATCGGGCTCCCTGCTCAGCGGGGAGTCTGCTTCCCCCTCTGACCCTCCTCCCTCTCATGCTCTCTCTCTCTCAAATAAATAAAATCTAAAAAAAAAAAAAAAAAAGGAAACTCAACTCAGTTTTGAGTACAACTGCATCTGAGTTCCGTGAGAGGAGATTAGTGTATTTCCTAGGACTGGGGACATTGTGATTTCTCAGAGCTTCAGCTTGGAAACACTGTGTGACCCTCAGCCGGCCCTTAGCCTCTCTGCACCTCTGTTCCTCCAGTGGCCAGTGCTGAGTCCTAGCTTAATGCTTCCTGGGCCTGAGAGGTGCAGGGCCCTGGGCAGTGCTGCCTTTTCTCCCCCTCCCCCACTCCATGGGCGTGCCAGGCGACTGGGTGTTATTGTTTGGGTAATAGGAGCCATGGGGCAGCCAGGGCGCCAGTTGGGCTGCTCTCAGTGGAGAACAGGGCCTTGCTGTTCTTAGCCCAGGTGATATGTAAGCGATATAGTAGCCTGACCCTCAGGTACAGGAGCTGTCACGGGCTCCTGGCTGGGAAGGAGGCAGGCAAGGGGCTGCTGGGGGCATTTGGCAGAGGCCTGGGACCTGGACAGCTCTGCCCTCCTCATGACACTGCCGAAAATGGGCTGCTGGGAGGCAGGGCCTGGCCCAGGTGGCGGTGTGGGTGAGGATTCTGCCTGGGCCTTCCCTGGCCCTGCTGGAAGCAGGAACCTTCTCAGGGGGCCCAGCCCTGCCATGTACAGAGCTTCACTGTGTGCCCCCGGCCCTGCTTCACCACTGTTACCTCCTTAAAATAAAATAATTCTCCAAACAGCTTCTCAAAGTAGGGATTATTGGGGCGCCTGGCTGGCTCAGTCAGTAGAGCATGCAACTCTTGATCTCAGGGTTGTGAATTCAAGCCCCATGTTAGGTGAGGAGCCTCTTCTTAAAAAAAAAAAAAAAGGGATTATTACCACCAGTTTCGGATGAAACAGCTGAACTCAGAGAGGAGAACTGGCGTATGAATTACTGTCAGAGTCAGGATGGGAGTCCAGATCTCCCACTGTCTTCCAACAAGTTGGGGGGTAGGGCTCAAGGATGGGAAAGGGCTGGGATCAAACTGGCCCAGGTGGAAGGTACTCCAGGAGAGGCAGCTCCGGATGTTGGCTGAGTCTGCTTGTCCCACAGGGCCTCTGTCCAGCCTTTTCGAAGGGCCGGTGGTGCCAGCCAGCCCTGGCACCTGGCCCCCAGCCTCTAACAGTGTGCAGGGCTGCCAGTGCTGGGCTCTGACCCCAGCTCCTGGGGCTGCTTCCTGCCCGTGGGGCACGTGCTGTCTTTGTCCATCTGCTGCCTGGCTTCTCCAGACGCTGCCCTGAGCCCTGCTTCTCAAGACAGAGCTGCTTGGGCGGGAAGGAAGAATGCCTTTTGGAATCCATCTCTGACCTCTGGGGATGGGGCACAGTGGTCTGGGGGCCCTAGGCAGCTGTCCTAGGAGCGGTGCTCTCTGAAGAAGAGCGGGGAGAGTGGGAGAGGCCAGAGGGCCCTTCCTGTACCAGACTTCTTATTTTATTTTATCTTAATTTTTTTTTAGAGATTTTATTTATTTATTTATTTGACAGAGAGAGAGACAGCGAGAGAGGGAACACAAGCAGGGGGAGTGGGAGAGGGAGAAGCAGGCTTCCCGCCGAGCAGGGAGCCTGATGTGGGACTCGATCCCAGGATCCTGGGATCATGACCTGAGCCGAAGGCAGACGCTTAACGACTGAGCCACTCAGGCGCCCCTGTACCAGACTTTTTAGACAAGGTCTTTGACTTGGGATTCTGCAAGGTCAGCATCATTGTCCCCTTTCATTCATTCATTTATTCATTCATTCAGCAAATATTTATTGAGTACTTATCATGTGACAAGTACTATGCCAAGCAACAGGGCAGCTGTGAACAAGACAGACCTGGCCTCATGACACAGATGAGGCAACCGAGGGTCAGAGGAGTGATGTGACAGACCCAAGGTCAGAGCGAGTGGCCGGCAGAGCTGGGATTAGCGGCTCTGTCTTTGTGGCTGCAGAACTGTGTTCTTTCCACCTGCCTGTGCAGTCAGGCCAGAGGGGCACATGGACCCTGTCTTCCCAGGACCCTGGCTCTAAGGGGGATGCTCGCCTGTGGTCTCTGTGCTCCCAGTCCTTTCTCCAGGGCTGCCCATCCCCTTCTAGAAACGTCGTGCATCAGCTCTTACAGGCAAAGGGTTTCATGAGGATGGTACCCAGGCCAGAGACCCTAGGACCGGAGGCAGCCAAACAAGACCTGTGGGGTCCCCTGAATCGTCCAGATATTATTGCTCAGTAAGCCCACACCTCTGGGTGCATCCGAGCCCTCCTCCCCTCCCTCACTGGGGATTTAGGCTTGCAGCCATGTGACTTTGGGTTATGGCCCCATGTCCATCACCTGCTGGCTGAGGGACCTCAGGTAAGTCCCTTAACTCCGAGCCTCGTCTGAAAAATAGGAGTCCTAGTAGCTGCTCTGGTCTTCTTGTTCTCTCTGCTGAGCTGAGCTTTCATGTGACCAACTATGTGCCCGACCCTGAGCTGGGTGCTAGGGAAATGGTGACGGACAAGCCATGGCTTCTTCCTAAGTTAACCTATGGTTTGCTCGGTGCCATTGGGGCCCAGAGGAGGGAGGAAAGGACTTGAGGCTTTGTGAACAGAGGAGAGGACACTGGGAGTGAGTGCTGAAAGAAGGCCAGGCATTTGCCAAAGTGACAAGGCAGGAAGGGTTTTCTTGGTAGAAGGAGCCACCATACAGATGCTTGGGGATATGGAACAAGCTGGTCTGCCCAGGGTCCCAGGTCATTCGGTTAAAGCTCAAGAATAAGACCCAGTAATAATAATGGCTATTGTTTGTGGACTGGTTATGTGCTAGGGCTAGGTATTTATAGGTGCTATTTTGTTTGCTTCTTGTAGCCACCCAATGAGATACATTACTTTCATCTCCCATTTCACAGATGAGGAAACTGAAGCCCTGAGAAATGAAGTAACCTCAGGGTCATGCAGTGGTAGAAGCCAGAATCTGAACCCAGAAGGTCAGGTTCTAGAACCCACATACTTAATCACCTGTGTTGGGCAGTTGGGGACTGAGCTGGGACTTTATTCCGCAGGCAGTGGAAGCCATGGCAGGGTTTGAGGCCTGGTCCATTGAAGGTTCTCAATCAGGAGAGTGTGAGCTAGAGAGTTGATTGCTCACTGCAAGGATCCCAGTTGAGTTTGAGGAAGGATGGGGGTTTGGAATGAGGAGGGCAGGGAGGGGGGCTGGTATGCAAGAAGGCCGTTATGACCATTTGAGGGAATTATAGCAAGAGTCTAGAATGCTGGGTGAACTCAATACATAAATGCATCATGGCCCCCACTCCCGACTCCCCGGCCCTGATCAACCCAGCCCTCCCCCAGGTTGCTGAGAGATGACAGAATGTATGTGTGTGTGCATGTGGAGGGGCCTGCAGAAAGCGGCCCCTGGGGATGATTAGGGGCATTAAAGGGGCTCAGGGGGCAGGATGTTCTGCAAGCAGCAGGGAGGAGCTGCTCCAGGGACAGGGAGATTATGTAACGGGCAGAGCACAGCTGTGCCTGCTTCTGCCAGGCAAAGCCACAGCGGCCCTGTGGACCCAGCCCCTGGCTCCAAAGTCCTGGCCTGCCCTAGGCTGGGTCTCACTACCGGTGGGAGCCTCCGGCTGCCCCACCACACTCTTGCTGTGCCAGGAGGGGCGGGGACGGCTCCTTCCTTGCTTCCCCAGGCCTGGTTACTCACCTCCTATCACGCAGGAAAGGGATGGGCTGGGGTTGGTATACCCCTGAGGGCGAAGTCCAGGGGCTGGAAGAAGCAGGACTGCCTAGAAATGGGCCCCAGTGGCCGCCTCTCTACAGGTAGTTCCCATGCTGAGGTGTGGGCTGCTCTTCAGCAGACCTTTTTTTTGGGCACCTCCTGGGTGTCGGAGACCGGATTTTGAATCCCCACTTACCAGTCATGTGACCTCAGGTGCGCCCTCACTATGCTCCTCTGAACCTCAGTTTCTTCGTCTGCCAGATGGGGTCAGGACCTACCTCCCAGGTCAGGAGGATTTAATGGTGCCACAGGTGTGAGGCATCGAGCCCAGTGCCTGGCATGTGGCAGGGGCTTGGAAGAGAGCAGCTGTTAGTGCCAAGGCCTAATCTCTGTCCCCCCCTCTACTAGGAAGGGTACTCTGTGTACATAGTCCCTGCTGTGTGGCCAGTGGCGCAGGGAAGGAATGCAGGGGCGCAGTGTGGCGGCCGTGGTTCTGCCTGGCAGGGGCCGGGGAGGAGTCCCAGAATGGGGCAAGGACAGGGCAGCCACCAGTTCCAGGCTGGACACTTGCACAAACTTGGTCTCCTTATATCCCTGCAGTAATTCTGGGAGGTGGAGTAACTAGCCCCATGTTACAGATCAGGAGACTGAGGCCTCTTTGCAGTTGGTTCTTTTGCACAGAGTCACAGTTTATCTCCAGCAGAGCTGGGAGCCACACATGCCCTTTCCTTCTCTCTGGGAGGAGGTGACATATGAGCTCAGTCTTCAAAGATGAGGGGTTTGCTAGGCAGAGGGCGCGAGGGAGGGAGGAGTGGGACATGCTGGCGAGGGGCTGCTGTGGGAGGCCTGACACCTGCGCCCCCCAGTGAAAGTGGAGGTAGAGGGCCCTGGCCTACATGGCCTCCCTAGCTATCTGGGGGAAGCCTCATGGGGTGGGGGCAGGGGGCGTTCTGGTGGGTCTGTTTTTGCACTCTCCCACCCTCGTAAGTTCTGGTTAAATTCCCCAATCTCCCTTCTCTTTTCCAGAATGGACAGGCCTCAGGGGAAGAAGCTGGACTGCAGCCGTCCAAGGTGAGGACTAAGGCAAGCACCCTGAGCAGGGGACCGTTTGCATGGTTGTGGAGGAGGAGGGAGGCCCACCCCCTCTCTGGTCCCACCGAATCCTCGAGGTGACCCTGTGCACAGAGATCACTTGCTCCAACTTTCCTATTTCTTTCTTTCTTTTTTAAGATTTTGTTTTATTTAGTTATTTTTAAAAGATTTTATTTATTTATTTGAGAGAGAGAGATGTGCGCGCTGATGCGGGGCTCGATCACAGGACCCTGAGATCACAACCGGAGCCGAAGTCAGCCACTTAACTGGCTGAGCCACCGGGGCGCCCCTAAAGATTTTATTAAGTAATCTCACACCCAGCATGGGGCTTGAACTTATATCCCTGAGATCAGGAGTCTCACACTCTACCCACCGAGCCAGCCAAGCGCCCCTCAACCTTCCTATTTCTCAGGTGAGGGGACTGAGGCCCAGAGAGGGTCAGGAGCAGAATCCAGGCTAGAACTCTGGCTCCTCCTCACCCAGGCCACTTCCTTGGTTTATTTCCCCATGGCAGCTGGGCTGGCTGTAAGGAAAGGGCTGAAGGGGTGATGGGAGAGGCTCAGGTCAGCTGGGCATGATGAGGGCCTAGAATCTTCTGGGTATATGGTGCTGGTACATGAAGGGAGGGCACCTGGTGGCCCCCCAAGTCTAACCATGGCCCAGTGCTCGGCATGTGGCACCCTGGCCGTTTCTCTGGGTTCCCACCTCCCAGCCCTGGGTGCTTCCCTCCCCCCTACTGTCTTTGCTTCCCCCGGGCGCCTCCCTTTAGCCCATCAGTCCCTGTCTCTGGTTTTATGTGTGGACAAAAGCACCAGGGGCTGGGTGGCAGTTGTGTGACCTTGGGTGGATCCCTTGTTCCTTCTGGGCCTGGGCTTTCTCATCTCTCTGTTGGGAAAGAGCACACCCAGTTTTCAGGAGCTGTCAGGCCCCAGAGCTGCTGGCTGTGGGGGGCTCGGGAAGCAGCCGAGGAAGGACGGAGCGTGGGTTCTGACAGTAGGTGGCGGACCTGCGTTCACGTCCTGGCTCCACCCTCACTATTTGGCCAGAGGTGTTCTTGCTTTTGAGTCTCAGTTTCCTCATCTGTAAACTGGGAACAACGGTACCTGAGTCACGGGAGTGGTGGCAAGGACAGATGGGGTAGTAACTGCCTAGCGCACGGTGACTTGAGCACCAGCCGCGCGGGTACCCCAGTGTCTTGCTCCACTTCCATGCCCTCCAGGGGCCACACCCTCTAGACCTGGGTCAGCCTGGGCACCAGACTTGCCATAAGCTTGACCTTTATTTTTTTTTATTTTTTATTTTTTTTAAGATTTTATTTATTTATTTGAGAGAGAGAGACAGAGAGAGAGCATGAGAGGGGGGAGGGTCGGGAGGGTCAGAGGGAGAAGCAGACTCCCTGCCGAGCAGGGAGCCCGATGCGGGACTCGATCCTGGGACTCCAGGATTATGACCTGAGCCGAAGGCAGTCGCTCAACCAACTGAGCCACCCAGGCGCCCAAGCTTGACCTTTAAAATAGACCTGGGGCTGGTCCCGATGTTTGCCTTGTCTCAGCCTCCTAAGAGAAGGGAGCTGAGCTGCCTGGGGTAGGGCAGGTGAGATAAGTAGGCTGCTACCCCTCCTCTGCTGGTTACTGTGGCCACCGTGGCCAACAGCGGCCAGACCAAGTGGCAGAGACCAGGTCCCTTGTCTGGAGAATCTCCTTCCACAAAGTAGCTGCTTCTAGTTGCCTCGTCACAAAACGAAGGGATTCAAGGAACAGCCAGAATGTTCAGATCTTGGGGCTCAAGTTCTGGGGGTTGCAGAGGAGCTTGCAGCTTTGTGGGGGCAGGTGGTAAGCTACCTCAGGAGCTAGAGGGGCTTGTTGGGAGAGGGCAGGCGCTTACTCGGGTGGGTAACCTACATTTGATCTCAAGCCTATGGCCCCTGCTCTCGAGCAGAAGACCCTGGGATGGGAAGGGAGACAAGGCTGGAGATGGATAGGCAAGGAGAGCCTTGAATGCCACGTTAAGGAAGAGAAAGAGCTTAACCCATACCTGGCCCCACCCCAGGAGCTTTGCATTTAGTTTTCACAACACCCCTGATGTAGAGGAAAATTGAGGCCCAAAGTCACATAGCTGGTGAGCAATGGAGTCAGGTCTTGCTTGACCACAGAGCCCATACTTCTCCCAGCCCAGAGAACACTGCATGCTGAAGAGGGAGAGTATTGAGTCCCTGTGACTCTGGGTTCCACCATTTCTAGACACCTGCTCATCTGTCTTTTCTGTTGCCCCCAGAACCTCACAGTATCTCCAGGGCCTACTTCTGGGCTTGGCACACCAGGGGGCGCTCAGCCTGTGGTCAGGCCCTCATCACTTTGTGTGGTGGAAGGAGCTGGGAGCAGGCCAGTTTCTCCTTTGCTTCATCAGACAGATGTTCGGTGCACCATGCTGGAGCGCTGGGAGGCCCTAAAATGAAGTCAGTACCCCCAGCCTCAGGTTGCTCTTAGGCGGGGGAGACAGGCAAGCTGTGTGGTTGTGGGTGCTGTGATGGTGGGGAGCATGACTGTGGGCACAGAGAACCTCCATTCTGCGCCAGGCCCCATATCGGGCAGAGAAATGTACCCCTTTCCTGGTGCCCACATTTCTCCCAGTGAGATGGTAAGAGGAGCATGTCCTGGGGAACCAGCCAGGGGCACCTGCTCTTGGGGCTGAGCAGGGGCCGGATGGATGGTTACGGTTCTGTGTGGCAGGGGAGTAAGGCTGCAGGCCACCTTCCCCGCAGAACTGGCATTTGGCTGGGCCTCCGAAGGCAGGATTTGGCAGCTCCAGAGAGAAGTGGGCCTTCCAGGTGGAGAAGAGGCGGTGGGGGGGGCCTTGGGAGTCAGGCGTTCTGAGTTTAGGACCCTGCCCCTTTCTCATTTGCTGTAGGACTTGGGCGGGTACTGTAATGCTCTGAGGTTTAGATGCTTTTCCTATAGAAGAACAGGGTCCACCCCTCAGGGCCACCCGGAGGAGGAGTGTGATATGTATAAATTAAACAGTCCCACAAAGTTTGCTGTGTTTTGTTTTGTTGTTGTTGTTTTTTTAAGGATTTTATTTTTAAGTCATCTCTACACCCAGTGGGGAGCTTGAACTCACAACCCCCGAGACCAAGAGTCGCCTGCTCCACCGACTGAGCCAGCCGGGCGCCCCCAAAGTGTGGTGTTTAATGTTTGCTTACTTTATTCATTTTAGGCCGAAAGGGGGATTTGGGTTTTAGCAGCCATAGCCCGGACAGCAGTCCAGGGCAAGAGCTTCCCGGATCCCTTTGGCACCCTGGCACGCCTGGGGTCCTCAGGCGGACTGGGGCTCTGCTTGCCCTCCCTCCCTCCATGAGGGTAGACTGGGCACCGCCGGCCCCCTCCCCTGGCTATCTCCGGAGCTGGACCCCTTTGAAGCGCCTGCAGGTCTATTTTGAGAGCTGGGCGTCTCCCCCCTCCCCTCCTCTCTTCCTGTTTATGAAACCCTGATCCATCCCGGATCCCTCCTGCTCCTCTGGCTGGAGCACAAGCAGGATGTGACTGCGGACTTCGGGGAGCCTAGGAAGCCTCAGGTGTTGGGGGGAACTTCCCTTGGACTGGCCGGGGTAGGCTAGCCTACCCTCCCAGGCCCCGGGACCATGCGGCTGGGCTGTGTCCCCTCAGCTTGCCCAGAGGAGACTGCAGCAGTAAGACTGCCCACCCAATCCAGGGAGGAGTCCTGTTTACAACATCCCGTTGTCTCTGTGGCCCGTTGTACTTGTAGCAACAACCTTCCAAGGGTGGAATATTTAGTTGTGAGCTCTGTTTTACAGAGGGGGAAACTGAGGCTCAGACGGGGAGGGAAATTTGCTTGGGAGCGCTCAGCTAGTGAGTGGACGGCTCTTAACTTCCTACCCTGCACTCCTGGCCTCAGCCTCTGCTTCATGCAGGTCTCTCTCTGCATAGAGTGTCTTTCTTTTCCTCCTTTCTGCCTGGCCAACTCCTGTTCATCCTCAGGGTTTAGCTGGACTGCACCCTCTCTGGAAGGTCCTTTGGGACCTCACCCCGGGTAGATAGTTCCTGCCTCTGGGCACCCATAATACGCGATTGTAGATTTGTAGCCACTTGTGTTTTGTCATCCTGTATTTTCAGGAGCTGCCCGAGAACAAGGCCTGAGTCTTAACATGTGCGCCTCCTAGTGTCAGGCTTGGGGCTTGGGGACAGAGCAGGGGGCCGGTAGCTGTGACGGATGTCCAAAGGGGAAACGGGCTTGCATGGAGGGCGATAATGAAACGCTTGAGTGTAGGCTTTGGAAGCAAACACTCTTTGATTTTGCTCTGAGCTGTCCCCCTTTCTAGCCATGTGGCCTTGGGCAAGTCACTTTCTGTCCAAGTCTGGTTTTCGTGTCTCTGAAGTGCAGGATCTCTCTCGAAGCTAAGACACAGGGCCTGGCAGAAGCCACACCAGTGGAGGTTGAAGGAAAGAACGGCCTTGTGCAATATATGCTGTGTTTATAAGGGGCACAGTTCTGGTTGTCACTCATGGCCCCAGTCCTGGCCTAGTGCAGCAGGGACGCCTGGGACCTCTCCTCACCTGCCCCATCAGGAGCGATCTGTCCCACCGGAAGGGGCAGGCCCAGGAGGCCCTGCAAATACTGCCAATTGGGGAAGGGGCTGTTGGTGTCCGTTACCGCGGGGATTGGCAGCTGGGTTTGGGCTGCAGCTGGTGGAAGGACCCTAGGGACCAGGGATCAGGCTGGGGGGCTCTGGGGTTCTCTCCCAGCTGCCCTGTGGGGGGAAGTAAGTAAGAGGAAGTATATGGTGGGGAATGGGGCAGGGACCAAGGGCTGTGGTCTGGTGGCTGTCCTCCCCCGCTCCAGCCACCAGAGGCCTCATAGTCCCAGCACAGACCCTCCAGCAAAGGCAGGTCTGAGACCGGTTCCTTCCTGTTGCCCCTTCTTGCACCCTGCTAGCCACAGAGTCGTCCTTTGCTTTGGGATTTGAGGATTGGTGGGGGGCCCCACTGGCTCCGGAACAGAGAGCTTTGGGGCTCCCCGGGCTGTCCCGGCCTCCACAGCCCTGCCTGCAGGAGCTGGGTGCAGTGAGCGGTCTAAGGCGGCCCCTTTCACAACCGCCAGCAGGCCCTCCCCAGACTGTCGCTGGAGGCCCTCTGAGGGCTGGAAGGGGAAGTCCGTGTGTACGTGGGGGTGTGTGTTTCCACATGTCTGTGGAAATGGTTTCCGATCATCGGCCTGTGTGTACTTGTGGGCGTGCCAGTTCCTGTGGGGCTACTGGTGGGACTGATGCGGCCAGGCCACGTGGAAGGGGGCTGGGCCTGGTCAGCCCCTGCTCCACCGCTACCTTCTTCTCCTCTCACACTTCTGTGAGGTCCTTGCTAGGCCCCGTGGCTCCCTTGCCCATCCCAGGCGGGGCCGGCTGCGGGGTGCCTGCTCAGAGGGTTGCCATTTTGGGTGGGCCCAGCCATAGGAAGGTCACTTGCCAGGGAAGGAGCTTCTGTGCCCTGGCCTGGGGCACTCAGAGACCGGCCTTGCTGACGGCTGCCCCGCACTCCCTCAAGGAGATGTTGGCAGGTGCTGGGATGCCCCTTGTGTCATTGCCTTGTTATCTTGTGACTTTTGTCTGTCTTCTAGTCTCCCCTCCTTAGGATCAGAGGAGAGGAGGAGGGCTGTATCCCCGGGCCCCCCCGCGGAGTGACGGGTGTGGGGTCTACAGTGTCCCCTCCTCGGCAGGGGAGCCTGACCCATCTTCTGTCCCTCCTCCCTGCAGAGGGGGAAGTGAGAAGGAGGGGGTCAGGGACCCTGCCTTCTGGGCCGGGAAGGCTGAAAAAGCAGAAGTAGAGGAGTAACGGGGCCCTTTGGCCACCAGCTTGAGCCCCACCATGCAGACCCCGGCAGATTTCCCCAGGGGTGAGAGAGACTCACTCCCCTGTCCCAGAAAGGTGAGCAGAGGGTTGGTCTGCCTCCAGCAATATCTGTCACCATGGCCCTGGGCAAGGAATGGGTTTGGGAGTGGCTCTGTCCCCTGGGGTTTCTGGGTGACTGCTTCTGTCCCCAGGGAGTGTTCTCAGAGGCAGGCGAGCGGAGTCTAAAACCTCAGGGCGGGGGTGGGTGAGGGTTGCTGTGTGGCCTTGGTTCACCTCAGCCCCTCTCTGAGCCAGGATTTCTGCCTGTCCCGCCCAGGGTTATACTCAGGGGCCTGCAGAGCCTGCAGCTTCTGATGGTTGCAGATTTTGTGGCTGTTCAAGGCCCCCTGAAGATAGGGCTGTGTCTGTCAGGCCCTAGACCTAGAATGGGAAGTCCCTGCGCTGATCCCAGTATTGAAGGAGGGGGTGAGGCGGGGCAGGGCTCTGGCTGACTTACCTGCTCACCCTTTCCTGGCACTGGAGGCCTGCTGACCCCAAGCCAGGCAGTAACTAGGGGAAGGATTTGAGTGTAGGCCGGCTCTGCCGCTGGTCCACTTTCAGCCTGGGTGAGTCACTGGCCTCTGGGCCTCGGTTTCCTGTATCTGCAATGGGGATAACAGATTTGGGAAATTTGGATCAGAGTCAAAGCCATCAGATTGCATTCAGGAGATGTTCCTCTCAGCCCACTGTCACGGTCCTGGGCCTTCTGCAGGCCCTGGCAGGGATGAAACCTCAGAGGTGTGCCTGCCACAAATACCAGACTCTTCCCCCAGATGCGGGGTGTTTGCAGGTGATGTCCCCTCACCTCTTCCCCCAGCCCCTGGCAGGCCAGCAAGAACCCGGAGCTCTGCCCTTGAGTCCTGGGTCTGGCTTTCTGTGTGTCAGGCCCAGGTCTCTGTCAGTCTCCTTGGGCCTCACTGACTGGCTTTCTCTTTCTGCGGCCCATCTGCCTCTCTTGTCGGGTTCCTTTCTCTGTCTCCACCTGATGAGTGCCTGTCCTCACTTGTTGGGTACATGTCACATGTTGGGTGCCTGTTGGGTTGTGTCCCCTTCTGTCTCTCCCTGGTTGAGTATGTGTCCCCATCTGTCTCCACCTGTTGGATGCCAGCCCCCATCTGCTTCTGCCTGTTGGGTCCCCGTCTGTCTCTGCCTGTTGAGTTCATGTCCCCTTCTGTTGCTGCCTGTTGGATATATGTCCCATGCACCTCTGCCTGTTAGGAAGGCAGCTATGCTCACCACTATACCACCAACGCCGGCTTGCCTCTGCCTGTTAGGTATGGGTCCCCTCCTGCCTCTGCTTTGTTGGGTACATGTCCCCATCTGTCTCTGCTTGTTGGGTGTGTGTTCTTCCTAGCTCCCCTTGCTGGGTGTGGAGCTCCCCTAGCTCCATCCCTGCCTGGTGGGCCTGTGTACTCTCCCACCTCTGCCTGATAGATGCCCACCTTCATCTGTCTTTACCTGTGGATGCCTGCCTCTGCCTGTTGGGTGTCTCTTTATCCACCTCTACACGTTAGACGCCTGTCTTTGCCCGTTGGGTACCTGTTGCCCCTCAGCAGCTGCGCTGGCGTAGGGCTTTCCCTTTGCAGACCCTGGGGGAGGATGAGGGGGGAAAGGGCCAGAGGGCAGCCCTCAGGCAATGGGGAGGGGGGGGAAGAGAGGAAGGGAACGTGGTAAGATTGTAGGCCTGGAGCTGGGAAACCACAGGCCCCGAGTGATTGGCGGCCCTGAGCTGGGCCCAGCCCCCGCCCTCACCCTGCACATCCGCCTTGGGCCCGGCCACCTCCGAGGCAGCCCCGGACGCTGCGTGCTCCTGCCATGGTGCCTCGGCCCTGCCGGCCGAATGGAGCAGGATCCCAAGCCGCCCCGCCTGCGGCTCTGGGCCCTGCTCCCCTGGCTACCCAGGAAGCAGCGGCCCAGGACCAGCCAGACCTCTCTGCCTGCCCCTGGCCCTGGCTCTGGCCCCAGGCGGGACTCGGTGAGTGTGCCCAGATGTCTGGTCCTGGCCTGGCTGTGGCCCTTGGAGCAGGTGCCTGGGCAGCGAACTTGGCCTCGGTTGGCTCTCAGCTGTCCTGGCCCCGGCCTGGGCCTGCCGGACGACTGGACCCTGCCCAGACTTGCTTCCTGGGGAAGTGGGGAGGCGCTTCAGGGCTCCAGGGCAATAGCAGCCGATTGGAGGGAGGACAGAAGGGTCCCAGAACAGCTAGGGCCTGGCAAGGGGCTTTTGGGGTAGACTCCTATGAAGGAAGTTTCAAAGGGTGGATCATGGAGTCTCTGGCCTTAGCTCCTGTCCACCCCAGACTGTCACTTACCGGGTTGGTGGGGGTAGTCTCTGCTGACTCTTGGGTCCCTGTGCATCTGAGCCCTGCCCTTTTGGCCAGAAGGATCCTATCATCCACTCTGACCAGGAACAAAAGCCTGGCTCTGCCTCCCCGGTATGAGAACAAACTCTACTTCCTATTGTGGCAAAACGAAAACCTTTGCAGTGGGGGGAGGGGAGTCCCACAGGCAGGACCTGCGCCGGGCCTGGGCATCCCTTTGGGCCTCACTGGGCCAGAAGAGCAGGAGCAGTGGGAGCCGTGCCTCACCTGACTCGGCACCTTGGTAGTTTGACCCTCCCTGGCCCTTAAGGCCCTCTTGGGATTGATGAACCAGGAGGCTGGCCCCATCAGTGTAGCTGTCTGGTGTGGCCAGCAGGGCCCTGTCTCCAGGGGGAGTGGGCTTGGCTGGGGACCATGTCTCCTGCCTGCCTGGATGGGCCCCACCATGCTCACCAGCTCTGTCCCTCCATCAGGATGAGGGCATCCTCAAGGAGATCTCCATCACGCACCACGTCAAGGCTGGCTCTGAGAAGGCCGACCCATCCCATTTTGAGCTGCTCAAGGTTCTGGGCCAGGGATCCTTTGGCAAAGTGAGTCCTGAGCCCACAGCTGGGAGGGCAGCACTGGTCGTGTCAGAGGTGGGGATGAAGGGTCGCCTTGGGGTTCAGGATCCGAGGGCAAGGGTTGGTGGGTCTGAGGGGAGGACAGGAGGTCACCTTGGTACCCAGGGAGGGCAAAAGGTCAACCTGGGGCTCAGGGAAGTTAGAGGTCAGCCTGGGACCTGGAGGATGGGAGCGAACAGGCTCGGCCCCCTCTGCAGCTTCTCCTCTGCCATTTTCCCATTGCCTTCTCAGGTCTTCCTCGTGCGGAAGGTCACCCGACCTGATAGTGGGCACCTGTATGCCATGAAGGTACTAAAGAAGGCAACGCTAAAAGGTGAGTGAAGGTCACCTCCCCGTGCAGAGCCCAGGCTGGGCACAGGATTGAGGGAGACAGCCCGGTTCTCCAGAGTGTTGGGTCTGATGGAGGAGCACCTGGTCTGAAGGTAGAGAAACAGGCCTGTCCTTAGCCTCCCCCTTCACCCCTCCTACCTCATGGCAGAGACAGGGTCCATTTCAAAGAAAAGACTTCTGGGGATTAACCTCAGCCTTCCCCTCTCCCCCCAAGCCAAGCACCAATTACCATAGCTGAAGGTGAATGTCTGGAAGGAAGGCAAGGGGTGAGTGCAGGGTGCTTGTGGCAGGGGCCTTCTCATGCCTGATATTGAGGTTAGTTGGGCAGAGTTGCTTCACGGTGCTTGGAAAGTCTGAGGGAGACCCTCTCAGCGTGGAGAAAGGTGTGAGGAAAGGGGCAGGGAGTCCAGGGAGGCAGCTAGGGAGGGTAGGAGAGGGGGAGTGGAGGCAGGGCCCCAGAGATGGATCGCAGGGAGGTTCAGAAGGGAGCCCAAGGCCAGGTCTAGAATTCCCAGGCTCACAAAGGGCATGACAGTGGTTGGTAGTGGACTTCGGGCTGGGCCGTGGCCCTTGGCGCAGTCTGGGGACCAGTGCAGCCACTGACCAGGGGGAGTGGGCCCTGGCTGTGGTGAGGCGGGGAGGATCAGAAGTGTCGGCCTTGCAGACTTCAGGGGTCCTGTGGCCCATGAAGGGTTGTTTGTGGGGTGCTGTAGCTTTGATGCCCTCAGGCCAACCTGGTAGGGGCAGAAGTCATTCCCCAGGAGGGATGATGGGAGCCATGGAGGGGGAGGATGGAGGACTTGGGCACTGCTGTGAAGGTCTCCCAGGCCAGGGCAGCAGTGGCCGAGCCATGCCTGCCGTGTGGAGCAGCTGGGGCTGTGAGCGGGGCGCCCACAGAGGGTGGGCTCACGTAAGGAGGGGCCGCTTGAGCTGTGCCTTGAAGGAGGAGTTAGGAGTTCTCTAGGCTAAAAATAGTAGAGGAAGGGCACCCCAGGAAGGAGAAGCTGTTTGCCTGAGCAGAAGTGTAAAAATGTAAGGTATATTCGGGAAACAGTGGCTGGAATAGTCCAACTCCAGCATGGTCCATGCCGCCTCTGGTGAGGGAAAAGAAAAAATTAACAGAGAGGGTGAAAAGTACTCTGAAGGGGCAAGCACGAGCACTGTCGGAGAGAGGGCCCTAATTCAGCTTAGCAGTTTAAGGAAGACTTCCTGGAGGAGGTGAGGCCTGAGCTGAGTCAAAGAAGAACCTGCTGGTGATCAGAATGCCTAGGGACTTTTATTCTTAAAAAAAAAAAAAGGATGTGAGGGTGGCCGCTTAGACCCATGAGTTTGAATTTTAGGCCTAGGGAAAGAATCTGCCTAACTAGCTCCCAGGTGACTATACTCTCCATCCCCCAGACCGGCATTAGGGATTTTTGTGCCAGGTGGGGAGGGGGCTGGTAAAAGCATTCTGGGGGAGCCTCGGGGGCAAAAGCTAAGGGTATGCAGAGGACAGAACAGGTTGCTCAGACGGACTGGATTGAATGGCCTTTGATGGGGCACGAGGGATGGGCAGGGCGCCTAGGGCCCAGCCCTGGGCACAGCCATGAGGTGTGAGGAACTCTTGGAAAAGAGAGCAGCCCTTCTTAGCCAGGGCTTGGGGATGACCGTTTTGGGGGGGCTAGATTCTCCGTGACTGCCTTTCTCTTCTGGCCAGTGCGTGACCGCGTTCGGACCAAGATGGAGAGAGACATCCTCGCTGATGTAAACCACCCGTTTGTGGTGAAGCTGCACTATGGTGAGATCACAGACCCTACTTGAGTTCCCACTCTGCCTGCCAGGCTTTGCCCTGCCGGTGACCTGCTGCCTTCCCCCTATGTTGCCCCCACCCCCAGCAGGCCAAGGGAGCTTAGGGTAGAGGGGCAGGGCCCAGGGCCCAGCTGGCTCCACCATTGCCTTTTCCCCTCTCCCCAGCCTTCCAGACTGAGGGAAAGCTCTATCTTATTCTGGACTTCCTGCGTGGCGGGGACCTCTTCACACGGCTCTCTAAAGAGGTGAGCTGACACCCCACTGCCATAGGGCCCCGGGATGGAACTGGAGAGACAACGAGGCCTCTCATCCCAGAGCTCTGTGAAGAACGTGACCAGTGTGGCTTGGACCTGGGACCACCCAGGCCTGCCTAGCAGACCCTGACCTAGGAACCCACCCTGGGACAGAGTGTACACCCTGGCCAAGCCTCAGAGTTTCTCCCAGGATGGGTGAGGAGGATCAGGGCCTGCGTCTGACGCCACCCTGATTCCCAGGAGCTAAGGGGTCTTTCACCTCTCCACCTCCATTCTTCCAAGGCTGCCCCGGGCAAAGCTTTGAGGATGGGAAGAAGCGCAAATCCTCCCAGAAATCTGGATATTTTAACATTATGTCCTATGTGTTAACCAAAAGGATTTTTTTTTTTTAAGATTTTATTTATTTATTTGAGAGAAAGAGCAAGCATGAGTGGGAGGGACAGAGGCTGAGGGAGAGGGAGAAGCAGACTCCCCACTGATCAGGGAGCCTGACGTGGGGCTCAATCCCAGGACCCCGAGACCACGAGCCCAGCTGAAGGCAGACGCCCGACTGACTGAGCCACCCAGACGCCCCTAACCAAAAGGATTTTAACTGACGTAAAAGAATTTGAGCCAGATATAAAAATGGGACCATTAATACAAGTCAACCTTCAGAAGAGAAACAAACTTTAAAAAAAATTTTTAAATGTTATTTTAATGTTTGAATAGGTAATACGTTTACATGATTGAAAAGAAAAATCTCATTGAGAAGTCTTCCTCCCACCCCAGTCCCTCTACCCCCATAGGTAAACATTTTTATTGATTTCTTGTTTAAGCACCCCATGTTTCTTTAGTAATACAAACCATTCTGATACATGTTCTGAATTCCAACCCCCATTTTCTTACAGAAAAAGCACTACCCTGTATATACCGTTCTGTATCTTGCCTTGCTCAAGACAGTGTATCTTAGAGATCGATCCATATCAGCACATGGAGAGATTCCTTGTGTGTTTAGGGCTACATAGCACTCCATCATGCCGGGGAGTTCATTTCAGTCTTCTGCTCAACGCTTGGGCTCTTTGCAACCCTTTTGCTATTTCCAAACAATGCCACGATGAGTGACTTGTATGTTAGTCATTTCATACTCAACCCCCTTTATAAGGAGAAGAGAGTATGGCCTGGGGGTGTCTAAGGGTCCTCCCCAGGGTGGGCCCTGAGGACCAGGAAGCTGCTGATTGCCCAGTGCCCTAGCTCCTGACGAAGAGGCACTCCCAGCTGACGCTCCCTCCCGCCTGTCGTAGGTGATGTTCACAGAGGAGGATGTGAAGTTTTACCTGGCTGAGCTGGCTTTGGGCCTGGACCACCTGCACAGCCTGGGCATCATTTACAGAGACCTCAAGCCTGAAAAGTGAGTGAAGCCCGCGCTCCATACCAGCCTCCCTAGGGAGTGCAGAGGCAGGCCCTGGGGTCTCTCCTGAGGGGTGGGTGTGACTCTCCCCAACAAAGTCTCCCTCTCTATGGCTGCCCCATGAATAGGTGGTTGGAGTGGGGTGGTGGTGGCAGCAGGCCCACCTTGGGGGGCTGCCTAATCACCATTCTGCCATTGACGAGACTGAGGCTCCTCCGTGCAGGTGATTGCCTACATTTTTTGCTAATCCAGTGTGATGTCTGAGATGCCATCACTAAAAGTCATTCCTTGATATGGTCCTCTCTAGAATTTTCCTTAATAGCTAAAATATCCTCAAATGGTAACTTGGGGGAGCCCAGGGGAACAGGTGCTGGGCTGGAAAGAGATCTGGCTTTTGAGTTAGGCAGACCTGAATTCAAATCTTATCTCCACCACCTGTTAGTTCTGTGACCGTGTGGAGTTACTTAACTTCCCTGAGCTTTAGTTTCCCCATTGGTTGTTTTGTTTTATTTTATTTTATTTATTTGACAGAGGGAACACAAGCAGGGGGAGTGGGAGAGGGAGAAGCAGGCTTCCCGCTGAGCAGGGAGCCCGATGCGAGGCTCGATCCCAGGACTCTGGGATCATGACCTGAGCCGAAGGCAGACGCTTAACGACTGAGCCACCCAGGTGTCCCTAGTTTCCCCATTGTTAAAATAGGGCCATAATAGTCCCTACCTCAGCCCGTTGTTTCAAGGATTAGCAAAGAAGGCAGGCAACATGTGTGCATGGCAGCACCCGTCTACTCCACCTGCCTCTCATCAGATGGATCTGGGTGGATCACCTTCTCTGGGCCAGGCCCAGCCCCCCACAACCCCCATGGTGTCACCAGAACCCATCTCTTCATTACAGCATCCTTCTGGATGAGGAGGGCCACATCAAACTCACTGGTGAGTAGAGGGCCCCTGTTCCCCGCCCCCCCCATCAAGTCCCAGGGGAGGGCAGGATGGGCTCTTGATAGGCATGGGCTGAGTGCCAGGAGATCCGTTCTACCTGAGAGGCTGTGCCAGGCACTTGGAAGTGGTCAAAAGTCCAGGCCCTAGACTTGGGATGGCCTGGGTGTGAACCCTAGCTCCCCACTAGGTAACCTTGAGCAAGTTACCTAACCTCTCTGGGCCTTAGCCTCCTCCCGAGTGTCATGGGGGTGATGTCCTCAGGCCTGTGGGCAGGGGCATTGGGTGTGCAGGGGTTGGCAGCAAGGAAGGCAGGGGGGTTCCTAAAGACGTGTCCTCTTGCCCTCCTTGCCACAGACTTTGGCCTGAGCAAGGAGGCCATTGACCATGAGAAAAAGGCCTATTCCTTCTGTGGGACGGTGGAGTACATGGCCCCCGAGGTCGTCAACCGCCAGGGCCACACCCACAGTGCCGACTGGTGGTCCTACGGGGTGTTGATGGTGAGTGCCCAGACAGGGGTAAAGCATTCAGCCCATGCTTTGGGCCTCAGTTTTCCCCTCTGTACAGTGAGGGGGTTGATAGTCTCTAAGACTTCCTCCTGTATTTTCCCAGCCAAGCTGCCTCACCCTCCACCCAGCTGCAGGTTCCTTCCTTGGGAGGATTCCAGGCTTGGCCCCACATGGGCTGCCCCCAGCCTGGGATTGGGCCTCACCTCAGCCTCAGCCCCTAGTACTGCTTTTGGTGTTCTGATTGGCAGAGGAAAGAGAGACAGTCACAATTCTTGATCCAGGTGGACCTGCCACAGTCCAGCAAGAATCCTGGGAATGGAGCTGATTGGCCTGGGTGGGAGGAGGTGGGGGACATGGGAGATGGAGACCACAGCCTCACAGACCCTTGTCCTTTGCAGTTTGAGATGCTGACGGGCTCCCTGCCCTTCCAGGGGAAGGACCGGAAGGAGACCATGACGCTGATTCTGAAGTAAGCACCAGCCCTGCCCTGACACTTTAGGGTTTCCCCCGATGCTGGCCCCAGCTTGGGGGCCAGAATAATACCCTGTTCTTGCCTCAGATTTCCCCATTAATGAGACCCTCCTCTGGGTTAAGCACTATGCTTTCCTGGGCTTGGGCGGGGAATCCCTGAAGTCTTTGGGAGGTGAGTTAGTGGATGGTTTGTCTGGATTGAGCTGGAAATTCGACCTGGACAGAGTGGGGAGGGGAGACAGGGCCTCTGGGGCGGGCTCAGCCCTGATGAGACCTGGGGGCTATTTTAGGGCGAAGCTGGGCATGCCCCAGTTTCTGAGCACGGAAGCCCAGAGCCTCCTGCGGGCCCTGTTCAAGCGGAATCCTGCCAACCGGCTCGGTAAGCAGCCCCAGCTCGGGAGGGGAGCGGGGTACAGCTGCAGCCTAGGCCACAGAGCCACATCTGGGGCTGAAAGGGGCCGTTGTTGTCCTTTGTGTGGGCAGACAATGCCGCGGGCCACCCTGCTTTCTGGCTCCATGTGTGGTGTTTGGGGGGGGTGACCTGTGTGTAGGGGGAAGGCAGGAACTGAGTCATCCCCACTCCCCCTGGGGACAAGGACAGAGGCCCCCACACAGCTCCTTCGCCAAGGCTGCTGGCACAGCAGAAAGAGCATGAGCTCAAGAGTCAGGAGGCTCAGGTCCCAATCCCGGCCCCGTGTCAGGTCCTCACCGCCCCCACACAGTGGTCCCTCCATAAATATTTGTTGAATGAGGGCCATTTATGAGCTAAGTGACCCAAGGCAGTTGACTTCACCTCCCCGAGCCCCGGGTCCCCGTCTCCATGGGAGATGATGCTCTGGAACCCTATTGACTAAATGAAGTTGCATGAACATGCCTGTTGTGTAGAAGATGTTCACTGTGTCTTGGCTCCTTGGCCCCTGGGTTCCTCTGGACCATGACCAGCTTTGTAAGGTCCAGTCCGGGTCCCTGGGGTTGAATGGAGTGAGAGTCTGCCTGGTGGCTGACAAGGACATGGGATAAGAGCAATAGGGAGGAGGCCTGGGCTGGGAGGGAGATGGGGGCCTCTGCAGATCTCAGACAAGGCCAATTTCTGTTCTGTGTGGCCTTGGGCAAGTTGCCTGACCTCTCTGGGCCTTTCTTATTCCATCAGTACACTGGAGCTTGATCATAAGGATCTCCAGAAAGTGGAAAATGCTGAGTGGGCAGTAGGCCTTTGGGGTCATGGCTGGGTGGATTTGGGACAGGGGGAGCCCATTGTCCCCCATGCTCCCAGTAGACTGCTGCAGTTGCTGGTCCCAGACCATGGTGAGGTCACACAGCAGACAGGGTGGGTGTCTGGGGGCTTGGACCGTCCAAGGGCAGACCCCTCATCTGGGCTCTTTCAGGCTCCGGCCCTGATGGGGCAGAGGAAATCAAGCGGCATGCCTTCTACTCTACCATTGACTGGAATGTGAGTGTGTCTGTCCACCCCAGAGCCCCCATCAGGGCTTCACCTGTGGCGGGAGGGGGCTTCTACCAACAAGGGCCCCGGATGTGGAGCAGAGGGTGACGGCATGGCCTTGGAGGCAAGGTTGGCCTCCCAGGGTGCCTGCACTCCAGGCCAATTACCTTCTCCTGCCCGAGGCTCCTGATGGGCTGTGGGGGCACCATGGTGACCGGAGTGCCCACCCCACCTTGCAGAAGCTGTACCGTCGTGAGATCAAGCCACCCTTCAAGCCGGCCGTGGCGCAACCTGACGACACCTTCTACTTTGACACCGAGTTCACGTCCCGCACACCCAAGGGTGCGTCTGTGGTCTGGCTTGTCTTGGGCTGGTACAGGAGGGAAGCAGGGAGTTGGGGGCCCCTCAGGATGTAGGGTGGTCAGGCCCAGGTGTGTGGGCAGACCGCAGGATAGGTCTCTGACTCTTTGTCCCCATCTCATTCGGCCTGACTCTCCCACTCCAGGGCTCTATGGGCCTCTTTGTGTCTGGGTGAGGGGGTGGGGGAGTGGGTGGTTAAGGCCACAGTAGAAAAGTCGGGCCCCCTTCCCCGGGGCATCTTCCAGCCCGCTGGGAAGACCGAACACATGAGGCTCACATTCACGTCAGGACTAAAGAATCCGACCCAGCAGAAACATGAGGTGGAGACAGTCTGGCAGAGCAGAGGTGACAGCGCCCACAGGTCAGGGGCAAGTGTGGGAATCGCCTTTGGCTGCTCTGATCACTGGACCTCAGTGTACTCATCTAGAACGTGGGCTCAGCCACAGACCCTCTCAGTTCCTGGGGTTACTGCGAGAAGCCAAGGAGGGGCTTCTCCTCCCAATATTTTGCGATATCTCCTCCCAAAAATCCCAATATTTTGGCCAGATATTGGGGGGGTAGTGTTAGTTCTGGAAGGATTCCCAGATGGATGGGTTTTAGCAGAGGGGGTGCTTTTCTCACTGTGGCTTGCACATCTCTGATGACAGGGAGCTTAGCACTTCTCCAATAGTTTGTCTCATCTTGATTCACTTATCTGACCCATATGTACCAGGTTCCTGCTGTTGCCAGTGATCAGCCATGGGGGACGGGGGCTGGCCCTGCCTTCATAGGGCTCAGACTCTATTTGGGGGAGAGACATGAAAACTGGGCAGTGTGACGAGTGCAGCTTCACAGGGGTGAGGAGCTGGAGGAGCAGCTTCAGGCAGAGTTTCTCAGAGGGGAGTGTGACAGCCGAGCCTTGAAGGGCAGAAGAGCCGTGGAGTACCCAATTACAGGGAATAGCATGTGCGGGGGCTCAAGGGCTCCTTTAAGGACCTGGGGAGTCCAGTGAGGCTGAGCTGCAGAGTGGAGACAGAGGAAGCTAAGATTGCAAGGACCTCAGTTGCCCAGCTGAGGAGTTGGGCTTTCTTCTGAGGTCCGAGGGGAGCACTTGAAGGGTTCGGGCAGGGGGTAGATTTGTAGTTGGGACCATCCCTCCTGGTGCTGCACAGAAGATGGACCCAAAGGGGCAGACCTGAGGCAGTAGGCCTCCAGAAAGAGATGAAGTGTCTTGGCTTGGGCCAGACGCCCAGTGTGGGGGGTCTTCTATGTTTCTTGTGTGTCAGGGCTGGGCTGGTCTAAAGACACATGAACAAATGGGCTGCCTGAGGCCTGGCATGAGGGGCCTACCCAAGCCCCCTCCACAGCCAGCTGCTGAGGCAGGCCTGGAAGCCCCATGGTCAAGGGCGCCTTCTCAGGGTCACATCTACCTCCCACCCCTGCAGACTCCCCAGGCATCCCCCCCAGTGCTGGTGCCCATCAACTGTTCCGTGGCTTCAGCTTCGTGGCCACTGGCCTGATGGAGGACGACGGCAAGCCTCGGGCCACACAGGCCCCACTGCACTCAGTGGTACAGGTGAGGGGGCAGGAGACTGCTTCTCCGTTGTCTTCCCTACCCGGGAGTCGCCAAGGCAGAACAGCTGGGGGCACAGGCTCTGGAGTCACTGAGTGTCAAACCCTGACTGTCACTGTGTAGTCCGTTGGACCTCCCAGCCTCCTTGGGCCCCAGTTTCTCTGCTTGGGTGGCCACATGGATAGAAATTTCCGAGCACAGAGCCGGGGACGTTGTAAAGCCTAGATAAATAAATGTGAGGGGGTGCCCAGGGTGCTAGTGCTGTGGGGTGGCTGACAGGTCCCTGACGGGGACGGGGGGCAGAGGGCTCAGGTTTCCTCACATTTGTCCCCCATGAGCACACTTCCCCAGCTCCGTGGGAAACTTAGAAGTGAGAGGCCTGAGTGTAGACTCCGGAGCTCATTGCCCGGGTTCAGAGCTTCTAAGGTAAAGGACCTTGAGTGACAGATTTACCTTCCCAGCACCTCAGTTCCCTCAGCTGTAAATGGGGATGATGATAGAACCTTCTCCATAGGTTGTTGTGTGTGAAAGTTAAGGTGACCATGTAATTTATTATACAGCTGAGACACCTTTGTCCAGGACAAACAATACACCAGACTGGGTGTAAAGACAACAGGCATGAACCAGGGCTGTCACAGGGCATGTGGTCACTGCTGAAAAGTGCTGGGAATAGTTCCTGCCCCACACTAAGCACCACAGAAGTATTTGCTATTGTTAATGGCTCAGAACCTTAAGACACCTCACGACATGGGCTCTGACACGCCAGAAGGGGGAGGCAACTCACCCAAGTTCACAGGAAGTGGCAGCGCCGGGACCCAGCTCAGGGCTCCTACGTCCCTCAGGCCTGCCCAGCTTTCTCAGAGCCACAGACCTCATGATGTGTGTGTCGTGACTCTGTTGCCTGCTCTCGTCACCCCCGTCTGACCACAGCCTGGAGCCACTGCGTGTGCCCATATAGAGTAGAAAACCGAGGCCCAGAGGGAGATTTTTGCTCGAGGTTACAGGACCAAGATTCTGCCCCAGGCCTCCAACTCTTGCCTGGTGCCACCTCCACTGAGCCAAGGCCTTGGGCGCTGGAGGACGACCCCTGCATTCTAGAGCAGAGGGTCAGCCCCACCTGTTGGTCTCCTGCAGCAACTCCACGGGAAAAACCTGGTTTTTAGCGATGGCTATGTCGTAAAGGAGATGATCGGTGTGGGCTCCTACTCCGTGTGCAAGCGCTGTGTCCACAAGGCCACCAATACGGAGTATGCTGTCAAGGTGGGCCTCTTGACCATGTCTCAGCCAAGGCTCCTGGGCTGGGGGGAGGCCAATGTAGCCCTGGCCCTTTGGCGGGGGAGGGTGGGTGCCTTAGGCTCTCTGGGTGGGTGAAAGGAATGCGGCTGAGACCCCCCCACACCTCCAAGCCCTGCAGTGTGGGCTCTGTGGCAGGGAGGAACTCTGGAGAATGTCCCCCTGATGTCGCCCATGTGCCCCCTTTCCTCAGGTCATCGACAAGAGCAAGCGGGATCCCTCAGAAGAGATTGAGATTCTTCTGCGGTATGGGCAGCACCCCAACATCATCACTCTGAAAGATGTGAGTGGGAGGGTCCTTGAGACCGGGATGGGGCCTGGGGCACTCAACTCTGGGATTTGTCTCAGAACTGCCATTCCTTTGACTTCGGATTTTCCTCTGCTCATGGGAGGGAAGGATCTTTGTGCCACCAGTCTGGCTGCGCCCCAAGGCTCTCCACTTCCGACTCGGGCCTTCTCTGACCTCTTTCCTGCCCCTTGGGGGACCAGGGCCAATATCCTCCTGTCTAGGGAGGACAGAAGCCCAGAGAAGTGGCCCCATGGGGGCTACTGAAGCACGGAGCAGAACACATATCCGAGGCTTATGTCCTTCTTTCCTGGCCTGGTGAATGGGTAACCAAGGGACCCAGGCCTGGCATGGAGGGGAGGGCCCTGACGGTGAGGTCTCTGACAGGTGTACGATGATGGCAAACACGTGTACCTGGTGACAGAGCTGATGCGGGGTGGGGAGCTGCTAGACAAGATCTTGCGGCAGAAATTCTTCTCAGAGCGGGAGGCCAGCTTTGTCCTGCACACCATCAGCAAAACCGTGGAGTACCTGCACTCCCAGGGGGTAAGTCCGGGGTAGGGGGCACCCAGTGGGGATGACGGGCTGCTGAGGATCTTACCATCAGCAGAGTGCATGAGCCATGGCTGGCCCAGGCAGGAGCTGTCTTCAGGCAGCCAGCCAGAGGGGAGACGATGGGTGGTGGGTGGGTAAGGAGATGGATGTAAGGAAGGGAAGGAGGGAGAGATGAGGCCGGATGGTGAAAAGGAATGTTGACACAGTACTTGCTGTGTGCCAGGCACCATGTTAAGTTCTTTCCTTACGCTATCTCAGCTGATTTTCACAACAGACCTAGGAGGTAGCTACTGTTATTGGCCCCACTTTACAGGTAAGAAGACCAAGGCTCAGAGATGTGAGGTGACTTGCCCAAGGTCACACAGCCAGAGAAGAATAGAGCCAGAATGTCCGACTGAGGAACGTGGTTGAGGAGCTGCAGATCGGGTGTGGGTCTGTGAGTTAGGAAGCTGCAGGGTCAGCAGGGAGTTGAATCTGGTTGTGGGTTCGGCTGCTAGGACAGAGGAAGTGGATGCAGGAGGAAATGCTGCTGGAAAGACACAGGTGCTAGAGAAGAGGTATTTGTCCAAACCATACGACTTGGCCTTTATCATTGCATGGGATGGAGGTGGAAGATTTCCTGTGGTGTGTATAGAAGCTGAAAATAGAGTTAGCATGAGTTTCTCTCTGGACAAGATGATGTTTTGGGGTGCTCGCGGTCAGACAGCGTGGGGGTTAAGAATGCAAGTTCTGGAATCCAGTGATCGGCTGTGTCCAAGTCCTGCGTGTACTGTTGGGAAGGCCTCTCACCTCTGAGCCGTTTCCTCATCTGCGAACTCAGGATAGCAGGAGCTGCCACCTCACCGCCCTTGGAAGGCTCCACGGGCCACAGCAGCCCCGTGGAAAATGCTGCATAGGGAGGAATAGGGCCAGATCATTGCTGTGCTTTTTTTTTTTTTTTTATTAACTTTCTATTGTCAAAATTTTTAAATATATACAAAACTATGAGAAGAGTATAATGAACCTCCAGATACCCATCACCCAGATTAAAGAATTGTTGAGATTTTTATCTCCTTTCTACCCTCTCTCCCTCCCTCTCTTTCTTTTCTTTTTTCTTCCCCTTTCATTCCTTCCTTCTTTCCTTCCTTCCTCTTCTTCCTTCCCTCTCTTTCTTTCTTTTTTTGTTGTTGCTGAAGTATTTCTCCCAACCTTTTATTGAGGAAAACATTCAAATCTATAGAAAAGTTAAAAGAATCTTATGAAAACCATTTCTCTTCTAGATTCACCAAATCTTAACAGTCTGCCACATTTTCTTTATCTCTGTTTCTTTGTCTCTACCTCTATATCCTTATCTCTGCATATAAATATATATTTTTACAGATGCATTTGAAAGGAAGTTACAGACATTATGACACTTGACCCATAAATACCTATAATTAAAGTATTTTAAAGCATATCTCAGACCTCACACAATCTTAGTTGTATGTCTCTAACCCTAAAAAAGACATTTTCCTTCATAACAACTTTCAAAATTAACAATTACTTGTGTTCACATAGTACCTAGTCAATAGATACATTTCCCTATTGTCCTTTCAAAAAATCTTTTTGCCATTAGTAATATTGGAATCACAATCTCTGTAAGATTTACACCTTTCCTTCACTTGTTAAATCCCTTAAGTCTCTTTTCAAAAACAGAGATAAATTTTGCATATGGTAGAGCTTAAGTGTATAACCTGAAGAGTTTTGTTAAATATATACATCCACATAACCTCCATAGTAAAACCTCCCCTTTTTTATGCCGCTGACTAGTTGAAGAGATCAGTTCTGTGGAATGTCCCACATTCTGAATGTGTCTGTTTGCTTCCTTATGGCATCATTTTTTAAAAAGTATTCTCTTTTGTTTTTAAGATTTTATTTATTTTTGAGAGAGAGCGAACACAAGCAGGGGGGAGGGGCAGAGGGAGAAGCAGACCCTACTGAGCAGGGAGCCCAACTGGGGACTCGATCCCAGGACCCTGGGATCATGACCTGGGCCAAAGGCAGACGCTTAACCGACTGAACCACCCAGGTGCCCTATGGCATCATTTTAATTGTTTCTCTATTGCCTGTATTTCTAAAATCTTAATTATATTCTGCTTCAGCTTCTTTTCAGAAGCAAGGAGTTAGAAAACACTTCATGGGAGGTGTGGTGTACTTCATACGGCATCACATCCCCAAGCACAGCGTCACTTTGCCCCCATTAGTCATTGGTCCTCTCAGGTGGTAACAGTCTAGGGATGGGTGAATGGGTGGCAGGCAGTGGGTGAGCCCGACGGTGTACTGTAAAGACCCTCACCAACCTCTCATGCAATGGTTTCATCCTTTCAGGATCTTTGCCTGCATCAGTCATTCCATTAGGGTTTGCAAAAATGGCAATGTCTGATTCTGTCTAATTTATGAGGGGGATTCTTTTGTAAAAAAGAATCAGAGGGGTGCCTGGGTGGCTCAGTCGTTAAGCGTCTGCCTTCGGCCCAGGTCATAATCCCGGGGTCCTGGGATTGAGTCCCACATCGGGCTCCCTGCTCCGCGGGAAGCCTGCTTCTCCCTCTCCCACTCCCCCTGCTTGTATTCCCTCTCTCGCTGTGTCTCTCTGTCAAATAAATAAAATCTTTAAAAAAAAAAAAAGAATCAGAGTGGGATGCCTGGGTGGCTCAGTCGGTTAAGCGTCTGCCTTCGGCTCAGGTCATGATCCCAGGGTCCTGGGATCGAGTCCCACATCGGGCTCCTTGCTTGGCGGAGAGCCTGCTTCTCCCTCTCCCTCTGCCTGCCACTCCCCCTGCTTGTGCTCTCTCTCTCTCTGACAAAAAAAGTAAGTAAAATCTTTAAAAAAAAAAAAAAGAATCAGAGCTTCAATTTGGTTACCACATGTACCGTTTTAATGGTCATGTTCGAAGTGGTTTTGGCTTTTGAAATGGCCAGTGCAAATAGACTAATATTTAAATATGTCAGGTCAGGTAGTAAATGTTTCCTTTTCCTGTTTTGTTCTCAAGTGAGTACTAGTTAAAGTTACCCCCAAGAAGGTTTAGAAGACAGAGCCAAAGCAGTGAGTTTCCAATGGGTCAAGCTCAAAGCAAGGAAGGACTTTGTAGAGTGAGAGCTGCCTCCTCTACTAGGGACATATAAACTCCCAAGTACAGACAACCACGTGGGGGGGGCAGTGTTATGGGAGAAAGTGGTCTCTTTCCCAACGTTGCGAGTCTGTGGGTCTCTAAAGTTTCTGGCCCTTTCCAAATACCAGGGGAGATGATGAGGAAATGGGAAACTCTCATTGAGGTATTTGGAGGGAGATTCTTTGAGCTGATTATGAATTGGCAGTATCTGTGGTTTAGAAGCTGGGACTCTCCTAAGAGGAATGGGAAGGGGATGACCAGCAACAGTGTCCACTGGGACTTTCTATTTGTTTTAATGTTATCTTTTTATTGAAGTATGACATAAACATGAATCCCAACGTTCAAGTCAGTAAATTTTCAGAAAGTGAGTACACCCACATAACCAGCACCCAGATCAAGAATCAAAGCTTTTGGGGCGCCTGGGTGGCTCAGTCGTTGGGCGTCTGCCTTCGGCTCAGGTCATGATCCCGGGGTCCTGGGATCGAGCCCCTCATCGGGCTCCCTGCTCAGCGGGAAGCCTTCTTCTCCCTCTCCCCCTGCTTGTGTTCCCTCTCTCACTGTGTCTCTCTCTGTCATATAAATAAATAAAATCTTAAAGAAAAAAAAAAAATCAGAGCTTTTCCGGTTTCCCCGAATTCCGTCATATCCCTGCCAGTCCCTGCCCCCTTCCCAAGGATGACCATTCTAAGCTAACTGCTAACAGCTTCGATTCGTTTTGCTTGTCTTTGAATTTTACAAACACCTCCCCTGTTGCCTCTGGCTCTGCGAGTCCTCCATGTCGTCGTGCGGCTGTCGCTCCCTCATCCTCATTGCGGTGTAACTTCTGCTGTATGAACAGACAATGCTTCTGTGGTCCCTTCTGCTGTTAAGGGACTCTGGATTGTTATTAGTTTTCGATGATGACAAATAAATAATGCTGCCGTGACATTCTAGCGCTTGTCTTTTGGTGACCGCCCATGGGTATTGTGACGTTGTGTGTAGCAGTGGACCCTCCGGGTTGCGGTGTGTGTGTATGTGTGTGTGTGTATGTTCGTCTTTAGCAGGTGATGCCAAACAGTTCTCCAAAGCTGTTTTGCCCGCTTACAGCCCCTCCAGAGCGTGCGGGAGTTCTGGTCCTTGCCCAGGCTTGGGTTATTGCATGGCTCGAATCCTAGCTGTTCCGGTAGGTGGGGAGGGCTTTCTCGTTGCTGTTTTCATTTGCATTTCCCTGATGACCAGTGAAGTTGAGCCCCTCTTTGTGTGTTTATTGTCATTTTGGACAGTCTCTTTCATGAACTGCCTGTTCAAGTCCTATGTTTATTTTTAAAAATTGGGTTGTCTGTCTTTTTCATCTTATTTTGCAAGAGTTCTTTGTTGAACACATGGAGTCCTTTTATGCCTAGCTTCCCTCATGTTGTCACCAGAAGGGCCCCACTGAGCCCGGGACAGCCTGTTGGAGAAGTCAGTAGAGAGTCACACTTCGGCTTCTCTGTTTACCCAGATGATTTACATAAAAGAACTTCAGTGTGTGTGTGTGTGTGTGTGTGTGTGTGTGTGTGTGTTCCAGGCGCCTAAATGCACATCCTCCAGTGACGGGGAGGACGACAGAGGTGGCTGCTAATGGTAGCGGGCTCTACACAGCAGTTCCCACAGGCCAGACAGAGTTCTAAGCACTTTACATACCAACTCACCTAACTGTTCTGACAGACAGTTGGAAGTGGGGACTGTCATCATGCCCATTGTAGAGGTGAGGGAGCTGAGGCCCAGGGGTAAGTAAAAGTCTCCTCGCTAATCCGGCTTCCCAGTCCTCTAGTTTGCCCGTCCTTGTTGTCCCTCTAATCTTATGTGCTGCTTTTTTTAAAGATGTTATTTATTTGGGGTGCCTGGGTGGCTTAGTCGTTTAATCGCCTGCCTTCGGCTCAGGTCATGATCAAGGTCCTGGGGTCGAGCCCCGCATCAGACTCCTTGCTCAACAGAGAGTCCACTTCTCCCTCTCCCTCTGCTCCTCCTGCCTGCTCATGCTCTCTCACTCTCTATCTCTCTCCCTCAAATATTTATTTGAGGGAGAGAGAGAGAGAGCGTGCGCGAGCACATGAGCAGGGGGAGCGGCAGAGGGAGAGGGAGAAGCAGGCTCCCCACCGAGCAGGGAGCCCGATGCGGGGCTCGACCCCAGGACCCTGGGATCATGACGTGAGCTGAAGGCAGCTGCCCAAACGACCGAGCCAGCCAGGCGCCCCTTTGAGTGCTTCTTAACAAGCGTGCTCTGTAGCTTAAGGTCCAGCCCGGCGGTGGGGTCAGCCTGGGGAGTGCTGGAGTCACTGTGACCACAGCTGCCATTTCCCAAGCCCGGCGCTAAATAGTCCCGGTACATAACTCATATACTCATATGCTCCTTCTGGCCTCAGCACTATCACCAGCCCCATTTCCCAAAACCGAGGTCTAGAGAGCTTAAGTGACACGTCCAAGATCACACAGGCTGCTAAAGGCAGGATTCGCACTCTGGCCCGACTGAAATCACAGCTCTGCCAGAGGCCGCAGCCTACTACTCGCTGGCTGCATTTGACCTGCATGCACATTTTGTTTGGCCTGCAGGCTGTGGGGTGGTTTCTTTGCTTTGGGTTTGGTTGAGTCAGGTAACTGGGCTCCTTTTGAAACCTGGGCCTGAGTTGCCACGCGGGGACTGTCAGCTGGAGCAGAGTAGGTCACAGCTGCCCCTTAGACTGGTTGGCCTGGCTCCGTCTCAGCCTGGCTTCACTCCTCGCTTGCCCCGCCTGTTGTGGTCTTCAGGGCAGGGGGATGGGAGCCTGCACTACCCCTTCCCCCACACACACCCGGGGTGGGCGGGGGACAGGTATCAGAATCTCCCGGGCCGGGGGCTTCCTGCTGTAGTGAGCCACAGTACCTGGAGGCGTTTGCCGTTTCTCTGTGTTGTGTGACGGCAGGATAAAGAGCGAAAACTTCCGTATCCCAGTTTCCCAAAAGTGTCATTGTCACACCAAACTGCAGACTGTGGAATTAAGGTCAGAGCTGGGTTCAAGCCCCACCTCTGCTTCTTGTTTACATGAGCAAGTCCATTCTCTTCTCATAGCCCTGGCTTCCTTCTCTGGAGAATAGAGCCGGCAGTCCCTGCCCTGCCCACTGACCTAGGCATCACGGCAGCCCCCGTGAGACCATGGGTAGGAGAATACTTTGGAAACCAGGAAGATCACACTCATACCCTCAGCCAGGCTGAGCATCCCTGACCTCTGGAAAGCTTGGCTGGGCCCTCCGCAGGGAAGAGAGTCTACATTCTTGGGGTCTGGCCTTGTCTTTGGGGCCATATGATTGTATCAGAAGGACAGAGCCCTAGGAGCTGGTCAGGCAACAGCCCAGGAAGGGGCTTCCCAAGAGTGTGGATACAGTTTGCAGGTGTCACCCAGACCACCCTGCCGGTGTAGCCCTCTCCTCATCCGGCACTGTGCCCTCTTGGAGGTAGACTGTCAGGGCCATGTCTACCCTCCAACCTACCTGCCCCACAGGCACCTGCTAGAGGGCTTGGGGCTCAACTGGGGCTATGAAAGGATCATCTCATAAAGCCAGCTAATCTGTGAGAGTCAAAACCTCACCTGCAAGATCTCTATGTGTTTTAGAGGTGGATTTGTTCATTCATTGCACAGAGTTCACTTAGCATTTGCTCTGTGCTGGGGTGCTGGAGGTGAGCAGCCATTCCACAGACAGATATGATTATGGTCGAGGGAGCCTCCATTGGCCTGAGCTCAGGACACTTGAGGGGTTGTGGTGGACAGTGAGGCTGGAATGGATAACTGAGCCTCCCACACCAGGATGGGGACTTTGGGCTTTATCTTGCAGGTAGTAGGGAGCCATTGAAGGTTTTTGTCAACACCCTATTAGCTTATGGGAGGAGGAGCAAGAGGGTGAGACCGAGTTTAGTCTGGGATGTGTTGGGTTCGAGGGTCTGTGGAACATTCAGTGGTTGATCTCTGGCAAGCAGCTATATGATTCTGGACTCAGGAAAGTTCTGGGCTAGGGTTGGCGATCTGAGAGTTGTCGATAATGAGGTAATGGAGGATTGGCTCTACATAGAACCCTACAGAGGGACGGGGGGAGGATGGAAAGTGGAGTGGTTCAGCCCTCAGATTACAGAGGAGCACAGGGGGGCCAGAGGAGTCATTTGCTTCAGGCCTGAATGACATTGGACAGATGCTCCTTGAATACCTACTGTGTGCTAGGAACTGTTTTAACTGTTGAGATACAGCAGTGAACAAAACACTCATGGAACTTATATTCCAGTGGGTGGATTCAGAAAAACAAGTAAATATTATGTCAAATGGAGGTAAATGCTATGGATAAAAATAAAGCAGGATGAGGAGCCTAAGGAGTACTGGTTGGTATTTGCTATTTTATATGGAATGGTCCAGGGAAGTCCCCACTGATAAGGTAACATTTGAGCTGAGACCTGAAAGAAACAAGAGAATGAGCCAGGCAGATGCTTGAGGGAAGAATGTTCCTGACAGTGCAAAGGCCCTGAGGCAGAAGTGTGCTTGGCATGTTGAAGGAAGTGCAAAGAGGCTGGTGTGGTTGAAGCTGATTGAGCAAGGAGGAGGGTGCTAGAGGACAACAGAGTACAAGAGATGTGGGTGAGGGGCAGGGGAAAGATCAGGTGGGGCCATGTAGGCCTTTGGAAGGACTCTGCCTCTTAAAAGGGGAAGCTTTGGGGGGTTCCAGCCAGGATGACATGATCTGACTTAATTTAACAGGATCCCTCTGGCTGCTGTATGTATGTATGTATTTTTAAAAAAGATTATTTATTTGAAAGAGAGAGAGCGTGCACACAAGCAAGGGGAGCTGCAGAGGGAGAGGGAGAAGCAGGCTCCCCTCTGAGCAGGGAGCCTGACACGAGGCTCAATCCCAGGACCCTGGGATCATGACCTGAGCCGAAGGCAGACGCTTAACCAACTGAGCCACCCAGGCGCCCTGGCTGCTGTATTTAGGACTGTAGGAGGCAGGGCAGAAGCAGGGAGACCAGTTAGGAGGTGGTTGCCGTAACGCAGGTGAGGGATGATAGCGTCCCTGGTTGGGATCAGTGCTGCCAGTAGAGGGGTTGAAAAGTGGTTGGGCTCTGGATATATTTCAGTGGTAGAGACAGCAGAGCTTACTGATGCCTTGATTGAGGAATATAAGAAAAAAAGAGGAATTGAGGACTCAAGATTTTGACCCAAGCAATGGGAAGCATCGGTGGAGTTGTCTTCAGGAAAAACTGTGATGAGCAGACTTGAGGGGAGAAATAAGTAGTTTGGTGTGGACAGGTGAAATTAGGGCTGCCTCGCAGACATCCACACGAAATTCAAGTCGGCAGTACCAGCAGCCCTAAGGGCCCCATTTCAGCCCCTTCCCTTCCTTTCAGATTCTGGGTCCTTCTGTCCCTCTCTGGGCCCGTCTTCCTAACTGTCTCATCCCTGGCAGTTGACCTGGGCCACTAGCAGCCTGCCCACATTGAGAACTGACCGGACCCCCTGCCCCTAGGTTGTTCATAGGGACCTCAAGCCCAGCAACATCCTGTACGTGGACGAGTCTGGGAACCCCGAGTGCCTGCGAATCTGCGACTTTGGCTTTGCCAAGCAGCTGCGGGCTGAGAATGGGCTCCTCATGACGCCTTGCTACACTGCCAACTTTGTGGCCCCCGAGGTGAGTGCTCCAGGGAGCCTGGCACAGGAGGCCTTGTGCCCTTTTACAGAGGCCCCACGGGGTCCAGGGTTCCAGTCTGTGTGGCCTTGGCTTCGGTACCAAGGGAGGATCCAGCCCATGGTTGGGGTCCTTGTCCTGCCCTTTGGGGAGCAGCTCACGAGCATATGGGGCCAACTGCTGCTGCCCCTCAGACCAACCACCCTCCCCTGCCTTCCTTCCTGCCAGGTGCTGAAACGCCAGGGCTACGATGAAGGCTGCGACATCTGGAGCCTGGGCATTCTGCTGTACACCATGCTGGCGGGGTGAGCGGCCCCTCTCCCCGGCCCTCCCTCCAGCCCTAGTGCACAGGCGGGGCTGGTGCTTGGCTGAGGGGAGAGGCTCAGCCCTGCCTTTGGGAGCCCCACATGGAAGGGGAAGACTCCGCCCTGGGGAGTACCCAGCCTGAAGGGAGAAACAGCTCCCGACCCCCACCCCTAGCCCCAGGATGGAGGCCAGAGGCTATACCCCAACTCGGTGGACTTTTCTCCAGATACACTCCATTTGCCAATGGACCCAGTGACACACCGGAGGAAATCCTGACCCGGATCGGCAGTGGGAAGTTCACCCTGAGTGGGGGAAATTGGAACACCGTTTCAGAGACAGCCAAGGTGAGTCTGTGAGGCCCCGCTCATTTGGGGTGGGGAGGCAGGGTCCCATCCCAGGGCTTTTTAGCAGTTCATGAAGAGGTAACCTGCAACCTCGTTTCTTCAAGTGGAATGTTCCACAAATCGCTGTTGCTATATTTCTCCAAGTGGAAGGTTCCCAGGCAGACTGCCGTCCTACCTTGTTTGGACAATTTGGTGATCATTCACAGCCCTTCCCATGTTCTGCGCCCTGCGGGGGGACAGAGGCTGCATAATCACAGCCCTTGCCTTGAGGGAACTGGGTGTGGGGAGAGATAGGGGCTTGCATACAAGGAAAGGGGTGCCAGGCAGCAGAGAAAGGCAAGTCCTCCTCCAGGGGTGCAGGCGCTGGAGGCATGGAGCCGAGCTACCGACCACGTCAAGCAGAGAGGCCTTCTCAGAGGAGGGAGCATTTGAGCTCTCAGTATTAGCAAGCTTCCAGTTATGGGAGCCTCTGTGCCACACAGCGGGTCGAGCCCTTAATAAATAGTACCTCATATCAGCCTTATGAGGCAGATATTGTTGTTCTCCCTCTTTGTCAGAGGGGAAACTGAGGCTCGGAGTGTTGAAGTAATTTGCCCAGGATACTCACTTGATCAGCAGAAGAGGCCAGTTTTGAACCTGAGTCTGCCTGATCTCAATCTTAGGTTCTCCCCACCTTCCTGCATGGCTTCTAGAAGGTGAAAGAGAAAGGAAAGGACATTCCAGGAAGAAGTCCCAAAGAAGGGCATGTGCTTGGGGAGGCCTTGGAGCGATGTGGAGGATGGATTACAGGGGCGACTGGGAGGGTTCAGGCTGGAGACGGCGGGAGATGGCAGGAGGTGGCCGCTCGCCCACTTCTCATCAGTGGGGCACAGCTGTGGGCTCCGCTGCCAACTCCACCAACCGTCTTGTCCGCCGCGCCCGCAGGACCTGGTGTCCAAGATGCTGCATGTGGACCCTCACCAGCGCCTCACAGCCAAGCAGGTCCTGCAGCACCCATGGATCACCCAGAAAGACAAGCTCCCTCAGAGCCAGCTGTCCCACCAGGACCTGCAACTTGTGAAGGTATGGCCACTCTGGGCTGCTGGGCCTCTGGTGGCCCAGGCCAGGGTTCCAAGGGCAAGAACTTGGGCAGCATAGACTGCAGATGCCGTATCTATCTGTCCTCAGGGAGCTCCCATCTAATATGCAAGGGTGTCCACGGTCCTCTGGGGGACCCAGGCTCTGACCTGTGAAGCCTCCAGTCTGATGGAGGAGGCAGGACTACTGACCATGAAGGACCGCCAAGGCTGGATTAACAGGGGGCCGGGCGGGTGTGGAACACTGAGAGCGGCTGGGGTGTGCGTGTCCCCGCACCGCCCGCCGTTGTGATCTGACCTCCCCGCTTCTCTCCCAGGGGGCCATGGCAGCTACCTACTCTGCACTCAACAGCTCCAAGCCCACCCCTCAGCTGAAGCCCATCGAGTCATCGATCCTGGCCCAGCGGCGAGTGAGGAAGCTGCCGTCCACCACCCTGTGAGAAGGCAGAGCGTCCAGGCCGCAGGGCGGTGCTGGCTTGATGGAGGCCGCATATACTTCCCAGACGGAGCAGGCCTGAGTCACGGGGCCAGCGGGAGCGGAGCCCCAAGGGGCCCAGGAAGCAGCCAGCCCAGATCACCCCCACTGAGGGTGTGAGAAGTGCCTTCTCCTTCCCCAGGATGGACTTTTCTCAACCATGCTCTGCTGGTTGAAATCAATTCACTGTACAAACTCATCTTTTTTTAAGGAAAAAAATGGCAAAAACCGCCATGGATTTTTTACAAGATCCATTTGCCTTTCTGGGAGCAGAAATAGCCAGTGCAGCCCCAGGAGGGGCACTGAGTCACACCAAGGCTCTCTGCGGCTGAGAATCCTTAGAGCTTTGGTATCCTACCCCGGGGCACCCCACGACGGGCCATCTGCAGCCATCTGCAGCCATCTGCACATACCTCCAAGGCAGTCCGGCACCACCTTCCAGAGCCCTCGGCTGTTTAGCAGAACTTGCTCTATTCGCAGTCAGCTCCTTTTCCGTTCTGTTCTGCTGGGGGGTGGCGGGGTCGCTCTAAACCTCTTCCTGCTGGAAGAGAGGACCAGGACCCCGTGGCCCCCAGCTCAGGCACCAGCATCTACACCGGCTCCGCCAGGGGGTTCCCCGCAGGGAGATGGGGCAGCCGCAGGAGGAGGATCCAGGAAGCACTTTTGGGCGGACTTGTGTTGGAGTCTGCTCCAGGACAGAGTTCGCAAGAGGCCTGTGGGGTGGGCCGAGAGAGGCAGGGGCTCTTTTTCATTTCTTCCTCAGCTGGTTACTCAGGGTTCATCTGTCCACGGCCTTTCTAATAAATTTGCAGTTGAGCTGAAGCACGCTCGCCTCCGCTTTTCATCCCTGAATTTCCCCTCTCTGCTACTGGGTGTTGAGGACTTTGGCAGCAACAAGAAATGGATCAGGGCCAATGAGCCCAGCTGCTTGGAGCTCAGGTCATTTGGGGAGCATGTGGGAGTCCCACCGGCCCTTCCTGCACATTCCTGCCAGGGGATTCCATTATGGTATTAATAAGAGTCATGGTATTATTAGCCCCCAGTGACCAAGTGCCAGGCACTGTGCCTGGGCCTGTATATCTCGTTTAATGCTAGTCTATTATCAACTCTGTTTATGGATGGGGAAACAGAGGCTCAGAGAGGGGAATGACATTTTGTCCACACTAAGTATTTTCTGAGCACCCACCTTGGCCCTGCTCCAGATACTGGGGAAGCAAGTAGAAAACAAGGTCATTGTTTCCATGGGTCTTTCCTCCTAATAGGGGAAATGGACAATTAACAAACTGAGGTCAGCTATGGATAAGACATTCGCAGAATTAAATTGGGATAGGAGATGGCATGATCAGGAAGGCCTCTTTGGGGAGGTGACCCAGAAGCTGAGATTGAATGATAAGGGGCTCTCCAAGACTAGGAGGTGGGGCAGAGTGGGCAGCAAAGGAGGTGGGCATGGAAACACTGTTTCCAAGGAGGAAACAGCCTGGGCATGCTCAGGGAGGGACCAAAGAGAAGCCAAAGTGGTTGTGATATCAGAGCCAGGGGGTTTGCATGAGATGAGGTTGGAAAGGAAGGTGGGGCTGGTCATGCTGGGCTTTGTGGCCCAGGGAAAGGGATTAGGGTTTAATTCCAAGTAAAATGTAAGCTCCTAGAAGAATTTAAGCAGAGGAGTGACATGATTTGATTTACATTTTTAAAAGATGGCTCTGACTCATGTGTAGAGAGTTAATGGGGGGACGGGGGAGGCAGGAAGCAGAGTGACAGATCAGTGGCTCTGCAGTGGCTCAGATGAGAGATGGGGTGGCCTGGACTAGGAAAGCGGGAGAGGGCATGGGGAGGGAGTGAACAGGCAGGATATGCTTTATAAGTAAAGTAGACAGCATTTATTGGCCGTTTGGATAGAGAGACTAAGAGAGAAAGGAGATTCTTACATATCTTCCAGATTTTTGACTTGAGCAGTTGAACACGGAGGGAAATGTGGAGGAACAGGTTTGAGAATTCTGTGGGAGATACCTTTTAAATACCCAAGTAGAGGTGTCAACTAAGAGTTGTAACCAGAAGTTGGGGTTCTGGAGAGAGGTCTGGATTGGAAGTATAAATCTTGGAGTCACTAGCTGGGAGGCAGTTTATAGAGCCAAGAGGCTGGGCTTTTCCAAGTGTGGCCCACAGACCAGCAGCAGCAGCATCTGGGAACTTGGTAGAGATACGGAATCTCAGCCCCATCCCCAGACCTACTCAGTCAGATTCTACCTTTGAAAAAGATCGGCATACGGTTTTTGTGCACACTGAACTTTGAGAAGTGCTGTTGTAGGGACAGAGCAGAGAAGAAAAGGGACTGCCACTGAGCCCCGGAGCATGCTAGCACTTCAAGGTGGCACTGAACACCCACTGAGACACACAGTGCTGAGCCCCTGACCTGGGTATGTTCCACTCCCCTGAGACTCAATTTCTCCATCTGTGCAGTGAAACCAATATGTCCTGCCCTGCCCACTGCCCAAGGTTGTCCATCCTGGACCTCTTCACCCCAGCTGGAATCCTGAGCATCATCCCTGACCCCTTCCCCCACTTCCTGCATCCCATCTGCATCCTGGCCCCATCAATTCTGTCTCCTAAAATATTTGGGGGATTTATCCCCTCCTCTCCATCCTCCCTGTCCTCATATTTTTGTTCTTTGCCACAGCCTACTAATTCCCTCCAGTCTTTTGTGTTCCCAACATCCTCCATTTAGAATTACAAATCTGACCCAGCATCTGCCCTGGAGTGGCTCCTCACAGTACACAAGATAGAGCTCAGGCTGACAGTATCCTGTGTGATCTGGCCCTTGCTAAGCATCAGCTCTCATAACCTATCCTCATACTGCTCACAAAACCTGAACTGCCATGCTTCTGCCTCCCTTGGATTCTGCTGCTATGTGTTCTGGTTGACTTTTACTCATTCTTTAGGAAAATTTGAATGACACTTCCAAGAAGCCAACCAGCATACCCCACACAGACTTTGGCAGTCTTCCTTTGGGATCCCCAGATATCCTCATGTTCCATTTCTTTGTACATCACAGTGTTTGGAAACAGCTGATGATGTCTTCCTCCCCTCCCCCACACCAGACTGAACTTGAGGATATGGACTATGTTTTGTTCATTTTGTACCCCAAGCACCTAGCACCAGGCCTGGCACACAATATTTTAGTCCTTAGCTAGCATTTGTTGAATGGGTCAGCACAAGAGAAAGCAGGAACAGTGGACTTGATGGTGGGTGGTACTAGAGGAAGCATAGAAACTACATCCTCAGAGTTGCTCTGCCCAGAGCAGTTAATGTCTTGTCCCAGGCACCAAAGGGAAGATTCAAGAACCAGGAATTGGTGATGGGTAGGGTGGGAGTCCATAGGTGTTTTCTCAGCAGCTAAACTCTAAAGCATAAAATACTTTACCTCTCTGAGCCTTGGTTTCCCTACTTGCTAAATGGGATCATTATTTCATGTCCATCTCACAGCGTACCTGAAGATCAATAAGCAAGTGAATATGAACATGTTTAGGAAGTTAAAAGAGCAGCTTGTACCATTAAGCTTGTTCTAATTTTCACAAAGTCAAGACAACTCCCCAAGAACTCAATGGACTCCAGAAACAGTTCCCAGCTGCCAGCATCTCAGCTAAGAACTTCCTTCTCTTGAGTGCTGACTCCCTGGGTAAAACCCACTGATAGAAATAACCTGGCTTGGGGAAACAAATTGTCAATTCATGTGTCCCTAAATTCTAGAGTCACTTTTCCCTTTAATGCTCAATAAAAATCCCTGAGCTCCTACCCTGTAGGACACCCCTTCCCATGAGATATTGGCTCCCATCCGTTAAACAAATACTAGGGGCGCCTGGGTGGCTTATCCCAACTCTCGGATATCGGCTCAGGTCATGATCTCAGGGTTGTGTGAGTGCACAGCCTGCTTAAGATCCTCTCTCTCCCGGGGTGCCTGTGTGGCTGAGTTGGTTGGGCATCCGACCCTTGGTTTAAACTCAGGTCTCGATCTCATGGGTCATGGGATGGAGCCCCACTTTGGGCTCCGAGCTCAGATTCTCTCTCTCTGCCCCTCCTCCCCTCTCTCCCTCTCTAAAAAATAAATAAATAAAGGAATACTATGTGGAAGTGCTGGGCACCAAGTGTTTTCCTTGCTTTACTTCATTTGATCCTCATGTGAAGGAGAAATGATTAATTCCACGTCATACATGAGAAAACTGAGGCTTGGAGGTTGATTTACCCAAGGACATGGGTGAGTGGCAGAGCAGAACTCAAAACGACATCTGTGTGATTCTGAAACTCACTCAACGAGTGTGCTGTCCCATCTCTCTGCTTCCGAGAATACCCCAAATCTACTTAAATGTTCCACAGATCTGTCTCGTGTGGTCATAAACGTTTCTATAATACTGGGGTCTGGTCTCCATTAGAGGATGTAGTTGTTAGGCAGTTACATTTCCCAGCTGGCAAACAACAGAGAATATGCTGGGAAATGCGGGGAGTTTCCTATGCACAGTCTCATAAGGTAGTGAGTTCCCCATCACCTGGGCTGCACTCACACAGAACTAATGAGCCTTGTCCGGATCTTAGAAGAGATTCTAAGTCCCCAGTCCGGGACTGTTTAAATGGTCTTACACGTCCCCTCCGAATCAGAGACTCAGATTCTCAATTGATGGCACAGGCATCAAAGTCCCTGAGCATTTCTTGCATTTTACCCACTATGTACCATGTTTTCCATGATCGTTTCTAAGACAGGCAACCTCAGAAAAAAGGCTGGTTTCCTACATATGTTAGATATCCAAACATTTGGTACTTTGGTTAACACTTGGATTTCTCTCACCCAACCCTATAATAAAAGGCCACCAAAGGACCTGCCAGTCTGTGACTTGGCCATTCATTTAATGGCCATAATAGCAGGCCTGATTTGGCAAGTTCCTTCTTTACACGGAGCACAATACACACATCATCCCTAAGGCAGTTATCCTCCGTTTTTCAAAAGTACGCAATAAGCCATTTCGCTTTTACGAAAGACCTACATTAGTATCTGTTTCTGCTAACCGAAAGAAATCTAAAGAGGATTTTCACTTACGCGAAAAAGGCAAAAAAGGAAAATAAAGAGTATTCAGCGTCTGTCTTGCGGTGAGCTCTTACAGAGGCAGCGCTCACCCCAAGCAGCCCCGCCAAACTCCTCCCTGGGGAGCCCCATTCAGCATCAAGCTGCCACAGCTTTTCTTTCTTTCCTTTCCTTTTTTTTTTTTTTAAAGTAAGCTCTACACCCAACCAGGGCTTGAACTCAGGACCCCAAGATCAAGAGTCGCATGCTTTACCAACTGAGCCGGCTACTCTCTTTGCACTGTGTCTCGGAGCATCTGTGCTCTATGTCCGTTTATTCTGTGCATCCATTAGCAAGATGGGTTCTAAAGTATCAGAAAAGCTTAAGAGAGGTAATTTTGGGGGTCTTGGGAAAGCTAAAAAAAATTTCCATATAAATTAATGTTAATTGCTTCTTCTTTTTATGTCATTTCGGCTTATAGAAGTTTTCGTAGGAACTCCGTGTTTTCAGACATTGGAGGAAACCTGTACTCAAAGCAACCTCATGGTGTAGGTATTATAATTTCCATCTTATGAGGCTTAGAGAAAAAACCTGCCCACAGTCCCCCAGCAAGTTGGTGACTTGAGTCATATTTTGAACCCAGGTCTATTTGGCCCCAAAGCGCATAGTATGCACAGGCTGGACTTCACCCCACAGTGACACACAAAAATCTCACAGTCAAAAGGGCTCTAAAAGACTTAGAGCCAATCTCCACCCACTGCAGGAATCGCCCATAGATGGTTATCTGGTTCTGCTCAAATACCGCCAATGACGGAGATTCCACCACATCACAAAGCGGTCCCCGCGCAGCTGGAAAGTTCCTCCACTTTGAGGTCTTCTGAGCAGCCTCTATTTCTTGGGGGGTTCCCACTAACTCCAAGGGACCCAAGGGGGAAATGACTCAACAGTAGTAGGGAGAAATCTAAAGGAGCTCTCCCCTCCCCCGCAGGGAAGGTGGCTGCCACGGCAGGCAAAGGGTTGGTGCTAAGGCCGTGCTGCCTCGTGGCCCTCCCCCCGCCTCCGCCCCCAGGCCCATGCAGGGGGCCCCCTACCTGTTCCCTCCTGCCTTGACTCCTGCCCAGCTCATCTGTGAAGGCAGCAGTGGGTTCGTAGTGGGAATAGCACTAGACGTGGAGTCAGACCTGTGATCACACTCCAGCCCCAACACCGACCTGTTGTGTGACCTTGGGCAAGTCATTGCACTGCTCTGAGTTTCCCTCAACCGTCAAACAGGGCTATTGTGAACATTAAAAGAGAGGGTGTGTGTGTGTGAAGTGTCTACAGAGCTTTTCAGTTACAAGCAAACAGCACCCAGGATGTAGGAAGCTGTCTAGAGTTGTGGTTAAGTGCAGACTCTGAGGTTAGGCTATCCTGGTTTTAACTGTTTTCTTGACATACAAGCAGTCCTGGGTTAGAATCCAATTTTGACCACTTGTCTGTGTGACCTTGGGCAAGTCATTTAAAACTTTTTTTTTTTTAATTGCTAGAGAGAGAGAGCACGTGTTCGTGCACACTCAAGCAGAGAGGGGAGGGGTTGGTGGGGTGGTGGGGGAGGGGAGAGAGAGAATCCTAAGCAGTCGCCAGGCCCAGCACAGGGTTGTACATGTCATTTAACTTCTCTGCTTTGATTTTCTCTTTTTTAAAATGGGGGTTAATAGTGGTGTCTACTCCTTGGTGAAGGTGAAACGAGGTAATGCGTCAGAGGCATATAGCCCAGGGCCTGACACATATGAAGTACTTAACCCACTTAGCCTGTTTTGACTACCCATTCCCTCCTCCCAGAGCACAGACTCCAAACTCTCAATTCCCTCACTCTCCCTCTCCCCAACCCCCTTTTAAGTAGAGGGAGTCACATCCAAGGCCTGGAGAGAGGTCCATGCATCTGAGCATCTTTGCCCCGCAGGCAGAGCCCTCTCTTAAGGACCTTCTCTTTCTTTGCCCCTTCTACCCTAGAGCCTCTGAGTTATACTTCATGTTTATGACTCAGTCTGAAACTTATTATAAATAATTTCCTCTGTTTCTCTTCCCTTCTTTTGTTCCACACCCACTGCCCAGACTGTGGGCCAAATTGAAATTGAGGGGCATGTGACACATCTTTGAACTGGATGTGAGGGCTGTACGCAATGGGCCTAGAGTCACTCACCCACCTCAAAATCTTCTGACCAGGGCTGGATTTGGTCAAAGTCATTCCTGCCGTCATGACAGAACTTTAGAGTTATCAGACCCTTTACATGGACTTCAGAGAGCGCCTGAAGGGGCTAAATTCTTGCTTAGAGGAATGAGTAGGGGTTGGAATCAGAAGGCACGAGATTGGAGTCAAAACTCAACCCCAGCCATGACTAGCTATGTGATCTTGGGCAAGTCGACTGGCCTCTGAGCCTCATTTTCCTCATCTGCAAACCATCCTCAAAGGGTTATAAGAACAGAGGCTCTGGCAGAGATTAGGTGCAGAGAAAAAGGGTAGCTAAATTGCGAGAATGCTTTGATAGAACCTTCAGAGCTAGGTGAGACCCTCCAGAACCAGAGGAGCTTAACTCGGGGTCCATAGGCTTCCCAGGAATATGGAAATTATATGTATATGTAAAACAGTATATATATGTGTATTTTTCTGGAGGAGAGGGTACAAGGTTGTCAGCAGATTTTGAAAGGGGTTTGTGATCCCCTAAAATGTTAAGAACTATTGTCTCCAGGAGAGCAGATAACTAGCACTTTTACTTTCAAAGTGTGCAGGACAGACTTTCTGTCCCAGCTCTGGGCATAGTTCATTCAGAAGACATGTATGTTCAGGCACTGAAGATACAAAGATAAAATCCTCCTCGCTTTTCTGGAGCACTGTGCATCAGAGAGGTTAGGTCATTTAGCCAAGGTCACATACTTCTAAAGGAAGCCTACTGTTAGGATTGGAACCCCAAATCTCTGACTGCGAAGCCGACCACTGTGTGTCTCAGTTCAGGGACCCTCTCAGGTCTGCGGCTTGCCAAAGTTCCCTCTGGTCCCAAGACGAGTGGGATCAGCTTCCATAAGAAGGCCCTGGAGTCACCATGAAGGAGCCAGATTTAGGCAATGGGCACACATCCTCCCCGGTGGTGCTGATGAGCCGCCTGTGGGTGGCAGGCCATTGACTGTGACTAGCCCTTTTGTGAGCTGACTCAGAGAGGGCGAGGACTGTTTCCCTTCCTAAACTCCAACTCAGGCTGACAGGCCAAGAGGGAATTCCACACGTGTATTTCTATCAACCATATTGAGGTTTGATTTACATACAATAAAAATGCATACACTTGGTACAGTTGAATGACTTCTGACAAATGCATACACTGGTGAAACTCATAACACTCTCAAGATATAGAACTGTTTCATAACCCAGAGAATTCCCTTGTGTTCCTTTCTCAATCTCCCCTGATGTCAGACAGCCACAATGCTGATTTTTGTCACCACAAATTAGTGTTGCCTGTTCTAGGACTGGTATAAATGGAATCGTAACAGTGTGTGCTCTTCTGTGTCTGACTTCTTTTGTCCAACATAATCTGAAGATTCATCCGTGTGGTTGCATATATCAGTGGTTCATGCCCTTTTGCTGCTGAGTCGTATTCCACTGAGTGTATATATCATAATTTGTCGAATCCATTCATCTGTTGATGGCCATTTCTTTTCCCCCCAGCTTTTGACTAAAAGCAATATTCATGTAGGATCTTTGTCTGGACATATGTTTTTATTTGTCTTGGGTAAATATATAGAAGTGGTATTGCTACATCCCAGGTTAGATGTACGTTTAACTGTATAAAAATGACTATTTTCCAAAATACATTTTATACCCTGACCAGCAATGTATGAAAGTTCGTGATGCCTGGGTGGCTCAGTCAGTTAAGCGTCTGCCTTTTGTTCAGGTCATTGTCCCAGGGTCCTGGGATCCAGCCCCACGAGCCCCACATCAGGCTCTGCTCAGCAGGCAGCCTGCTTCTCCCTCTCCCTCTGCCTGCCACTCTGCCTGCTTGTACTCTCTCTCTCTCTGTCAAATAAATAAATAAAATATTTTTTAAAAAAAGTTCCAGTTGCTTCATACCCTTGCCAATCTTTGGTATTATTAGTCTTTTTAGCTTTAGTCATTCTAGTGGGTGGGAAGAGGTTTCCTTTTGTGGTTTTAATTTGCATTTCTCTAATGACTAATGATGTTGAATATCTTTTCATGTGCTTCCTAGTTATTCCTAATATTCTTTCGTCTGTTCAAAACTTTTGCCCTATTTTATTTTTTATTTTTTTAAGATTTTATTTGTACATTTGAGACACAGAGATACAGAGAGAGAGGGAGAGAGAGAGCACGAGCAGGGGGAGAGGCAGCAGGAGAGGGAGAAGCAGACTCCCCACCGAGCCAGGAGCCCGACATGGGGCTCGATCCCAGGACCCTGAGATCATGACCCAAGGTGAAGGCAGACACTTAACCGACTGAGCCACCCAGGCACCCCACCTTTTGTCCTATTTTAAAAATTAAGTTATACAGGGCACCTGGGTGGCTCAGTCGTTAAGCGTCTGCCTTCGGCTCAGGTCATGATCCCAGGGTCCTGGGATCGAGCCCCCGCATCGGGCTTCCTGCTCCGTGGGAAGCCTGCTTCTCCCTCTCCCACTCCCGCTGCTTGTGTTCCCTCTCTCGCTGTCTCTCTCGCTGTCAAATAAATACAATCTTAAAAAAAAAAATTAAGTTATAGATTGTAAAGGATTTGTATATTCTGGTAAAATATCTTTGTCAGATACATGTATTGTGAATATTCCAATCTGAGACTTGACATTTTATTTGAAGAGAAGTTTTAAATTTTGATAAAATACAATTTATTTCTCAAATTCTAATTTTGTTTGATATTTTCCTATCCAAGGAGGTTTGGTTTTGTTTTGTTTTTCCTATCTAATTGTCACAAATGTTTTCTTTTAAGGAAAACCCATAGTTGTAATGAAAATTATACTAGCAACCACTGAGCCCTTGGCACCAAGCACTGTGACAAGTCATCAGAGTGACCACTATGAGGTAAATTATCATCTCCACTCAAGAGATGAGGAAACCTAAGCAATGGGAAATTGAATAATTTACTCAAGGGCCCATACCTAGGAAGGAACAGAATTTGGGATTGAATTCAGGACTAAGCTGGAATTCCTTGCTCCTAATCTTTACTGCTTTCCTACTTCCATAATTTTAAACCCAGGTGATGGTTAATCTGGGAATTTTAAAGATCTGTAAGGTTTTTATTGGAATTGCATTAGGTCTGTAACTTAATTTGAGGAGAATTAACATTTTAACAATATTGAGTCTTCCAATTCATGAACACAGTGTATCTTCATCTCTTGAGGTTTTATTTTTATTTGTTTATTTTAAGATTTTATTTTTAAGTACTCTACACTCAATGTGGGACTGGAACTCACAACCCCAGATCAAGAGTCACACGCTCCACTGACTGAGCCAGCCGGGCACTCCCATCTGTTGAGGTTTTATTTAATTTTGTAGACGTCAGTGTTCAGGTCTTGCATATCTCTTGTTGACTTTATTCTTAAGAATTTAATATTTAAAAAAAAAAAAAGAATTTAATATTTTGAATAATGTTGTCAATGGCATTCCTTCTTAAATTTCAATTTCCAATCATGTGTTGCTCATATATAAGAATACAATTGATTTTTTAAAAAGATTTTTATTATTTATTTGAGAGAGAGAGATTGAGAGAAAGAGTACAAGCAGGGGGAGTGGTGGAGGGAGAGGGAGAAGCAGGCTTCCCGCTGAGCAGGGAGCCAGACGTGGGGTTTGATCCCAGGACCCCAGGATCATGACCTGAGCCAAAAGGCAGACGCTTAACTGACTGAACCACCCAGGCACCCCCAATTGGTTTTTATATATTGACCATACTCTGCTATTTTGCTTAACTTACTTATTTGTTCTAATAGCTGTTTTTGTTGATTCCTTAAGATTTTCCACATAGACAACTTGTCCTCTGCAAATAAAGATAGTTTTATCTATTCCTTTCTGATTTGTATGCGTTTCATTTCTTTTTCTTGCTTATTGCATTGACTAGAATCTTTGGCACAATATTAAATTTAAAAATATTTTGTCTTGTTCTCAGTCTTAGCGGGAAAGCACTCAGTCTTTCACCACAATGTATGATGTTATCTGTGGGTTTTTCCTGGATGTCCTTTATCAAGCTAAAGAAGTCCCTTCTCTTTCTAGTTTGCTGAGAGTTTTTATCATGAATGAATTTTGGATTTTGTCAAATGCTTTTTCTGTACCTAGTGAGATATCTTTTTGTTGTTGTTGTTTTAGTCTATTGATGTAGTGATTATATAGATTGATTTCAGATGTTTAACTTTGCATTACTGAGATACACAGCTATTCAGATTATCTATTTCTTCTCGAATGAACTTTGGTCATTTGTGTCTTTCAAGGAATTTGTCCATTTCATCTAGGTTGTTGGCATCTAATTTACTGGCATAAAGTTGTTCCTAATATTCCCTTATTATTTTAATGTCTGTGGTATGTATAGTAATGTCCCTGGAATGTCTCTCATTCCGGATGTTAGTAATTCATGTCTTTTCTCTTTTTATCCTGATCAATCAGCTAGAGATTTTATGTTTTACTGATACTCTCAAAGAAGTAGTTTTTGGCTTAATCAACTTTTTGTATTGTTTTTCTGTTGTTTATTTCATTGATTTTTTTTTTTTAAAGATTTTATTTATTTATTTGACAGAGAGGGAGACAGCGAGAGAGGGAACACAAACAGCGGGAGTGGGAGAGGGAGAAGCAGGCTTCCCGTGGAGCAGGGAGCCTGATGTGGGGCTCGATCCCAGGACCCTGGGACCATGACCTGAGCCGAAGGCAGACGCTTAACGACTGAGCCACCCAGGCACCCTATTTCATTGATTTTTGCTTTTAAAATCTGCAAGGTTTATCCTGCTTCCTCCACTGGAAGCTAAAATGCCAACACTGCCTCATTCTCATAAGTTGCTAGTAGAAGTGCCTGACCTTTCTGGAAGACAACAAGGCAATAACAAAATGTTTAAAATGTGTATAAAATGCACATACTCTTTGCTTCTTAAATACTACTCTGAGGAACTTACATAGTGGTATACTGAAAAATATTTAACAACTGACAGGGGCAGGGAGAACAGCTCTTGATTTGTAGCCTTTACTGATTTTGTGATATAAATGTTCCCACAATGGCCATTTTCAAGCTACTAACATACATGTGTAGCTGGGAAGAGATGTCCACAGTTGGCTCTCAGGAGCCATACAAATAGGCTCCAGAATACCACTGAATTTATGATAAAGAAAAAATTAGGAATAAATATAAGAAATTATGTACAAGTGTATCCCACAGTGTTATTTTATTGGTGGGAAACTGGTCAAACTTAAATATATACCAGTGATGCAAAAAATGCATTATGGTATAGCTATATGATGATATTTTATACAGACATGAAGAAAATCTTTTTGGGAAAACTATTGAGAACATAGGGAAATATTTACGATATAATGTCTTAGGAAGCAAGTGTAAATAAGATCAATTTTTTAAAAAAATTTTACATGTATAGAAAAAAACCCAAATGATAAACAAAATATTAACAATGATTCTTCTTTGTATTTTTAAAATTTTTTTTTAAAGATTTTATTTATTTATTTGCGAGAGAGACTGAGAGAGCACAAGCGGGGGGAGAAGAAGAGGGAGAGGGACAAGCAGACAGCCTGCTGAGCAGGGAGCCCGCTTTGTATGGTTTGAATACTTGACAACTTTCCAAAATGAAGTTATGAATCTAGAAAAGAAAAAAGAAAAGCCACAAATTCCTAAGTAAAAAGAATTGTGTGTGTGGTTTTCAGAGCCCAGTTGTGCCCTAAACATGTGTCCTAGGAATGGAAGGGGTAGGGAGATCCAGAAGTAGCTGACTGTTCCTATGACCATAGCCCTATAGAACCACCTTACTTCCTTCAGGATCTCAAAGGAGAGTCTTGACTAATCCCTAGGGCCTTTGTAGGGACACTATGGCAAAAAGAAAATGATTTACTGATCTCCAACCAAGAAACTAGAAAGCCTGAGTAGGGAAAGGCAAATGTTCTAAGTGCCTAAAAAGCATGTTTTAGAAAAATTAAATTTATTTATTATGCTGTACATTGCAGTGATGTTGGCATCTGCTCATTTGTCAGTCAACAAACATTTCCTGTTGCATCTACCCAGCATCTAATTTTTTGAAGGAAAAAATTATGATTTTGGTTTGGTGTTTCTTAAAAAGCAATCTCTTTGTTCCTTCCTCCCATTTACCACATGCTAAGCACTTTACTAGGGGCTTTAAAGGCTTTTGCTCATTTAATATTAAAAAAACAAACAAAAAACCAGGGGTACCTGGCTGGCTCAGTCAAAAGAGCATGTGACTCTTGATCTTGGGGTTATAAGTTCAAGCCCCACATTGGGTATAGAGATTACTTAAAAATAAAATATTAAAAAAAAACAGCAAAGGAGGGTCCTGGGTGGCTCAGTCGTTAAGCATCTGTCTTCGGCTCAGGTCATGATCTCAGGGTCCTGGGATTGGGCTCCTTGCTCAGCAGGGAGCCTGCTTCTCCCTCTCCCTCTGCCTGCCGTTTCCCCTATTTGTGCTCTCTCTCTCTGTCAAATAAATAAATAAAATCTTTAAATAAAACAGCAAAAGAGATATGAGTATTTCCATGTACATATGACAAAAGACTGGAATGTCAGAGAACGTAAATCAAATGGTCTATTAAAGAACTTAAATCTCTCTTTTAAAACAATGCATGTGTTTTTAAACATCTCCGAGATTGATATGTGTCTTATAAACAACTAATAAGGCTTCATGCCATGGTCTAAAAAAAAAAAAGAACTTAAATCTCTTAATCAATAATTCATTTTTATTGAGTGCTTACCCAGCATCAACCACTGTACCAAATGCTTTATAAGTATTAGTGCCTTTACTTACTTGCCTATGGAATGAAGTCTTTGATTATACTCATTTTACTTAGGAGTATGAGGTTAAGTTATTTGCGAGGTTAAATTACCAACTCAAGGTCATCCTGTTGGAAAGTGCTAATTTTAGCTGGTATCAGTGCTGGACTTGGCATTTGAAGACTTGTGTTCAAATCTTGTTTTTATTTTATTTTTTTAAGATTTGATTTATTTACTTGAGAGATCGAGAGATAGCAAAAGAGACCAGAGCAGGAGGGATGGGCAGAGAGAGAAGCAGTTTCCCTGCTGAGCAGAGAGCCTGACTCAGGGCTTGATCCCAGGACCCTGGGACCATGACCTGAGCCAAAGGCAGGTGCTCAACCAACTGAGCCACCCAGGAGCCCCACAGGATTGTTTTAAAGGCATAAAAGGGCTTTGTATACCTCTAAAGCACTGTGTATATGTATTATTATTCAATCAAAAAACACTGTTGATCACCAATTATGTACAGGGCATATATTGGAGGCATAAATAAATAACTTGCCGCCACTAAAGAGTGCCTTATAGAAAGGAGATTAGGGGCACTTGAATGACTCAGTCGTTAAGTGTCTGCCTTCGGCTCAGGTCACGATCGCAGGGTCATGGGATCGAGCCCTGCATCGGGCTCTTTGCTCAGCGGGGAGCCTGCTTCTCCCTCTTCCACTCCCCCTGCTTGTGTTCCCTCTCTCACTGTCTCTCTCTCTGTCAAATAAATAAATAAAATCTTTTTTTTTTATTAAGATTTTATTTATTTATTTGAGACAGAGAGAATACACATGAGAGGGGGGAGGGTCAGAGGCAGAAGCAGGCTCCCTGCCAAGCAGGGAGCCCGATGCGGGACTCAATCCCGGGACTCCAGGATCATGACCTGAGCTGAAGGCAGTCGCTTAACCAACTGAGCCACCCAGGCGCCCAATAAATAAAATCTTTTAAAAAAAGAAAAGAAAAAGAAAGGAGATTAGATATAAATATAAATAAGAAACACAGATACAAAGGAATCTCACTCTTATAAATAGATTGGGCTCTGGAATCAGACAAATCCAGGTTCAAAACCTTGACTCCACCACGCACTAGCTATGTGACTTTGGGCAAATTATCCAACTTTTCCAAACCTTGTTTTTTTTTTCCTCTGTCATCCCCTCCCTATATATTATACCTACTTTGCAGAGGTGTTTCAGAGGATTGAGTTAACTAAATAAATTAAATGAAGTGCCAGCACCATGTTTGGCACAGAGCAGATGTTCAATCAGTGGTAATTATTTTATTTTTTAAGTGCCGTGGGCAATGTCCCTTCTGACCATGTCCCTTCTGAGTCTATTTCCTCCTCTTTCTGAGCAGGCAGCCAGACTACATTTCCCAAGTTCCCTTGCTGTTAGGTGTGGCCATGTGACAGAGTTCTAGCCAATGGGATGTGAAAGACATACTCTGTCCATCAGATCCTCCTCCCCATGCCCTTTCTTCTTCCTGTGGTTTGACAGTTTGGCCACTTTGGGAGCCAGGTAGTGAAGATGGACAGAGCCATGAGATGGCAGGAGCCTGGGTTATTGAATCACTGCTAAAAAGAAGGTCACATGTCAATCAGGGACACTTTTTTGGATTTTCTGTTAGCAAGAAATAAACTAGTTTTGTGGGTTGGTTTTTGTTATAGCACCAAATACTACCCTAAGGGATCAATGAAGAGTCCATTCTCATTTTTGGCAATCCCCAGCCTCCAAGCCTCCCAGGACTTGTCTTTGTGGACCTGAGAAGTCCACACAGAGGGCCTAGCCAGGGTAGTACTCCTCACTTCAGACCTCTTCATACCCCGTGCCCCCACTAATTAGACACAGGTTATCAAATGATAGAAGAGCCAAGGACTGAACTCTGCATTTAGTGTGTTGGATAGTTACCCTGACCTGGGACTCCTGGAGATATATGATCTCAACCTAAAAAATTAAGGCTCTGGGGGTGCCTGGGTGGCTCAGTCGTTAAGTGTCTGCCTTCGGCTCACGTCATGATCCCAGGGTCCTGGGATCGAGCCCCGCATCAGGCTCCCTGCTCAGCTGGGAGTCTGCTTCTCCCTCTCCCTCTCCCCCTGCTTGTGTTCCCTCTTTCGCTGTGTCTCTCTCTGTCAAATAAATAAATAAATAATTTAAAAATAAAAATAAAAATAAAAAATTAAGGCTCTGATAATAATATTTTGGGGTTGGCAGTTTTCCAGAGGAAAAAACTCCAAATGGGATGGTGGTGTGCCTCCCAAACCATATTCCTATGAAGTCCACTTGCTCCCTCAGTAACTAAACTCTAGCTCACAGACCTTATAAGACTGTCTTTCCAAGTTTCCTTCAAGTCCCATCTCCTCCAGAAAAACCTTGCTTAACTATTCAAGTTCAATTGCTTGCTCTTGTCTCCCTTTATTTTTGTTGCTTGCAACACTCATTTGATCATTGCTTTCCCATCTTTTTTCTTATTCTTTCTTTACTATTTTCTTAACTCTATGAGCTACTTTTCTTAACTCTCTGAGGCAGAGAAAAATGAAGGAGTGAAGTGGAAGAGAAGGTGTCCCATGAAGAAATCATCAGAACACAGAAGCAGAGTTATTGCCCCAGTCTGTTATTTACCAGCTGTGTGACATTGGGCAAGTCACTTTCCTCTCTGGATCTCAGGTCTCCCTCCATCTGAAAAGAGGGATTAAGACCCAACCAATGGTTCGTTTGTTTGAAAACCATTAGAGCCTGCTTTGTGTTATTTTTTCCTTTTCTAACCTTGTGAACTACAATCAAACTACATTTGCCGATGGGAACAGTGGAAAGAGTGGCAGAGATTTGAAGTCAGTTAGATCTAGGTTGGGATCTCAAAATCCACAGTTCATTAGCTGTATGACCTTAGGTAAATCACTTTCCCTTTCTGAGCCTGAATGATGCTGCTTCTCCCTCTCCTTTTTCCTCTTCCCCTACATCCTCCTATTCCTTTTGTTTCTATTCTTCTTTTAATGTTTGAAATCAAATGTAGTTATAATTTTCATATAATAAAACACACCCATTTAAAATATGCAGTTGGATGAGTTTTGATAAATATATACACCCATGCAAAAGCACTTTAACCAAGAAATGGAACAATTATATTAGCTCCCCAAATTCTTCCAGGCTCCTTTGCTGTCAATCTCTCCACTCCCAGAAAATCGCTGATATGTTTTCCATTATATATAGGTTTGCCTGTTCTAAAATTTCATGTAAAGGGAATAACATAGTATGTACTCATTTTTGTCTAGCTTCCCTCATTAACATAATGTTTTTGAGATTCATCCATATTACTGCAGAAATTAGTTCAGGGGCACCTGGGTGACTCAGGTGATGGGCGTCTGCCTTTGGCTCCGGTTGTGATCCCAGGGTCCTGGGATCAAGCCCCCTGTTATCGGGTTCCCTGCTCAGCGGGAAGCCTGGTTCTCTCTCTCCCACTCCCCCTGCTTGTGTTCTCTCTCTCACTGTGTCTCTCTGTGTCCAATAAATAAAATCTTAAAAAAAAAAAGAAACCAGTTCAGTTTGTTGCTGAGTAGTATGTCATTGCATTAATATACCAGGATTCATTTATCCATTTACCTGCTGATGGATATTTGGGTTATTTCCAATTTGAGGCTATTATGAATAAAGCTGCTATACACATCCATATACAAGACTTTTTTTGTAGACATAAGTTTTTATTTATCTCGGGTAAATATCTAGGAGTGGAATTGCTGGGTCATAAGTTAAGTGTGTGTTTCATTTTATAAGAAACTATCAGGCGCCTGGTTGGCTCAGTCGGTTAAGCGTCTGCCTTCAGCTCCGGTCTTGATCCCAGGGTCCTGGGATGGAGTTCAACATCGGATTCCTTGCTCGGCGGGGAGCCTGCTTCTCCCTCTGCCTGCTCTGCCTGCTACTCCCCCTGCTTGTTCTCTCTCTCTGACAAAAAAAAAAAAATCTTAAAAAATTAAAAAAAAGAAGGGCAGAAGATTTTAACATTGATTAAGTCCAATTTATTAAGTTTTTCTTTTATGGTTAATTTTCTTTTTCTGTTCTGAGAAAGCTTTTTCAATCCACGGTTTCAAAGATTTTTTCTCTGTTTTCTTGCAAAAGTTTTCCCTTTGATGATTAGGCCTATGATCCACTTCAAATTAATATTTTGTATGGTATGAGATAAGGGTTGGTACTTGTTTTTTCTTATGTATATCCAATTGTTTCTGCACCATTTTTTGAAAAAGACTATCCTTTTTTAGCACTGTTGTTGAAAATCGATTGTATATGTGTGCCTCTGTTCCCAAACGATTCTATTAGTCTATGTCTTTATAGTACCACACTGTTTTGATTACCATCACTTTATAGTTAGTCTTGATATCAGGTATTTTATGTCCTCCTCACCTGTATATTTTTGTATTTTCTCTCCTTTGGTTTTGTGCAGTTTCACTATGATGGGATTCTTCTTTTTTTAATATTGGCCCAGGAAGAGAATTACTGGGACCTAGACTATAGCCAAAATGAACCTGACTATGTACCGGCAGTTGCTATCCCGAATGGCTGGACTAATTTAACATTCCCACTAGAGTCCCTATATTCCTCCCATTTTGGCTAACACCTAGCATTGCCTGGCTTTCTAATTTTTGCCAGTCTAATGTAATAACCTGATATTTCCACGCTGTTTTTAAAAGCGGCTTTATTGAGATAAAACTGGCATGCAATGAACTGCACAGAGAACAATTTGACGAGTTCTGACATTTGTATACACCTGTGAAACCATCTTTACAAATCGATAATGAATGTATTCTTTACCCACAAAAGCTTCCTTGTGTCCCTTGGAGTCTGAGCTTTTTCATCTGCAAAATGCAGCTCAGTTTTGAGGACATATGGTGTGAGCCTAGCTTGAGTTCTGGCACATTAAGGGTAAGGGGAAATAGAGCTGAACCACACAGCAGAGTAGTTACGTGTATGGGCCCTGGAGCCAGACTGCCTGAGTTCAAACCCATCTCTGCTATTTGTTACTTAGACAATTTGTTCTATGAGTCATCTTCTTCATCTGTAAAATGGGAATGATAACGTGGACCTACCTTAAAGGATTGTTATGAGGATTAAGAGTTAATATGTGTGAAATTTTTTTTTCCCTGTCACAGGTAATGGAATGATTTTAGCTAGATTTTTTTTTTTTTTGAAATTCTGAAAATATTCATTAGCACCTTCTCTGACATGTGGGGGTTTGGGACTCCAGCTTGGTAACCTCTGAGCTAAATGTGGTCTCTCAGTGGTCTCTAGGAACTCTTACAAATCTGGTCCTGTAAAGTCTAGGGTGTAAGGCAGTGGTAATTATCAGAGTGACCACAAGGGGGAATAGGAATTTACTCTTGTGAACTGTGAGAAGAATTCAGTATTTTTTTAATCTACCTGCCTGGAAAGAACAATATTGATATCTGAGCAAGCAGCTCCTTCTTAGTATGTCACATCTGGGGCTTATATGAGTGACTCATTGCTAGTATTCTGTCCATCCTGAGTCTCTGTGGTTGAGCACCATAATGAACATACGGACAGAAGGACTAACAAAGAGCCTTTTGGAGAACAACCTGTCAAATAAAAAGCGGCAGTAGCCAACATTTATTGAGTACACACTTTGCATTGGGCACCATTCTAAGTGTTTTTCATTAACCTATCCTATAAGGTAGGTATTCTTATCATCTTTTTTTTTTTAAGGATTTTATTTATTTTTGACAGAGAGAGAGAGAGTGTACAAGCAGGGGAAGCAGCAGGCAGAGGGAGAGGGAGAAGCTGACCAGGGAGCCCGATGTGGGGCTCGATCCCAGGACCCTGGGATCATGACCTGAGCTGAAGGCAGATGCTTAACCGTCTGAGCCACCCAGGTGCCCCTATTCTTATCATCTTATTTCTCCACTTCAAAGAAAAGAAAATTGAAAACAAAAATAAAATAAAGGTAAGAAATTTGACACTCAGAGAGATTAGGAAACTTGCCAAAGGTCATGTCATCATTAGAGGGATTTATGGTTAATCTCGGGAATCCTATAATAGGAGAGAAAAAAAAGAGAGAGCCTATTTTGAAGGTATTTTTGTCTCTTACCTCCTTTTGCCACTCAATATGACACTACTAAAAGTTGACTAATTGGTGAATGAGTCAACCAGGTATGTAAATAAACACCAAAAATAAAAGTGTTCCCACCAAATGATTTTACCCTAGTCAGTCTATTATGTAGTCTTCATCAAGAGAAAAACATTGAATTTAGAGTTCGGAGAGGCATCAAAACCTGGTGGAAAGGACACACCTTTGGAGTAAAAGTGAGTAGGTTCAACTTCTGAGTCTTCCAATTGCTGTGTGACTACCCAGCGTCTCTAAGCCTGTTTATTCGGGTACAAAAAAATTAAATACATATACCTTATTCCTAGAGAGCTTTTTTTTTTTTTTTAAGATTATATTTATTTATTTGACAGAGAGAGAGAGTTAGCGAGAGCAGGAACACAAGCAGGGGGAGTGGGAGAAGCTTCCCGCGGAGCAGGGAGCCCGATGAGGAGCTCGATCCCAGGATCCTGGGATCATGACCTGAACCGAAGGCAGATGCTTAACGACTGAGTCACCCAGGCCCCCTCATAGAGAGTTTATGAGGTTGCTAGTTTTTGTACAAGCAACCAAGAGTTTCTAGCATATAGTAGGAAACTAAGAACATGCTTAGTTGGATGCACTGGGGAACCTCAGAAGGAGACCCTGAGACCAGGATTCCTGGATAAAAGATTTATTAAAGAAGTGTTCTGAGAAGCCAGTAAAGGCATAGGAAAAGCAGGGCAGGAAAGAAGAAGAAGAAGCCAAGCAAAAATGAGATTTCAGGCAGTCCCACAGCAGGCAGCTTAGTCCCTCAGGGAACTCAGGAGTGTAAATTCTACTGGAGACAAGTAAACTGGGCTTTCAAACTCTCACATCCAATTAGTCATTTGCTGGAGACTAGGGAAAAGGGAAGGATCAAAGCCATTCTGGTAGCCTGAGGACCATCCTCCCTAAGAAGAGCCTCGGGTGCTGGTTATTGGAAGCAAAAGCAAACAGCAATCAAGGGAGGGCTGAGAAGGACTGGTAAGAGATCTGAGAGGATCTGGAATGAGCAAGAATAGTATCTGCTACAGGGTTTGGATTTTTTTCCCTCCTTTTAGAAAAGCTGGGTGCAACTCCTTGCTTTGCCACTTAACCAGGATCAAATGGAGCTCTATAATGAAAGCCCTCTAAAGTTAAAATGTTAGATGAGGGGGCACCTGGGTGGTGCAGTCGGTTAAGCATCCACTCTTGATTTCAGCTCAGGTCGTGATCTCAGGGTCATGAGATAGAGCCCTGCATTAGGCTCCTTACTCAGTACAGAGTCTGCTTGAGATTCTCTCTCTCTCTCTCTCTCTCTCTCAAATACATAAATAAGATCTCTTTTTAAAAATGTTAAATGAGTTTATTTTTTAATTCAACAAGCATTTACCAAACTTCTTCTATAAACCAGGCACTGTACTAAGTGCTGGGATATATACCTTAATAGGAGCTTTTAATCTAGTGAAGGAGTCAGATAAGAAAAGGAAAAATTACCTGACTCTATGATAAGTGGCATTATTAAAGCATGGTGGGGAAGGGGAGCTGGTGGTAGGAAGGAGGGTATGGCAAGTTATATTGAGGGGCAGGGTTTCAGGGAAGGTTTCAAAAGGAGCTGATGCCTAAACTGAGTCCCCAAAGATGAGGACAGATTTGTCAGGCAGAGAGCCAGAAAGGGCATTCCTGGCAGAGGGAACAGCCCAAGCAAAATCAAAGAGGTGTAAAATAGCCTGACAAAGCAGGAGACTTGAAAGTTCAACACAGAGATCTTAGATGCCAGGACTAGGGGTTTGAAGTTAATCCTATAAAGCAGTGGGGCCCATTGAAGGATTCTGAGCTGGGGAATGGTTTGACCAAACTTGCATTTTATTTTATTTTTAGATCTTATTTTTTTTATTTTTTTTAAAGATTTTATTTATTTATTTTATTTTATTTATTTATTTGACAGAGACAGAGACAGTGAGAGCAGGAACACAAGCAGGGGGAGTGGGAGAGGGAGAAGCAGGCTTCCCGCTGAGCCGGGAGCCCGATATGGGACTCGATCCCAGGACCCTGGGATCATGACCTGAGCCGAAGGCAGTCGCTTAACCAACTGAGCCACCCAGGCACCCTAGATTTTATTTTTTTATGTAATCTCCACCCCCAACGGGGGAGCTCTACCAAATGAGCCAGCCAGGTGCCCCAAACTTGCATTTGAGAATGATCATTCTGGCTGTCACTAGTGTAAGCAAAGCTGTGGAGGAAGAGAGACCAGACAGGGAGACAGGGAGATCAGATGGGAGACAATTAGAGTGGCCCAAACAGGAGCTCAAGGGAGGCACCCATAGGACTTGGATTACTGAATGGAGATTGGTGTCTTTTACCAAGATTATAAATTATTATTTTGCCAAGAGTGAGGGGAAATACAAATTTTTATATTTTCCCTATTGATTTTGGATCAATAGGGAAACCAGGATAATGGAGAAGATTGTGGAGAACCTGTAGACAAAATTAATTATTAATAATAAATCATATGGAATATCATTCTCCTCAAAGAACTTTCACATCCATTATTGAATTGATCCTTGAACAACCCTGGGAGGTGAGGGAAGCAACTGACAGATGAAAGGCTTGAGCCCTAGAGAGCTGAAGTGGGTGCCCATGGTCGTGCAGGACTTGTGGGTTTTTAAAAAGTTTTTTAGTAAAATGTGGAATTAAAACCTTGGCCTCTTTTAGGGGAAACAAGTTTTTCCTCCATTATACAAGTTAATACATATTTGCGAAAGACCATTTGGAAAAGACTAAAAAGTAGGGGAAAAGTGTTTAGTCCTTTATGGCCTCACAAAGAACTACTGGTAATACTTTGGTGTGGCTTTTTTTTTTTCCCCAAAAAAAATATTTTCTATGCTTAGGTTTTAACCTGCTCTTTCAATCAGTTTATTCTTTTTTCATGGTGCATTATAATATAAACACTTCATCATGTAGTTACAATTTTTAAAATATAATTATTTTTAATAGCTTCAGAATATTCCACCAAGTGGATGGTTTTGATCATTTACTAATTGGTAGATATTTGAGTTGCATATTTTATTTTATTTTATTTAAGATTTTATTTATTTATTTATTTGACAGAGAGAGACACAGCGAGAGAGGGAACACAAGCAGGGGGAGTGGGAGAGGGAGAAGCAGACTTCCCGCAGAGCAGGGAGCCCGATGCGGGGCTCGATCCCAGGACCCTGAGATCATGACCTGAGCCAAAGGCAGATGCTTAAAGACTGAGCCACCAGGGCGCCCCGAGTTGCATATTTTAAACATTTTTTTCAATATAAAATGATCATTGTGATGAACAACTTTACACACATGGCTTCTGAATTTTGAATTCATCCATTAGAAGGGGTTTCCAGGAGTGGTGATTAAGTCAAGGTGAAGAACATTCTACCACTCTTGATACAATATTGCCAATTGTTTTCAAAAAGGATTATACCCGCATTTCTGAGACCCTGCATCAACATTCCTGCCATGAATTCCATTTTCTTTACCTCACAATAATAAAAAGAGAGTGATACTCTTAAAAGAAGGAAGATTTTAGCTGTGCCAAAACCCTTCATCAACTTAGGGCCATTTTACCTCATCCATCCCATTTGTCTGCTGTTATTTCTCTTTTGAACAGCAGATGGCAGGATAATCCCACAACAGGTGGTCATGACTTAATTGCAATGAGAAAATTGCTTCTTTTCCCACATGTATTTCTTTCCTGAGATAAACAGCATGTAGGGCATCTGCCTCCTTATTAGAAGTAAGACATGTAAGAAGGTGGCTTTTCAGCAAGGAATATCAAGGTAGCCAATATAAATTCTGAGCCTTAGGTTATTACACTCTGTGCAAAACCAAATTTCTCAGAAAGAAGCAAGTGGAGGTTGAAACTCCAGATATTCTAGATTTCCCCAGTTAATAATCATAAAAAAGTTTATAGCCAGAAAGTCACAGAGGCCCTTCTGTTGTAATTGTTAGAGTTTAGAGTCAGTGGGAACACCCTTCTCACCCAGGGAATTTTAAAAGCCAATCCCACCCCCTCCCCATAATTCTCTCCCCTAGCACTCATTTCCCAACCCTTCACAAAATTGCCAGGGTAATTGACTCTTAGATGAGATGAGTTTGACTTTCTACCCTGATTTTGTAACAGAAGTTCTTTTGGTGAGGTTCTTTGTTTGAAAATGCACAATAAAAATGGCTTTAGAATGACTTCAGAGGACTCTTTTTCTGGTGCCAACAACAGATTCCAAAGCAGCTATTATTCGAGGTGGGTGATAGGATCCCTTGAGACTGTTTAAGTATCGGTTTTCAAAGTGCTTAGGAACCTGAAATGTCCTGTATGGTATATTTGCAGGTGCATAATTGGCCAAGTGCTCCAGGGGTTATAAAGACTGCCTTCCTGTAGTTGGAATAGACACATTTAGCCTCTTACTGAAATTGAAGGCTGCAATGTCGATAACAAATCTGATTCTAACTCTCCCGTGTCACTGCAACCCAAAGGTGCCTTTGTCTCCTAGGAGAAAGAGGTTGGAGGTAAGTGAATGGCCCTTAACCAGAGCCATGTACAAAACACTGCTAAGGAAAACTTTTGTCCTGAGAGTGTAGGTTTAGGCTGTTGTGTGTGAAGCAGATTTGCTTTGTTCACAGCCAACCTGCCTGAATGCAAGTATTGCGAGATGGCTGGGCTGTGGAGCAGCAAACTGCTTTAAAAGCAGGCTTTCAGGGGGAAACTTTAAACATACAATGGCTTTATTTTTGTTAGACATAATTCTCCAACCTGGCTTTTTTATTGCACTAACCAAAATAAATCTGGATAAACTTAAAAGGCTGCCTTGATGTCAGAAGAAAATGGATATTGTCTCTCCTGAACATGTTTGAATGGTAGTACATAATCCTAGCCACATCCAGATAAGAATACACCTCCTCCCATAGAAAGCTTTCCTGGAACGGAATATCACCAATAGTATTCACTTTGCGGCTTGACGGTTCCAGCCTGTGTTACTAAAACTTCTAAAGAAATAGTTTGCCCACTCTTTCGCTCTTACACTTGTAGTTAATACTTATGTGTACTTAGTGGTGTTCTGAACTCCTTTTATTTCTCAAGGCCCCTGGCATTTGATGATACCTGTGCAGTGGGAGCTTTCATCACAGCAAATACAGGGTGGTGTTTAGTGGAGAAGGGGCCAGGGGAGAGGAAAAATCACCTATGCATTTTCCTAAGTCGCTTGACTTAGGCAACCAGTGGTCTCCTTTTAAGATCAAATGCATCTTTAAATATTAGGGTCTCTGGTTATGAAGACATGGAACTGTGAAACTGCTTCCCTCAGACAAACCTGAGGTGGAGGATGTAGGTGTCACATACAAATCAAAGAGGTGCCTCTCAACAGGGAAGATTTAATCAGCTCTCCTTCCCAGGATCAGCTGCCAGGTTTGAACATTTACTTGTCTGTGTTCCAGGCAGGAGACACTGCTAATTATGGGAGCAATTCCCATGGATACAGAGAAGAATTGTCTAAGCTGGGGAGTCAAAGCTCCGATCAAGGGGGCGCTGAGAGGAAAAATGCCCCCAACATTCTCAGAGGAAATTCCAGAGTTGTCAAGGGACATGCCTTCTCTGCAGGAATGCCCCCTATATCTGGCATTTGAAGATCTGGAAATATGCTTTCCTTCACCTTCCTAACTCATGCACTAAGAATCCCTTTATTTGAGAAATGGAATTTAAAAAGTGTTTTCTTTTATTCAAACATTATCTGATTAGGTTATCTTGAAAAGAAAACCCCAGGCTTTACCAAGAGTGATTCTCACAAATGACAGTACCTGAAAAAGAGGCAGATTTGGCCATCAGGGCAGCCAAAATGGCACAAACATTTGCAACCTGTTGCTTTCTCCTTGGCAGAGATACCACTGTTTACCACACCTCTGTGTGTAAAGTAAGCTGTGGCAAAACTTACCTTTCTCGTGGTACAAAATCTAGACTCACAAGTGAGCTTCTCCAGCATCAGTTTGAATTTATATTCTGTCCCTCTTCTTTCTCCATTATGCAGAGCACCTGCTCCCTATCCCTCCCCCACTCCTCCAGCTGTCTGTCTGTCTCATTTGTGTCAATTAAGAATTCAATACTGCTTGATTTAATTGAATGACTTTCCCTGTATAGAATCCCAACCACAGATAGAGCATCAACCATCACTCCCATTGCCCAGAATAAAAACTAAAAATCTAAAGGCATGCAAGTGTGCCGTAGAAAAGAGAAGGGGTCCTCGCTGGCTTTGCTGGTAAACTGAAGGCAAGGAAGACAAGACTGGATTCCCTGGCAATACCAGTTATGTAGTTGGTGGCCTACCAAGAGTCAGCATTACCAAGATCATTGGGCTCCACTCAATTTAGTTAAGGATTTCAGAAGTGGTTCTTAAGACTTAGAAACCAAAGAACCAACTGAAAGAAATACGCTTCCACACCACTTCTTAGTTTACAAGGTGTTTTTCCATCCTCAGAAGATTGACTTTGACTTTCTGTTCATTCAGTCATTGAACAAATAGGCTTTGTTCTTTAGTCACCTGCCACTATTCACTGAGTACCTACTATGTGCCAGGCAGTGTTCTAGGAGCTGAAAACCGTGTTCTAAGAACAGAAAATAAAATAAAGTTCCTATCCTCATGGGACTTGGATTCTAAAGGGTGTGGGTTGGGGATGGGGCAAACAATAAACAAATAGGTAAACAGGTAGTGTACCAAATGGTAATAAGGATTATGAAGAATCAGAGAGGAGTTAAGGGAGATGGGGATTATGGTTTGAGCAGAGTTTTTTAGTTTAGAAAGGATGGTCAGAAAGGACACTCTGAGCTGAGACATAAAAGGAGGGAGGGAGAAAACTATACAAATATGACAAGGAGGAGAATTCCAGGCAGAGGGTACAGCAAATGCAAGGGCCCTGAAACAGGAGTTTCCTTGTGAAGGAGACCAGTGTAGCTGAAAAGAGTGAGCCAAGGGAGAGATGTAGGAGATAGGTCAAGGAAGTGGGAGAGCAGGAGGCAGACTTTGTAAGGACTTGTAAGTCATTGTAGGCTTTTATTCTGAGATGGAAAGCTACTGGAGGAATGACATGTTTTATGATATGATAATTATTATTTAAAAGCTTTATTCTGGCTACTGTGTAGAAAACAGAAGAGAGGAGTGCAAGGGTAGAAGTAAGAAGAACAACAGTTAGGAGGCAAGTGTAGGAGTGTAGGGAAGAAACAATGGTGTCTTAGGTCAGGGTGGCAACACTGCAGATGGTGACAAGTGGTTAGATTTTGGAGGTAGAGGTGCCAGGAATTGCTAATGGACATGATATGGGTATATGAGAAACAGAGAGGAGTCAAGTATGTTGTGGACATTGGGGCCTGAGCAACTATTAAATTATCTAATGGAATGAGCAGAGGCCTTGAATCAGGTGAAACTAAATCTTCAATCCATGGCTTCTGGGTTTTGTAATCTTGAACAAGTCACTGAACCTCTCTGAGCACTTGCTGCTTCATCAGTAAGAAAGTGATAATGATGATAGTAATACCTCTCTCACAGGTCTATGGTGAGAATTGAATGGCATGTGAAAATTCTTAGAGTATTACCTGGTACAGCAATACTCAATACATGTCACTTGAATCCTGGGAGCAAATAATGCCTTTTAAAATACTATGGATCTGATGTCTTCTCAATTCTCTCCTCATTAACTTACCACTAATTGCTTCCCCTTGTATTTTGAATAAAATCCAAACTCCTTCCAAATCCAGGAAGACACCGCACCGTCTGTTCTCTGGGATGGGTCAGCAAAATTAAAAAAAAAAAAGATACTGCATGGTCTAGCCTCACCTACCTGTCCAACTCACCAGCCACATTGACCTTCTGTCTGGCTGCTAATAGAACTTGACGACTTTCCAGTTTCAGAACTATCACATACTTTCTTCTCTCTGCCTGGAATGGCCCTCACCCCATTGGCTGGTGCCTTCTCATCCTGCAAGAAACTATTTCCTCAGAGTGACATTTCTTGACCATCAATTTATTTTTTTTAATGTTTTCTTTAATAGATAAATGAAGCCAATTCATATGTATTGATAAGACTGATGTGGGTTTTTTTTTTTTAAGATTTTATTTATTTATTTGACAGAGAGAGATACAGCGAGAGAAGGAACACAAGCAGGGGGAGCGGGAGAGGGAGAAGCAGGCTTCCCACTGAGCAGGGAGCCTGATGCGGGGCTTGATCCCAGGACCCTGGAACCATGACCTGAGCCAAAGGCAGACACTTAACGACTGAGCCACCCAGGCACCCCATCTGACCATCAATTTAAAAATAGGTTCCCACTATTATTCCTTCTTTTCATTCAAGGTTTGTTCTTTTCATTCAGAAAAGTGAATCACAACTTATAATTCTGATTTTCTGTTTATTGTCTGTCTCTTCCACTAGACTGGAAGTTCTCTGAAGGCAGGGACTATCAAGGGTATGCACAATGCCTAGCACCATGCTTGGCTCATAGTAGGTTCTCAGTAAATATTTGTTGAAAGTTTGAGTGACATAAAAGGCTCTTATTGGTATTCTGCTGCTATTCTTTTTCTTTTTTAAAAATCTCACTTTCTTCACATTTTGCACAATTCTATATTCCATTTTACTGATGAGTGGAAACACTTCTCCCCGTTGAATCGGAAAATCCCTTGACTCGTCTTTTCTGTACACTATACTGGGCTTAATGTCTATGTATAGTACTGACAATGATTTGTTCTATTTTTTTATGCTCACTTCTCAAGGCTGTACTTGTCTTCTTCACATGCAGATGACAAAAGAATAAACCTAAGCTTCAGATTATCTAAGAATCCTCACTCTTATCCATCCAAAGTATTTGTATAGGCAAAAGGAGTGGGGAGGGCATTCCAAGAAGCGAAAGTGTCAGCAAAGGCATGCAGCATGTTGTGGGGTGTGGGGTAATTAGGAAACACAGTTTTTGGTGGTTGGGCAGGAGTGTCAAAGATCTGGTTGGCTAGAGAAGGTCTAACAAGTTGGAAATATTCCCTCTTCTTCTATTTTCTGAAAGAATATGTGTAAGACTGATGTTACTTCTTCCTTAAATGTTTGCTAGAATTTGCCAGTGAAACCATCTGGGCCTAGAGCTTTTGTTAGGGAAGATTATTGATAACAAATTCAATTTCCTTAATAGATATAGGGCAATTCACATTTTTTCTTTCATCTTGTGTCAGTTTTAGTAGGCTGTATTAGATAAGGTCTTGAATACTAAACAGAATCTTCTTGAAATTACTTACATTTTGGAGTCATTAAAGGTCTTTATGCAAAAGAGTGACAATACTTCAGAAAGGTTAATCTGGAGAATGTACAATAAAGGTTTGAGAAACAGGTCAGAGAAAGGGGAGAAACAGAACTGGGAAAACCAGATGGCAGGCTTTTGCAGAAATGTGAGGAATAAGTGACAAGGGCCCTGACCATAGTGGTTTTGGAAATGGGGGGAAAGAGCCAAATTCCAGAAATATAACCACTTCTTTATCTATATCTCCTTTTGCCTGAACTAGGGTATTGATAAACTTTAGTGCTTAATGGAACATTATGCTGCTTCTCAGCATCTACTCTGACCAAGGTGGAAAGCATTCCTTGTACCAGAGCCCAGCGGTAGAAAGGTATAATATTTCTTCTGTGATTTAGACTTCCAGCCTTTAAAACTGAGGCCTTAGGAACTGGTGCCAGCTGTCTGTCCTTTTGGTTTTAAGTTTAACTTCACAACTAGCTTTTCCAATATGCTGTTGATATTTTTCTTTTTTATGTGACAGATGTGGTTTCACAGGGCATCTAGAGGTTGCTTAAATTCTGTAAGTAAATACTGTGGTGTAGCTATTTTCCTAAATTGGGAACTGAAATGGCAGCTATGATAGAGGGGAGAAACATGGGATTTAGAGTCAAAAGGCCTGAGTTTTAACACTGGCTCAACCACTTATTAGCTGTGTGACCTAAGGCAAGGCACTTAATCTCTCTGAGTCTTAGCATTCTCTTGTGTAAACTGAACATAATACCAGTCTTACACATTTCACAATTTGTTCTGAGAACCAAATGAAAGAAACTATTTTTCATTTTTTAAAACAAATAATCCATTTAAAATCCAATGTCTAATTATTTCTGTGAATAATGTTTTTAGTTAAAGTAAATTAACATAAATGAAAATCTTTTAGCTGAAAATTTCAAGAAGTTTTACTTGTTTGCTTTTTGGGTGGATTTCCATACCTCTAAGTGACTACGGTAGTACTATCTGGCTTTCAGGGAAAAAAGTAAAATCTACTTTTTAACATGAAAATTTCAACTGAGCGTTAGAAGCCTTTATAGCTTTAAGGGCCGAGTAACTTTCAAAGGGGGAATTATTGTGAATTTAACAAAGACACTCAAGTTAGGTTAGAATTTGCAAGTCCTAACTCTTAACCTATGCTCTGAGAGGTATTAAGCCGGTTATCAGGAATTCCCTTTTGCCAGATATCTATACGGCTTGCTTGCTTCCTCACCTCTTTCAGGTCTTTACTCCTTGTCAGTGAGAGCTTCCCTGTTCAGTTTAAAATTTAAAACTTCCCCCAACACTTCTCATTTCTATTCTATGCTTATTTTTTTCTCCATGGCATTTATCATTTAACATATTATATAATTGTTTATTTTGTTTATATCTTGCCCTTTCCTCACCCTGCCCCCCACTATAATGTAGCCTCCATGAATTTTAGCTGTTCATTGTTGTATGTCTAGAATATAGGACAGTACTTAGGACATAATAGGCACTTGATATATATTTGTTGAATGAATAAAAAAACACTTTATGGGTTCCCTCTTTGAATTTAGTAGTGTAAGAATATGGAAAACCCAGAATATGGCATTTCGACAAAGCAGTGATGGGACTCTGCAAGCCAGATGCTTCTTCTAACACTAGCCACAGCAGACCAACATGTCTACATTTAAACAGAAAGTGTCCCATTCGCTCAGCTCTGAGAACGATGATTGGAATCTTTTATGGTCACTGTTCACTTTACTGAAGATGGTGGAGTACAGGAGGTATCAGAGAGGTGTTCAGGGGTCATCTTCTAAGAAAATACTTTCCCAAATCTTGGGCTCTGGCTCTCTGCCTATCAAATAAGGTTGGGAGTCATTAAGATAATCCTCTCCTTTCACTTCCAGAGGATTCCCTCTGAAACACAAGTACCCCAGGAGGGGATCACAGCTTAATCCTTCATCATTTAACACTTGAGTTGGATTTAGGATATGGGGTGAGAACTGGGCAGGAACATTTTACCAATTTTACAGTTGGGCCTGGGGTAGAATCTGACCAGTTTTTCACATGCCAAAGTCCTCTTGCCCCTAAATACCACTCCACAAATACTATAGATTGCAACTAATGGAAAAGGATGGGAAATGAGTCCCTATTTCTAACCAGCTATAGTTGTATCAGTTCCATCAACCTGATCTCTGCAGTTGTAATTACAAAGAGATCATAAGGTGAAAGGAGATTTGGATTTCAAACTACCAGACTGGTGCCACAGAAGGTAAGCCAGGTTATCTGCCTTCCAATTTGTGCCCTGAGGTGTAAATTTGGCAGTGTGAATGCCCATTGATTAGGTCACCATGTGATATAAATAAGTACATATTTTGTAGTTTATACACAACTGTTCCTACTCAAGCTGAGTGACTCTTGTGTGCTATGAGCAATGATTCTCCAACTCCTATCAGGGGACTGACTACACCTGGAGCACCTGCAAAAAATACAGATTCCTGGGTCCCCTTTTAGACCTAACAGAACAGAATCTCAGGGAGAGTAAAACCCAATAATCTGTGTTTTTTGTTTGGTTTGTTAAGATTTTATTTATTTGACAGAGAGAGAGAGACAGCTAGAGAGGGAACAGAAGCAGGGGGAGTGGGAGAGGGAGAAGCAGGCTTCCCGCGGAGCAGGACGTGGGGCTCGGGCTCAATCCCAGGACCCTGGGATCATAACCTGAGCCTAAGGCCGACTAACGACTGAGCCACCCAGGTGCCCCCAATAATCTGTTTTAAAACAAGCATCTGATGATTATCATGGATAGCCAGGTTAGAGAACCCCTGTGAGGGATACCAAGGATATGACATGGACCCCAGCTTTATGAACTTTGTTGTTTATTTGGAAAGTTAGAAATGAGATAAGAAATAACTAAGCATGGTTTCATCACAGTGATCAACCTGTGGTACATTGTACAAATGTTGCCAATATGAAGACCAGAAGGGAGAGAAGTCCGTGGTGGTGAAGACTGAGTAGAGGAAATAAGATTTTGCGTTTTGGATAGGATTTGAATAAAGGAAAGAGAAGCATGTGGGGGAAATCAGAAGGGAAATGAATAGAGGTTCAGAGGCAGCAACACAGCAGCATGTTCTTAGAACAGGGAGTCTGACCAAATTAGAATACATACTTTGATGAAGAGTTAGAAATAGGGATTGATAGGTAGGGTTGGGCCAGATTATAGAAGGTCTTAGAAGTCAGGCAAAAGAGTTTAACCTGACTGAGGTGGGAACATAAGGAATAACATTAAACCACCCACTAAACAAAATCCACTCTAAGTCACAGAAAGGGTGACTTATGGATTCTGGTGCACACTTGATGGCTAGGCCTGCCCCCTCCTCTTAATTCTGAGACTCTATCCGGAAAGGGAAAATTACCAGAGGGACCTGTGTGTATCTTCTCACTAAACTCTCTTATACAAATTTTTTCAATCTCTGATACAAATTGCCTTTGCCTCTTCCTTTTAAAATCAACAGAAAAAAAAAAAAAAAGAAAAAAGAAAAAAAAAATCAACAGAAAAGTTCCCAGGGAACTGAAAGCTGCTTCACAATTTAAGGCAATGCTTACTTCTGATGGTAGAAACCCTTCTGTGTCTGTCTGTAAGCCTAAGGCAGTTTTCTAAATCCTGAAAACATATTGGGCTGGAAATTCCCTGTAACTAAGGAAGCAGTTTATTTACACTGAATATGAATGTGTTGCTCCCAATTTTTCTTGTAAAAGGCCTGTGAACTGTGATCCTATAGAAAATCATCTTGAAGACAGAAGGGCATGGGGGCATGGTATGTACCTATGAAGGTAAGCTTTCTCCCCTTCTGTTTCTTTGCTCACTACTGAACAAGAAGTTTCAGAAGCCAATGCTTGAGCCAGAAAGCCAAGCTCCTGAGTGATTGAGGATTTTCTGGTTTCAAATTAAACAGAAAACTAAATTAGCAAATTAATTGTTGGATGTGTTTTCCTGGGCCCTTCATCAGCTGCTGCAGGACCAGTAGCCAATCAAAGAAGACTTTTGGCTGCCCTGGAGAGGGGGCAGGGTTCAGAATCAGGTTCTGCTAGCTACCAAGTGTCAGACATGTTAATTTTAAATTACTTTTGTACAGCTTGGTGTCAAAATGATTAAAGCATGAAGAGAAAAACAGAACCAAAGGAGAGAGAAGGGAAATTATTTACCTTGCATTTGGAGTAAGGACACTTGCAAATCTATTTCATCTGGCCTTCTATAAATTATGTAAGTTCTAAGCGTTAGGCCCGTTAGTGACCACCTGAGAGGGTTATGTGGTGGTCATGGCTCTCCATTCCCTTTGTATAATGTTGCTATCTCTAGACGGCAGAATCTATATTGCAAACACTAATATGGTCACAATTTCTTTCCCCCTTCTCCAGTAAAACTTTATTCTGATAATGTATTAGTCACTATGTGTCAGACACTGTCCTAAGTATGTATGTGTGTATATATGTGTGTGTGTGTGTGTGTATTAAGATTTTATTTATTTGAGAGAGAGAGAGAGGAGGAGGAAAGGAGGGAGAGGGACAAGCAGACTTCATGCTGAGTGTGGAGCCCGTCCCAGGGCTCTATCCCAGGACCCTAAGATCATAACCTGAGCCGAAATCAAGAGTCAGTCACTTTTTTTTTTTTAAAGATTTTATTTATTTATTTATTTGAGAGAAAGAGAGAGAGACAGAGAAACAGCATGAGAGGGGAGAGGGTCAGAGGGAGAAGCAGGCTCCCCGCTGAGCCGGGAGCCGGATGTGGGACTCTATCCCAGGCCTCCGGGATCATGACCTGAGCCGAAGGCAGTTGCTTAACCAACTGAGCCAGCCAGGCGCCCCAAGAGTCAGTCACTTAACTGACTGAGCCACTCAGGCGCCCCCTAAGTATATTTTACATATAATATATCCTAAAATCCTCACAAAAGTGCTATGAGGGGGATCCTATAATCCCTCACAAAAATGCTATAATCCTCACAATAATGCTATGTATGCTATTATTTCCATTCCACAGATGAGAAAACTGAGGCCTGAAGGGTAAAGTCATTTGCTGTAGTCACTCATCTAGCCTCTGCAGAGCCTAGATTCTAGTCCCAGCTTTGTCCTACTCCACAGCTGTACTGCCTCCTCTCCATTTTCCCTTTTGGGTTCGAGGAACCAAGAACTTAAGTCTGATTGCTAAGACAACTTCATTGGCCCTTTTAGCAGTCACACACATTTTCTTTTTGTTGAAGATGTTACTGAGGTCAGCCTTATTCTCCGTGAAATAGCAGTCTTTACAGAACTTGTTTCCCAGGGTGAGCAGGTAACTAGATCACTGGTTGGCTTGTCTTTCTTTGTACACAGCTTTTCCAGTTGGTTTCATGGACTTCATGACACCTTTTGCTCAAGATGAGCGCATTTCATCTGTATCTTGTATGTGAAATGTAAGGCTGACCTCAGCTGCTATTGCTTTTCAGCAGTTAACACAAAGCTGTGCTGCTTAAGTTCTCTCAGTCTGCCAGATTTTATTAAGTTTATTTTCTCCCCTTCCTACAGTCACCCCACATTATCTTATCATGTTGTTTGCCTCTGGAATTACAGTGTAGTGCTACTGTTCGACTTTTAAAATCCTGATGGTGTAGAATTCACAAAATTGCTCCCTGGATGCTACTAAATAAGTTTCAGTTGCATCAGGATATCCTAAAATTGCTAAGTGATACCCAAGCCACCATTCGGGATAATATTGATAATGCCAAAAAAAAGTGATCTATAAACACAAGCCTTAAATAATTGCCCACTGATAAATTTATAAATACTAAATCTTAGAATTTCAGGGATGTTATTATCAGCTGACTTAGTGAGTGCTATCACTTATTACTATGTGCTAAGTGCTTGTCAACAAACTAATGTGGTGGGTTATATTGTTTTTCCTCTTTTTACAGTGTTTAAGTGAATGGCAGAGCAAGGATGATAGGCATTTTGAATATTATATAGTCCAGCCACCATGTGCATTTTGTATGCTTCTAGTGAGGGATATGGAGCTTGTTACATCCTAAGACAGTCTATTTCATATTTACATGACTTCTTCCATATTCTGAGCTAAAATGTGTTTCTAAAGCTCCTAATCATCAGTTCCAGTCTTGGCCCCCCCCCAGGACAAGTTTAATTCCTTTTTCATACAGTAGCTCTTTGGTTATTTCAAGATGGTTCTTCTATCACTCATGAATTCTTCAACTCTTTCTCATAAGCCAGGGTTTCAAGTCTCCTCACCATCTTGTGTGGCTGCTCTTTATTATATTCCTCTAGAATTGAACACATTACTTAGATGTGGTCTAAACAGAATAAAGTGGAGCTTCCCCCCCCCCTTGTTCCAGATGCTATATTTCTTTTTTTTTTTTTTTTTAAAGATTTTATTTATTTGACAGAGAGAGACACAGCGAGAGAAGGAACACAAGCAGGGGGAGTGGAGAGGGAGAAGCAGGCTTCCCGCCAAGCAGGGAGCCCGATGCAATGCGGGGCTCGATCCCAGGACCCCAGGATCATGACCTGAACCCAAGGCAGACGCTTAACGACTGAGCCACCCAGGCACCCCCCAGATGCTATATTTCTATCAATCTAGCCTAAAATTCCACTTAATTTATCTGAACTCCATAATTTATCTTAATTTATCTGAACTCCATATGGGGAAAACCCAACCCGACTCCTCACTGCCTCCTCTTGCCATGTACTTGGTTTTGATATTTATGTTCCTTTTCTAGTTCTGCCATCATACATGCACATACTTTTCTTCTACATGACCTTGATCCTCATTCCTTGCAGTGTAGTACCGATCTCTGCATGTGCACATAGGTTACATTTATTTTCTCTTGGTTTCTATCACCTCATCTCTTCCCACCTTACCTCCTGGTTCCTACCTAGTTCAAAATCAGAGAATCCAAATTGCTTTCTAACTATCTTGTTTCTTTAAAATGTGAGGTAGGCATGTTCTGAATCTGGTACTTTTGGATGTATCTGTCCTGGTTAGCATTTACAATACACATGCTAACAGTCTGAGGCTGGCTTCCAAGAGAGTAGTTTTATTTGAAAATGCTTTTCCTAAGCAGATCTCAACGAATTTCACTTTACTGGAGTTCCAGAGGAAAAAACATGGCCCAGGACTTGGTCATCCTGAATGAACAATGTGGTGAACGAATGGTGACTCTTCACTCTGTGGACAGCTAGACTGATAACTAACCAGCTTGGATGATAAGAATAATGGAAGCAGCCTGGGTTCAAAACTTGACTCTGCAGATTGCAGCCTGGGTGATCTTGTGCTAGTTACTTAACTTCTCTGTGTCTCAATTTCCTCATCTGTAAAAGAGTGGCAACAATTGTACCCACTTCTTAGGCCTGTTGTGAGGAGTTAATTCATATAAAGAGCTTAGAACAGTGTCTGGCTCACACATAGTGGGCAGATATTCCTGCATGCTGGATAACGCCAAAACAGAAAGGCGATTATTTCTCTCAGGCATTTAAGTTTTCCGCCTGCATCCTTACAAACCTTAATTCATTGAGCCTTAGTATTGAGGTTTTGGCTTTATAAGGAAGCAGACTTTCAGAAGGAGGCTCAAGAGTCATTTGTGAATGAATACCCCTCAATCTGGGGCTGGTGAGAAGCAGGGTAGAATTGTTATTTAAGAGGGAGAAAGGCTAGAAGAATTAAAATCTATCAGGGATGAGATCCAGCATTATCTTTTTTCTTCCCATTGAAACAACAACAACAACAAAACTTTCAGACAAAAATGAGTAAATATGACTCCTAGTGAGGGCCGTGGAGCTACAGATCCTACCAAAAGAATTAAGTGATCTACAATGGCCAATCTTTTGTGCTTTAAAAAATCTCTGGATTTAAAAAATGAAAACATGACTTCCTACCCACCCTCCCCCCACCCAAAACCACCCCTCTTCTTCAGTCTTGGTCATATAGCAGTTTAGTACAGAATTCTACAAAATGCCAAAGCTTCCAGAAACTTAAGTTTGCTAAATGTTGTATGGTCTACAATGTAGACTCTACACTAACAGAAGAAATTAGTATAGGTTGTGTCAAATCGTGTTAAAATACAACATTAAATAAATGCAAAGAGCCCAGAACAAAGAAAGTGATTAAGCTGGTTTAACTGCATTCAACCCACTATGCTAAATCCCTGTAGGGGGCTTGAGTTAAACAACAAATTTGGTTTCTTGGCCTAAATCCTTTTCTTCAAAGAAGAAATTTTTCTTGTAATTCCGATAAATTTGTTTTCATATTCTTCATTTCTTAGTCCCTAGGGAAGCTGGGGTGAAAATAACCTATCTGATTGGGTTACATTTTAGGAAGAGATGGACTGTGAAGAATGGAATAGAGGATCAGTTATACAACTAAAGAGGCATTGGGTGAACTGAGGAATGGGAGGTGTGTGATTGTTCAGCCCCAGAAAAAGGCCAGCTAGTGACGCCCGGGATGAGGATTTTATCCGGCAGTGAATCAAGTAAGACTGAGAGGGAGATAATGTGTAATTATAGCAGTGCTGTTAGTGCCTGTTTATGGGGTCTGGCAGCAATTTGGTTGAACACCCCTCATTTTGAGAAATTTGTAATTTGGCAGTAAGAATTCTTGCCTTAAAATTTGGCACAAACCCTCACAGTTTAATATTGCAAAATCTGGGAAATGTTGAAATGTGGCTGCTATTCTAATTGAACTTTTTCAGGCTCTTTCGAATTGGTTTTTTTCCTGTTGGATTCAGAAACAAACGTCTTTTTAAAAGTTCACGAAGGTTTTTTAGACTACAAACTAAGTAAGCTTACAAGCAGATGTACTGCTGTAGTAAACTCTCACGACTTAAATCTTTGTGTTCATACAGTTGCGGGGGCGCGGGGGGGCTTTAACTTGAAAAACCCGAGTTCCTTCTGTTTGGTTGGCCCTTTAAAAATTCCTCACCATCAGTATTTTGTTTAATTTCCTTTGAGTCGGAGAGGTGCAACGTGGTGTTGCTCTTGGTTTTATCAACCGACTGCTTCCCCCAAGATTATCCCCGTTGTTTTAAAGTAGAAGGGAGGTCACCAGGCTGTAGTGAAAATGTGGCCAACTCCGGCTGGGACCGAGTTGGCCCAACCGGCTTCTCTAAAGTAACTGGAAGTTTTCTGACAGGAAACCGGTCAGTTCTTGTAAGTCTCGGCTCCGGTTCCCACGGCCCCGGCGGCAGCGGCGCCCCCGACGCCCCTCTCGGGGCCGGGGAGGGGCGCGGGGTGCGGGGCGCTGCGGGCGGCAGGGGGCAGCAGCGGGAACCCGTTGTTCTCGAGGCGGGGGGTGGGGCGGGAAGCCGCGCCCCCCCCGTTTCCGCGCCCCGCTCCCTCCCCTCCCCCTCTCGCGCCTTCCCTCCCCTCCCCGCGGGGAGGAGGGCGGGGGCGCGGAGCCCTCCCCCGGGACAGGGGGCGTGCGCGTCCCCTCCGCTCCCCTCCCCCCGGCCGGGCTCTCCTGGCTCCCCGAGGCGGGAGTTTCCAGGAAGAGCTCAGAGCGCGGCCGCACCACCGAGCGCACGGAGACATCAAATAGTCCCTCAGAGCAACCTTAATAGAGAATTCTAGCTGCCAGGGGCTGTCAGAGTCGCAACCCCGAAAAGACAGGGGGTGACAGCCCGGCCTGAGGAGCTCAGGGAAAGAGGTCCGAGCTTCCACTTTGCATTGCCGGAGAAAGATGTGTGGGGGAGGCGGAAGGAGTTCCGGCGGAGGGCTCGGGCGCGCCCGGTGGAGTGAAGCGCCGCGCGGTCGAAGCGCTCACGGAGTTAAAGTGGGCGGGAAAACCCGGAGCGGACTCTCCCTGACACGCCCAGGACCTCCCGTCCCATTTTTCGTGGGGGAGGGGGAGGAAAAGAGCAAGGGAGAGAAACGTGTTTCCTTTCCCTGCTACCTAAATCCCCACTGAAGAAAAAAGTAACGACCCGCCACCACTGGGTGCGCGAGGCAGGACTCTCGGGTCCCGGCGGGGCGAGGAGGAGGAGCGTGACTCCTCCTTCTCTAACGTCCGCACCGTCGGCGCTCGGCGCGCGGTCAGAAGCCCAGGCCTGTGAGCTAGAGGAGCTGGGCGCGCGCATGCGCGCGGTGGCGCGCGCTTCCCGCCCCTTTCCTGAGAGCGTTCGCACTCCCCCCTCCCCCCACGTTCCTCTGCCGCCACCTCAGAGCTTCCCCCGCACCCAGCCCTCTCTTTTCGGGGGAGGTGGCCCGTCTTGCCTATCCACTGACTAACCCCTTCACCCCAGCTTCGCCCCGCCTCCCCCGAGCTTCGGTACAAACTCCGCAGCTAGCGCTCGGCTTTCACATTCCCGCCTCCGCCCTCTATTTCCCCTCCCAACCCTGAGGCACTTCCTGCGAACTGCCCTGTTCTCGCTCTCTTCCGCGCGCCGCCTACTCCTTGCCCCAACTGGATGGGTGCTTTCACGTTGGCGGAGCCACGGGTTGTGATCCTGTAATTCTTCCTCTAAGTGGCGATCGCCTGCTCCATTTTACAGATGGGGAAGTTAAGATCCAGAGCTCTGACAGGCTGGATTCCGAAGACTTCGAGTTCTTCCCCAAATCAAACCATAAATGGCACTGGAAAGATAAACCCTCGATTTCCTACAGTTTTAAGCAACCTTGGAAAGACAGTCCCCCAGGGTTTATCTTGGGACCCTCAGTCCTACAGGGCAAGCTACAACGGACCAGTTAGCAAAAGCCATAGAAACAATTTACCCCAAACCAACTATGTAGCGTTTACTACGTCAGAAGAAGGGCCAATTCGAGGGCGCCTGGGTGGCTCAGTCGTTAAGCGTCTGCCTTCGGCTCAGGTCATGATCCCAGGGTCCTGGGATCGAGCCCCACATCGGGCTCCCTGCTCGACAGGAAGCCTGCTTCTCGCTCTCCCACTCCCCCTGCTTGTGTTCCTGCTCTCGCTGTCTCTCTCTCTGTCAAATAAATAAATAAAATCTTTAAAAAAAAAAAGGGGGGGGGCCAATTCGAGATCCTAGACAGAGGTGTTTAGAGGTGATAAGAGGTTATTCGTTCAATGTAAAATCGTTTTTTAACGTGATGTATCGTGTTTTCTCTTAGATCTTGTAGATCTTGTAATTCTCTTGTTCCTCCCCCCATTTGAGATCATTTTTTAAGGTTTTGAATACATTTTGATAGCATTTGTTTACTCGATTTAAAAAAACTACAATTTTATTTTAAAAGATAACTTTTCCTTTTTGTTAATGTGGTTGGTTATTATTATCCTGAATTCCCCCTCTTCCCAAAGTCAGTTCTTCCATGGGCTTCAGCCCTAATTAGAGTTATCTCGAGTCTGTGAGAGGCTTGCAAGAGATGTCATAGAGAAATCTGGAAGCACTGCAAACTCAAACTTTAAAGATGTAACTGGGAACGAAAGGAAACAAGGGAGCTGTGTAATTTTATGTGTATCTAGAGATTCATTAATTCAGATTCAAATGTTTTGAGTCTTATACCAAGCATTGTAAATATGGGTCTGTTTTGTTATGTTTGGCTTGGAATGACACTTTTATCATGATTTTCCTCTATTGTAAATATTTCTAAATTATTTATTGGGCTGATGTCTTCTAAGTATAACTATGGTCTTAAGAGCCAGTCCAGATTTGTTACAAGAGAGTTTTTTGTTAAGTACACTAAGAGTGTTGTGTGCTAACACTTTCTGAACATTTGTTCAGCAAATGGATACTTCCTAGATGCATAGATAGCAGTATTAGGTCTTTTGTGGGATATAAAGTTGGACAAGACAGGGCTATTTTTTTTAAGATTTTATTTATTTATTTGAGAGAGAGAGAGAGCACCATGCAGGGGGAGGGGGCAGAAGGAAAGGGACAAGCAGACACCCTGCTGATTGTGGAGCCTAAGGAGGGGCTCCATCCTAGGATCCCAAGATAATGACCTGAGCTGAAGGCAGACCTACAACCGATTGAGCCACCCAGGTGCCCAAAGACAGGGCTATTCTTAAAATGCAATCTAGTAGTGGAGATAAAACTCTCTATCATAGGCTCAAATCAGTGAAAATTCATTATAGTTAATTAAGTCATTTTTTAAAATCACATAAGTTATATATTAACTTGTGGTTTACAAAATTCTCCCCCTTTGTTCATGTGCAGTTCTCAGGTTCTGAACATGCAGATCAAGAAATGGGAGCAATGAATAGGTAAGAACCATTTAAACAGAAAGGAGCAGGAGTGGGCAGTGATTTAATGGAAATGTGAATAAGGACACAGTCCAGTATTGAAAAATAAGATCGGAGGAATGGCAGGAAAGAAAAGTGTAAGTGTAAGGATGTGCAGGTCTTCAGATTTTAAGTGCTGAAGAAAGAAGCCTTAGGAATTATGTACTGTTTAACTTTGCATGAGTGTTCACAAACAGTTTTTATTTCAGGAAGAATAGAATAGTCTTGCATTTAAGCACTTGTCAACATACATAGATTTGGTGAGGAGTTTTAAGGAAGATCAGTGGTAGAGAAGTAAAATCTAGTTTCTAGTGGAATTCAAACTTCCTAAAGCAGGAGTGGGGAGATCCTTTGGTTAGTTTAGACAGACCCGAAACTCTTACCCACCCACCCCCAAAGAAAATCACTTACAAGTCAAGAGATTAAATATAACTTAAATCTAAATACTTCTGCTCAATCTAGAAAGCATTGCATTTGAACATTATTATTCAAAGTTACCCTTCTAGGGGTACTTGGGTGGCTCAGTCAGTTAAGCACCTGCCTTTGGCTCAGGTCATGATCCCAGGGTCCTGGGATCGAGCCCCGCATCAGGCTCCCTGCTTGGTGGGGAGCCTGCTTCTCCCTTTTCCTCTGCCTGCTGCTCTGCCTACTTGTGCTCTTTCTCTGTGTGTGTGTGTGTCAAATAAATAAATAAAATCTTAAAAAAAAAAACTTTGGGGCGCCAGGGTGGCTCAGTCAGTTAAGCGGTTGCCTTCAGCTCCAGTCCTGGTCCCAGAGTCCTGGGATTGAGCTCCACATCAGGCTCCCTGATCAGCGGGGAGCCTGCTTCTCCCTCTGCCCCTCTGCTCCCCCTGCTTGTGCTTGCTCCCCACCCCGTGTCAAATAAATAAAATATATTTTTTTAAAGTTACCCTTCTAAAATGATTTTTTAAGTTTTAGCTCTATTCAGCTACTCTAAATGTGTGTGCTGGGCCCTTGCTTCTGCTTCCAGAGTTCACTGAACTTCCACCTTGATGTTACATCCTAGTCTGCAAACTGATGCCTCTCATGGGGTGGTCTATAAGATAAGTAACTAGGTTTTCAGCTCAATCTCATTTTGTTTCTAACTTTTAAGTTCAGAAGTTAAATTGTGAGAACCTCAAGAACATAGTCTTTCTTAAGTAAAATGAAAAAATTACATGTGAAAATACTATTTTTTATTAAATCTAGGGATGATTTTCAGAATTCTTTTATGTAAAAAAAAATTATTTTATGTGACTATATTGTTACTCATAACCTGCAATAGTACCACGTAGACATTAAGAGTCAAGCTGCTATGGTTTATTATCACTGATCTGGGAGAATAATGGCACTGTTTGATTTCTTAAGGGAAAATCACATTGTAGACTAAAACCTATAGAAAAATTGACATAAGTCATCCCCTTTATCCTAATGGAATTTGGGCCTTTTGTCCCCCTTTATTGTCAACCTCTGTGTCATATAGCATAAACAGATCCTTATTGTTAGTCCTGCATCCAAGCTGGAATTCATAAGGCTTCTGTTTCTTCAGTCATTTTAGAAGCCACAGTTTGAATAGCTGCCCATTAAGTTTTTTCATTCACCAAGCCTTCTGAAGATGACTTTTCTGGCCACTGCTTCTGACTCCATTCTTTGTGGCATCCTGGGTATGTCATTCCTCTTATTTGGGCTTCAGTTTCTCTACCTTGCTGGGTCTTGCTGGATCCACAACCAGCTCCAGGCCATTCTTCAGGGGGCCACTTTTTTGCCTTGGTTCTACAGGGCCCTGGACTCTTCACCTATGGTTTTTCTCGTGTGTATGTGTGTGTGTGTGTGTGTGTTTTAAGATTTTATTTATTTATTTGACAGAGAAAGAGAGCACAAGCAGGGGGAGCAGCAGGCAGAGGAAGAAGCAGCCTCCCTGCTCAGCAAGGAGCCCGATGCGGGGCTCGATCCCAGGACCCTGGGATCATGACCTGAGTTGAAGGCGGACGCTTAAACTGACTGAGACACCCAGGCATCCCTAGCATTTCCTTTTAGTATGAATGTTAGTAACAAAATCACAGCAGTATTAGCAATACTAGTACTTGTGAATTTCATTGATAGAAATCACAGGTCATTTCCTATCACACTATAGTTGTTGTGGACATGTTGATATAGTTTGCACCCTTTACCACTAGACCTTGTTATTTAATGTGTTAATAAAGAAACACATTGTGATGTAAATTTTTAATATTTTGATAACTATTTTGGTATAATAGGTTTCCTTTATAAAGCTCTTTTTAAAAAAGATTTATTTATCTGTTTTGGGGTTGGGCAGAGGGAGAGGGAGAATCTTAAGCAGACTCTTGCTGAGTGCAAAGCCCAGTGTGGGGCCTATCTCATGACCCTGAGATTGTGACCTGAGCCAAAGTCAAGAGTCTGATGCTTAACTGACTGAGCCACGCAGGCATCCTAGGTTTCCTTTGTAAACCGATGTGATATCCTCTGTAATTATTTAATGCATTTAAAAACATTCTGACAAGAGGTCTCCAGGCTTTTCCATACTGCCAAAGGAATCCAGGTACAAAGAAAGATTAAGAAGCCCTGCTTTAATAAAAATAATTACTATTAGTAATGGATTATAAACAATTGAATAAGAGTCTATGAGTCCACACTGAAATAAATAAGTAAATAATCATTATATAAATGTAGGAAAATTGAAAGCTTTTCCTATTAGTAGGATGACAACTAATAAATATAAATGGAATGATAGAGGAAGAAACTCATTCATAGATGCTAAAACTGGTGGGTGAAAGTTTGATGAGGAACAGGATATTTACATTCCAAAGTATCTCTCCATAAACTACTTAATAGTTATAAAGGGGAAATAGTGGAGGAACCTCTTGAACGCCACCTTAACCAAGTCATCAAGCTTACATCACAGATATTGGGACAAACTGACTTTATGTATCTCTTAATAAGAAGCAATGAGGACACAACATCACTTCACTGGTAATCCTGCCAAAAATGTACAAACTGAATCTAAGCATGAGGAAATGTCAGACAAACCCAAATTCAGAGCCATTTTACAAAATAACTGGTCTGTACTCTTCAAAAATGTCAAGGTCAGGAAACAAAAAGAAAGTCTGAGGAACTGGTCCAGATTAAAAGAGGCAAAAGAGACATGACAACTAAATGCAATGTGTGACCTTAGATTGGATCCTGGACTAGGAAAAAAAAAAACCTTAAATAATGTTTTTAGGACAGCTGACAAAATTTAACATGGATTGTGAATCAGATAATAGTATTGTATCAATGTTAAATGTCCTAATTTTTATATCTATACTGTAACTACATAAGAGAATGGCCTTGTTCTTAATAAATAACACACTGAAATATTTAGGAGTAAAAGAGTATGATGTCTCTAAGTTTCAAATGGTTCAGAAAAAAATACATATATTTATGTCTATATGTAAAGATAGACTAATAAAGCAAATGAAGCAAATGTAAATAAAATTTGATTTGGATAAAGGACAGGGAGTTCCTTCTACTATTCTTCAAATTTTCTGTCCGTTTGGAATTATATTGCTTTAGATCAATTGCTCTACTTCCTCACTTTGAAGAGGTGAAAATTCAGATTTTGGAAGGTGAAGACTTGCTCAAGATCATACAACAAGTTAGTGACAAGAGTTAGGGGCAAAACTCAGATCTCCAGATGTCAGTCTGCTTTTTACAACACCAACTGAATCCTTTGGTGTTTGTGTTTGGATGACAAAAATTGAGCCACCCCTTTTTACTTCTCTTTTTAGTGTCTTGGTTCCTTAGAGCTAGTTCCTTCTACTAGAGAACCACAGTATCATAAGTAAATGCCTCTTTCAGTTCCTTCATTATTAGGCAAGGATCAATTTGAAGTTTTTGAGCTGTACGGTTGGGACACCCCTTTACTCTTGTAGGTTCAATATCTTTCTTACTGCCAACCTTTTCTGTAAATGATTGGTTTCTTTTATATGGCATTATTTGTACCCCTTCTCCTATAGAGTGATGGCGTATTACTGTTTAAACTCCTTTCCATAGGCCACTCCATTTCAAGGTCTCTTCAATACTGTGTACTCTAAAGAAAATTGTATATTTTCATTTTTGCGATTCTATGAGTCAGTTTTCTTGTAGAAAATTAAGGCATAATATACTGGGACAAAAAGGGGATATAGCATCTTAGAATTATAGTCTTAAGGAGAGTAATTGAACTACAATAATAGATGGTGGGGGGCATTTAATAATTCTACTAGTTACTGAGTAATATCAGCTTTATCAAAATATTAAGGACTCAAATCTGTTGTTTTCTATGTAAATCACAGTAAATCAGTTAATTACCATCAATACAAAGACTCCTTGTCTCCAAATGGGATAATGGAAAATATGAAGTTGAACCATATGAAATTGCCATTTTTGTAACAACTGACTATCAGCACTTTTATATGGCTCAACCTAATAGCAGTGAGCACATTATTAGGTTTATTTTAGGTTATTAAATTAAGTTATTTTCTCTTTTCTTACAGCATTGGTAGAAAAAGAGATTGGAGATAGTTCATGTAGTATCTGCTCTTGACTCTTCAGCTTCTCAGTTTCTTTTCCTACCCTGGCTGTTCCTGTCCGCACACTCTGTGAGATTCTTGCTGGGCTTTAGATTCCTCCAAATTTCCATCTTGGCTTATATTACTTTCCACCACTTGGGAGACTTCCATCAATTCTTAGAAAGTTAGAGATGGAATATCAGAGGCAGTTTGTTCAACCTCCTTATACTTCAGATGAGGAAACAAAAGCTAGCATCATAAAGCTGATATCTGAGAGGTGTGGCAAGAATGCAATATCCTGACTCCCAGTACACTGATCTTTCTATCTCAGCACCCATGTTCTATCTGGATCTTATATTTCCTGCAGCTCAACTGTATGGACTTGTGTCTATCTGTCAATGTCTTTCTCTTTCCCACCCTTATCTTTTACTTAGTTCTCAATTCTCCTCAATCACCTGGATCTTCCTTATTTTCTCAGTTTTGCCTTTTTACCATTCCAGAGCAGACTTTGCTAATGCATTCTTTCATCTTTGCCATTGGTGAAAGGTGAAGAAATAGTTGTATTCCATGATCTTTACTTCCTGGGGTGATACCATGGGGGACTAGCTGGGATAATTTTAAGATAATGAAAGATACTCTTGTATATTTGTGTATCTTCAGTGCATTATTTTATACTTACACAATATTTTGAAAATGATTTAAGAAAAAATAGTGGTTGATAATATCTGTCTCTATAATAAAAAATTCCATAGTCCAATGGAAACAATTGAAAGTAATTAGAATATTATTATTTAATGAATGAGTGATCTTTTGTTAAGCCCCAGAGAGTAGAGTCTTGAATTGCCTTTAACTCTGCTGAAAATATACCATATCCTTATTTTCTAAAATATCGAATTGTTTATTTGAAAAGACCTTTGGGAACCATGTTCAGAGGAACAGAGTAAAATATCAAGAAAAAAATTGCCATGAGGGAAGTGAAAGACTAAGGTAATGAACAAGTCTTGGGGACCTAGTAGTAATGTAGCCATTTTTTTAAAAATTTCCTTAAGTAATCTCTAAAACCAATGTGGGGTTTGAACTCATGACCCTGAAATAAGAGTCACATGCTCTACCAAATGAGCCAGTCAGGCTCCCTAATGTAGCAATTTTTAAAGGGAAGGGGAAAGGCAACAATAATTTTTTTTTTGTAGATTTTATTTATTTATTCATGAGAGACAGAGAGAGAGAGAGAGAGGCAGAGGGAGAAGCAGACTTCCCGTGGAGCAGGGAGCCCAATGCGGGACTCGATCCCAGGACTCCAGGATCATGACCTGAGCCGAAGGCAGACGCTCAACCATCTGAGCCACCCAGGCGCCCAGCAATAATAATTTCTTATAATTTATATATTTTTAAGATAATTCAGCTAGAAACTCAGCCACTAAGTAGCAAAACTTGGCAGTGAATGTTTGGTATATGAATCTGGTACCTTGAAGAGTATCTCAGATTTTTTCTACCTTTAAAGACTTAGCTGTTGATAAGAAGTTCCCTATAAACACCTTATTTTGTCAGCATTTGCATCTGTGCAGCCCAGGAATTTGGTTTTGTGTGCTTTACCTGCTTGAGGACAAATTGACCTTCTATGGGTAAGATGTGTGGTATGCAAGATGCTACTTCAGCAGGGAATTTGGATAAGCACTGACTGATGGATGTAAGAAGTCAATGGAGACTTTGTTTTAAGGCCAGTGTTTGTATTTTCTTCCTTCTGCCATGTAGCTTTTCTAGAAAGAGTCTTTGGTTTTCTTTTATTAGTTAATCTCCCACTCCCATCCCCAAACCCACCTCCATCCTCATCTCCCCACCATCTTTTTATGTGTAAACCAAACCTTTGTTGAAAGCAACTTATGGCAAAGTTGTACAATTTTCTTTGGAAAATAAAAAATGGATACATATATGAATATCTCTGGTCTCTTTTCTTTTTCAAGCTTTAATCATTCTGTTCTTCATAGACCTGATTTGAAAAAAACAAAGAGAAAGGACTGTTCATCTGTGGTAAATGGTGTTACCATCAATAATTCTAAATGGGTTTTTAGACACTTAATGATTCTGTCTAATAAAGTAACAACCCTTAATTTCCTAATTTTATCACCTACGAACTTGCAGAGTTTTCTCCAACTATCAGTTGTTCCTGTTAGATAGCCAGAGCTGAAAAGCTGTAGTATTTATTTCAGGGTTCTTTCACAATTATATAGTGAAACCGAGATGTGACAAACAGATTGTTTACTGGGTGCTTTATCAAATATAAAGGAATCAGTTGCCTATTACTCATGCCTCCATTCTGCAGGTATTTCCTATGAATACAGTGGGCAATACATTTAAAATTTTTTCACTTTAGCTTATTTTACTAATAGTTATTATCTTTAATTTGTTGAATTTGCTCCAAGACTCTAGGAAAAAAGCGCCTTACTGATAAACTTTAAAGAATGACACTGTTGATGACTACCCTTTCAGAATTCTTCTTGCCTAAAGGGTTTAGCTGATAAACTTGACTTAGTCAAGAAGCTACCTAGATCCATTCTACTTATTCAGAACTTATTCAGAATTCAGGCCAATCTCTTAAAATTTTTTTTAAATGTCTTCATCTTCACAAAAATTTTCTAATAAGATGGCCAAGATGATCTTTTCTTCTCTTTTAGCTACCCATTAACACATTATACATACCAGTTTATCAAGCCAGCTGGATTCTTTGAGATATTACTAGGTGTTCAGAGTGAAATAAATTAAGTAAACACCAAACATTATATCCCTCTCTTGAATATATTTATAATTCACATTATGAATATATTATGAATGAATATTAAAGTCTCTGAGAAGGTCTACAATAAAAGAAATCTGCTTAATTTTGTTTAGTCCATTGTACTTAGTAAATGCTTTCTAAATTGCAAGTTGTAATTCAAACGTCACTTTCTGGGGCACCTGGGTGGCTCAGATGGTTAAGCGTCTGCCTTCGGCTCAGGTCATGATCCTGGGGTCCTGGGATTGAGTCCCATATCTGGCTCCCTGCTCAGCGGGGAGCCTGCTTCTCCCTCTGCCTCTGCCTCTCTCTCTCTCTCTCTGTCTCTCATGAGTAAATAAATTAAAAAAAACCAAAAACAACAAATGTCACTTTCTGCATGAAGACTTTAATGATTCCCTCAGGCTGTATCCAGTGTGTCCACCACTGAATTCACATAGCTCAGAGTTACATTATATAGTGCTATAAAAATTTAGTTTCTATTAATATTATGATGTAATCTTTTGATTGTAAGCAACAGAAAACTCATTTCAAACTCGCTTAAACAATTAAGGGAATTTACTAGTCATTAACTGAAAACTCAGGCAAAGTTTGGTCCTCAGTATTGAGGCTCCATGATATTACCAAAGACCTGGTTTCTTTCCATTTCTTTTTCAAAATATTTGATTTTCTAAAATTTGCTCAATATGGCTCAATATGCTCAATCTCAATAAGGCTGTAGCAGTTTCTAGGAGGGCTATATGTCTTCCCTCATCTCTAGTAGTAAAAGAACTTCTCTCAAGGGAGCTACTTCAGAATAACAAGGAAGCATCTTTCCCAGAAGCCCCAGCAAAGATCTTTTCATATCTCATTGGCTTGAGTGAAGGTCACTCACCTGTCACTGAACTAATTAATGTCCATGGAGATAGGATGTGCTAGCCTTAGGTCAAAAAGGTCTACCCTGGATTTCAGTGTGAAGTCAGATTCCTTGGAAGCTTCCTTGTGTTATTACATATAAGAGAATATGGGTACTTTTACTAGTAGGAAGGAGGAATAGGTGCTGGGAAGCCAAAACCAATAAAAATCACTACATGATGCTTATTACTTCTGTGTCAATAAATTGATACACATTAATTCATACATAATTAGTACATTAATTAATCATTCCATATTAATTAACTTTGCTCATACAAAAACTTGTACACAAATGTTCATGGCAGCAATATTCATAATAGCCTAAAAGTGGAAACAATCCAAGTGTCTGTCAATTGATAAATGGATAAACGAAATGTGGTATAACATTTAATGGGGGATGCCTGGCTGGCTCAGTCAGAGAGCATGCAACTCTTGATCTCAGGGTCATGAGTCTGAGCCCCGCATTGGGTGTAGAGATTATTTGAATAAATAAATAAAACTTAAAAAACTGCAGTGGGGGGGCACCTGGGTGGCTCAAGTCCGTTGAGCGTCTGCCTTCGGCTCAGGTCATGATCAAGCCCCATGTCGGGCTCCCTGCTCAGCGGGAGCCTGCTTCTCCCTCTCCCTCTGCCCCTCTGCTCATGCTCTCTCTCTCTCTCTCAAATAAATAAATAAAATCTTTCCAAAAAAATGCAATGGAATATTTATTTGTTTAGAAATAAAAAAGAATGAACTCCTGAAACTTGCTACAACATGGATGAAACTTGAAAACATTATGTTAAATGTAAGAAGCCAGTCTAAAAAGGCTACATATTGTATGATTCCATTTATATGAAATGTACAGAGTAGGAAAATTCAGAGACAGAAACTAGATTAGTGGCCACAACAGGCTAGGAGGAGGTAGAAATGGGATGTGGTTGCTAAGAAGATACAAGGTTTTCTTTGGGGGTGATGAAAATGCTCTGAAATTAGATAACAATGATGCTTGCACAACTTTGTGAATATATTCAAAACTACTAAATTATACACTTTAAATTTATTTTTTAATTTTTTTAAGATTTTATTTTTTAAGTAATCTCTTCACCTAACATAGGGCTTGAACTAACAACCCCAAGATCAGGGGTCACATGCCCCACTGACTAAGTCAGCCAGGGACACCCTACACTTTAAATTTAAATGGTAAATTTTATGGTACATGAATTATGTTAGTTCAAAAAAATAATACACATATACCTTGAAATTAGGAGCTCATTTTCACCTTTTATTTTTAAATCCTCCCACCCCATGGCAACCTAGTGCCTTACACATAGCAGGTGCTCAAAAATATATGAATGAGGGGCGCCTGGGTAGCTCAGTTGGTTAAGCATCTGACTCTTGATTTCAGCTCAGGTCCTGATCTCAGGGTCTTCAGGCTCTGTGCTCAGCAGGGAGTCTGCTTCTCTCCCTCTCCCTATGCCTCTCCCCCTGCTACCTCTCTTCTTCTTGCTCAAATAAATAAATAAATCTTTAAAAATATATATTTAAACGAATGAGTGGAAAATTAAATTGAAATAATTGATTATATTTTTATCATTAGGATCCAGAAAGACATTTATCTAATTCTCTTCTTAAATTAGCAACGTGTATGAATGCAGATCAACATCCTTGGTTTATTTTGTTATTCGTCACTTGTACAGATGCCATTTGGTCATGTATCATTACAGAATTGAGCCAATTAGTCCATGTTTTCCGAATTTCCACAGTATTTATTTTCCTGACTTATAACAATTGCTTTCACTTTATTTTCAACTTTGAGAGCGAAGAGTTTAACTGGAGCTCTGAATTTGTTTTGTCTCAGTACTGCTTATAGTATTTGTATTATTTCTTAAAGCTTTTACCTTAGGTTTGTGTTTCTTCTCCAGAGGGCTTTAATCATATTAGCACCTTTTAAGTTAATGGTCTCTGTGTTTATATCCACAAAGGCAGGATGGGAAGGAACCTATGTGTGCAGGTAAATCATTAGTAATGCAAATGACCATGAATCTGAAGAAGAGGAAGGTCAGAAATAAATTTATCTTCTAAGTTCGTCCTGGCTTTATTTAAACTGGCCACCCCACCTCCTTGCCACCGCAGATTATAAGTAAGATATAGAGCCTGCATAGCTCTGTCATTCAGAAACGTTATTATTATTATTTTTTAAAGATTTTATTTATTTGACAGAGAGAGAGAGACAGCCAGAGAGGGAATACAAACAGGGGGAGCGGGAGAGGGAGAAGCAGGGGCCCAACATGGGGCTCAATTCCAGGACCCTGGGATCATGATCTGAGCCGAAGACAGATGCTTAACCACTGAGCCACACAGGCGCCCCATTCAGAAACATTAGCTACTTTTCATAGCCCTTCCATCTTGAGGGTTCGGTGGGGCATATAAGGCAGCAGATGCTGCTAGTGTTGATTTGAAATTTCTAAGAAACTTTCTGAAATAACTGTCCTTGTACCATAAATGCTGCTTTTAAGAGATGACAGCTCCAGTATGGCCAGTGAATCTTTATTCTGAGCTAGAGAAGTACTCTTTTATTCTTCTTTCCTAACTTTTAACTTTTTACAAATTTCAATTCTACATAGAAATGGAAAGAATAATGCAGTGACCATGCCATATACCCTTCATCTAAATTTATCAATGTTAACATTAATATTTTGCCTTGTTTGTTACATACGTGTATGTATATATCTTTAAAATACACACATATATACTTTAAAAATATTTTAAGATCCTTTCAAAAAGGGGCGCCTGGGTGGCTCAGTTGGTTAAGTGTCTGCCTTCGGCTCAGGTCATGATCCCAGTGTCCTGGGATCTATCCTTACGTCGGGCTCCCTGCTCAGCGGGGAGCCTGCTTCTCCCTCTCCCTCTGCTGCTCCCCCTGCTTGTGCTTGCGCTCTCTCTCTCTGTGTCAAATAAATAAGTAAAATCTTAAAAAAAAAAAAAAAAGATCCTTTCAAAAAGTAAACTGCAAGTTGCAGGCATTATGGCATTTTCTTAAATGTGCTAAATATTTTAGCCTGTATTGCCTAAATAAAAATAGATACATGTTCTTACTGTATTTGTTTCTTGTGGCTGCTGTAACAAATCACCACAAACTTGGTGGTTTAAAACAAAAGAAATGTGTTCTTTCACAGTCTGGAGGTCAGAAGTCCAAAATCAAGGTGTTGGCAGGGCCACACTTCCCCTGGAGGCTCTATGGGAGAATCCTTTGCCTCTTCCAGCTTTTGGTGGCTGTCTGTATTCCTTGACTTGTGGTCACATCATTCCAATCTCTGCCTCTGTGGTCATGTTGCCTCTTCTTCTCCGTCTCCTCTATATGTCTCTCTTTTTTAAAAAAAAGAAGGTGAAGGTGATTGCTAATGAGTGGCCTATCTAGCCATTGCCCTCCTAATCTTTCTCAAAAAGATCTTCAAAAGGTGTCTTCTTGGTACTCACAAGGATTTTTCCGTTTCTCCCTTGTAGTGCAACTGTTAGAACTGGTTGATAGGGGTCCCTGAGGGATGTTCTGAATTTGTTAGAAATTGCTATGACTCCTTATTAAACTTGATGTATGCTTTAGGTCTCTGATTTTCAGAGAAGTTACAGAACTGTGTAGATATAAAGCTGTGTGTTTCTTTTGCTACATTTGACCAGTTGTGTGATCAGCGAAAGTCCTTTGTATAAAGAAAGAATGAAAAATTAGAAGGAAGAAGAAAGAAATGGAGGGGGATGGTTGTGGGAGTGAAGAGGGAGATGGGCAATGTGCAAAGTAGCTATAAAGCTAACTAATGAGTTTGAAGCCTTGTCTTCCAAACATGAAAACAAAGAAAATGAGTCAGAATCTGAGAGTACCAAATCTAGTAAAGTAAAAAAAATTAGGAAATTGCCTCTAAAATTATATCATTGTCTACTCTCTCTCAAAACATACCTGTATTATTTATTCCTAGCAGGAAAAGGAAAAAGGTTTTTGTAAGTATTAAGTAAGGTCTAGTGAATTACAAACCACTGAACTAAGTTATTTTTTGGAGTTGGAATTTTATAGAATCATAGGACATAAGATCTGAGGAAACTTAGAAAAAAGCTGTTCTTTACTCACATTCATTCATTTCTCAACAAATATTTGTTGAATGTGTCTGGCACAATGTCAAGTCACATCAGCAAAATAATAATAATAATAATAATAATAATAATAATAGTAATAATTCTTATCCTTCAGTATAGAATAATTGTTATGAAAAGATTTATGCACATTACAAAGAGCATATAGGAGAGGTGTCTTTTTGTTTGTTTTTGCTTGCTTGTTTTTGAGATAAGACATTCTTATTTGAGTTAAGTCTTGAAAAAGAAATAGGAGTTTCCCTAGTGAACAGAGGGGAACAAATCCTGGCTGAGGAGACAGCACATGAAAAAGCACAGGAATATGATATAGGAGGGTACATTTAGAGAACAGCAAGTAATTTGGTATATTAGAGATGCCAATCATTTTTTCTATGCTCATATCCCCTTCTTAGGAACCTGCCCTTCTCAAAGCTATTGAATGCTCTGTATATTAAATGACCTTAGACCCTTGGCCACAAGAGTAGGAATGGGCCCTTGACTGGAGCTAATGAGATTTTCTCTTGCAGAAATAAAGTAAACTGAATGGACTTTCATTGTTAGTAATGATAGATTATGTAATTCAACTCAACCCTCCTACTGAAGACAGCTAAACAAACTGGATGAAACATAAAAAGCATCTAATAACTAAGAAGATAGTGAGGAATTACTGGGCCAAGATTTTGGGTAGGTAAGGAATTTGGAGAGATGAGCCTGACACTCATGCTCCTTTTGTCTGGAAGCATTCACTACCTTTACTAATTCAGAAGAAGTGATTGTCAAACTAAGCTGCACTTTTGGCAGTGTTGAGAGCTGATGGGGACAAAAGTTGGAGTCCAGGGCCCATAAAGGGTGATGACCCTGACATATCACCCTCTTTGACCAGGCCTTTAAAATGCTGCACTATAGGTATAAGGGAACCCCAAAAGTAAACTAACCCTCATACAGACTTCAGGCTGACTTCATGTCATCTAAGTGGTCCAGAAAAATCTCAGGGTCTGACTTGTATTAGATTGGCCCTAATTCCTAGTAGCAAGAGTATATAAAAATCCTCTTTGAAGGAAAATATTATCATCCTCAGCCTAAAATTATTTATATAAAAAATTGTTTTTTCAAATACAGTGTCCAGCACAAAGATAACCAGACACACAAGGAGACAAGACACCATGAGTAAGGAGGAGAAATAACAGATAATGGAAACAGACCCACAGGGATTCTGTATGTTGCAATCACTGGACACAAACTAAAACAACTCTGTGTACTATGTTCAAGGAGATAAAAGCCAAAACTTGGCAGACAACTAGAAACTATTAAAAGTGATATAAAAGGGGTGCCTGGGTGGTTCAGCTGGTTAAGCTGCCAAATCTTGATTTCTACTCAGGTCATAATCTCAGGGTCCTGGGATCAAGCCCTGTACTGGACTCTGCACTCAGCAGGGAGTCTGCTTTAGGATTCTCTCTCTCCCTCTGCCTTTCCCTCTACTCACTCACACTCTCTCTCTCTTTCTAATATAAATAAATCTTTAAAAACAAATAAATAGGGGCACCTGGGTGGCTCAGTCAGTTAAGTGGCTGCCTTCGGCTCAGGTCATGATCCCAGGGTCCTGGGATCGAGCCATGTCAGGCTCCCTGCTCAGCGGGGGGCCTGCTTCTCCCTCTCCCTCTGCCTGTAGCTCTCCCTGCTTGTGCTCTCTCTCTCTGTCAAATAAATAAATAAAATATTTTTAAAAAAAGAATGGAAGGGACAAAAACTATTTTTAAATGGGTTAAAGAGAGAATGGAGATGAGAAAGTAGAACAAGCAAATAGAGACAAATGCTTTGAGTAGTTTTGTAAAGAAATAGGATGATAGGAGGAGGTGGGACAGGGAAAACTTTAAAAAATATTTTAAAATAAAAACAAAATTTTCAATAGATTACATTACTTGGTACAAAATGATATACAGTGAAAATCTCACTCCCATACCTTTCCCTCAGTCACAATGTTTTTCCTCCCTCATTTCAATGTTTCTAGTCTCTTACAAATCCTTCTGGAAATACTCTATATACAAGCAGATATTTACATATATATGTATATATATTCTTCTATCCTCCTTCCTTTTATACAAATATACAAATGGTAGCTCACTGTACATACTGTTTCTACCCCTTGCTTTCCTACTTACCAATGTATCTTGAAGGTTGTTCTATATAGGTATATAAAAAGGTCTTCTGCTTTCTTTATGGTTGCATTATGTTATTATATAATAATTTATTTATTCAATCCCCTAGTGATCCTTACTGATGAATACTTAGGTGGTTTCCAATCTTTTGTTATTACAAATAAAGCTGCAATGAATAATTTTATACATAGGTCTTTCACATGTGTGGAAATATATTATCTGTAGGATAAAATTTCTTAGACTTGCTGAGTCAAAGGGTAAGTACATTTGTGAGTTTGATATATATGGTGCCAAATGTTTCTATATAATTTGTACCAGTGTATTTCCTACCAGCAATGATGAGAATACCTGTTTCCCCATGCAGTGTATTATCAAATTTTTTTTATCTTTGCCAATCTAGTAAGTGAAAATGGTTTCTTATACCTTTAATTTGCATTCTTTTATTTTGAGTGAGGTTGAATATATTTTCAAAAGTTTAAAAGCTATTTGTATTTCTTTGAATTGTCTCTTCCTCCCTTTTGTTCATTCTTCTAATGAGTCATTGGTCTTTTTCTTACTCATCTGTAGGAGCTCTTAATATATCAGGCACATTAGCCCTCTGTGATATGAGTTGTAGATATGTCTTTTCACTTTATTTATGTTTTTCTCTCCAGAAATTTTAAATTTTTACATAGTTGAATTATCTGAGTTTTGTATCATACTTTAAAAACCTTCCCCACTCCAAAAGTGTTTTTTAAAAATTCCGACAAGAGTTTTTTTAAGTATGGGGAGGTGATACTAGAGCATGTTTACATGTTTTCAATAGAAAGGGAAGAATCAATGATGCAGGAGAGATTAGGGAAAATTTCGCTAGCAAAGCCCATGACTGGGCTAAAGGGGATGGGACACAGAGCTTAAGTGGGTTGATTGGCTTTTTTTTTTAAGATATATATTTTTAAGGATTTTATTTATTTATTTGACAGAGAGAGACACAGTGAGAGAGGGAATACAAGCAGGGGGGCGTGAGAGAGGGGGAAGCAGGCTTCCTGCTGAGCAGGAAGCCAGATGCAGGGCTCCATCCCAGGGTCCTGGGATCATGACCTGAGCTGAGGGCAGACGCTTAACGACTGAGCCACCCAGGCGCCCCAGTTGATTGGCCTTTAATAGGAATAGGGACACTTTCCCTTTGTCACAGGAAAGAAGACAGAGAATATGAGTGCTGATAGAGATAGGATGGTTGATTTGGTGGTGAGAGGATGAGAAAGTTCCTGTCTGATTGCCTTTCTTTTCCCAGTAACATAGAAGGCAAATTTATTAGCTGAGTGCAAGGTAGGAAGGGGGCTTAAGGTTTAAGAAGAGATGAAGATTCAGAAGGTTTAGAAGCCTTGTTGGATTAGATGTTCTAACTTCTGTTCATTTCTGATCCCCTTGAACAAAAGATAATTTATTTAAAATTTTTTATTGACACTATGATTTGACCTGATGAAATGACTTGGTTTCTCTTCGAAAACTCCTTGGACAATGCTTCATATGATTAGATGTATATCGTATGGGTGATAATAGTACTAGTATCCTTTGTACCACTACTAGTTTACTAGTATGAGTGGTAGTAAATGACCATGCCAGTGTGCTGTGCCTGGGATCCTTCTGGGTGAGCTTGTCTTCAAGAGGTGTTTGGGTTCACTCTTTAGATGACAATTGAAAACTTCCCTACAAATAATTCATGTTCTATACTTACCACAAGCTGCTAAAACCTCAACAATTTAGGCTTCAGTTACTTGCCTTCCCTTTGTTCACCTGGCATTTCTATGTCTCTAAAGAGAGAATTTGATTGGGTTGACTTGCCACTATTCAGTACTGCGTGCTGCTTTGTCTTTTTTATTTTTTTATTTTTTTATTTTTTATTTTTTATTTTTTTAGATTTTATTTATTTATTTGAGAGAGAGAGAATGAGAGACAGAGAGCATGAGAGGGAGGAGGGTCAGAGGGAGAAGCAGACTCCCTGCTGAGCAGGGAGCCCGATGCGGGACTCGATCCAGGGACTCCAGGATCATGACCTGAGCCGAAGACAGTCGCTTAACCAACTGAGCCACCCGGGCGCCCTGCTTTGTCTTTTTTAAAAGATTTTATTTGGGGTGCTGGGATGGCTCAGTTGTTAAGCGTCTGCCTTCGGCTCAGGTCATATCCCAGGGGCCTGGGATCGAGCCCCATGTCGGGCTCCCTGCTCAGTGGGGAGTCTGCTTCTCCCTCTCCCTGCCACTCTGCCTACTTGTGTTCTCTCTTTATCTCTCTGTCAAATAAATAAATAAAATCTTAAAAAAATAAAATGCTACATCACTTTACATACCTACCAGCAATATATGAGGTTCCAGTTTCTTCATCCTCACCAACACTTGTTATTGTCTGCCTTTCTTTTTTTTTTTTTTAAAGATTTTATTTATTTATTTGACCCAGAGAGACATAGCGAGAGAGGGAACACAAACAGGGGGAGTGGGAGAGGGAGAAGCAGGCTTCCCCGTGGAGCAGGGAGCCCGATGTGGGGCTCGATCCCAGGACCCTGGGATCACGACCTGAGCCGAAGGCAGACGCTTAACGACTGAGCCACCCAGGCGCCCCGATTGTCTGCCTTTCTGATTATAGCCATCCTGATTGGTGTGATTTGATATCTCATTATGGTTTGTTTTTTGTTTCTAAATAGGCTCCATGCGCAATGCAGAGCCCAATGCAGGGCTTGAACTCATGACCCTGAGATCAAGACCTGAGCTGAGATCAAGAGTAGGCTGCCTAACCAACTGAGCCACCCAAGGCCCCTCATTATGGTTTTGATTTACATTTCTCTAGTGGCTAATGATGTTGGGCATCTATGCATGTGCTTAGTGGTCATTTACATATCTTACTTGGAGGAATGTCTATTCAAATCCTGTGTCCATTTGAAAAAAATTGGGTAACTTGTGTTTTTGTTGTTGAGTTCTAAGAGTTTTTAATGTATATTCTGTATACCAGTCCCTTATCAGATTTGTAAATATTTTCTCCCATGCTGTAGGTTGTCTTTTCACTTTCTTTTTTTTTTTTTTTAAGATTTTATTTATTTATTTATTTGACAGAGAGAGAGTGTGTACAAGCAGGGGGAGGGGCAGACAGAGGGAGAGAGAGAAGCAGATTCCCTGCTGAGCCAGGGAGCCTGATGCGGGCTCGATCCCAGGACCCCAGGACCATGACCTGAGCCGAAGGCAGACGCTCAACCGACTGAGCCACCCAGG
>NW_023270447.1:74289455-74416140 GCF_011800145.1 Mirounga leonina | reverse complement strand
CCTGGGTGGCTCAGTCGGTTGAGCGTCTGCCTTCGGCTCAGGTCATGATCCCAGGGTCTGGGATCAAGTTCCAAGTGGGGCTCCCTGCTCCGCAGGGAGTCTGCTTCTCCTTCTGCCCCTCCCCCCATTCGTCCTCACTCTCTCTCTCTCTCAAATAAATAAAATCTTTAAAAATTTTTATCTTAAAAATAATTAGATTATTTTAATACTTAAAGTAATCTCTACACCCAATGTGGAGCTCAAACTCACAACCTCAAGATCTAGAGCCTCAGACTCCTGTGACTGAACCAGCCAGGTTCCCAGTCTTTTCATTCTCTTGATGGTATCTATCATTTGCAGTAAAATGTTTAAAATCTTGATAAAGTCCAATTTGTCTACTTTTTCTTTTGTTGCTTTTCTACTCAATGTTTTAAATTCCTCTTCACTCAGTCTCTCTTGATTCTCCTCCAACCAAGCTTTTACCCATAATACTGCATCAAAATTGTTTTTGATCATGTCACCAGTAACCTCCATATTATTGATCCAATGGTCAGGACTCAGCCTTCATTTTTATTTGACACGGCTCTCACCCCTTCCTTCTTGAAATACTATGCTTTTTTCATTAGGCTTCCAGGATACTACACCCTCCTGGTTTTCAACTACCTCACTGGCTGCTCCATCTCAGTCTCCTTTGCTGCTTCTTCCTCATCTCTCTGACCTTTAAAGGTTGGAGTGCAGCAGGATGCAGACCTTGGATTTGTTATCTCTTCTCAACAGTCACTCTGTTGGCGATTTCATCTAGCCTGATGGCTTTATTTTTTTCTTTTAAGATTTTATTTATTTATTTGAGAGAGAGAGAAAGAGCACAAGTAGGGGGAGGGGCAGAGGCAGAGGGAGAAGCAGGCTCCTCAAGGAGCAGGGAGCCTGATGTGGGGATCGATCCCAGGGCCCTGGGATCATGACCTGAGCCAAAGGCAGATGCTTAACCCACTGAGCCACCCAGGCGCCCCTAGCCTGATGGCTTTATTTTATTTATTTTTTTTAAAGATTTTATTTATTTATTTGACAGAGAGAGAGGCAGCGAGAGAGGGAACACAAGCAGGGGGAGTGGGAGAGGGAGAAGCAGGCTTCCCGCCGAGCAGGGAGCCGGATGTGGGGCTTGATCCCAGGACCCTGAGCTCATGACCTGAGCCGAAGGCAGACGCTTAACGACTGAGCCACCCAGGTGCCCCTAGCCTGATGGCTTTAAATATCATCTGTATGGGATGCCTGGGTGGCTCAGTCAGTAACGCATCTGCCTTTGGGTCCTGGGTCAAGTCCCCACATTGAACTCCTTGCTCAGCAGGAAGCCTGCTTCTCCCTCTGCCTGCCACTCCCCCTGCTTGTGTGCTCTCTCTGACAAATAAATAAAATCTTAAAAAATATATATTATCTGTGTGCTAATAAATCCCTAACTTATCTCTGGCCCAAACTCTCTGCCTAAAACATTCTTCCCCCAGATATGTGCACTGCTCACTCCCTACTATGGACTAAATTGTGTCCCCCACCCAAATTCATATGTTGAAGCCCTAACCCCCAGTGTAACTATTTGGAGATAGGGCCTTTATGAAGGTAATTAAGGTTGAATGAGGTCATGAGGGTGGTGTTCTGATCTAATAGGATTAGTGTCCATGTAAGAAGAGATGACAGAGGGCTCTCTCTTGCTCTCTCTCTCCATGTGCAACACTCAGGAAAGGACATGTGAGAACACAACAAGAAGGCTACCGTCTGCAAGCCAGGGAGAGAGCTCTTATGAGAACCCAGCTATGCTGACACCCTGATCTCAGATTTCCAGCCTCCAGAACTGTTAGAAAATAAATGTCTGTTGTTTAAGCCCCACAATCTATAGTATTATGTTATGGCAGCCTGAGCCGATTTATAAACTCCCACACTCACTTCACATTTTTGCTTGATGTTTCCTTTTCACTGAGGTATTTCCTCATTGTCTTGTTTAAAGTTGCAACCTTGCCTAACCCTGGCATTCTCTTTCCCCCATTCCTGTTCTATTTTTCTTTTGAATCATCAGACACATATACTACCTATATTTTAATTATTTTTTTAAAGATTTTTTATTTATGGGGCGCCTGGGTGGCTCAGTCGTTGAGCGTCTGCCTTCGGCTCGGGTCATGGGTCCCGGGGTCCTGGGATCGAGCCCCGCATCGGGCTCCATGCTCTGTGGGAAGCCTGCTTCTCCCTCTCTCACTCCCACTGCTTGTGTTCCCTCTCTCACTGTGTCTCTCTCTGTCAAGTAAATAAATAAAATCTTTAAAAAAAAAAGATTTTTTATTTATTCATTTGAGAGAGAGAGAGAGAGAGAGAAAGCAAGAGCATGAGCGGGGGGAGGGGCAGAGGGAGAAGCAGGCTCCCTGCTCAGCAGGGAGCCCAATGCAGGACTCAGCCGTAGGACCCTAGGATCATGACCTGAGCCGAAGGCAGACGCTTAACTGACTGAGCAACCCAGGTGCCCCTATTTTAATTATTTTTTAATTATCTGTCTTCCACCACTAAAATGTAAGTTTTTAAGGGTAGAGTCTTTTGTTCACTTTGTTTACCTCTGTAACCCTAACACCTAAAACAGTACCAGGAAAATCATCAGCCTTTTTTTTTTTTTAAGATTTATTTACTTATTTGAGGGAGAGAGAGTGCATGCACATAAGCGGCTGGAGGGGCAAAGGGAGAGGGAGAGAGAATCTCAAGTAGACTCCCCACTGAGCATGGAGCCTGCTGTGGGCCTCAATCTCATAACCCTGAGATCATGACCTGAGACGAAATCAAGAGTTGGACGCTTAACTGACTGAGCCACCCAGTTGCCCCAATTGTAGGCCTTTAAAAAATGTATGTTGAATGAATGATTGCCATTGTAGCTTGAGAATATATGATGAAATGTGATATATTAAATTGGAACATAATGAAGTTGGCTACTTCTGTGAAAGTTATAATTCAGGCCTTCATGGTTACTTCTTAGGAATTGTTCATTAACAGCTTTGTCACTTTTATCTGTTAACAAAGCTCCTTCCCTCATGACCATTGCAATGAACAGCTCTTGGTGAGCAAGCCACAACTGGGGCTGAGATGCTCATTATATCAACATCATATAAACAGAGCCCAGTCCTAAAGCATCATGCTTGAATGTTCCATTTGAACACCAGTTATACGTTGGTGGCTCCTTCGACACTGTTAGGAGGTCCTCTTCAAAGCTGTGTGGTCTGGGGCGCCTGATGGCTCAGTCGTTAAGCATCTGTCTTCAGCTCAGGTCATGATCCCAGGGTCCTGGCATCGAGCCCCGCATTGCATCGGGCTCCCTGCTTGGCGGGAAGCCTGCTTCTCCTTCTCCCACTCCCCCTGCTTGTGTTCCTTCTCTCGCTGTTTCTCTCTCAAATAAATAAATAAAATCTTAAAAAAGAAAAAAAGAAAGACCTAAAAAAAAAAAAAAAAAAGCTGTGGTCCTTCGCTGGCATTACTGTGCTCTCCCCTTTGTGGCAATCTAAATGAAAGTGTTTCGGCATGGGAGTGCCCTCGAAGAATCAGCTTAAATGTCTTTGGTTCTTTACTAGGATCTCTGTTTCATGGTCATTATACTTTGGCCATTTAAGATAGATTTGTTTTTGTTATTGTTTTGTAGCAATTCTTTCTATATGGCATGAGAAGGCATCAACAGAAGGATCTCTAATGAAAGATATGACTTCATTATTTTAATGATGGAACTCTATAGATACATTAATATAAATAAGTTATATAGTAGCCACTGCAATAGGAACTGTAAGTAACAGGAGAAAATTAACTGATTCAACTCTCAGTCATCCCTAAATCAACTGATACTCTTGCTAGTTTTAATTAATGTGTATACTTATTATATAATTTGTATAAGCAGCTTAGTTGAAGTCAGGACAGATCATTGATATGTTCTGGTATAACATGTACTTTAGATGTACTTTTCCACTGAGAATGACTTTAATAGTTCTTTATAAATTTTCACAATAACATAAAATAAAAATTAATTTAATTTTAATTAAGTTTTTTTTTTTAAGTAAGCTCTATGCTCCACATGGGGTTGAACTCACAACCCTGAGTAGCATGTTCTACTGACAGAGCCAGCCAGGTGCCCCAAAAGAAAAATTAATTTTAAAAGTATCTGCTAACTTGTTGACACCCATAATAATGGTATTTATACCCATGACCATTCGTAAGTATTACTGTAAATACTATACAGTCTCAAGACATTTTGCTCTGGGCTTTACTATTGCATGTATCATGAATTATCCAAGTCATATTACCACTTGAACTTTCTAGTATTTTGAATGGCATTGTCTTTTAAGAGAGTCCTTCTAATTGCAGAATCTTGGTATCCTTGGATTTGCTGATTCAGCATAAACAGGGGTTGACTAGTCTGTAGATCCACATGTCTTATGAAATATCTATTTCCTGTGTTCTCCACCTGCTGAACTGGAACAGCGTTTGAAATAAAAGATGCTACTATCTTTGCTCTGATTTACTGTCTGAGTAGGACCTCTTATTTAAATCTGGTTTGGTCAAGAGGAATTATTTACAGGGTTTTATTTTTTATTTCAATATAACTGGTGATACTACAACAAAGCAAAGAATTCCCCAAAGTGCAATACTGAGTGATATGGCACAATTTCAAGTCTTGTACAGTATCATGGGAAGTCCAGCTTTAGTCATTCCACAAATTGATCACTTAATTTATCACTCAGCAAGCATTTATTGAATACCTTTGTAGGGGGCACTTGCAAATATTGGAAATATAATGTGATAACCTAAGGTCCTTGCCCTCCTGGAGCTCATAGATAGCTAACTCCTATTTGGTGTTAGAGGCACGTAAATGTTTTAATCCTATGTGAAAGATGATTTTTGGAAAGGCACCATAATAATATGTTTTAGGGACACAAAACATTGGGAGCAAATCACTCTTGGTTTTAAGATTCTTTATTTTGTTTGTTACTAGATATTTACAACAACAACAACAACAATAACAAGCATATTTGAATGCCTCCTGAATGCTGGGAATTATACTTAATGAAAAATTAGATGTGGTCTCTGCCCCAAAGAAAGAGACAGACAGACATTAAACAAGTATAGAGTTAGATATTTTAAATGCTAGAAGAAATGTTAACAAGGTGTTCTGAAAGACTATAGGGATTTTAGATAGAATGAAAGCCACTTAGCATATTGTATGTTATCTATTGCTGTATAACAAATAATTTTCCAAAACTAGCAGCTTAAGACAATAATAAACATTATCTCATTGGATTTCAGGAGAGTCTAAGTGTATAGCTCAGAATCTCTCATCAGTTTATAGTCAAAATGTCAGTTGAAACAACAGTCATCTGAGGCTTAACGGAGGAAGGAAAGATCCAATGCCAGGATGGCTCACTCACATGGCTGTTGGCAAGAAGCTTCATTTCTTTGTTCCATGGACCACTCCATACAGTTGCTTGTTCTCAAGACATAGTAGCTAATTTCCTCCAGAGAGAGTGATCCAAGAGAGAGCAAGGCAGAAGCCGCATGTCTTTTATGACTTGCCCCAGAAGTCATACACCTTTATTTCCACAGTATTTTATTGGTTACTAGATCGTCATGGTTCAGCATGGGAGGAGGTATCAGTACCAGGATGTAAGGATTACTAAGGGCGATCTCGGAGGCTGGCTACCACATATATAAATCTCCAAATGCAAACTTGCTGAAGAGCCTAACACAGCCATTTTATAAACAACATCTGTTCGTGTTACTAGGAGAAGTTCATATTCAATTGCCTATATCAGTAGAGGATTTGCAGGATCCTGTTTCCTACTTAATTAAGAACCCCACCACTTCCTACCTTTCTGCCCTACTTTTCCCATAAATGTTTACAGAGTACCTGTAATCATTAGGAGTTCCATTTTGCTCAGTTCAGAGAGATATAAAGCCAGAATACTTGCTCTCAAGGTGCTCATAGTCCGATGGAGGTAAACTTACAGTACAAATGTGATAATGGAGGCGTGAACAATTAGGTTGGAAAAGAAATATCTAAGTAGAGTAGGGAGTCAATAAATCATAGATCATGGGCCAAATCTAGCTCACTGCCTGTTTTTATAAATAAAGTTTTATTGCTGTACAGCCACTCCCATTTGTCTATTGTCTATGATTGCTTTTGCACTACAGTGGTAGAGTGAAATCATTAAGACTGAGTCATTAAGTGGCACTCTCATTGCTCTTGGCTTGTATAGCATAAAATATTTACTCTCTGATTCTTTACTGAAAATGTTTGCCAACCCCAGGCTAGAGGAATTAAAGACGGCTTCCCACACAGGTGACATTGGAGATGAGACTTGGAGGAGCCATAAAAGTACTTTTGCTGAAGAGAGCATCATGAGAAAAAGTATGAAGAGATATACCATAATACATTGGAGAGGAGTCTTTAATGGAGTAAGACTATACTAGGTTAACCCTCAATCACTGCAGCTTACAACTATAGGAACTGAAGGAACAAGATGCTAACAGGAAAATATGAGACATAACATAAACATGGCACCATAGCTCCCAGCCCACATCCTTACTTTCCCCTCCTCCTCACACAAAGATCCAAAGCAAAGCTTTGAAGGCTAAATTATTGACCTTAGTTAACTTTTAGTTCAACTGAGTTTTGACCACAAATGCATTTTGGCCCCAACTTTGATGGGGTAGAGCATCTGAAGAAAGGAGAAACCCTAGAATCCCGACCCTGTTTACCACATCGAAGATGAGATGTTTCACATCTTCTAGGCAAAAAGTAGTAGGTGTATGGAAGACCAAGTAACAGACAAAACTATAAATGTGAAAATCTGAAGGAAAAAAAAAGTCAAGGAAAAGAAACAAAACCCAACCTAAGGATGGAGTTGGCTAAAGAATCATGGAATAGGGGCGCCTGGTTGGCTCAGTTGTTAAGCGTCTGCCTTCGGCTCAGGTCATGATCCCAGGGTCCTGAGATCGAGCCCCGCATCAGGCTCCCTGCTCCGCGGGAAGCCTGCCTGTCCCTCTCCCTCTCCTCCTGCTTGTGTTCGCTCTCTTGCTGTGTCTCTCTCTGTCAAATAAATAAATTTAAAAAATCTTAAAAAAAAAAAAAGAATCATGGAATAGTATAGCTAACTGGGTAGAAGCAGTTTGCATAGAAAATCTAATACAGTAATATATATGTCATATATTACATAGCATAAACTAACCTAAAGCAGAAGCAGAAAATGGGAGAAAACATGAATTAACTGAGGCAAACCAGAATTGGTGTTTGTCACAATTAGTGGAATAAGGAAGAAAAACTAAAGAATTAAAAGCTTCAAAAAGCTGCTGTAAATATTAAATAAGAACTCAGAAAAGCACAATTCTTATTGTCATTTATTCATTAGAGGCCCAAGCCATCGGCTGATGGAACTTGTGAGCAGCTCCTATGATTTAAGTCATCTCATATATCTGCATGGAAGACCCTGTCCCCTTTAAACCAGATTGACCCATCTACATATCTTCCAGAAACAGGTATTTTAGAAAATTGCCCAAGATTTCTTCTTCTTCTTTTTTTAAGATTTACTTATTTATTTAAGTAATCTCCACACCCGAAGTGGGGCCTTGGACTCACAATCCTGAGATTGAGTCGTGTGTTCTTCCGACTGAACCAGCCAGGCACTCCGCCTAAGATTTCTTCTTACTCAACTATTTCTGTACTTGTTCTCACCAAAATCTCAACTCTATATTCCATCAACCCAATATTTGCCTTTGCACTCTGGATGGGGTGTTCATATCCCTGATAGCCTAATATTCAACCATTTGGCTTTCCTCAGGTGGCTTTAGATCTGCTCTTATGAAACCCAATAATGGCCTTTAAAAGATATGGCCTTCGGGGGCACCTGGGTGGCTCGGTTGTTAAGCGTCTGCCTTCGGCTCAGGTCATGATTCCAGGGTCCTGGGATCAAGCCCCACATCGGGTTCCCTGCTCAGCAGGAAGCCTGCTTTTCCCTCTCCCACTCCCTCTGCTTGTGTTCCCTCTCTCGCTGTCTCTCTCTCTGTCAAATAAGTAAATAAAATATTTTTAAAAATAATAAAAAAAATAAAAATAAAAATAAAAAAGATACGGCCTTTGGCTCAAGCTGGGCTAGTCCAAGTCATCCCCAACCCCTCTTCAGGGGGAGATTCTAGTGGCTGAAAAGAACCACTTCCACTTTATCTTCAAATAATAATTGCTGATTACAGACACAGCTGGTTGATTACATTTATTACCAATAGGTCCATGGTCAAGTTGACCACAATTACCAGAATATGTGCTGAATACCCTCTTACTACTTCACAAGCAATAGTATAAGGAAGGCAATTTGACTTAATAGAAAAGATGCAGACTTTGAGAGTAGCTTTCTAGGTCTGGGAATGAGGAGGGAGGTAGGTGAAGGTAGGGAGATGGGCATCCCTTGTCTTTAACCCTCATTCATCCAGGGGCATCCGGATCCCCTATTTCTCTTTTCCCTCAACACATGGGCATTTGAAGTTTTACTTGCCTGCTCCTGTTTGGCCACTGCTGATCCAGAGCAAGTTGGAACAGATGTGCCTGAGACTGAGTTTTGACCATGCAATGGAGGTGAAATCCTCATAAGAGAGGGAAAAGCAACAATATGAAAAGAACCCAAGTCCTTGATTGACCAGGTGGAACAGAGCTGCCTGCAGTCCAGAATCTTCCAGACTGTTATTTGACAAATAAATTTCTATTTTCTGTTTTTAAAAAGAAAAAAGAAAAGAGAATCCAGACTTTTGATTCAGGATTGGATTTGAATCTCAGCTCTTATACTTATTATTCCTATAACCCTGTTTAAGTCACTTAATGTCTGTTAGCTTTAGCATCCCACAAATGTAAATTAGGGTTGTTAACATATTTTGCAGAGATGTTCTAAGTAGAGGGAAGAAAATATGTACACCTGGCATATATTGGACACTCAATGTAAAATGGTAGCTGTAATATTTTTTAAATTGAGTATGTTGGTTTTATTTTTTTATTTTTAAAGATTTTATTTATTTATTTGAGAGAGAGAGAGAGTGCACAAGCAGGGGGAGCAGCCGAGGGAAAGGGAGAAGCAGGCTCTCTGCTGAGCAGTGAGCCCAGTGTGGGGCTCGATCCTGGGACTCTGGGATCATGACCTGAGTCGAAGGCAGAGGCTTAACAACTGAGCCACCTGGTGCCTGAGGACATTGGTTTTAACTTAAAACTACAACTCAGACATTTTTCCTATCAGAAAAAAGTATTGCATTTCGAAATCTCTCTGTAATCTATAAGAAGATCTTGAAATTTTATCAGGTTTCTAAGTTATTTAGGTTTTCTTTATCCCCATATCAGAAAGACTAATGGTTTCTAAATCAGAAATAAGGAGGAACTAAAAAGAACAGTTCAGAAACAAAAATAACTTTTTTTAAAAAGATTTTATTTATTTATTATTTAGAGAGCAGGAGCAGGGGGAGGGACCGAGGGAGGAGCAGACTCTCTGCTGAGCAGAGAGCCCGACATGGCACTCGATCCCAGGACTCTGGGATCGTGACCTGGGCTGAAGGCAGACGCCTAACCAACTGAGCCACCCAGGTGCCCCACAAAGAACTTTTGATGAAAAAAATCGTATCTGGCTGAATTGTGTTAGCAGAAAAGTATTGTGATAATACCTCAGTTTTCTACAGAAAGTAATTTATCTAACAATCTAGGGTATCTGTAGGGGAATTGAGAATATTGGAGCAAGTAAAAAGGAACATTGAACTGCCTTTGAAAAGCCAGTACTACTCACTTTTAGGAAAGACTCTCAGATTCAAAATCTATTTGCTCTCACTTTACACACAATGCTAATAAACTTGGTTATCTGGTTTCCTTGGACACAGATTAGGTAGAGGACTGTCAAAGCCAGGCACCCAGGAAGTAGTAAGAGGTACTATCTAATATCTTAACAAAATAGGGAGCAAAAAGCCAGAGAGAAAATTATTAGCAGGGAAGCAGCCTAAGTGTCCATTGATAGATGAATGGATAAAGATAAAGAAGATGTGTGTGTGTGTGTGTGTAATGGAATATTACTCAGCCATAAAAAGGAATGAAATCTTGCCATTTTCAACAATGGGTAGGTCTACAGAGTATAATGCTAAGTGAAATAAGTCAGTCAGAGAAAGACAAAACCGTATGATTTCACTCGTATGTGGAATTTAAGAAACAAAACAAATGAACAAAGAAAAAAAGAGATAAACCAAAAGCAGACTTTTTTTTTTTTAATTTTGTTTATTTGACAGAGAGAGACAACACAAGCAGAGAGAGTGGGAGAGGGAGAAGCAGGCTTCCCACTGAGCGGGGAGCCTGATGTAGGGCTCGATCCCGGGACCCTGGGACCATGATCTGAGCCGAAGGCAGACGCTTAATGACTGAGCCACCCAGGCATCCCCAAAAGCTGACTCTTAACTATAGAGGACAAACAGATGGTTACCAGAGGGGAGGGGTGGGGGATGGGTGAAACAGGTGAAGTGGATTAAGAGTACACTAATCATGATGAATGTATGGAATTGTTGAATCACTACGTTGTACACCTGAAACTAATATAACATTGTATGTTAACTACTGGAATTAAAATTTTATTTTATTTTATTTTTAATTTTATTTATTTATTTGAGAGAGAGTATGAGCAGGGGAGAGGGAGAGGCAGAGGGAGAAACAGATTCTCCACTGAGCAGGGAGCCTGATGAGGGACTCAATCCCAGAACCCCGGGATCATGATCCAAGCCAAAGGCAGACGCTCAACTGACTGAGCCACCCAGGCACCCTGGAATTAAAATTTTTAAATAAATAAATAAAATAAAATGAAGATTAAGAATGCAAAAAAAAAAAGAAAATTATTAGAAGGAGATAAAAGAACACAAAAACACACCAACCTTGGATCATTTGGGGTAGAGCAAAAAGCCTAGAATATTTCTGCCTTGCTTGAAGATGCATCACTTTGCACTCTAGTTCTTTTTTTTTTTAAGATTTTATTTATTTATTTGAGAGAGAGAGTGAGTGTGAGAGCATGAGAGAGAGAGAACAAGCAGAGGGGAGGTGCAGAAGGAGAAGCAGACTCCCTATTGAGCAGGGAGCCTGACATGGGGTTAGATCCCAGGACTCTGGGATCATGACCTGAGCTGAAGGCAGACGCTTAACCAACTGAGCCACCCAGGCACCCACACTCTAGTTCTGAATGCTAATAATGACCAAGAAAATAAGAAGTTAAATTACATTTGCTATATGTTTCAAGAATGCAGAAATCTATTTTATGTAAAATAATATTTCGTTAAAGCCAGATTTTTAAGCATTTTATACTTAAAGGGATTACTTCCAATTATTTAGAAAATGGATTCACTTTTCACATTTTTCAAAAATGTAGATAAATGGAGCTTTTCTGGATTGTAACAGCAAGGACAGAGTAAACACACACCAGTTTATGTTGACAGGTCTTCTAAATGCGTCTTTAGATCTGGTTGGTTGCTTTGACCCCCAAGCAAGAGAAAATAAATAATGCATTCCACTACAAGCTGACTAACAGTAAAAGTTTAACAAGCTCCCATTGGCATGCCCAGCTCTGTGGAAGACAAAAAGTAGAAAATAGAAAAGGTATGCAACACCTTTTCTAAGTTCCCAAGAATTAAAGGATGATCATACAAACAAACCCACAATGTAAATTATTTATGCTGCTAAATAATATGAAACTATATAAATTAACAAAGATTATATATAAGAATAATTTCTAAGCAATGCCTAATACATATAAGCCATTATTTAAGAATTCAGTAATATCATGAAATCCATTAATACTATGGTTCTTAGGCTTGTGATACCTCTAGGGCTCTCAGGGGGTTATTCAAGTGTCAGAGTAAGTTGAAGGCAGAAGGTTCTGCAAGGCTACCAGCCAGGACCACACGAGTCCATCTGCTTTTCTTCCTTGATGTCTAAGACAGCAAGGTCTTTCTTGCCTGCTTTCACTCAGAGAGAGCAGGATCCATTAAGACACACTGAGGGAATCCGCCAAACACATGACAGGTCTATTAGGGCTACAGTGTGCCATTATATATCCTCCTCCACATCCCCTTGCACAAAACGAGAGAGAGCTGGATCCTTGTCTGCCTTGTGCACAGCACAGGGCTGGTGTGGAGTAGTATCCAAAGATTTCTTGAACAACTATGATAGAGTGGCAATGAGGGCCTGAGGTACCTGAAGCCTTAGTTTGGAAAGCCTTTCCCAGGACTAAGGGCATGACCTGGGGACATATGGGTTACTCAGGGAGTACAGGGTAGCGTACAACAATCTGCAGTCAAGCTACATACCCCAAAATGAACTCAGGCAAGGTTCCAAATCCAGCCACCAGCAACAAGGGGAAGTGTTTTTGTTATTATGCTGGTTTTTCTTTGGGACTGATAATTTTATCAAGAATTCATTTATTAAAGAAGAACGTCTTGATTTTGGAGAACAAACAAAACAAAACAAAACAAAAACCAACCTTTTCCTTGACCTGCTGTTCAGTAGGGCAGAATGTTGAGACCGACTCTCCTTTTTAAGAAGTAACTTAGCATACCCAAATGTCCAAGTACCCAACCGTTGTACTGCTGGAAGCACAAGAGAAAACGATCCAGGTAGGAAGGAAAGGGGAGAGATGTTTAGGTTCCCTATTCTGCGAAGAATAGCATAGGGAAATGAAAGTGAGCCGAAGAGAGGAAGAGAAATGGTAGCTGAAGAAAGAGCCGAGAGAATCAGGAAGAGAGATTGCAAAATCATGTCCCCTTTAGCCCCAAGTGCGTTTGCACTTGTTTCTTTCTCTGCCTCTTGGCTGTTTGAAGGTACCAGGCACGTGTTCCCACACAGCACACCCTCGACCTCTCCTGGTCACACTCTGTCATGAGTCACAACCTTATTGCTGTAGAAACAGCAAAGAGCAGGGCTCTGGGGAGGAAGAGAGTGCCTGGCCCAGTGTCCACTACTGCAAGAAATGGGCATAAGGTGGCAGCACTGGCAGTGTCTGCAGGTGTTGGGGAGAGAGACTTGGCCAAGGGCCAGCTGTACTTGAGCTGCTAAATCCCAGGGAGAAGATGGGATAGAGGGAACTCTGTTAAAGACCTCCTTATTAGGGTAGTTAGTAATGGGAAGAGCAAGGCTCCTCCTAGGGGAGCAGTGGCACTCAGGAGTGGCACAGGGAGGAGTGGCTGATGGGTCCCATTGCCTGGCACCAACACCTCTGTTGAAGGAATAACTACCACTTATGAGGAAGGATTAAGACGGATTGATGAACAACGTGGATGAAGTCTGAGAACGTGGTAAGTGAAAGAAGCCAATCACAAAAGACCATATATTGTTTTGTACTGTATTGTAGGAAAGGTCCAGAATAGGCAAATCTTTAGAGACAGAAAGATTACTAATTGCCTAGGGTTGGCACTGGGGAGACTGGGGGTGACTGCTAACGAGTATGGGGTTTCATTTGGGGGCGATTAAATCATTCTAAAATTGATTGTGGTGACAGTTGCACAACTCTGAGTAAGCTAAAAACAAGTGAATTGTGCACTTTAATGCGTGAGATTTTTTTTTTTTTAAGATTTTATTTATTTGACAGAGAGAGACACAGCGAGAGAAGGAACACAAGCAGCGGGAGTGGGAGAGGGAGAAACAGGCTTTCCGTGGAGCAAGGAGCCTGATGCGGGGCTCAATCCCAGGACTCTGGGATCATGACCTGAGCCGAAGGCAGACACTTAATGACTGAGCGACCCAGGCGCCCCTAATGGGTGAGTTGTAATATATCTCAATAAAGTTGTTACTAAAAAAAAAAAAAAGAATGACTGATGAACATTTAGTTAAAAAACAGAGAGGAAAGGTAATAATGTGAGTGCATTCTTACCATTCTCTCCCTCCCTGGTCTTAGGAATAAGAACAGCCTCCGTATGGGGGAGAGGCATCCCTTTTTCTGGAATCACCCATCTCTAAGACAGTGCCACTTAAACTTTAAGTTGCATACAAAGCACCTAAGGATCTTGTCAGAATGCAGATTATGTTTCAGAAGGTCTGAAATGGAACCTGACATTGTGCATTTCTAAGAAGCTCCTAGGTGATCCTGAAACTTCTAGTCTTAGAACCACATTTTGAATAGAGAGACTCTAAGACGCCCAATAAAATTATGTTTATTGTCTGATTGGGATCAATATTATGTCAGCTCTGAACTCAAAAGTTAGAGATCGGGGGCTCCTGGGTGGCGCAGTTGGTTAAAGTGTCTCACTCTTGGTTTCAGCTCAGGTCTAATCTCAGGGTCGTGAGATTGAGCCCCACGTCAGGCTCCACGCTCAGTGTGGAATCTGCTTGAATTTCTCTCTCACTCTCCCTCTGCCAGTTCTCCCCCCATCCCCCTCCACTGCTAGCGCTCTCTCCCTTTGAAATAAGTAAATAAATCTTTAAAAATAATAATAAAGTTAAAGGACCAACTAAATAGTTTTATTTTGACCTCATACTTGGTAGTGGCATTTGTATGTATAGTGGCATATGATGCTTCTAATAACAGTTAATACTAGTATCTTAAAAAAGCACATTACTAAAGTACACTATGGAATTTATTATCTATTTTTATTGAAAAGTTAGGATTTGGAATTTGTAAGAGAGCTAAGTTTGAATCCTGACTCTGTCATTTACCAGTGTCATGGCCTTGGATTACTTTATCTGAGCTTCAGTATCTTCGTTTATAGATTGGAGATAATACTATCTATCTTAGTGGATTTTTTTTTTAAAGATTTTATTTATTTATTTGACAGAGAGAGATACAGTGAGAGAGGGAACATGAGTAGGGGGAGTGGGAGAGGGAGAAGCAGGCCTCCTGTGGAGCAGGGAGCCCAATGCGGGGCTCGACCCCAGGACCCTGGGATCATGAACTGAGCTGAAGGCAGACGCTTAATGACTGAGCCACCCAGGTGCCCCTCTTAGTGGATTTTTGTGAGTACTAGAGACTATATGGCGTGCACATAGTGGTCATTCATAAGATTACTATTATTTTTCTTCAAGATTTTATTTATTTATTTATTTGAGAGAGAGAACTAGCAGGGGGAGGGGCAGAGGGAGAAGCTTAATCCCAGGACCCCAGGATCATGGCCTGAGCTGAAGGTGGACGCTTAACCAACTGAGCCACCCAGGCACCCCAGGAGATGCTTCTTTAAGTTTATTTTTCTTTATCCGTTTGAATAAGGCATTGTTGTGTAGAGCTCTAGTAAAATACATATGAAATAAAATTTTTCATACATAGAAGTTATGGGTTTTTTTGGATTGGTTCTGATATTAAGGAATTCAAAGTAAAAGTTCAGATAGTCAACAAGGAATTTTGGTCTCCTTGATTCTTTTTTTTTTTTTAACATTTTATTTATTTAGATAATCTCTACACCCAACATGGGGCTTGAATTCATGACTCCAAGATCAAGAGTCACATGCTCTTCCAACTGAGCCAGCCAGGTGCCCCGGTCTCCTTGGTTCTTAAGTGTGAAGCTGAAATAATTCAACAACAATGATCTTTACTTTTGTTGAAAAAATTTTCAAACTGAGTTGCTTAATTTCATTTTAGGGCCTCTGTTATTTTCCTTTTCCTATACAGGTACAACAGGCAAGTTCTCCTAATGCCTGGCCCTCGGGGAAGCCTACAGAGAGCGGCAATTTGGAAAACCCTGTTTTGGAACAGAGCTGCTCCTTAATAGCTCCCCATGGAAGAGGGATTCCTGCTGCAAATGACATGACATCACAGGCACACGGCTTGGGCTGGAGCAAGGACTCCTGCTTCTTCTTTCTTGAGGCTCTCTGACCTAGGAGGTCCATTGCTGCCTGCACCACTAGGTTAGTACCCAGGTGCCTTGTTCCTCCATGTTACGGTTGGGCTATTCTCTTGAAGTTACAGAGATACAGAGGCTGCCCAATGTTTCTGTTTACTTTTCATATGCTTTTGACTTTTAGGCTAACTTCATCTCCTTGGTTTTCCTGGTTTCTGGAAGAAAATGTGGCAGACATTATCACTGGCAAGTTCCTGCCATGCAGCATTAGTAAAATTTATTTCTTCCCATTTTTTACACTTTTATAAATTTAACCTCTTGCCAACACATTTCTGTCACCATGTACTCTTCATTACCTATATGAAGGCTTAAGCAGTATGGAGACAAGAATTTGTTTTCTTCTCTATTTGATTTTTAAATTATAGAAGACTCTAATGCTGTTAACTGGTAAATGTTTAGAGTTTAAGGTAAACATCACTCCAACTTTTATAATGTTTAGAGTTTAAGGTAAATGTCACTCCAACCGAAACTGGTTTTGAAGATGCCCTTTTTTTTTTTATTCTTATGTTAATCCCCATACATTACATCCTTAGTTTTAGATGAAGTGTTCCATGATTCATTGTTTGTGCATAACACCCAGTGCTCCATGCAGAACGTGCCCTCCTCAATACCCACCACCAGGCTAACCCATCCTCCCACCCCCCTCCCCTCTAGAACCCTGTTTGTTTTTCAGAGTCCATCGTCTCTCATGGTTCGTCCACCCCTCCGATTTCCCCCGCTTCATTCTTCCCCTCCCGCTACCTTCTTCTTCTTTTTTTTTTCTTAACATATATTGCATTATTTGTTTCAGATTGAAGATGCCCTTTTTTAAAAACCTATTTTATAAAGAATTCTCTTGAACATTATTTTCAAATTTGAAAAAGAAAAGGGGCGCCTGGGTGGCTCAGTTGGTTAGGCGACTGCTTTCGGCTCAGGTCATGATCCTGGAGTCCCGGGATCGAGTCCCGCATCGGGCTCCCTGCTCGGCGGGGTGTCTGCTTCTCCCTCTCATGCTCTCTGTCTCTCAAATAAATAAATTAATTAAATAAAAAAAGAAAAAGAAAACAAGGGGTTCTACCTGTTCAATGCAGCATTGAATATTTAGGCTTTCTTTTGTTAACTGTTCTGCTTTGTGTCACTGCTGCATGAGGTGCTCAAGAAGACTGAACTGGAGACACCAGCCCCCTGAAAGGAGTAGCCACATGTTCATGGAGTGAGGAAGTGCTAGCTGCTGGCTGGGGACTTCCCAGGTCACTAATTTTGAAACCCTCCAAACACTGACCTAAAGATCAAATTCTTGTCCTCAATAGCAAGGATCAAAAGGTTGGAAGGCTCTATTCTGTTTCCTCATCTAGCACCAGGATTCTGTTGGAATTAAATGGATGCTAAGTCCTGCTTGTTCTTTTCTTCCTCATCTGTCCAATTCAGGACATTATTTGATTTGGTGCATGTTAGCCATTTGTTTTGGTGGACAGTTGTTTCTCTTGTTAAAAAGACCAAAGACCAAAAAAAAAAAAAAAAGGGCACCTGGGTGGCTCAGTTGGTTAAGCGACTGCCTTCGGCTCAGGTCATGGTCCTGGAGTCCCGGGATCGAGTCCCGCATCAGGCTCCCTGCTCGGCGGGGAGTCTGCTTCTCCCTCTGACCCTCCTCCCTCTCATGCTCTCTCTCTATCATTCTCTCTCTCTCAAATAAATAAATAAATAAAATCTTAAAAAAAAAAAAAAAAAAGACCAAAGAGCATTCTAAACTTGGAGCCAGCCAGGTAGGTGGAAAAAGTATCTCATCATTCCACGTAGCTGCCTTGGGAGCACTGGGTTCCAATCTATGCCGGAGTCCCTGTTACGAGCGTCGTTAGGTGCAGGAGCCTGAGCTTTGAGAGCAGCCATGTGGCAAAAATTGTACCTCGTGGCCATTTTTGTACTGTTTAGTCCAAGTGCAATTACCCAACGTGAGAGCCTATGTGACACTGAGACAAAAAAAGAGAGAAGAGAGAAAAGAGGGAGGAACAGGAGAAGTTATCTTAATTCACTTCTCTTAATTCTCACAAAGGGAAAAGAATGACTAAAATATAACCTGCATGTAAGAGCATTAGTATTATTAATAATACTACCTTTGATAACTAGGTCAGTGATCTCTTATCATCCATTATTTTCCTGCACTCACCCAAATCTCAAGGACCTATAGAATGGGTATTGCCAAGTCTTTTTTTTTTTTTTAAAGATTTTGTTTATTTATTTGACAGAGAGAGACAGCGAGAGAGGAACACAAGCAGGGGGAGTGGGAGAGGGAGAAGCAGGCTTCCCGCTGAGCAGGGAGCCCGATGCGGGGCTTGATCCCAGGACCCTGAGATCGTGACCTGAGCCGAAGGCAGACGCTTAACCAACTGAGCAACCCAGGCACCCAGGGTATTACCAAGTCTTAAGTTTTTCTTTGTTTCTCTTTTCTCTTTCTTCATCAACTTTCTTAGAGAATGAGGGACCTTGACCTGAGTGCTAAGAACTTATAAATTTTGAATGAAAAAAGCCTACACTATTTTTGGAGGCATTGTCTTTCCTCTTAGGTAAACGTCAGCCTACAATGTACTTTATAGGAGGTACAAAGGTAGTGTATATGCAATATTGTACATTACAGCAGAGTGATGTCAAAGGGCCTCCCATTTAAAAGTAAACTCAATGAGAGAACTTATATCCAAAATCAAAAAGTGGAAAATTCTAGACTGGTTTCAAAGCATCATAGTGCAGAGACAGTCAGTTGACTCGTGGAGAGCCTCTGCTCTGATGCATCTGAGCATACATAGTTCATATGATTAGATTTTGTGAGTCTATTTAAAATCTTGGGGGCGCGTGGGTGGCTCAGTCGGTTGAGTGTCTGCGTTGGACTCAGGTCATGATCCCAAGGTCCTGAGATTGAGGCCCCCGCATCAGGCTCCTTGCACAGAGGAAGCCTGCTTCTCCCTCTACCCCGGCATTCCCCCTTCTCATGCTCTGTCTCAAATAAATAAATAAAATATTTTTAAAAAATCTTGATCATTACAGTTTATAAACAAATACAGCCATTTGGAAATCTGACTTAAAATGAAAGTCTGGACATTTGTCTCAAATGTTGATATAGCTCTCAAATGGTAGTCTTTGCCTTGAATATTAGGTAGGTCATCCTGTTTAAATCTTGTCTTTCCCTAACTAATCCCCACCCCCCCTCATCTCCTAAAAGAAGACCTCTAAACAGAGTTTTCACATCTTTGTAGTACTCCATTCCTGTAAATTCCTTCTCCATGTTTTTGTTCTGTTTCACTTAGTTTGGAAAATGGCTGTATAGAGTATGTTTGGTAATGTTTGGTATAACCCTAATCCTGGCTGGCATCTGTGATCCCTTAAAAAGATATATATATATATATATATATTTGAAGATGCCCTTTTTTAAAAACTTGTTTTGAATTCTTTATGTATGTATAATATGTATATTCATGTATATTTGTGTATATTCGTGTGTGTGTGTGTGTGTGTGTGTGTTCTGGGGTTTAAGTATAGAAGTAAAAACCTTAAAGTAGAAAACAAGCGTCCGTTATTATCCAGTCCCCTTCATATTTTTAGTTGTTTAGAAAATGTTTCTCCTGGGACGCCTGGGTGGCTCAGTTGGTTAAGCCACTGCCTTCGGCTCAGGTCATGATCCTGGAGTCCTGGGATCGAGTCCCGCATTGGGCTCCCTGCTCGGCAGGGAGTCTGCTTCTCCCTCTGACCCTCCTCCCTCTCATGCTCTCTGTCTCTCATTCTCTCTCTCAAATAAATAAATAAAATCTTTAAAAAAAAAAAAAAAGAAAGAAAATGGTTCTCCTGTTGTTCCTATTAAATATTTCTCATACACCAAAACGTGATGTCAGAGTGTGTGTGTGTATGTGTGCACATGTGGGGTAGAGGTAAGGGAGAGACTAGGTCAGATCCTATGATGTGCAATGGTGAAGAACCTACTAAATTAATTAATCTTCAATTAGCAGATCATTGAGAATATAAATCACTCACAGGCAATCAAAAGGTGATGTCAGTGAACGGTTACGGCTCGGCATGACTGTTCCTGTTTGTTATTGCATTTAGTCCTAGCACTCTTGTTATCACAAGGCCATCCTGTGAGTTTTACTGTGAGACTTTAGAAACGTCTATGCCAAAGGGGCACCTGGGTGGCATCCAACTCTTGGCTTCAGCTCTGGAAATCTCAGGGTGGTGAGCTTGATCCCTGCGTCGGCCTCCGCACTCAGCGTGGAGTCAGCTTGAGATTCTCTTTCCCTTTCCCTCTCGCTCGTGCCCTCTCTCTAAAAATAAGTAAATAAGGGGCACCTGGGTGGCTCAGTCAGTAAAGCGTCCTGCCTTCGGCTCAGTTCATGATCCCAGCGTCCTGGGATCAAGCCCCGCATCAGGCTCCCTGTTCAGCAGGAAACCTGCTTCTCCCTCTCCTACTCCCCCTGCTTGTGTTCCCTCTCTCGCTGTGTCTCTCTCTGTCAAATAAATAAATAAAATCTTTAAAAAATAAAAAAATAAAACTAAAAATAATGTCTATGCCAAACACAGCATTAATAAGTATTCTAGGAGATAGTTAAAGCAAGGAACAAGAGGGGTATCTGGGTGGATCAGTTAAGCATCTGCCTTCAGCTCAGGTCACCATCTCAGGGTCCTGGGATCAAGCCCTGCATCGGGCTCCTTGTTCAGCAAGGAGTCTGCTTCTCCCTCTGCCTCTGTGTCCCCCTCCCCAACTTGTGCTCTCTTTCTCAAATAAGTAAATAAAATCCTAAAAAAAAAAAAAGGCAAGGAACAAGGTACTGAATGAAGTATATAAATACGGCTTTGGAATGATCTTGTTATTAGCAAATGTCATGCTATTAACTTCTAGTTGAAAGAATAATATGCTCACAAGATTTCTGAGTCCCAGAAGACCCATTTTGGTGTGAATTGGGTCAGAATAGCACACGCAACTCAAGGATTGCTGATCAAGGTCAGGTGCATAGGGTAAAGCTGCCTCATCATGAAAGGGGAGTATTCAAGGGGGAAACTGAGTGCCCTTGATCTATAGTATTTGGTTAAGTTTATAAAAATGGTTTCTTTTTTTTTTATTCTTATGTTAATCCCCATACATTACATCATTAGTTTTAATGTAGTGTTCCATGATTCATTGTTTGTGCATAACACCCAGTGCTCCATGCAGAATGTGCCCTCCTCAATACCCACCACCAGGCTAACCCATCCTCCCACCCCCCTCCCCTCTAGAACCCTCAGTTTGTTTTTCAGAATCCATCGTCTCTCATGGTTCGTCTACCCCTCCGATTTCCCCCGCTTCATTCTTCCCCTCCTGCTACCTTCTTCTTCTTCTTTTTTTTTTTTTAACATATATTGCATTATTTGTTTCAGAGGTACAGATCTGAGATTCAACAGTCTTGCACAATTCACAGCGCTTACCAGAGCACATACCCTCCCCAGTGTCTATCACCCAGTCACCCCATCCCTCCCACCCCAACCCCCACTCCAGCAACCCTCAGTTTGTTTCCTGCGATTAAGAATTCCTCATATCAGTGAGATCATATGATACATGTCTTTCTCTGTTTGACTTATTTCGCTCAACATAATAAAATTGTTTTTTTTTTTTAAAGATTTTATTTATTTATTTGACAGAGAGATAGCGAGAGCAGGAACACAAGCAGGGGGAGTGGGAGAAGTAGAAGCGGGCTTCCTGCCGAGCAGAGAGCCCCATGTGGGACTCAATCCCAGGACCCTGGGATCACGACCTGAGCCGAAGGCAGACGCTTAATGACTGAGCCACCCAGGCGCCCTATAAAAATGGTTTCTATCTAACCTCTCCACCATCAGTTACAAATTGTGCTAATGACGGATTACTAAAAATCCTCAGTAGCCAATCAGGGTTACCTCCTTACCTCTAAGTTTTTTCCTAGAGAAGATCTTTTTGAAGGCCATGTAGTACTCCAACTCTCCTATGATTCCTTCTTAGAAACACTGGCTGCTAGTTCATAAAAAAACAGAGAGTAGGTGTGGAGTCAACTATAATACTCCTTTTCTAGAATACTTTGGACTTCTAACTCTAGCTGGGCTAAAGGGGAAACACGATATTAGCCATCCACTCTTTTTTGCTGGACAGAGTATCCATATTTTTAGGTAGCTTTGGTTGGTTGGGGAAAAAAAATAAATGAGCTCTTGGACTGTTCTGAGTCAAAAGGGACCTCACATTTAAGAAATGTATAATCTACATCCTGGTCTTGGTGTTGGGGGCGAAAATAGTGCCTAATGTTGTATGGCATTGTGTATTCTTTTGTTTGAGTGTAGTGTGTGGATGGACTCTATTAATGAAAACACACTGTGGTAGAGAGGAGTATGTGTATGTGTGTGTGGTGGGAGGTTCAGTGCTGTTTTTCAGTGGCCTGTCGGATAGGCTCGATGAAGTGTGGTGGGTTGTTTCTCCTTTGTCTCCTGTTTTCTCCCTCCACAGCAAGACTGGCAGAACAATAACACATTTGTACACAGGTTTCCAGTAGCATCTTCGGAGGGGTAGGCCAGTGAGCACTAACCTGCCGGTTCCTACCCTCTAGCCCCTCTGGTGTCTTCTGAATCCAATGTTGTTAAATTTCCAGGCAGAAAGTGATAATTTGGAAAAGTGCCAAAACCCACTGTAGTTTTTCCTGGCAGCTTTCCTCTGGTGTCATTGGTAAGTTCTGCATTTCCCTGGAGCGCCATAACACTTACCAGTACAGTAGGTACAGTAGCTCACAGCTCACTTTTTTGTTTCGTCCACTTTTCTTTTATCTTTGGAAGAAGCCCTTTTCTTTCTGTAGGGATAGTTGGGTTTCAATTCTATTAAAGCTAGTCAGAATGCTTTCCCTTAGGGGCCATTCACTTCCTGTCTTATGCCTAATAGGTTCCTTTGGATTTTCTTTGATTCTTACATAAAAAGCCCGGATGATCATGCTGGAGTATTCTCTTGAGGTAGCTGTGTTGCAGAGAACAGGCGGCACATTTGCTGTTTCAGCCTCCCATCCTGGTTTACAGGACTGCCTGCCTGCCTGCCTCCCTCCATTTTGTCAGTGCTCACACAATTTTTCCTTCTCTTTCCCACTCTTCTACAGAACTTGTGTTGGAGCAAAAGACTCCATTCCAGATCCATTCCAGAGTTGCTACGAGAAACTTCCCCACTCACTGACTCTTCTTCCTATCTCAGTAAAATGGCAGTGCAAGAAAGCTTTATGCAATCAGGACTGAAATAAACACCCACCTAGAATATTTGATTTCCCTTCGGATTTTCTCCTCTACCCTCAACCTTCAAAAATTTCCCTTACAATCGTTTTACATGTGTGAAATTTTCCTAGATTGGTTTTAAAGTAAAGCAAAACAAAAGCAGCCTACATTGGCTTAATATGGGAAGTCAAAGATAACAGACTTTTCCTGTTCCTGAGCAATAGCCTTCAATATTAAGATTGCTGACCTTATCTTTCCTTGGTAATATTGGTGGTACTTAGCTCTCCAAATCTAAAAACAACTTAGTGTAGTAAGTCCCAAATACAAAATCATTCAGTTTCTCTTCTGGTGGACTGTAATGTGGCTTTCAAGCTTTTTGGCAAGTAGATTTTTCATATACTATTTTTGTATCAGTTGATGAATATAAACCTTCAGTGAGGCTCAGCAGAAATGTCCAAATTCCTGATCTGCCCAGTGGTTTTATAAAACTCCAGTTCAGGTATGTTTGTTTGTCTTTAAAATATTGTTAGTAGTTTTACTCTGTCTTCTCCAAAAGAATAGTCAGCAAGCTCGCCAATGAAATTGGTGGATAAGGAAAAGGTTCATATTACAGTGTGAGACTTGGTACCTATTTCCTCATGTTAGATTGAACCTGGGTTGTTAGGTTTTGTTTGAAATCTGCCACAAACCGGACCAGCCTGGATCTTTATTTTATTTCTGATTTTAGTTTTTGGGGAGGTGATGGTGAGGATAATTCTCATTTTATGTTGGTACCAAAAAAGCAAGTTGATTTACACCCTAAGGTATTTTTTGCAGAGCTACTCTTCTGGTAGGGGAAAAAAAGAAAGCCTCATTCAGAAATGAACATTTCTCAAAATGTGTTCCTTATTATTATTCTAAATGTAAACTCCTCCAAATTATTTTAAAACTTTGAGATGAGTGGAAGAAAGCATCTACACAAGCATCTGTTGAGCGCCCGCCAAGCTCGATGCCTCTGGAGTTCCTGCTTCAGGATTCTAGGTACTGGGCAGGCACAATTTTACCGCTAAGAGCTGCTGAGCGCCATTTAGACTCCATTCCATTTTTCTCCGTGGCGATCCAGTTCGTATCTTACAGCTCCCGTCTGGGAGCCGATAATATAATGAATTGCCTTGACTCTCGCTTCAATCCACTTTCCTCGCTTAATATGCAGCCCAAAGTTTTGCTGCTTGCTGTCAGATGGCAGTGCTAGACTTTCACACTGCTCCCAAAGCCTCCGCTGGGGCTGTTTCTGAACACGGAGTTACAAACTTTAAGAAGCAGGCAGTTCCAGACGGAAATCCACGCCAGGATTTGAACTCTGCTTCTGGCTTCCGTCAACTGACATAGTTGCCCTTTTGCTCAAACTCGCAGCTCCAGTTCGCACTTGGGAGAGCTCCGCTGGGTGTCTGCTGCTTTGCCGCGGCGGGGACGCGTGTGGGGGCCAGAGCCCGGCGCTCCACCGGTTCCCCGCGCCTTATTCAGAACAGAGGCAAACCCTCACTAGGATCCCGGGGCTTAAAACGTCTTCCCCCAAAAGAAGTGGGGAAAGGAGGGAGCCGAGCCCGATCTTTTGTTTGTTTGTTGAGTTTTATATTTCGGACACTTTGGAGAAGCAAATTGCGAGAAAGGAAGGGCTGTCCTCCCAGCAAACGTGTCCCTCTCTTAGCAAGCCCTCCAGGCCTCGGTTCCACATTTTGCAGTTGACTGCGTGGATTTTAATAGGTTGTTCCCTTATTTTCGGGCCCAATCCATGCACACGGTACAAGCCGGATAAAATGAGAGCACATCCTCTGCCATTTTCAGTCGGTTTGTCCTGGCAGCCCTGCCCCCCTCCTTGGCTGCCGCAGACGCTGGATGTTAAAGCTGAGCGCAGAAACTCCGCCTGATCCGCTGGGCGGGAGATCCAGTCCACGTTTGCCAAGTGCTGTGCGGTCGGGGATGGCGATAAGAACTCTCTTGTGAGGGAGCGAGCAAGACTTTAGTCCGGTTTCCATGTCAACGATTCAGTCCATATTTGCCATCAAGCTGTTGGTAGCTGAGGCGCTTTCGTGAGGGTAGCGCTGTCCTAGTCCTAGTTCTCCAATCTGCGCCGGGATTCCTGAGCTGCCTGGGTGTGGGGTTAAAACAGTGGGGCTGTGGGGGAGAAAACTACACGGGGAGAACCCGCAGCCCCAAACCTGGGTCTTGGAGCTCCGGCCAGCCACGTGCCCAGCTCCTCCCCTCCCCCCCCCTTTCCCGCTGCCATTGCCCCTAGGGAAAGCTGTTGGGCCAGTTTCTAAGAAAGTTCCCTTCAACTCGGCAGTCCCTGGGATAGTGGTATGGGGCTCTAAAGGTAGGGGTGGAAGAGGACCCTAAAGGATCTGAGATTTTTAAAATAATGGTAAAGGAGAAATCCCACATTACCTCCTCCAGCCCAAGTGGATAGATTTTTGTGCACTTTACCTTATTGCTAGATAAAAATGGTGGCTGTTTTCAAAACAGCGTGCCCACGTGTAGGAAAGGGATTTTGGCACTTTCCAAATTTCACAGCCATTGAAAAAAAGGGGATGAGGGCTTTCTCTGGAGACAAATCCATTCTGGCTTCCAGATTTTCACTGGGCTCCAGGTTTCCCATTACACTCCAGCTCTGAGGAAAATGGCAGGGTAATTGCATGTAAAAAGTCCTCATTTGTGTGCAGGACTCAGGACTGTTTGCCAGCTCAGAAGCAGTTGATTAAATAGCCAAGCTCCATTTATGAGGCAGCCTATAATTTTGTTTCTAGGACCTAATGCACTGGGAGAGTAGTTGCCCCTGAGGACTGTGAGTGAAATGAGGGCACTGGCCCATTCCAGTCAGTCAGAGCCTAGTAGTTTGGTTCTTGGCTTGAGGGGGAAAAAACCCCACCAGGCTTAGATTAACAGGAGGGTTTTGCCTTTTTAGTGTAAGATGATATTAAGTTTTCTTCAGAGTAGGAATGACTTCAGGTTTTTGAATTATTCACGGTGACCAGTGGCATGACCAGAACTTGTCCAAAGGGCCTGCAGGATCTTGAAGTTCTAAGGTAATGGATCTGTGGCTATGAAGTCTCCATTTATAAAATCTAAGGGGAAAAGAGGCCCTGGTGTCTAGTGACTACACTGGCCTGAACCTCTCCCAAGGCAGCCTTGTGCCTGGTGAGGAGCTGGAATCCCCTCTGTCTTTTGTAGCTTGTCACGTCAGAGCATTCCAAGTCAGCTTGAGGAGGAAAAGGTTGCTGCTGGGATTTGGTAGGGCTGTAGATCTAGTGTTTTCTATGTATGCCTCTAGCTCAACTGGCATCTTTTGGAATATAATAGTAAACTTTGAAGAATCTTTACACTGGAGGATAGAAAACAAATTTGGTTACATCCGTTTTCTTAAGTGGCCTGTGAGACTGCCCCTTTTCTCTAAGTTAAGGAGAAAATGGTTTCTCTCCATGTGGCCATCCCTCTTCTGCACTGGTTCCTTTGAACACTCAGTTTCCTCCAGTCCCTGGAGCCTCTTCTGTCTACTATTCACAGTCTTACAGGTATTGTCTTGGGAGACTGGGACTATATGATCATTGTGCTCTAAGTTCTCTTACGAGGAAAAGATTGGGCTTGGGTTCTCCTACCAGAAGGCTGTCATATACCCCCAAAGTAGCTTCAGTGGTGAACATTTTATGTTAGTGTCGAAATAGTCCAAGGCTGAGATGATCAGCTTTGATCTCAAACCCATTATTATATTCTGATCCCATTGTTGGATATGGCATGACTTGATCGCTTTTTTTTTTTTTTTAAGGCTAAGTAGATGGGGAGGCAGGGTACTTTTTAAAATCACCCTCCTCTGCCCTCTGACAGGGCAGTCCCTTCCCCTCTGTCTTCCAATTCTATAAAATGGGGATAATCGGACCTCATGCCCCCAGGGCCTTATGAGGTGCGGCTAATGAGGGACAGGAGTGGGAAAACGGAAAGTCTGAACAATGACCTGTCATTCCGTTGGGCTTTGCAAAGGGGGGTAAAATGTAAGGCCCTGCTCGCTCACTCAGCTGGGTCTTTAAGGGCGGGTTTGTAAAAGGCTTTGAAAAAAAGTGCTGTAGAGGTGCTAAGTAGCAGCCAAGAGACCAGGCCCGCTGCCAGAGGGTCAGGCCTGGGCCGAGGCGGCCGCGGTCTCGGGCTGAGGCCAATTTTACAGCCGCGAGTAAAGTTCACGCTGCCCGCTCCCCTCGGTGCGGCCTGGAGGGAACCGACCCGGATAGGAACGCCAGGAGGGAGGCGGCGCAGGCTCCGGAGAGGCGCAGGCTCCGGGCCGGGTTTTCCCCGAAGCCTTCGGCGGCGGCGCTGCCGAGCGAAAGCGGCAGAGGGCCTGCCGCCGCCGCGGCTCGTTCTCTCCCCTCCTCCTTTGTGAGGGGAAGGGAGCGAGTCCGTTCCATGGCCTGCGCCCGCTCCGCGCTCCGTTCCGGGTTTGCTAGGCGGCCGCGACGGCGCTGGGTAAAATGGCAGTGCTGAGCCTCGTGTCGGAGTGAGGGGGACTCGGAGGAGAGTGGGGCGCTCTAGCCGCTCAGTCCGGCCGCCCGCCCGCTCGCCAGCCCGCTGCCGCGCAGCAGCCTCGGCCCGCGCCGCGGCCGGGGAGGGGAGGCAGGGCGCCCGGCCCGGTCCGCGCTCCGACTCTGCCTCCCGGCGCCCGGGCTGCTGCCGCGCGCCCTCCAGCCCGCCCGTCCCGGGTCCCCCTCCCCCCGCTCCCTCCCTCCCTCCCTCCCCGCCCCCTCCCCCTCGCCTCCCTCCCTCCCTCCCTCCTCCTTTCTCCGGCAGCAGAAAGCGGAGAGTCACAGCGGGGCCAGGCCCTGGGGAGCGGAGCCTCCACCGCCCCCCTCATTCCCAGGCAAGGGCTTGGGGGGAATGAGCCGGGAGAGCCGGGTCCCGAGCCTAGAGAGCCGGGAGCAGCTGAGCCGCCGGCGCCTCGGCCGCCGCCGCCTCCTCCTCCTCCGCCGCCGCCAGCCCGGAGCCTGAGCCGGCGGGGCGGGGGGGAGAGGAGCGAGCGAGCGAGCGCCGCGCAGCAGCGGAGCCCCGCGAGGCCCGCCCGGGCGGGTGGGGAGGGCAGCCCGGGGGACTCGGCCCCGGGGCGGGGTGGGAGGGGGGGAGAAGACGAAGACAGGGCCGGGTCTCTCCGCGGACGAGACAGCGGGGATCATGGCCGCGCAGGTCGCCCCCGCCGCCGCCAGCAGCCTGGGCAACCCGCCGCCGCCGCCCTCGGAGCTGAAGAAAGCGGAGCAGCAGCAGCGGGAGGAGGCGGGGGGCGAGGCGGCGGCGGCGGCAGCGGCCGAGCGCGGGGAAATGAAGGCAGCCGCCGGGCAGGAAAGCGAGGGCCCCGCCGTGGGGCCGCCGCAGCCGCTGGGAAAGGAGCTGCAGGACGGGGCCGAGAGCAATGGGGGTGGCGGCGGCGGTGGAGCCGGCGCCGGCGGCGGGCCCGGCGCGGAGCCGGACCTGAAGAACTCGAACGGGAACGCGGGCCCTAGGCCCGCCCTGAACAATAACCTCACGGAGCCGCCCGGCGGCGGCGGCGGCGGCAGCAGCGATGGGGTGGGGGCGCCTCCTCACTCAGCCGCGGCCGCCTTGCCGCCCCCAGCCTACGGCTTCGGGCAACCCTACGGCCGGAGCCCGTCTGCCGTCGCCGCCGCGGCGGCCGCCGTCTTCCACCAACAACATGGCGGACAACAAAGCCCTGGCCTGGCAGCGCTGCAGAGCGGCGGCGGCGGCGGGGGCCTGGAGCCCTACGCGGGGCCCCAGCAGAACTCGCACGACCACGGCTTCCCCAACCACCAGTACAACTCCTACTACCCCAACCGCAGCGCCTACCCCCCGCCCCCCCAGGCCTACGCGCTGAGCTCCCCGAGAGGTGGCACTCCGGGCTCCGGCGCGGCGGCGGCCGCCGGCTCCAAGCCGCCTCCCTCCTCCAGCGCCTCCGCCTCCTCGTCGTCTTCGTCCTTCGCTCAGCAGCGCTTCGGGGCCATGGGGGGAGGCGGCCCCTCAGCGGCCGGCGGGGGAACCCCCCAGCCCACCGCCACCCCCACCCTCAACCAACTGCTCACGTCGCCCAGCTCGGCCCGGGGCTACCAGGGCTACCCCGGGGGCGACTACGGCGGCGGGCCCCAGGACGGGGGCGCTGGCAAGGGCCCGGCGGACATGGCCTCGCAGTGCTGGGGGGCTGCGGCGGCGGCGGCGGCGGCGGCAGCAGCCGCCTCGGGAGGGGCCCAACAAAGGAGCCACCACGCGCCCATGAGCCCCGGGAGCAGCGGCGGCGGGGGGCAGCCGCTCGCCCGGACCCCGCAGGTACACAGCTGAGTGGGGAGGGGGCTGGGGCGAGCGGGGTCCTGGGAGTGGGTGGCGGCTGCGGGGAGCAGGCCACAGCCTTGGGCTACCCCCAGTCCGGGGCCCCCACTGCTGGGGAGCTGCCATTGTCTGGCTCTTCTCTTAAAATGGCTGCCTGTCTGCCTTCCTCTCCTTCCCTCCTTCAGCCTTTGTGTGGGGCTTTCCCTGAGGTGTATGCTCCCCTTCTCCCTCTCCCCTGGTCCCTTCGAACTCCTGGGGTCTTCAAGGGGGTGCGGGGCAGAATGTGCGGGGAAGGGCCTGGCCCGGGGTGTGGGGGGTGCTGGGGGCTCAGGTTAGGGGTGTGCAGTGCTAGGAGCTCGGGAGTTGAGTGAACAGTTCTTTGCTCACCTGCCGCTCCTCTCTGCCCGCCCTCCTGCCTTCCTCTAGGCCGTTCCCCATTTGTGCTTTCAAGGAGGGGCCCCTCGGGCTCTGGGGTACCTCGGGGGAGGGCAGGGGCCTGCTTGGGGGCAGCTAGAGGCCGGCTGCGGTTCACCCAGGGCAGCCCGGGCCATCTCCTGTCTTAGTCTCCGTCGGCCCAGTGGCCTGGGCTTCTCCCTGGAAGTGCTGGTAAACAGCTGAGTGATTGGAGTAGTAAGTGCAGATTGCTTTGGTTTGGGATTTGAATTATGGAGGTAAAATCCTTCTGTCAAAGCCAGGAGACAGTTGGTCTTAGGTTGACATCCTATCTGTGATCTGATTGGCTCCCCATCTCCTGCTCTTGGCCATTTATAATTGCCTCTGATGTAATGGTACAACAATCCTGATGAGCTCATAAACTTTTACACTCTGCTTTTCTGCCAGTGATAACCCAAACCATCGCTGCCACTATCTGCCTTTTATTCCAGAGCTGAAATTGGCTGTGACCTTGAGGAGGGAGGTTTAAGCAGCAGTACTGTATCAGCAGGAGCAGAGCCCCAGACAGGCTGCCCTTGTTACATTGTGCCGAAACAAAAGAAGAGGCAGTGGCATTTTGCTTGTACCTTGGATTTATTTTGCTTGTTATGTTTTATGCAGCCTGAAATAGATTCTGTGTTGTCAGAACAGTAGCCGAGTTTTTCTCTACAATGGGTTTGCTGTTTGTTTTGGTTTTGTGACTTTCCTGATGGTATAAATGACTTCTTTGATGGCTCTGAAGATGCATTTGTCTTGAGTAATTTTGACCCTGTTCGCTTTGCAGAATTGAAATTATTTTACTGGGCTTTTTATTGAGTGACAAATGTGAGATCTTTATGGGAGGGGGTAAGAGAAAACTTTTTTTTTTTTTTTTTTAAAGAACTGGAAGCTTTCTGAGAGAATTTCATATTAGGTTCAAGTATTCTGTTTTAAGGAAGACTGGCTTCATTTCTTTGTTTACATGTTGAATCTTGTTTACACTTTCTTTTGTTAATTGAACTTTGGGAGAGCAGCTCAATTTAAAGAGAAGCTGACATCTTTAATGATCTTGTGAGGGACTTTCTCCTAAAGGCCTGGTTTGGTGAAATTTATCATTTGTTCCCAGAATATCAGAAAGGCGAATTTTCTGTTTTGTCATTAGTCAGTTTAGAGCTTTGAAATAGAGGTCATCTAATTTTTTTCTTTGCATTTTAAGATATGTTCCACTTTTTTTTTCTATCTTCCAAGATAATAAAGATAGCACCTATAATGGTACTTGATATTTGCTTAGAAATGACACCTTTTAGGTACATTTTTATGCATTCTATTTTATTTTTATTTTGCTCTTAGTACCTCTTCATGTTCTTTCTTAAGTGTTTTAGTCAGGAATATTGGGTATTCTGTGGAATCATGTATCTTTTGAAAGAGGGGGAAAAGCTCTTCATGCCCCCAGTCCCCAGCAGTACCCAGTTGTACCTTCCTGCTGTGAGATTTTGTTCACTGATTAGCTGTGTTCCTTCCTCATCCTAGAACTGCTTTTCTCTTCTCTTGAGCTGGGAATTTTGAAAATAGCTGTGTTAAATGGCAGATTTAGAGCTCTGTGCCTTGACTCCACATTGCCTATAATGTTCTGTGTTTGGACAAGAAACGGGAATTTTAAGTGGAATTTCTGGTGCAGGAGGATAAGTTTTGTCTTAGAGAACATTCTCTTGTCTCTGGATAAGAGACGTATTACATTTCTTTCCCCTTGTGGGGAGGGAGTCTGAGCCATTTACCTTTCTTAAATTATTGGAACAAATAATTGGGGGTAAGTCAAGACTCATTTAAAAGCAAAAATTAATTTGAATTCTGCTGGTTTGGGGATATTCAGGCAAACACTTTGGTTTTTTGGGGGGGGGGTAAAACCAACTTTTGCCATAGAATGATTCTGTTTTTCAGTCATTGAATATTTGAGCACTTTTATGTGCTAGGTACTATGCTCTGTGCTGAGTAAATGGTAGAAAAATAGATGTAGTCCCCGTCTGGAAGCTTGTCTGTGCTGCCTCTGGGTGAATTTTTGGATTCACTTTTAACATCACCATACCTAACGCTTAATACAACATAGGTTCCTGTTCAATTTCAGTTCAATTGCCTACTCCTCTATGCCCAAAGAATGGGGTAGTGAGCATTCACTTGTGGAAGAGACAGTACAACTTTCAGTTTTTGTGGTAGTCCACGAAGGTTGTAGGTGGATAGATTTTGATATGAATTCCTCTTTGCTACTTAAGGGTAAAGCTCTTGTCAGACCATGAAGCCTTATTAAGCATTCTTAAATAACAGGGTCTTGCTCTGTCCCTTTCTCAGTCTTGGATTAAGACTGTTTTGCAGATAATTGATTGACACAGCTAAGGTGGTAATGTTCTCATTTGACTCTGCCTTTATGAAATAAAGATTAGCTAAGTGTTTGTATTGTGGCTCTGTCTTTTTCACAGGAGCGGGAAGATCCTAGCAGGCAAACTCTTCCTTTATTGCTTTCCATAAGTAATACTGTGTCTCAGGGTGTTGAATCCTTCTACTGCTGAAATACTTATTGTTCACCTATGCACTTGAACCTCATATGCAGTTTTTTATTTGGGATGCTTTTAGCTGTAGTACCTTGAGAGTAGTATCAGCTCATCAAAGTAAAAAATGAAGTAGAATATGTAGTCCAGGATCAAGATGGATTTGATTGTAGCAGTTTGGCCGTTAGTTCTTGCTATGGAAATATCAAATGATATTTCCGACTCCTGGGAAACAAATACAGGAATCTTGGGCTTATTATGGGAATGCCTACTGGCAGAAATTCTAGGCTGGCTAAAATACAGGACTCTTGGAGCTCTCTCAAGTAGGAGGGACTGGGAAAACCACACTGAGATGGCACTTACTTTTGAGGCTTCATGTTTCTCTACTGTCCATGAGAGAGCTAAGGGTGATGGGGGTTGGGATGGTGGCAAGAGAAGAGAAAGCAGCAGGACCAAGGTCGGCTTCTTTGTATTGGGCCCTATAAGGACTTTGCAAGGTACCTTCCTTTGTGTGTGACACAGAGTAACTGTGACAAGTGGCACCTGCTGTAATAAGATGTCTTGGATTGCATTAAACATTCATCTGTTGGATTGATTCCTGTAAGGTGTGATGTCTACAGTAGGCTTTAGCAACCAGGTTAGTGACCTTTTTTTAAAATGTGGAAATAGGCTAACAAAGTATGGTTAGGGCCCTTTCCAACCCTCCCCCCCTCCAGGGTTGTATTGATTGGCTTCAAATCCCAAAATTCTAGAAGCCACTGAACCAAGCAGAATATATGTTAAAATACGGTATTCAAAATAAATTGGCACTGAATTGTTCTTTCCTGCCGGTGAGCCGGGGTACCTCAGTCTCTAAAATGGAGTCCTGATTCCCATGGGTTTCTCCTTGTTTGGATTGACCATTATCATTACTGATGCACATTGAGCTGTGTGTGACATAGTGGTGAGGGGTAAAGAGCACAAGACTCAGGAGCAAGAGGCTTTGGTTCCACATGCAGCTCTAGATTAAGCTGTGTGATTTGGGGCAAGCCATTGACCTCAGTTTTATTTTCTCTTCATCAGTAAAGTGAAGTTGGTGGACTGCATGGTCTTCTTCCTCTCTGATGTTACACATTGGGCTGTGCTTCCATACCTGACTTATGAGGGCAACTTCGTCCTGTACATGTGCTGGTAGGGGTCTTGAGACCATCTTTCTTCCCTTGGGCCTGAAGAACTCAAGGCTGTTTTCTTCTGAGGATTTACGGGAACAAGCTCGGAACAGTTGGGTACCACAATGATGGTGGCCCTTTACAGAAAAAGCCCTCCCAGACTATTTTGCTTTGAAACTGTTTATGTTTGTCATTAATCATTCCACCTGGCTGGTGGTTAAAACACTAAACATTAATTGAAAAATTGGGCAGACTTGAAACATAGTTGCTTTAAAATCTCCAAGAGGGGATTTGGGGAGTAGGTTCAGGGTGGGGTAGGGAGTAGATATTCATAACATTAACACTCTGCTTCTCTCAGGGGGGATAGGAAGGTGGGGAGAGGTAGCTTTAAGTTCTCCAGACTCTTTGGGTGTTTGGGCAGGTCTAGGTCTGGTTTGGGCAGTTGGTTGTAATCTGAGTGCCTGAACTTGCCCTGTACGTTTTGCTGAGAGAGGAGCAAAAGTTCCTGAGACTGGAACAGGAAAAGCTAAGCATTACAGGGTCAATTTCATAGGCCTATTGCCTTTTCTCATACCTTTGGTTTTTTAAACTGCGTGGTGTGATTTGCAGGTGCTCCTGGAAATGGCTATTCTTTCTCTTCTCCAGCACACCTGAATTTCCATTCTTTCTCCTCCTGGCTTAGTAGTTTAGAAGTGTAATTTAGGCATCTTAGAAGTATGCTAGAAGGAAGCTTCCCTTTATAAAAGAGGGGAAAAGGTAGAGGAAAAGGTGTTTGATAATTCTCTGCTTGACACAGCAGCTTCTTCCTCTGTGAAGGAACCAAATGTTTCAGAGCTTTGTGTAAATACTTGCTGAGCTGTCAATATGTACCCAGGAGGTTTCTGTAGTAAGATGTAAACGGCTCTATAGAATGTTTGACAGGCAAATTAATAAACAGTTTTCAAGCAAAGATAATGCTAGTCTGTTCTCATGTGGTGGAATAAAATAACATTGGAGAAAAAGAAATGTGGATAGAAAAGGGGGTAGTACGGGGGTGTGGAGACTTGGAGATAAGGAGAGATGATCTAAAAGAGATTGGAAGTGAAAAGATGGCAGCGAAGCCTCCATGGTCCTGGCTCCAGGCTAAGTTCAGGGCACATGGAGCCCCTGTTCAAAATGGATTGCAGTTTCAGAGTGAAAATAAACAGAAGTTTGGGAAGAAGATCCTAAGTTTCAATAGTGAGGTAAGTGTGCGCCACAAGCTTGGTTTATGAGACTTTGAGTTTTAAAGCCTTGTTCTTTTGGAAAGGTTTTGTAGTTTGGTGAGATGTTTTTAGGGTTGGGTTTGCATTTTTGGAATACCAGAAAGGAGGGGAAAAAAAAGATACTGCAACTTCAGCGTCGTCCTCAGCCTCTGTTTTGCTGTGGCTCTCAGGATTATAAGCCCACTTTATGGGCTGGGTTTATTTGTATAGTTTTTACTGGACTTCTTCTGTGCATCATACATATATATGTTAAAATTAACGCTCCCAGGTTCCTGGGTTAGTACAAAGTCCAAATGTTTTGGGGACTCACTAAATCCTGCCTGAAGGGTTATATGGGTAGATTCAGTCTTTGTTTTTGAAATTGCCATTTTAGGATTAAAAACATTTCTGGGTTCCTTCAGTGAAACATTCTTTTTATAGAGGAAGAAATATTTTAGAAGTATTTTAGCTGTGTGCCTGTGGTACTCGCTTTGGTAGCCTTGTGAGATAACCAGATTTATCTTCTCAAAGTCTCTTTTTAAAAACAAAATCCACTGACTCTGACACCAGTTTTCTTCACAAGAAGTGTTTTTATAGACCAGAGTCCTGGAAGTGCTTGTTTGACTCAGCATAGTAGTAGGGAATATGAATGTCATTATGGCCCTGACCATAATTTTTTGGTTCCGCTAACTTACCAAAAGCTATCAGCTTATTTTAAAACAAAATACAAAAACTTGGGTTGACACAGACATTGGTTGCCCAGGCCTTTCTCATTGTCATGGTGGTAAGAGTAGTAGAACATCAGGCTCATTGCTGAGAGTATGATTTCTAGCTCAGGGGGTTTGGAGATTCAGATGGGAGTAGGAAATAGCCGTATGTGAACACACCAGTTAGATACTAGGAAGGGACTTAAAAGAGACAGTATCTGCTTCAGAGGAATTTCGTTTTCTTGGCAAAGCATGCTTATGTGCACACATCTGGAAAACTTGCAAAGCATGCTTATGTGCACACATCTGGAAAACTTGCAAAGCTTATAAATGGGTATAGACCAAACTAAGAGTATGAGCTGAAGGAATTCAAGAATAAGGAGCAATCAGAGTTGGGCAGGGTTAACCTGGGACAGCTTTTCAGAGGCAGTGATTCGTGAAGCTTAATGTTCAAGAGGGGGAAAGTTAAAATATTAATTTGCTTTTTCATAATGCTACCCTGAGTGCTATGGGCTTTATAGGATCCACATTACACAACCATCTCCAGACCTGTAGTTGCTTCATTCTGGTGACTTTGAGAATTTGGACTGTAACCGTAAAATTCCATGAAAGAGAGTGGCTCCAGGGTCTTAGTGGTTCTTGTGGTTATGTGGGGCCTTTAGTACAACCTGCCAAGTTCTTGGCCAGTTTCAGGGGCTCTTTTGTAGTAATTTTGGGTTTGGAAGGTTGTGTCACCTTCAGAGTTGTGTGCCCTGGACAACTCTGCAGTGACGGTGGTTCAACCTTGGTTGGAGAGCTTAGGTTTTTTTCTTTTTTTGGCAGAGTTAATCAATTTTTCTTAAACAAAATAAGAGCCATGAGGTACCTGTCCAGACACTTAGGCTGTTGCTACTTCTGAAGAGTTGGTAGCTGTGCTGAAGCTGAGTTGCTTGGATCAGACCTTATACTGAGGGTGGATGGGTGGGTAAGCCTGCACATATGCAGTTTGCCCATCTGTTCACAGAAATGGCCTTTCATATTGTTGTTGATAGGTTGGCTGTGGCCAAGAAGCTCATAAATGCTGCAAACACATGCTTATTCCTTACGGGAACCTTTGAAATGGCAGTGATTTTGGTTTCTCTTTACCCGCTGGTCCATGTGCAATGGGACCACACATGATTTCTGGCACTTTTCAAGGGCTGTAAGTGGATGCTTAACAGCTGAAGACGCATGGAGAGTCCAGTGCCAGGCTACTAGAGTGCCTTCACCTGGAAGAGAAGGCTAGGTTACACTGTTCCAGTGTACAAGTATGGAGTCTTGAATACAGATTCTAGTTCAGAAATCTCTCTTCCAACTTCTTTAGCCTTGTCATTCTGGCATTTTGCAAAGCGAGTTTCCAGTAACTCAGAATTGAGGCACAAGGGCTCATCTGCCATGGATAGCAGGTGAGTAGGGGCCTGAGATGAACTCCTTAGTCTGTCTAGGTTTTAGAGGAATCCAAGTTAGGGTGAATGTTGACTTAACTACCTTGAGTATTCCCCGAAATTGTTCCTCCCCTCATTCAAATGGGATAGAATTAGTTTTTATTGAATGTTAAAGGACATCTGAGTGAACTTTCATTTGTTTTTGTTAGTCATTTATGCATACCAGAAGATGGTCTTGGGACAGGTTGAGTCTTTGCAGTGGCTTCTGCATTTTCCAAGGGTGTACTGCAATGAGAGGTCTAATGCCAAGAATGCATTCCAACACGCTGCAGAGTAGGAAATTTGATCCCTAAAATGTTGACTTAGTGTTGGTTATGGTACATATTAGAAATCACCCAGTAATCCAGGACAGATTTTTGTCGCCCTCCAGGAAGCTAATGTTGATATGAAATACTAAGGGGCTTTGGGCACCGGGGCTATGTGCTCTGCAGGCCCAGAGTGCTGCTTAAATTGCCACCCATATGAAGAGGAAATGTGCCATGTGCTTTTTTTCCTCTTTTGCATTTGGGCTTCCTTATGGCTTCGTTGCTTCTGGGTTCCCAAGTCTGCAATGTTAGATATTAGACTTCCTCCTCCCTTGGCACAGGCACATTCATGATTTTCTGTGGCTCATCACCAGCAGCCAAGATTTTTGTATGCTTTTTCCCTCTTAAACTTGTTAGCTTTCAGCTTGCTTGTTTATAGACATCTCTGTTAAAAGGAACTCCCTGCTCAAGATCTAGCACCAGCATGACGGCAGCAGGGGAGTTTAGGGGTTGGTGTGATATCAGTCATTTAAAAACCCATTTGCTGTGTGCTTGGTGTTTTTTATTTTGCCTCCTGTTTTCCTTGAGGTCACATCTTGCTTGCCGGGCATGAGTGCATCTGGGTCCAGCTGTTTACTCTCAATGACTGATACCTGGTATACTTTGACTTTAAGCAGAGTGTGAGTTCAGCCACGTGGTAGATGATAAAAGGCTACATATTGCTGGGCCCTTCCTTTTAGAGGAAATAAATGTGTCTTTGGGCTCTTCTTGCACAGTGATTTCCCCCTTTCTCTGGGTGGACCTTATTATGGCTTTCGCTTGTCCTTAGTGAACAAGTCACCTGAGCAGAAATGCTGGGAATTAGTTGCTGTTTGTTACTGTGTCTGGTCTGCTGTGTACAGATTGCTTTCTCTCTTTTCTCATCATCAGGTGGTGGGGTTCTTGGGTTGGTCCAGCAGTAGTAGACATCTAACTTTTTACCTGTTGAGGAATCTGGCTGCCAAAGATAGCTCTATTATAAAGGATTTGGGGAACAGTTCTATAGGTAGTTGATCCATCACTTTGTCCTGGGTTGGGGATAGGCTTAGAATCTCACTGAGATCCCAGTTTTCAAATGATGGCATACTGAGGGTGAATATTAATAGTAATAACCATGCATTTGCACACTTACAATGTGCCAATCTCTATGCTGGGTCTGTCCATGAATTTACTTACTTAATCTTCAAAACCATGAGAGGTGGGTTCTATTGTTACTCCTCCCACTTTACAGATGAGGAAGTAGAGTAAAAATGAGAAAATTTGCCCTAGGGTAAAAAGCTAGTAAAAGGTAGAGTTCTGATATGAATCAAGGTTTGTCTGATTCTCTAGAGCTGTAACATTATAAAATACTAAATTTACTTCTTCAAAATAAATTATTTAAGCACTAAGGCTTTTTGGGACATTATTTTTGCAATAGCCTGGAACTCTTAAATGGGGTGAAAGACTAAAAGCCTTTAGTTACAGTTTTACATTATGCCTAGATTTCTGTCCATCTAGAATTTTATTTAAGTTTCTGATGAATGGCCATGTGATCCCAGTGGTAAGAATTGGCAGCATTTGGTCGTCAGGCCACTTTTCTTTTTGAGAGGGATTTTTGAGAAGAGTGAGGGGTAGGGGTGGATTGAGGCTCAAAGATAGACTCCTTCACTTTGATCTAAGTGAGAGTAACTTGTATTATGAGAGTATTTGCAGATTGAGTTTACTTTCTATGACTTGGAGCGCTTGCAGGAGAGGCAAGGATTATTGTCTTAATTTCCACTTGGGGAAAGTGAACACATAAAGATTAAGTACCTCACACAAAGTTTCATAGTAGAGTCAGCTCTAAAACCAAGGTTTAAAGTTCCCTTAGGCTGTGTGACTTTAGGCAAGTCACTTTTCTGAATTTATATCCTCAACTATATAATGAGGAAAAATATCTTGCAGGTTTCAATAAATATTAATAACGGGGTGCCTGGGTGGCTCAGTCGTTAAGGGTCTGCCTTCGGCTCAGGTCATGGTCTCCGGGTCCTGGGATCGAGCCCCATGTCGGGCTCCCTGCTCAGTGGGGAGCCTGCCTCTCCCTCTGCTGCTCCCCCTGCTTGTGCTGTCTTTCTCTCTCTCTGTCAAATAAATAAAGAAAATGTTAAAATAAATAAATATTAATAATATATGTGAAAGTACTATTATCAAATAAAATTTGAACATGACTCCTAGTTGGTAGAGGCCCCTGCTTGAGAGGGGGATAGTACTGAGTGGTTAAGGACAGTTGGTCTTCACTGAATTAAAGGCTATCCCATAGTTCTTAGCTACATGTAAGATATATTAATGCTTAAAAAAAACCAACAAATTTTATTAAGCACCTGTTGTTCTAGTTTGAGAGACAGATTAGTGCAGTGGTTCTCCGTGGGATCCCTAACCGTTAGGGATCAGCATTCCCTGGGCCCTGTTTAGAAACGTAAAGGGGCGCCTGGGTGGCTCAGTCGGTTGCAGCTCTTGATTTCAGCTCAGGTCTTGATCTCGGGGTCATGAGTTCAAGCCCCACGTTGGGCTCCATGCTGGGTGTGGAGCTACTTAAAAGAAAGAAAGAAAGAAATGCAAATACTCATCCAGACCTACTGAATCCAGAATTCTAGCAGGGTGTTTTAACAAGCCCTCCAGGCCGTTGTGAGGCACACCCAAATTAGAACTACCAGATTTATGCATTTACAGAGTATATCTGAATTACCTGAGGGACTTCTTCCAGATTACACCATAGGCTAATATTTCAGATGTATCTGCTCTTCCCATGATGTGAGAGAGTTACTGGATAGAGAAAAGGTTAAAAATGCTTGGGGAGAAGAAAAGAAATACTTTTGAGATGGGATCTTCTATGCAATAATTGTAAACTCCAGTCACCAAACAGGTCTCTTTCTTTATAGGGCTTGAGGACTCCCTGCCTTCCATTTCTCTTTCTCTTAGCTCTTTGGTGACATGCAGCATGAAGATAATCTGAATCCATGGTACTGGTTGTTTGGTGAAGGTGGAAAAGTTCATTTTAGGATTGTGACTGTGTGGTCAGCAGGTATGACCAGCCAAGTAAATTGCCTAAGAAAGGGATTCTTGAAAACACTACTTAGGCCAGTTTGGGAGCTTCAGTTAAACGCCATGATTTCCCTTCTGCTCGTGATGACCAACTGATCTGTGAACAGGGCCTTTGGTGATCTGGTGGTCTCTTAGTAGGTTGTCCTTAATGACTTCCCTCCCACTCTCACCCCTTAGCCCCTGGTGGCTAGCCAGAGTTTTGCTCTGATTCCTTTCCTTGTGTCCCTTGTTGTGAAGTTCTAGCTTCTCTAAGTCAGTTCCTGACAAGCTGCTCCTCTTTGAAGTGGATGAGGTCTCTCTGAGGAGCGGACATTTGAGCCAAGACCTGTCCCCAGTTGTCTAACTTAATAAATAATGATTGTGCTTGGCACAGAAATGGAAGTTTGAGAAATGTCTGGTAATAAACAGTAACAATGCAAAGACCTAGCAGAGAACCAGTGTTTTAGCACACCTGCGCTTTCTGAAAACCTGATGTGGTTTCTGTATCGTTCCCATTAAAAACAAGTTTCCTTGTACCAGGCCTCTTTTCCCTCCTGCCTGAGGAGTGAAGCTGTGATGACTGTGACCCGGCTCTGATGAAGGCCAAGGCTTCTAGGAGGCCATGTGCTGACAGTTTGATCTGTGATTTGACATTTGTAGATACAGACCAATAATTCTAGTAGGGAGTCCTACGTTCTTTGTGTGTGCTTGTGTGTTTTAATCTCACTTTAGCATCCCTCTGCTTTCTAGCTTGATTTTCTGTTTCTTGTTTTTCCCTTTTTCATTCTCTCTTTTGATGTCTAACTCTGTTGGTAGAATGCAGAGCACATGGAGGCCTAGTAACTTCACCATACTAGAGTTGGTAAAATGTCTTTAAAGTACTGGAGATGCAACTTAACACCACTTGCAGATCAACTGGTATCTCTGTGCCTCTGTTGAAGGTACCTGCCCTAAGTAGAGGCAGGAAGTGCCTTTGTCTAAGTAACTAATAAACAGAAGTTTTCCTAAATGATCTGTATCTCTTCTACTCTCTTTCCCACTTTATTGCCTTTGGCCTGGAGACTGTTTCTTAGCCCTCCTGAATCTGTTTTTGGGGTTGTGTTGGTACAGGAAGATTGTAACATTTTTGTTTTTCTTTCTAGTCTGTGATTTGAATCCTCTGCTCTCCCAATGCAGCTTTGAATCGGCTTCTTTAAAACCCCTACATAAAACCTCAAGTGACCAATATGTGGTCTCATTATGGTATTTTGGGTTAAAATAAAATGACATTGAGATAGCTGGGTTCATCCACCCAGACACATTTCACCAAAAAGAAATTCCGTGTGCCTTGAGTAAGACAATCTCCAAAGAGTGTATGAGCTAAAACTAAAACAGACTCGGGGGTGGGGGGTGAGGAAAAGATAAATTTCAGCTCGATTTGCATAATTTAGCATGCCAGGTATCCATCTCAATTTGATTATACTGGCCACAGATAGGAAATAAAGAGGAGAGACAAACTTCAGAAAAGATAGCTAGTAACTTTGGTCTGGTCCAGGTATATTTCTGGTATAAATGATGAAGCCAGTCAGGGTCTCCTGTACACATTTGTGTAAACAGTGGTGTAGAGGAGGTTGGTACTAATGTACTTTTGGAGCTTTGAAAAGAACTGGAGAATTTATAGGACCGTATGGCTCTTCATTCAGCGAATTGCTGACCTTAAAAAAGCCTGAGGATTTGGAGGCACCTATAATCTAAAGGTTGACTGTGCCCTGGGCCATTCTTTAATTTATTTGATTGTGCCTGTTATATATAGTTCAGAGTGGACTTAGGGGGACCAGGTGAAAGACTGGCATTTTTGGAAAGTGGTCCAAGGCAGCCCTAGGAATTGAATAAACACAGTGGCATCGCTGCTTCTCAGCGTCTTTACAGGACTTGATTGGATTGATGACAAACGGAATCTCCAACTGCATGTAAATCAAGTTCCTACAGCTCAGTGATGTGTCACAGATACCTTTTTTAGTACAGAAGGAGAAATTTTGGCAGGATGTAGAACTGTGCACTTAGAGAAATTTAGGATCTTTTTATATAACCCATGCAAGACCAGTCCAAGTTTGGAATTATAGATAAAAGGAGTGGGGGAAACGAGAGCTTTTTAAAGAGAAAGCAAATGAGGCCTTAAAGTTTTGCGACTAGGAGCAGTTTTTGCCTTTGCCTTTTTTGTTTGTTTTTTAGCAGTTATCTGCGAAGCAATTTAATATGGAAGAAGGAGGAGTATTTTAGAAACTAGGTCAGAAGAAGTAGGTGTGATTTAGAAGTGTTGTCTTTATTGAAAAGTTGCTATGGACCCTCCTGGGTGAAGCTCTGTTTATAAGGTTACATGACCCTTGGCTCTCTGTGTATTCCTTAAGTGTACCATATCACTTAATGTTAAGGGACAAGTAAGCAGGGCAGAAAATGTCTAGAAAACTGTGCCACTCAGTTGGGCTTGTGGTCCATGCACACTAAGGTCCTTTCCCTAATAGAAACACCAAAGAATGGTTTGTGGGAGGAAGTACCTTTTCCTGGTGTCAACCCATACCACCTCATGTGGGTAGCAAGGTCTGTACATTGTTTTTAATTATTGAGCACTACTGGGATGCAGTATCCCAACCTATCTTTCTTGTATACCAATCAAGATTTCCTAGACTTTGATCATATTCCCCATTTCTCAGGAATTTTTGGGATAATAACTTTTTAGCTCACTTAATTGCCCAATCCTGTTACTGACTTACTTGCCAATATAAGAAGCCTCATGGCAGAACTTTTTTTGGAAAACCTGTGAGTACCTACCTTCCATTTGCAGGTTGCTTACAGTAATGCAACAAATACTTACTGAACTTCTACAATGTATCAGTCACTGTGTTGTGAACATAGGATTCATAATTTCTGCTTCCATGGAGTACTTTCTAGTGGGGAAAGATGTAAGTAAATAATTACAAATAACCATAATTAAATTTTAATAAATGTGCTGGAGGAGAAGTACCACCTTCAGTAAATTATCTTCCAACTATTTTTTAAAGTAAATTTTTATTTGTGATTACCTTGGCTACTGGGGGGCTTTATAATGTTGGGCTCTTGGGATGGGTACTGGTCAGTTCTGATTCCCTTTCCCTTCACTGCTCCAGGGTCAAGTGTTACAGGAAATTCTCCATCTAAGATTGGACTTGTAATGGGCTAGAGTCCATTGTTTCTCACCGAGGCTCTTCTTTGTGTGGAGATGCATTGCAGGACATTTGGCATCCTGCTCCCCAGGTAATAAATGCCAGTAGCACCACAGAGTTGATGTGATAACCCCCCCCCCAAAAAAAAAGGCACTTCCGTACATTTATTTCCAAACACTTCTCAGGGGTTTAGTATTCTGGTTGAAAACTATTGGGCTTTACTGTCAGGATTCTTGGGAGGAGATGCCTTGGGATTCCTTTGGGAGAACAGACTGAAAGTAGGTAGAGCTTGAAAACTGGACTGATCAACCCTTTTGATGTCCGACTTGTGTGTTCTTGATTTTTAAGCAGGTATTTTGAAACTGCTTTCAACCCATTCTGCTTTTTCTCTCATTGAGGGTAAAGGGAAGTAATGTCTGTTGTATGTGTAGTTTATGAACTGGTACGTTAACAAGCATTTCACATATTTAATCATTTCAACTGTCTTTTATCTTTGTTAGACAGTTTTTAATCCCCATTTTACAGACGGTTCTGGTGCCAAGGGAAGTGACTTGCTCAGTATAGTATCAAAGCCTGTGCTTTTTTCTCTTTTTTTTAAAAAGCATAACTTCAATTTATTTGTTAGCTAACCTCTAATTGACCACTTTGGGTTTCTGGTCTTGAGTATATGGGACCAGACCTTAAGTGTTCTGCTTTGCTTCTAGAAATTTGGGACTTGTGTAGGATGATAATAGCTAATAACATTTTGGGCGCTAGAGGATATAGCAGTCAGTTAAACACACATCCACCTCTAGTACCTCTAGACACATACCCACTAGCTTATATATTTTAGTCTAGGATATAGACACTTAAACAAGATAAATAGTAAACCATAGAGTATTCTAGTGATACATGCTCGGGAGAAAGGTTAATCATGAACCAGGTCTAAGAGGTGTGCGGGATTGAAATTTTGGATGGGTTTACCAGGGAAGGCCAAGTGAAAGTGTTATTTGATGTGGAAGAGAGCTATACTAATACCTGAAGAAAGTGTATTCCTGGTGGAGAGATGGGTGAGGCCAGAGCATGCCCAGCTGGTTTGAAGAAGAGGGTTTTGTTTTCATGTATTAACTCATTCATTCAGCCCGGAGGGCACTACTACTATTGTCTCTATTCTGTTGATGCAGAAACCGAGGGACAAGAGAAGTTGAAGGCCTTGCAAGGGCAGAGCTCTTAACCACTGTGTAGGACTGGCCACCCAGGGCCAAAGCATTTCCTCTGCATGAACGAGGTTAGGAATTGCAAGGCCTCTAGAATTTCACTTTCTCTTCCACAGTCCCCTTTCCTTTCCTACTTTTAAAGGAGGAAAGTTTGCTTTACACACACATCTTCACCGTCCTGGAGCTTATATTCTAGCCTAGGATACAGATCATGAGCAGGATAAGTAAAGTATATAGTATGTTAGTGATACGTGTTTAGGTGAACAAGACAACGCAGGGACTCGGTATAGGAGTTTGGGAAAGCTTGGCTTAAACTGAGAATGCTGCTTATTTAGGAATCTGGGAATCTGAGGTGCATTCCTGGTGGTTTCTCTGTTGTCCAGGCACTGCCCTCTTCAGACCGTTGTTTGGCTAAGGAAACTGAACGTGCATCTAAATTCTAGAGTCACTTGGTACTGGAGATGGGAGGAGTTTTGGAAAGAGGGCACGTGGCCCAAATGCTCCCAGACTGGACATGAGAATTGCCTAAGGAGATTCCTGGCCCTGTCCCAGAGTTGCTGATTCAAAATCTGGAGGGCAGGATTCCATTGTGTTGCTGAGGAGGTTAAGGTACAACCTGGCTAGTGCTTCCCTGCCACCCTTCCCCGCGCCCCCAGCCCACCCCAGGGAATTGGTCAGAGAACTGGGATGGGGACCCAGTTGTCCTCTCAGTCTAGTACTTTTCACCATGTTGTGTTGCTGCCTTACTCTTGAGATTAAAAAGTTGTAAAGAGGGGGATGTTTAATTTTATCAAATGGCATTTCAGTTCCTGTTTAATCATCTTCTTGGGGCCTTAACTGTTTTTAAAACCTGGGATTGAAGCAGTACCTAAAGAGGAATTCTTTCTCAAGAAGTTGTGTGGTTTCCTCAGAGGCTTTTGTAAGTCATTGGAAATGGGAGAGATTGGTTAGCTAAATTTGGTCTTCCAAAAAAGTGATCTTCATCATTTCCAGAAGAGCATTTTCTCTATGAAAGGTGGCTAATGAAAGTGCTCTGGATGAGAGGACTTTATCATTTGTTGAGGTCATTAGTTTGGTGCTGTTGCTGCACTATTTGAAGGGCTCTTTCTGGAACCAAAGAAGAAATAAAATACCAGCCACCTGGTTGTGGTTTTTCTGGCATGCCTCTTTTGGGTGGACAGCTGTGAGGTGGTTATTACAGTTGGCTCTCATAATCTGTTTGAGTTTTGCTAGATGATTTAATGACTGTTACCCCATTGGTCTCTTTTTTTCTACCCTTAGTAGGTTTTCTCTGATCATCTGATCTGGAAGGATGGAGCACAGTAGCCTAAATATCTCTAAGCCAGGGAGAGAAGCCCCTTGTTCTCTGTCAGTTTTAGAGACAGAGTATGGGTTGGAAGATCAAGTCTCATGTCTGGTTGCAGCCCCTCCTAGGGGTTTGGTCAGGCTGGTGCTTCAGGTGGTGGCTTTGAAATGAGTTCTTTGTCTGCAAAGAGGAACATGCCCTAATCTAGAACTATTTCTGTGAACAGAATAGGGTTGATAGAACTTTTCATTGAGTTTGGATTCTTTTTTAAGATTTTCTTTATTTCTTTATTTCTTTATTTGAGAGCACAAGTGGACAGAGAGAGAGGAGAAATAGACTCCCCGATGAGCAGGGAGCCCAATGGGGGATTCGATCCCAGGACCTCGGGATCATGACCCAAGCCGAAGGCAGACACTTAACTGACTGAGCCACCCAGGCGCCCCTGAATTTAGATTTTAAAATTTATATTCAATTTTGAAAGATCTTTTTTTAATCTCTTTGGAGTGGTAGTTGTTAATTTCTCTCTCACCATAGGCAGATGACCAGTTTATTTAGAACTTGAATGAACTAGAACTAGAATGAATTGTTTTCCATCTCTTGTAAAGTAGAAAATGTGGGGTGTGATTCTCAGGTTAAGAAGGCTAAGAATCTTAGGCCGAGTGGGTTTGATTTCCTAGGTCAGGTGTTGGTATGTCTGAAGAGGTATTTTTCTTTTCCTGTCATCAACTTAGCTTCAGAAAATCTTAAATAATAATGTCTCTGGCGAGGCAAAATAAGAGGTTAAGGAATGTCTTATTGTCGTCCTAGGTCACAGACAGGGAAACCTGACTGTTTAAAATGCAAAACAAAATGAAGGAAGTCTCTTTATTTTAAGAGGCAGAGTCTGGGGATGGAACTAAACAAGCAGCTTTCTGGGCAGTTTCTCCTCAGTTCAGGTAGGGGTCCTTGAGCAGTTTTCAAAAGCATGAAATACTGGAAGAGTAAGAAAAGGATGAGGAGGCTTTGGATACAGATGTCTGTGTGGCTAGGGAAGAGGGCACAACGAGAATGATTTATTCTGACTAGCTAATGTGTACCAGGGTATAAAGGGTGATTCCTTGTAGGGGAGTCTACTCTGTCCATCCTAGGATCCCAGTGGAGCCACGTGGAGCTTGGGGGAAGCTGAAAGCGTTGATTGGGAGAGGCCTTACGTTTTATATTTGCCCCTGCCTGGACTGCCCCTCCACAGGGGAGGGTCCCAAACGGGAACTGGATCAACAGCTGCCGCCTGTCCCCGTAATCACAGGAAGCTGAGGCCGGGTGCCTTTGTATGGGAGCTCCGCAGCCAGACAATAGTTTGTGCTGGCGGGGCCATGTGGCGAGTCACGTGACCCGGGGCTGTTTTCTGCCGGGGTCCTTACCCATCTGTTCTCTCGGCTCTTTCTGGGTTATCAGGCGCCAGTCCAAGTCCTCCCAGGCAGCCAGCTTCATGGCCAGAGATTACGAGCACTAACCTTCCTGGCAGGGGCGGTGTGGCTTCGCGTTTATGCAGATTAGCCATGTGTTTCTCACTTCAAGGCGTTCCACAGGAAAAGCCTTTTCCTGTGTTTGGCTCTCAGTGGGCGGTTCCCAGCTTACTGTACTGGGACTCAGCGAGCAGCAGGCGTGCACGAGAGGGATCACAGTACACTGGCCCCCTCCCATTCCACCTCCAGTGCTACGTCACCACAACACAACCGCTCGCGCTCTCATACTGTTGGTGTCATTCATTCGGTGCCAAGATTGCTTTAAAAAATTCCCTTGGCCCCAGTTCAAACAGGAGTACAGCTGGGATGTGTTAGATTTTAGGCAGTCTGCCCTCAATTTGAGATGAGTTATAAATAGCAGTGCCGACTTCCTTAACTACCGCTCTCTGAGGTAAAATGCAGGTTAATTACTGTGGGAATCAATTAGGGGGTTCTTTCAGTTAAAGAGCCAGGGATGCTTTTTTTTATTGTTATTATTAAAAGTCATACAACAAATCTGGCCGGGAATGAATTGAAAGCACAATGAGTAAGAAATAATATTTAGATGTCCAAATTCCAGGTTATGGCACTAAGTTTATTCTGGCCCCAACTAGTTGGCATTTAGGATGACAGAAAAGTGGTAGTCAAGACTTCTGCTTTCGGATGGACAGCTTTTCCTCAGCCCTGGCCCATCCCTCTCTACTCCTGTTCTTGCCAGTCTTTGGGTACCAAATCTGGCTCCTTAGGTTTGCTGCCTGGGCACTTCCTTTCTGTATCTTTGGATTGAGACTGAAGCCTGGAGCTTTCCTCAGTTGGACTTTTATTTCAAGAAAATTAAGCTGATCTTTCTTGGTGCCACAGGAACATGGTGTGATACATTTTGGTGAATAGTATCTTTCTGCTTGGAAGTTTGAAGGAGGGGGCAGTGGGGGCGGTGTTCTGTGCTCTCTTCACAATCAGTCATGGTCAGAAGTTGGAGAATTTGAAGTCCGGTTTGTTATATCTCAACAACCCTGAGAGTTGTTACGGCTTTCCTTGGTGCAGTAAGAAGTTGTCAGGGATTCCGTTAGCCCACTGGTCTGGAGGGGCGTGTAATTCCTTCTGCCTGGAATAGGGGGACTCTGTGCAAATGGTTAGTCTACAAGCTGTTCTGAATATATTCAGAGGGTCCAGCCCACTAGGCATCCCTGCCTTTGATGCCCCTAAACTGCATCTTTTGATGCATTTTACTTGGCAGGCGGTTTGTAACATGGCCAGTGATCTGGAAAGAGATAATTGGTGGATGGAGATGGATTTTTTTTCCCCTTATGGCTCCTCCCCCCCTTTTAAAAATTTTTTTATGAATTCAGGAGAGTATATAGCAAGGGGCCCAACTTCCCTGATCAAGGGGGCATCATTTTCCTCTCATTTATGTGTCTTTGTGGCAGAGCCTTTGCTTTTGAAGTATAATCACAGTAATCTACTCCTGTGGTTTCCCATTGAAAGGATTTCCTCTCCATCATTCCCAGAGTGGAATCTCTGCTCTTTGCAGCCAGAGTTTGGTGTTTCCCATTCCCTGCCTCTTCCTTGGTGCCTGCAGACTGCTGATACTGGCTTTTCTGTCTTGCATGTAGTAGGGATTTTTCTGGCTTGAAATTGCTATTTTCCAATAAAACTGATTAGCGATGATTTAAGTCCCCTTCTCTGTTATGAGAGATTGTAAGATGGCATTTCTTCTATAACTGCAAATCACAAATCTTTCACAATGGTTTTAAATGTCAGAAGTGTGAGTTAGGTCTCTGCTTACCTCCCCTTCTAATATGAGCAGATGTTTAACTTTGACATGAGACCAGAGTAGTCAGATTGTTTGACCTGAATATGTTTTAGTTTGCAAAGCTGCATACTCTATTGATTATAAACCTTTGGTGAAGGGAGGGGGTCAGAAATCTGATGTCCAGGAAGGGGAAATGTCTTAATTTTATCTTTAGAATTAGAATTTCTTTGACTTGCATTTATTTTTTGGTCTGCAAAGATTTCCTAAAGTTGATGAAGGAATCCTTGAAGCCTTTATTAACTAGCCCCCCCTAAGTAACTGTCCTCCCCTGGTAGTACAGGACCCTGGATATGACGGAGGAAAAGGTAACTTGCTTTTAGCCTTTTGTTTCTAAGCTGTGTTTGGGGATGCCTTTGCAGTTTGAAGACCTCTCTGGTATAGCATGGCACATAAGATTCTTCTCAAAAGTGTGCTTGTTCTCCCTCGGCTGTTTGTTCTACCCTGCCCTCTTTTTTTCTTTCAGTTTAGTCCACATTTTTTTTCTTCCCTCAAAGTCATAACCTGGTTTAGGGTATGCCCCTGACCCTATGGCTAGATGGTTTGATCTGGGCTTTCTCCCCATAGTATCCCCTACCTACTTCTTACAGTAGGGCAGCCTAGCACATTGACATTACTGAGCCCTAGCTCTGCACTTGGGGTCTGTGGCGGGGGCTGGAGGGGGATGATTTTGAAGGTAAAACACCCGATCTCTGGCTTCCTAGAACATAATCTTGAGAGACGCACTCAGTTAACTAGACAACTAAATGCCAATCTTACAATTCTGACTGAATTTACTATAGGAGATTTAGAAATGTGAGAGATCAGTGTGCTGAAGAATGGCAAGTGCCTTCATGTTGAAGGGTTGGGTTTCTGCTAGTGGAAGCCATTGTGGACAGGAGGGCAGGGCAGGATACCATTGTATAGAGCTGAGCACTGACAAATGTGTAGAACTGGAGCACACTGGAGGGCTCTAGAGCCAGGCAGAAGCGCAATTTATCATTATCGATAATAGCTACTATTTATTGGGCATTTAAATGGCACTGTGTGTAGTGTGTTATGTGCATTTTGTTTTTTTAAATATTTATTTATTGAGAGAGAGAGAGATTGCGGGGGAGGGGCAGAAGGAGAGGGAGAGAATCCCAGACTCCCTGCTGAGCACAGAACCCAGTGCTGGGCTGGATCTCACAACCCTGAGATCATGACCTGAGCTGAAACCAAGAGTCGGATGCCTAACCAGCTGAGCCACCCAGGCGCTCCAAGTTATGTGTATTTTAGGTGAGAAACTTTTCACTGTTTAGATGGACTTAGGCTCAAGATCAGACAGTGATAGAGTTAGGATTTGAACCCAAATCTATAGATTTACTGCATTCTTTGCGCTTTCTATGCAATACTGTACAAGATGTAGACAGGAACTTTGGAGCTGTTGGTGAACAGGGAAAGATGAAAATGATCTGTGAGCACTGCTCTAGAACTGTGCAGTCCAGTATGATAGTCACTAGCTACATGTGGTTATTTGAATTTAATTAAAAGTAAATAAAAATAATTCAGTTCCGGGGCGCCTGGGTCGCTCAGTTGGTTAAGTGTCTGCCTTTGGCTCAGGTCTTAATCCCGGGGTCCTGGGATCCAGCCCAGCGTTGGGCTCCCTGCTCAGCTGGAGTCTGCTTCTGCCTCTGTACTGTGCCCCGCCACCCCCCTTGTGCTCCAGCTGGCTCTCTCTCTCACTCCCAAATGAATAAATAAAAAACCTTAAAAAAAAAATAATAATTCAGTTCCTCAGTCACACTAGCCATATTTCAAGTACCTAATAGTCACATGTCACAGAAAATTTTATTGGACAGTGTGTCTCTAGATCTCACTTAGTGTAGTATACATTAGAATCATTCAAGGATCTTCAGGGGTGAGGGGGTCAGGGAGCCCAAGCCCTTCCAGACTCACTAAGTTGGAATCTATGGGGAGACACCCAGGCATTTGTGCAGCCTCACAGAAAATTCTGATCTGTAGCCCTGGTTGATAGCTACTGCTCTGGAAGCTCCACAGTAACCACGGTAATGACTGCCCCTCTTGTGTTGTGGGGAGACCTGGATTGACAGAGATACCTAGAGTGGGCTGGTCTTTCTGTTGAGCAAATGTAGTCTCCTCACCTGGGGGCCATGTGGACAGCAGCTGCCCTTGGGGATGAGCTGAGGATCTGGTGGCATAATGTGGCTGTGTAAGCCCCTGAGCTCTTCACGGGAGAGACTGGTGGTGTTTTGGCTTCGTTGCCAGGTGTATCTGGGGAAGATCACATGCTGTTTATTACTTAGTAGTCCAGTTGTTGTTAAATTTGAATTTCCTAAAGAGTCCCAAAAGAATTCATGTAGCTCCAAAATTAATGACAGATTTTATTGGAGCTTCTGATACAGAGGCAGGACTTGGGCCAAAATTTGTAGGTATGATTGTTGGAAACAGCACTTTAATAACATTGACATGTAGTAGTGATTTGGGATACAGTTTTACTGTGGTTCACTATAGTTTAGAAACTTAAAGGGTGCTTCCATCCTCACTGTTACCTCTTTAGCTGACTTTGCTGCAGCCCAAGAATTTTGCCTCTGCTTTTTTTCCTTTTGGTGTTTAAAAGGATGGTTTCTGTGGCTTTTTGTCTTATCTATTTTCCTCATGACAGCTCAACTTTCCCTCTATTATAAAACACTTAGGTAGTACTCTGCCCCTCAAAAAAGACATGTACAGAGAACCAGTTATCTGAATGTGCCTCCCTCCCCTTGTCTTTGAGGGCTTTTGTTGTTTCTTAAGATCTTATCCACCTTAAATTATAGAATATTAATTACAGAAAAGCAGAACAGGAAGGGACCCTAGGTATAATCTGGACCAGTGGTTCTTAAAGTGTGGCCCCTGGACCAGCAGCATCAACCTCACTGGGGAACTATTACAAGTGCGTAGCCTAGGCCCAACCCTGAACCTATAGAATCAGACACCCTGGGGGTGGGTCTTATCAGTCTGTGTTTTACAAAGCCCTCTAGGTGACTTCGATGCATGCTAAAGTTCAAGAACCACTGAACTCATTAATTTGAGAGCTAATGACATTCGGGCCCAGAGTGTTAATATCTATTCCCCATTCCCAATTTAAGGTTCAGTTTTCAAGTTTTGTGTCAAGTCCAGGCCTACTCTTCAACTTGGGTGTATCTGTTTAAGGTTTTTAGAGACAACCCCCCCCCCCCCCCAATCAACATAGGTAACCATCTCTGACTGGAAAACATGCTGGGCTCTGTCCTATATAGCTCCAATAGGCTAGAGTTATGTCAAAGTGAATGAACTGATTGAACCTGTTGTCCCACAAAGAGCTGAAAGAAAGCTATGTTTATAGCCAAATACTTGTGAATTATACTTTGAGTTTCCATTACTGGTGTACCTCTATATCTTGCCCTTTAAGGAGACAAAAGTTCTATCCTCCTTACACATTCAAACTCTTAGGAGATGAACTTTGCAGTTGAGATGCCCAAGGCTCTAAATTGAGAGTCAACAACTATAACTTAGCCATGTTACCCATTTAAAAGAAAGCATAAATTTAAGTGCTTGTGCCATAGTGTAAACAAGCTACAGATACGCAAGAAAAAAGATTCCACTTTTGAAAGAATGGAAGCATCTGGATGCTTATGTATTTGAATCCCCAACCACGGTATTGAAGTATTATTAGTTTTGGTGGTGTTGAACAACATCATGGCAGCCCCGTCCTTTCCCAACTGAAGGGCCTTTGTTCTGACTTTCTGCACCAGAGAGTACATATATTCATTATTCCAAACCTGGCCTGTCCCTTGGATCTCAAATACCACCACACTTAGAAAGTAGTACATAGCTTTCATAGTGGTATTTTCATTTCACATATGGTAAAATCAAGGTTATGAGGAAGGTTAAATGACTTGCCCAAGGATTACTGGGTCTGTACCACTACTTTTTCACAGTAACTGTTTTCCTATGTGGCATACAGACCTGTACGCTTGGCTTTATGTTCATACTGGCCAGGGGCTATCAAAGCTTCAGGTTAATGAAATGCTTTTTATTTTGTAGCCATCCAGTCCAATGGATCAGATGGGCAAGATGAGACCTCAGCCATATGGCGGGACTAACCCATACTCGCAGCAACAGGGACCTTCATCAGGACCGCAGCAAGGACATGGGTACCCAGGGCAGCCATATGGGTCCCAGACCCCGCAGCGGTACCCGATGGCCATGCAGGGCCGGGCGCAGAGTGCCATGGGCAGCCTCTCTTATGCACAGCAGGTAGATGGTGACTCCAATTACCTTAACCCTTGTTGCTGTCCATGATCTGGTCTTGAGCTATAGAATCAGAATGAGTCTTTGGCATCTAAACCTCTCGAAAGGAGCACAGGCCAGTGGGCTCAGTTGTCTACAGGATGCTGCTTACAAGGCCGAGGTTGTGGGCATCATCCCATGTGTGCTCGAAGAAAAACTGTTCCCTGGCCTTAGGCTGTACATATCTTTGTCCTTTGACCTGGCTGGGCTGCTTGTACCTACTGAGTAGTGATCTCCAAAGGAGGTGGGGGAAAAAAGGCAGGCGCCGGGCACCTATCCACTGCAATCAAGAAAAGCCCTTCGTGCCATGTGCCCTGGGGATGGAAAAGGCCCTTCATGTTTCCCAAGGCCTTCGACATATAGCTGTCTGATTTAAAATGAAAGATTAGGAGGGACTGGGAATAGAAGAAAAGGGGAAGATTGAACGGTAGCGATGCTAACAGTGCTGTTATAAATGTTAAGATTTCTCTCATCTCCTTTTGTCTGGCCATCTGCACCATTATCTTTTTATTGTCATTTTTTGTTTTGACAGCACTTTCTATCATTTAATACTCATACTGAAAATGGTGATGGACAGAATATAAAACCTAACTTTACTTCTGAGACTTTAAAACAAAGTATGCCCTTAAATATGGAAAATAGGATACTGTCATTCTGGGGGCTTTTTTTGTTTGTTTTTTGGGGCTTGTTTGTTTGTTTTTCCAGTGAGCAGATGGGAGGAGAGATGGGTGGATATTACTGGGTTGGTTGTTTTTTGTTTTTGCCTACTTACCAGATATACCCCCAGTGTCTAGAATTGAGCCTGGTACAAGTAAGCAAGTAGGCTCTTAGATATTTTTTGAATGAAAACTGAATGAAAAAGAGAACCAGAGTAGCTTAGTGATTTGCACACTGTCTGGGTTACTAAACCCGACGTTTTTAGTCGGCTGAGCCAGGCTGCTGTTGACCATTCGTTGTGGCTAGGATACAGATTCCTAGCACTTACAAAAACAGTCTAGGCCATGATAAAGAGGAGGTTCACTGGTGGAAACGTCTGCTCTCGAACTCTTGTAAATTGCCCAAATATTAAACAGTGTAAATTTTCTGTGGATGAATGCAGTCCACTTGTAAACAAACCAACTAGTAACCCAGCTGGGCTGTCCTTCCTGGTTCAGTGTAGAGAGGGATGGTAGGAAAGACTATGGGCCTTCTCATTAGGAGGCTTGGCTTGCCTGCTTCCTATACCCATCCTCAGGCTGTAGCTGCTGACCGAATACCTTCGTCCAGAAGAGTCTGTGCTAAAAGTATCCTTTCCTTTCCTACAGATTCCTCCTTACGGACAACAAGGCCCCAGTGGGTATGGTCAGCAGGGCCAGACTCCATATTACAACCAGCAAAGTCCTCACCCCCAGCAGCAGCAGCCGCCCTACTCCCAGCAGCCGCCGTCCCAGAACCCTCACGCCCAGCCTTCCTATCAGCAGCAGCCGCAGTCTCAGCCCCCACAGCTCCAGACTTCTCAGCCTCCCTATTCCCAGCAGCCATCCCAGCCTCCACATCAGCAGTCCCCAACTCCATACCCCTCCCAGCAGTCCACCCCCCAACAGCACCCCCAGAGCCAGCCCCCTTACTCACAGCCGCAGGCACAGTCTCCCTACCAGCAGCAGCAACCTCAGCAGCCAGCCTCCTCGACGCTTTCCCAGCAGGCTGCGTACCCTCAGCCCCAGTCTCAGCAGCCACAGCAAACTGCCTATTCCCAGCAGCGCTTCCCTCCACCACAGGTAAGGTGCCCCCTGCCTCCCGCCCTTCTCTGCGTGTGACCACAGACAGCTTGGGGCATGGTATCAGGAGAACTTTGCCATACAAATTGGGTCTCTAATGTGCACTTAAAAACCAATTAAATACACTGGGTAAACATGCTAACTGGATTGATTGAACTAATAAAGGCATAACCTTCTTAACGGCATAAAAACCTGTGGCTCTTCTTACTGATGGAAGAAATAAGGCAGTGGAAAGTTGCATAGACTGGTAAGAAATTAAAGATAATGGGACTGGTTTTGTTTTTGTTTTTGTTTTTATAAACTAGCATTCAGAACTGGAGCATCCAAGTGAGTTTGGTTTTTTTTAAAGTTACTTTGGGAGGCTATACTATACATTCATTCCAACTGCCATTACGTTCTGCTGTTGCTCAAAATACATTATGTTCTGCTATTGCTCAAAATATTTTGGACCCCTTCATTTGAAATTGCCATCAGAGCTGACGTCACATTCTTTAGAATATTCTCAGTGGTGGCAAGTCCCTTCATTTGTTGAAGGTGGATTTGATTTTAGGCAATAGCTAAAATTCATTTGTCGTCATGTCTGTGCCTAAAAATAACAATTTGGGCTTTATTCTTTAAAGAGCAAAAAAGAGGAGAAATGGCCAAGTGATGACAGTCCACTAAAGATTCTGTGCACTGGTGGCATTATTAGAATAAATATCTCATCCCAAGGCAATGTCTTTGAAGGAAGCAATACTCGTTTTAATGCATAGGTTCTAACATGAGGTTTTTTTTTTTTAATTAATTGGTTTCATTCCTTGATAAGCCAATGGGCTCAGTTGTGTACTAAGCCCCAGTGGGTATGGTCAGCAGGGCCAGACTCCATATTACAACCAGCAAACTTGTCATACTTTAGCATTTAACCCCAAGGAATAGCTGTCTGTGGTGATAAATGGTCAGTGGTGCTGTTCAGGGTCTTAAATCCACTACTGACATTCTTTTTTTTCCCTTTTAATTAAACCAACAACTTTATTTTTAAGTTTTTATTTTAATTCCAGTTAGTTAACGTACAGTGTCATATTAGTTTCAGGTGTACAATATAGTGATTCAACCCTTTATATGTCACCTGGTGCTCATTGACCTTCTTGTCTTAAGAGCCACACCTTGTGTTTTTCTGCCTTCAGATTATATTGTGCACAATTGGGCAGTTTCTTGCTCCCACCTGCCCTCTGTGAGATAGTCCTGTAGCCCTTTCACCATGAAGCAAACTTGCCTGGTTTATCAATACCAGGCCTTCACAGCATTTGTTTTTCTTATTTTAGGAGTTATCTCAAGATTCATTTGGGTCTCAGGCATCCTCAGCCCCCTCAATGACCTCCAGTAAGGGAGGGCAAGAAGATATGAACCTGAGTCTTCAGTCAAGACCCTCAAGCTTGCCTGTGAGTATTCTTGCCAACCTCTAAAAGATGATGGGGCAGAGAGGAAAGCAAAGAAAACTGGTTTCTGGTTGGGTGTTTTGGTGATATGACCTAAATAAACAATGAGCTATTCCTTGAATTCAGGTTGAAAATTCTAAATAGGAATTTATGGACTGACCCTGTGGAATGTCTGTTTTGGCTGGCTGCCTGGGGAATAGGTTTGGTGATCTCTATTTAGAGTTTTTTGGTTTTGTGTTTTATTTTTTACATCTTGGGCTCGGAGGCGTGGACCCAGGTAAGGGACAGAGAAGATGAAGATATTGTAAGCACTGTCTGCTCTCCATCAAAGTTGAGAGAAGTTTCAGGGTTGTTTTGACCTTACTTTCAAGGGTTTAATTTCTAGGTTTTTGTCTTAGTATTTAGCTAGGAGGTACGATCTGGGGTGCATTCAGCATGGATTTTCCCATTGAGCATGGGCTGAGTAAAAGCAGTTTTTCTGGTCATTTTGTGTAAATAGGTGCTTTTGTCTAGTAGAGTGCTTGGTGCCCAGATGCTTGATTGCTGTTTATGGATGGACTGACTGTATCCTGAGAAAGGTAGTACAGTCTGCTGATGAAGAGCTAGGGCTCTAGAGCCAGAGTTCCTGGGTCTGCATTTTGACTCAGCCACTAACTCTGTAGCCTTGGGCAAGTCACTTAACCTTCCCCTGCCTTCGTTTTTGCATCCGTAAAATGAACCTAAAAGTACCCACTTCATTGAGCGGTTATTAACATGAGATAGGTTAAAATAGAGTGCTCATGCATTGTAGGCATTCCATAAATGTCAGAGATTCTCATCATCATCTCAGAGGGCATAGGGACTCTACTTGATACCTGAGAGACCCCACCAACTAGTTAATAGACTGGTTCTGGGAACATTTATCCCTAGTCTTAGCTCTGGTTATATGTGAGCAAGTCAGGCTCTGAAAATTAATCTGCTGGGCACAGGAATAAAATGGGCTGCTCTAAAATCTAGTAAGACTGTTGGTAGCAAACCCTCCATTACAAATCCTGCTTCAGTTAGTAAATAGAAATAGAAATTCAGCCACACATGTCTAGATAAAAAAGTCTTTTGGAAAAAAAATTTTTTTTTAATTTAATTTATTTATTTGACAGCGACACAGCGAGAGAGGGAACACAAGCAGGGGGAGTGGGAGGGGGGAAAGCAGGCTTCTTGCGGAGCAGGGAGCCCAGTGCGGGGCTTGATCCCAGGACCCTGGGATCATGACCTGAGCCAAAGGCAGACGCTTAATGACTGACCCACCCAGGGACCCCTCTTTTGAAATTTTTATTCTCTGATTTGAAGCCTGTCTCTTCAGTTATTTTGACTTGGGAGAAAATCGTCTCTGGATCTTTAAGGAATAGGTAGGAGGCAGGAACTCTCTTCATCATGAAGCCTTTCTTCATCACGAAGCCTCTCCTGGCTTCCCCTGAAGATCTCTGAGCCATAACCTGCGTAGGGCAAGGTTTCCAGAGTCCCTCAGTACCGTTGTGCAGGCATCCCAGGCCAGAATGAATAGCTACTGTCAGATAGGACCCCTGAGACTGTTGACTTTCTCAATTGAGGAATTGGGTGAGGATGTGTCTGAATAAGGCAATCCTTCTTTGTTCCCTTTTCATTAATGACTGTTGCAATCCTTTTCTGCATCCCAAACTTCACTGGGATGTGTTTTTTAACTTGATTCAGTCAGAAATGTAAAACTACTCCCTCATCATCTGTGGTCTGTAGCTAAATCGGGGTGAGGTGCTACTGTGGCAAGAAACCAAATCAGTGGATTTTTGCCAGTGCTTTAAGTTGCTCCCCATCAGAAAGTTTCTGCTTGCTCCGCAGAACTGTATTTGTTATTTTTCAGTCCTGAGAAGCCTAGCGTACAAGCATGTCTTCTAAGGGTTGAGAGCCTTGTGCTGTCAAATCCAGAGCTTCTGATTTGACCCGCCGTAGTGAAGGCACTGGCACCCTCGTGGGCCCAGGGGAGGATTATTCCTGGGCAGCCTATCACAGGGAGCATTCCCAAGCTCAGGCTTCTACTATAGATTCATCCAAATGGGGCATTTGCTCTGTGGTAGAAGCTCTATGTGGGAGGTCAGCTGGCTGGGTTACTGGCATCTTGTTTGTTGAATTGCTTTTTATCCCTCTGCTATTTGGACTAAGAAACAAAAGGTGGTTATTCTTTGAAATTTTGGTTTGATGCCAGATTTGCCTAGCCAGGCTGGGAAACGGTCACATTTGAAGAAAGGAAAAGTCGGGATTCCCTAGAAGGGGCCCACTCTTCTGAAGCAGTTGTGTCAAGGCAGCCTAGGTTTGTTGGTGTATTCCTTCACTCAGCAGATGTTTAGGGGGCACCTCTTCGTGTTTGGCTCCAGAACAGAAGCTAGGCTGACTGGAGGACAGCCTCCAGTTGTCCGCATCCTCCTCTTCGCTCATTCACCTTACCCACTTAGCCCTAAGGGCTTTATGATTGTGACCCTTGATTTAAAGACTCATTATGGTTTCTGATCCTGATCATTACAAAAATTAGATTTTGAGGAGTTTTTGCTCAGCTATTAATGCCAAACCATTTAGTTGCTATTATCCCGATTATGTTATCCCTCTACTTAAAACCTCTCAACTATTTTTCATTAATCTTAGAATAAAATCCAAAATCCTTAATATTCTGTAGGCTACCCCCCATTTCTGAATGGTCTGGAATGAGGCCTGAGATTTTGCATTTTTAACAAATTCCTTGATGCTGCTGGTGCTGCTAGGCCAGGATGGCACTGTGAGAACCTCTACTTCATCCTTTTTTGCCCTTTGCCTTGTTATTATGACTTTGTCTCAGTTTTTTAAGGCCCCATGCTTTTTTCTGCTTCTAGGCCTCTGCACAGACCCTTCCCTTTGCCTAATACACATTTCCTCCTAACTCCTCTTGTTTGTATTTCAGACTACATCTTCAAGATTATTTCCTCAGAAAACTTCTTTTTTTTTTTTTTTAAAGATTTTATTTATTTATTTTGACAGAGAGAGACACAGCGAGAGAGGGAACACAAGCAGGGGGAGTGGGAGAGGGAGAAGCAGGCTTCCCGCGGAGCAGGGAGCCTGATGCGGGGCTCGATCCCAGGACCCTGGGATCATGACCTGAGCCGAAGGCAGACACTTAACGACTGAGCCACCCAGGCGCCCCAGAAAACTTCTTCTTAATCAAATGTCAAAACTCAGCTTAAGTAATGTCTATGATGCCCTCACTGACTAAAGTCAGTTTTTATTTAAACAACAACAACAACAACAAAAAACCCTGCAGTATTTAAGACATATTAAAAGGTATAAAGAATGATTCAGTGCCTGAGGACCCATCTTTAGAAAGCAAACCTTGGTAACATAGGTAAAAGCACCTTATATAGCCCTCGGGGATCACTTCCCCATCCTTATACCAGGAGAAACACTATCCTATATCTGAGGTTTCTTTGCGTCACGTCACCAGAGCAATTTGCTGATACCTCTACGCTTGGGTCTCTTCCACTTGATGGTAAGCTTCTGGAGGGCAGGCACTGTGTTGCTGACCTTTTTGCCCCTAACATCTATTACATGATGCCCCAGACCAGTGGTTTTCTATCTTGGCTGCATGTTAGAATTACCTGGGGAGCAAATATTCTTTAAAAACCAATGGCTGAGGTTCACAGAGTTCTGAATTGTTTGGGGTTGATGAGGCTTGGTCTTTGCTATGGTTAGAAGCTGCCCCTGGTGATTCTGATTTGGAGCCCTGGTAGAGATCCACTAATCCAAACATGCACCCGTGTTTTTTGTCAGTATTTATCTCAAATGTAATTTCAATTACTTAATTTAACACAAGCTCAGTGAGGGCTGACTGTCTCTGTCTTGCTCATGGCCATCATAGTGCCTGGCATAAGGTAGGCTCCAATTCAGTGAACGAATGAACCCGAGCAGTATTTATTACATTGTTCATTCAGAAAGTGTATGTCTGACAGGGGACAGTTTGACCATATTGTAAGATTGTTGTTTTCCACTTCGAGGGCAAGGCAGGTATCACAGCCTGTTATGGGAAGGCCTAAACTCCATTTTAGAAGATGGATTAATTTATTTGTGCTTCCTGACAGTGGCCTTAAGAAGAAGTGAGATTAGGGTTTGTCATCTATCTTGTAAAATAGCTACTACTTCACCTTATGGTAAGAAGGTTCTTGTAAGGGATGGGTAAGCAAATCTCTAGGTGTTTCATTAAGTCTTTAATTTCCTTTAGTTTGGAGTGAAATCTTTAAGGGTCTCATCTGAAAATTGGTATCTGACTTTTGATTATAATCATTTCTGGGAATGACTTGGAGTTACATCTTTAAAAGCTTCTGAGTGATTCATTCAAGTGTATATGGTTTCCCTAGAATAATGAATGCTTCCCAATTTTTTTCTTACTGAGGCACATTTGTAAATTTACGTTATAATCTGAAAGTGTACTTGGGATAGAGTTTCCATTCAGTGGTGGAAAATAGATATAGGATTGAAAGCTCAGCTCTGGAAAGATTAAGTAGATCAGTGCTTCTCAAACTTTAGCACGCACTGAGAATCATCTGGAGATTAATTAAAACAAAGATTACTGGGGCGCCTGGGTGGCTCAGTCGGTTAAGCGGCTGCCTTTGGCTCGGGTCATGATCTCAGGGTCCTGGGATTGAGCCCTCCATCGTTGTCAGGTTCCCTGCTCCGTGGGGAGTCTGCTTATGTTTCTCTCTCTTTCTCTGACTCTCAAATAAATAAATAGGTCTTTTAAAAAAAATCTGGCAAGTTAACATTACTGCTTTAAAAACCTGGCTACCTGTTGCCAGTGGGTTTAAGCCCAAGTGTGAAACAAGTTCTTTTGTGATCTGGAGGATAAGGATATTAAAAAAAAAAAAAGGTGGATAAATTTCCTGTCCCTCGAGTAAAAGCTGGTACACTGTTTGCTGTGGGTATTCTATAGAAGGCAGACAGGCATTAGACAAAGGTTAGACTTTGATGACTTCTGAGGTAGCCTGTGATTTGAATATGACATGGTTGCTGCCCTCAAGTATTCTTCTTTGTTTCATTAGTAAAACAGGTAGAAGAATGTATGCCTGATTGTTACAATGGGGTGCTTTCCTAGTTTGGTGAAGTCGGTGATTCTTTATGTCTAAATAGTTGAGGGAAAACATGGCAGAAGTTTAGAATGACCTAGATATGGACATACTTGGGTGGTTGGAAAGGAAAAGTATAGCCAGGGGTGGGGTATAGTATAGATGCTACTGGGGGACTGGTCAGGATCAGGCTTCTAGGGCGTGGGGAGTAACAGGAAGGAAAGCTAGATTACAGGGGTTAGGGCCCTGGTGGGCCAAGTAAGCCATTTGAATTTGATCTTAGAGGCCTGCAGATACGCTATTAGAGCAGTAATGTGATAAAACTAATGTTTAAAAAATAATCCATTCGTGTATAGTGTGGTTTGAAAAGGGGAGAAGTTAAACTGTTGAAATAATTCTGGCGAGAGATGTGGAGTTGTACCCCTCTGTGTCATTTGCATAGCCAACTAGGCCCAGTTCTGAGCTGTGCAAGAAAGATTCTGTAGAACTGAGAGAAAGTGGGTAGAAAATTTAATGATCTTGAAGGGGGGTGGGGAGAAAGAGAGATCTCATTGACAGAAATAGAAAGGCTAATAGGAAAACTCATTTTTGGGGAAAAGTTAAGTTCCATGTAGTGAAATGTTTAAAAACAAATGCTTAGCTCCTAGTTGGAGACAGGAGACTGCAACTTGAGTAAGAGCTGAGTCTGGGTTGAGTCGGAGAGTGGTCTGTGGAGTGATTCATAGTTAAACCACGGAAGGAAGGAGGCCTCCCAGGCCATGGCTTATGGAGGGAGGAGCCAGTGGGAGCCCTTGACAGTGCCTGTAGTCATCAGGTAGAAGTGCCCAGCAGATAGCTGGTGAGCTTGGAGGAGGACCAGGATTGTGTCCTGTTTATGGAAGCCCAGTGTGTTGGGGTGATGGTCCACATCACATTTATATTTCAAAGAATATAAAGTTGGATTTGTCAGAAAGCAGGTTATGGCGTTCCTTTTTACGTGTGGAGAGGACCTGATTTCTGAGGGCTGGAGCAAAGGAAATGAACAAGGGAAAGGTGTAAAGGTAAAGAACATTCTTGAAAGGCATTGAAGGGAGGGGGCCGCTGAATCAGCCCAAATTCCTCCGCTTCATCTGAAGACCCGCATGTGTATAAGGCAGGTAGATAGAAGAGTGAAGATGCTGGCAGAATGTTAGGAGGGTATAAACAGACTTATCTTTCAGGAGTTATGAAAGAAAGGAATCAAGGGCACTCACTGGGTTAGCTCACAAAGGACACTGTACCCTTGACTGGAAAAGTCAGAGAGGCTGCTGTTGAAGAGCTGCATCATACTTGTTTCTTCTGGTTAGTGTAAGAGTGGAGGTCGTTGATGCTGGGAATGAGGTGGAGAATAGGATTAGGATTCTTCATGTCTATTGAATTATCTACAGATTTTTTTTTTTATTAAAGATTTTATTTATTTATTTGACAGAGACACAGCGAGAGAGGGAACACAAGCAGGGGGAGTAGAAGAGGGAGAAGCAGGTTTCCTGCAGAGCAGGGAGCCTGATGCGGGGCTCGATCCCAGGACCCTGGGATCATGACCTGAGCCGAAGGCAGACGCTTAACGACTGAGCCACCCAGGCGCCCCAGATTTTTTTTTTTTTAATCGCTTGGGTTTCCAAGCCCTTCTTTAGATTTCACTTAATAACAATGTAGCTATTAGCACTCGTGTTTTACTACTGTGATGTTCTCAGACCCTGAGAACTTGGGTTCCAGTGATCTGGAAAGAGGAAATGGGAGGGAACTATGTTGTTCCTGTAGAATCCAAATCTTAAGAGGGCAGGAGAGTGAGGCCAGGAACAGAGCTTACAGGCAACACCAATCCTCCTAGAAGAGCAGGAACTGAAATATACTAAGTGACCACTCCTTTTTTATATTAGAAGAAACTAAGGGTCAGAACCAGGATTTGAATCCAGCTCTCTCTGATAATTTCAGACGAAATACTTCCCCTAGCATCCCACCCAGCAGAAGAAAGACAATCTGATCCTCTCTTCAAGTTCAGCCAAAAGCCTCAACCCCAACCCCTTTGCCATTTAATATTTACCAGACTTGGGCGCCTGGGTGGCTCAGTCGTCGTTAAGCATCTGCCTTCGGCTCAGGTCATGATTCCAGGGTCCTGGGATGGAGCCCCACATCGGGCTCCCTGCTCGGCGGGAAGCCTGCTTCTCCCTCTACCACTCCCTCTGCTTGTGTTCCTGCTCTCGCTCTCTCTCTGTCAAATAAGTAAAATCTTTAAAAAATATATATATATATTTACCAGACTTGTCCTGAAAGGATTTCCATTTCACTTTTGTTTTCCCAGGCCTTCTTGTCATGGAGGCACAGATGAGTTGTGAAAAGGACAGCTGCAGTACAGGGAAGGGTGGGAGAGGGAATGTGTCCAAATGATAGGTCAGGTCTGCTGGAAGAACTGACCAACTAGGGAATCCCCTCAAAAAGTGGAAAGTTGGGTGCCTGGGTGGCTCAGTTGGTTAAGCGACTGCCTTCAGCTCAGGTCATGATCCTGGAGTCCCAGGATCAAGTCCCACATCAGGCTCCCTGCTCAGTGGGGAGTCTGCTTCTCCCTCTGATCCTCTTCCCTCGCATGCTCTCTGTCTCTCATTCTTTCTCTCTCAAATAAATAAATAAAATTAAAAAAAAAAAGTGGAAAGTTGACTAGAGTTTGGTTCTTTGGTTCCTCTTGAGTTGGACAGGAGCAAGTCCTGTTCTGTGCCTTTCTTCTTAAAGCATAGTGTCCTGATTAATGCTAATGTTAATCAAGTAGAGCCTTGCTACTGAAAAAATGTGGTCTGTTATCTAGCAGCATGGACATCACCTGGGAATTGTCTTAGAAATGCAGGTTTTTGGGTCCCACCCAGCTTTATTGAATCCAACACTGTTAACAAGATCCCCAGGTGATTCATTTGCCTAATGGTTTAGAAGCAAGGAGTTAGGGGCGCCTGGGTGGCTCAGTCGTTAAGCATCTGCCTTTGGGCTTGGGTCATGATCCCAGGGTCCTGGGATCGAGCCCCACATCAGGCTCCCTGCTCTGCGGGAAGCCTGCTTCTCCCTCTCCCACTCCCCCGGCTTGTGTTCCCTCTCTCTCTCTCTGTCTCTCTCTGTCAAATAAATAAAATCTTAAAAAAAAAAAAGAAGCAAGGAGTTAGACCCGGAGAATGGAGAGTAAAATTTTCAAATGAAATATCAAGCTGGGGACTTTGGAATACAATGAGTTTTACTGTGTCTGGTAATGTTTAAATAATCTCCGAGTGTGGGGGATGGGAGTCAGAGACCACCACCACTTGTTTTGTGGTGCTTTAGGGGCCCTGGTTCCCCATACCTACAGGCCAGACCCCACTGTGGGGCCATCTGCAGCTCCCAGCAGACCTGTGCAGCCTCACCTCCAGCTGCCTGGGTGTACCTCAAGCTCCTCACAACCTCCAGTCCTTCCTGCCATTGTCTTCGTGCCAAAGATGTCTGCCCGTCTACCTTCCCGCTCTCTCAATGCCCAGCAAACTCCTACTTTGGCTTCAAAACCTAGCTGAAATACTTTCTCTGGGACTTCCCCAGTTTCTTCATGTTGGCCTGGCATTATGCAGGCGCCTCTGCTTGCGCATGAGGTCTGCATCTAGCACCTGGGCCAGGCAGCTGGCTACTCGGTAAACTTGTGCTGAGCAGCCCCAGGTTCTTGCTGCCCGCCTGGGCTTGGAGGCCAGCTTTTTGCTGTGTAGGTTTACTGGGGGGAGTGACAGAAATCCTCTGAAGGCTTAAAAAATTGGAATGCTTGAAGGATTTAAATTGTACACTGTGTTGCCTTTTGTCACATTTCCTGGTAAAAGGAAACAGGCCAACAGTTTTTGCCTAGGCTTTTGATGGCTTATTTTCAAGGGGCTAACGAAAATGCCACTAGCAATTTTGGTACTCAGAGAAGCTGGGCCTTTCTGAGCGTGGTGACCTGTTTTCTTTATATCTGACTGTGTATCTGTGCTTGCTCCCCTTGAATGTAGCCCAGGTGCTCTCAAAAAGTCTCAGAAAGGAAATCCCCACCCCCTCTGTCATATCTGCCCAGACTGTACTTTGTGCAAGTAGCCGTCCCTTCTCGAGAACGCTGGTTCTCCGGCAGGGCTAGCCAATCCGCTTCTCTGTCTTAGTCACGCTGCTGCGGCCCTGATACCGCCTGGTGCCTGCTGGGCCCCCTGCTGCTGGCGCGCAGTACTGTATGCTTGTTCCTGGGCCCATTTCCTGTTTCTATTCTAGTCACTGGTGGCTCAGCTCTGCTTCCTGCCTGTGTGTCTCACACAGATTCCTCTTGCTGGAACCTTTTGTTTTCTTCAGAACAACTTCAGTCTGAAAACGAACAGAGCCTTACTTCTGGCGTGATGGCTCCTGGGGTCAGTTAGCTCTTCTGAGGACTGGCAGGAAGTACCTCCTTCCCGCCAAGCAAACCATACCCCTTGGATTTGACCTTATTCTTCAGTTTGTCCCCAGCCCTGCTACAGGAAGCTGGTGGCTCGTTGCTCAGACCAGAAATTGCCATAAGACGAAGAGCTGGGATCTTTTGCAGCCAAACCTGTCCTCACTCCTCAGCTGCACAGGGTTGTCAGGACTGGTTCTTTTTCACCTGGAGGTTATAAACATATTTCTTGCTGCTGCGGAAGATACTTGGTACCCTTTCTAGCCCAAACCTCCCTAAAGTCCAGAGAATACATATATGGGGTTGGGCAGGTAATGCTATCCTCAGCAGAGTAAAAGCTTGCAGAGAGTATAGAGATGGAAAGAAAGCATGTGCTGACTCAGCCTTCTGTCCTGTGTGAGCAGTTCAGCCCCCCCACCCCCACTCTGGGGTTAGAGTGGGAGGGAGAAAGTACAGAGAGGTCTAAAAAAGCGAAGAAGTAAAGAAGCTTGTTCTGGACAAATGTATTTTAAAGTTCTAAGACTCCTCCATCTTGCCCATTTTCCCCAGAAGATGCTATCTTGGCAGAGAATATGCCTTGTAAATAACTGTTCTCCTCTCTCCTTCACAACCATTCTTTTGGGATCATCTGATAATCCTGTGTCAGATGGAGTGGTTTCTACAGGTATGTTTAATAGAGAGGGATTTAATATAGGGATTTGGGCTTAACAAATTTGCTAGAAAGGTTGAGGAAGCATTCTCTAGGCTTGTCCTTCAGCAGCAGGACCTAAAACTAGATTTGACCCACCAGGGAAACTCCCACCTTTGAGCCACTATCATATTAATTTTTTTTTTTTAAGATTTTATTTATTTATTTATTAGAGAGCGAGCGAGAGAGAAACAGCATGAGAGGGGGGAAGGTCAGAGGGAGAAACAGGCTCCCCGCCGAGCCGGGAGCCCGATGTGGGGCTCGATCCCAGGACTCTGGGATCATGACCTGAGCCGAAGGCAGTCGCTCAACCGACTGAGCCACCCAGGCGCCCCCACTATCATATTAATTGCTCTAAATCTGCTATCCAGGGATCAGTAAGCTAGAGTCAAGAAGGAGCGGCTGCTGCCACCAGGACCAGCTCCCAGTTTACTGGAAGAGGAAGCCAGAATGCTGTTGCAGGAACAAGTGAAGGAGACAGAAATATGGTCTCTGCCATACTTTGATCTAATCTTGAGTTTGCTTCTAATTAGTAGAACCTGAATTGTATCTAAACCCATTCACAAGGGATTCTGGGAAACGTGGTTTTTAGCTTTTTAACCTCTACAATTAAGAGCAGAATGGAGACAGCATGAGCTGGTCCATAGAATGTTCACTACACTAACAAAAACATTACACCCCTCCCCCTTACCTCCCAACCCCCTAACCTTACATATGAGGAACCTAAGACCCAGAAAGGGTAAAGGAGGACTTGCCCAAGTCATTAGGTAAACGAGAACATTTGGTTCCCTGACTTCCAGTCCAGTGCTTTAACTATTAGGACCAACTCCTATAAAGGATCAGTAAAAAGCTCCTTTAAGAGAAAGAAGAATGCCATATTCTCTTCTGGAGAGAAGGAAGAGTTATATAGAGATGTGGGGCTGAGATTTCTAGGCAAAGGTAGTGATACTGTAGTTTCTGGATTTAGGTCTACTCTCCAGGAAGATGGAGAAAATACTCTGGAAGGAAGAAACCTCAAAAACTAGAATTTCTTGAAATTCCTGAGTCAACGTATGGATGAACTCAGTTGCCTTGGTGACCATGGCTTTCTTCCACTGCCATGCTCCACCCCACTTCCCTTTCTCTCCTATTGGTGCTTTTTTTTTTTTTTAAGATTTTATTCGAGAGAGAGAGAGAGAGAGAGAGCGCAAGCGAGCATGAGCAGAAGGGGCGGAGGGAGAGGGAGAAGCAGACCCCCTGCTGAGCAGGGAGCCCAATGTGGGGCTCTATCCCAGGACCCCAGGATCACGACCTGAGCTGAAGGCAGATGCTTAACTGACTGAGCTACCCAGGTGTCCCCCTATTGGTGCTTTTATAACCTGCAAAGCTGTTTGGGAGATTACCTCAGTGAAGTACATGCCCTGGCTTCTGCCATTGTCCTTCTCCGAAAAGACCCAACAAAATCAGAAAGCCAGGCCTTAGATGTGTGATGGCCAAGCTGTGTCTCATCTGTCCTAGGGAGCTAGAGGGGTGTTGGGCTTTTTGAACAAGAAATAAACCAAGCCCTCCTAGAAATACTGTCCTTCAGAAACCACTAGGGCCGTCCTACACAAGAGTGAGAATCTGTTCCACCAAACTTGGTCCAGAGGGGAGGACCCCTGGGTATGGAGCTATGTTAACATACCTGATAAATCAAGCATAGAATTAGTGCTGTTGTCTTTTTTCCATGTTTCTAAGATATTTGGCATTCAATCTTTGGGGACCAGTGCTTGCTCTCTTGCGCCATCCACTTCCACAGCCTGATCCTTTTCCATCTTCCCCACTTGGTGTCAGCATGGAATTGGCTGGTATTGTGACATAGTCTCTGATTGCCATAGGGTGGAGCTCACCTGCAAGCGGCTTGCTTGCTTCCCATTTGACCTTTCCCAAGGAAGCTAAGAAGCCATGCCTTGTTGAAAGTGGAAACTGAGAGTTGAAGGCTCAAAATGAGAGTCAGCAAACCTGTCCCTTAAGGCCAGCTTTGATGTGGAAGGAGTATTGAATATTGTTTACAGAGATAAGTGAAGGTAATTGCCTTACATTCTGGGGAAGTTAGGAGAAAGATCAAGTTCCAAATAAACAGAATCAGTGTTCAGAGGAACTGTTATTAAAAATATTGGTCATTTTCCCCTCATCTTCTACTTTTTTATTTATTTATTTTATTTTTTTTTAAGATTTTATTTATTTATTTGAGAGAGAAAGAATGAGAGACAGCATGAGAGGGAGGAGGGTCAGAGGGAGAAGCAGACTCCCCACCGAGCAGGGAGCCCGATGCGGGACCCGATCCCGGGACTCCAGGATCATGACCTGAGCCGAAGGCAGTCGCTTAACCAACTGAGCCACCCAGGCGCCCCAATCCTCATCTTTTACTTTTAGAACTTGACTATGTCTTCCCTGTGTTCAGAGTTGTTCTTCTGGTTTTAAGGCCTTTGGGGTTGATGGCTGTCTATTCTGGTTTAAGATGCTATTCAGTCCAGGGGCGCCTGGGTGGCTCATTCGTTAAGTGTCTGCCTTCAGCTCAGGTCATGATCCTGGGGTCCTGGGATCGAGCCCCGCATCAGGCTCCCTGCTCAGCAGGAAGCCTGCTTCTCCCTCTCCGACACCCCCTGCTTGTGTTCCCTCTCTCACTGTGTGTCTCTCTCTGTCAAATAAATAATAAATAAAATCTTAAAAAAAAAAAAAATGCTGTTCAGTCCCTACTCTCAGATCTGTTTGTTGTATACTTTCCCCAAATCTTTGGATTTTATCTAGACCAGTAGGCCATGGTAGGGAAGACCACTGGCAAATAACATATTTATGGGTTTAAATACCAAACCAAGGAGGCCATTGAGCTCCCTGGACCTTGGTCTAAGCTCTGTTCAGCACAGTGCCAACCTTTCCTTCCCTAGTTGTGCATGTTGTATCCTTGCTCGCTTTCTGGTTGCCTATAATTCTGAGGGACAGCTAGATGAGGTGGAAGCCTAAGGCCACACCCCCTCTCCCTTACACTTCTCATATCTAGAACTCTGCTGCCTTTTCTGTGTTTCTTTCCTCTCCCCCTTTTCCCCGTCCTCTTTGCTCAAGTTCTAGGATTTCAGCTGATGATCATGGTGGAACAAGGTCTATGTGGTTGGCTTTCCTAACAGGAAATGCTTAACTTGGGGAAAAGTAGGGAGTTCCTAACTTCTTTGCTTTCTCAAGCTTTACAGTGCTTGTTTCCTGCTGGGATTAGAACAGCCCTTTTCCATAAATATGCACTGTTCTTGACTGCTCTAACTCAGGCCCAGCTCTGACCCAGTTTCACTTTTTTCAGATTTGAGTCTGTTAGCTAGTGACCCTTAAAACACTGTACATTTTTGGCCAAGAGGTGGTTTCTGACTAGATAAGACATTTCTCCCCTGGCCCAAGTGAGAGGCCTTTGCAGGGGAGGGGTGTGTGTCCAAGGCTGGTCAGGCAGGTAACATGGTATTTTACAGGCCTCGTGGGGACTGTGGCAAACTGGAAAACAAGGTTTCAACTGATTGCTACACTGTGGGGAGTTCTAGGATCTATTTTTTTCACGAATTGGGAAATTGGAGTTTTTAATGTAAAATCTCAGAATTATTAGAAGGGTCTGTATGGGAGTGTTGTTCAGTGGGTTAAAAGGTTCTCTGGCACTTGTGGGTCTGTCTCTGCAGCTTCGTGTGGTCTGCCCATGTAGCTTGGGCTCCCTTGGAGCTGGTATTTAGAATTTTCTGAGGGTGGGGGCCCCTGTGGGGAGAGACATCTACCCATTGTCGACTCTGCTTGTGTTAGGTGTTTGTTTTATTGGTTTGGGGAGGGGGAAGTGCAGGGGAGATGTTGAGCAGAAGCACTCAATGTGATTAAACCTCTAGCCGAGCAGATCTGTGGGAGCAGAATATCGACCCCTGGAAAATCAATGGCTGCTGCAGTGGCCAAGCTGCTGTTTGCAGGGGCTCCCACCGCAGGAGTGCAGGCAGCCCCCCAGTCTTTCTTCTCCCCTTTCTCATCTCAGAAATGCCCTCGGCCCCCACCCAAAGGGGCACACCTACCTCAAGAGATTTTGCTGAGGTGGATTAGAACAGCGGGTTCTTATATTTTTGTAATTAGATTGAAATTTCTCCAGTGACACAGAGCCCCGCCTCCCAACAGCCTCCTTTCCAGACGTTCCTTCCCTGCACTGCAGTTCCATCAAGTGCTCTTACCCAAGTGGCCGGGGCCTATTCGGGGTTGTACTTTGCAGTTTTAGACAGGAGGGTTCATTCCCTTGATGCCAGCGCTCGAGTCCCTCCCTCCACGTGGAGGTCTGGAGCTCAGGTATGGGATTATGGTGGGGGATCAAGGTTAAAGGAAAGAGAGAAAACTAACAGAGATTGGGCCTACAGAGGATGCTTTTGAGTAGATTATTCACTGAGTAGCTTCTCAAACATGTTGTCTTTTGTGTCCCTGGCATTTTTCTGGTCACTAATAAAGTAGGAGGAGCTAGCCTGGTCCTGCTGTGGTCCTACAGGCAGATTCAGCGCAGTGCCATCCGTCCTGCCACAGCCGGTCCAAGCATCGCCTCTGGGGTGAGGGTGAAGGGCCAGGGAAGTTGTGCTGACTGTTGAGGCTTTGCCCCTCCAAAGCTGTTCTGGTCTTTGAAGTCTCCAAGGCAAAAAATGATTTTAGTCTGTAGCACCTATAGCTCGACTTCGGGTAATTGGCCTTCCTACCCAGTTCTCTTCAGTGACTGGGAAATGGGCCACGCTGCTGTGTTAGAGGAGGGCTCTGGTGCCTTTCCCCCATCCCCACCCCGCGTGGATCACACCTGTGGGCAGGGGGTTGAAGCTTGTTTGGCCTCTGCCCCCCAGAAGGGAGCTTCCCCACCTTAGAGTTTGGGGAATGGAGCCCCTAAACAAAGCCTAATTGTCCTGCAGTTAGGAGGGTGACTGCAGGGCTGGGTGAGGATTTGAAATCGCCTGAGATGAGGCCATCTAGAGGCCACGGGTGTTTTGACTTCTCTCTCTGGACCACACCCCTGTGCCTGATAATAGGGGTAGAGCACATTCAGTATGAATACCAGCAGAGATCAGATACCAGCCTACATAGGACTTAGCTTCCTGAGGGTCTCCCTAGATTCTGAGTCACTCTCTACTTCCCCCCCTCCCAACTCCCTGCACATTAAGTACCCTTCTAAAGACCCAGAGGTGAGAAAAAGTACTATACCATTTAGTGTAACAAAAGTAAGTTTAAATTGAGAATTATAGATGAAAGGGCTGATTTGAAATAAACCACGAGAGAAGGTTTAGAAAGGAAGAATGGTTTATAGGAAAAGCGACTAGGCAAGAGGGGAGTGTGTAGCATTTGTAGACTTGTAGAGTTAAATTATCTAGTTTTAGTCTTTCCTTTACAGAGCCAGGCAAGGCCTAGTGAGGTTAACTTGTTACAGCCATGGAGGTAGTCCCTCAACATGTCCAGAGGCAGGTTGTGGCCGGGCTTCCAGGCTTTGTTTGGAGCATGGAACCTAGCTTCTGATAGTGGCAAGCTTCCACCTTACAGTAGAAAGAGCGCAAGCTCTGAAATCAGAGGAATGTGGGTTTGAACTCGAGTTCTTCTATGTGATAGCTCTCTGTCCTTGGGCACGTCATTCAACTTCTGAGCGCTTGCTTTGGTAAAACGGGGAAGATAACTGCATCTAGAAGATGGTTGTGAGAATTAAATGTAAGCCAGCCACGTACCTGAGGGCTAAGCACATGAGAGTCACATATTTGTGTTTGTTCTGCTTCCCTTCAAGAGGGAGGTACAAAGAGACTTCCTTTATTCCTCTTTTTCCAGCATCCTTTGAATTTGGAGATTTGGTCTCCCTGAGTTTTATTTATGAACTCTGACATGTATATATAAGAGATTTCCTCTTGGAGGTGGGCCTCTGAAAAGCATTCTGGAGACCAGAAGAGTTCTGACCCTTCTTTACTGTGCATCCCCCATCAAGCAGCCCGAAAGTACCAGGAAGAAATGACCCATTATCCCCAGAACAATAACCTATTGTTGAAAAAGAGAAGAGGGAGTTTGGTTAGGGGTTTTTGGAAACTTGGGGTAGGGGTTAGGGGTTAGGAAATCAAGTTCTCTTAGCCTTTCCCAGAGCAGTTTCTGCTATTCCAAACAGTGGGTGTACTTCAAGCAGGAGATGGTGTTTGGTCCTAAGCTAGAAAGATGGTGCCGTCTTCTGTGGCTTTCCTTTTCCCTTCTCAGCCACCTGCTTAGCCCCGACTCGAAAGTACCACCAGTAGTAAGAGGCAGCCTGTTCTGTGTATTGATTTGTTCTTGGCATTTCAGCCAGCACGAGCTAGCCTGCTCTCTGGGCAGAAATGGCAGCTCATCTGTTGGGCTGTGACCACTCATCAGAGTTCTGTAACTCTGGAGTCAGATCACCCTTTCTTCCATTTAGCAAAGACTGTGGAAAAGAGAACCTACGAATGAAACTTCATTGTACTGAATATTTTTTAGAAGTATTTGGTAGAGGTAGCCTCTTCTCCCCTGATCCTTGACAAATAAGTTGCTTAAGGAAGTCTTTATGAAAAACCAGGTCTCCCCAAAACTTATTTGCCTTAAGTAGTTCCTATGTAATTATGTTTGCCGTACTCCTTTTTCCTTGAAGTTTCTCTCCTTTCCAGACAGAAATGCTGTCTACCTTTCTTCAAGGGTCGAGTCTGCCAATCTTTTCTGTGTTCTTCAGGATTTCCTCCCATTCTCCAGCATGGGAGCAGCCTCCTGCCGTGGCCATGAATCTGTTCGGTACGCTGCCGGAAAAACACTTGAGAAGTGCCAGTGCAGATCTGGTCATTTCGGGCTGTGTATTTGGGCTTTTTTTCATTCAAGGAAGTCATTTAAGTGAGTGTGGCTGAATTGCAAGGTTCCCAACACACCCCCACACACACCCCACCCACCCATAAGTGTATATATAGGATTTACCTGGTTCTCTTGGTGGGTGGTTTCCCCGCCAGTAGTCAGCACAACTTGGCAAAAGCTCTTCTCAACTGAAAGAGGACGAGAACTCCATCTGGGGGTTAACAAAAGCTCCATTTCTCAAGGACTCATCCAAATTTATGAGAAAACCCTGAATTGAGCATTTCCATGAGCCTGTTCTTTAGACTTGCCTGTTGATGTTATTTAATCTGCTTGGCAGAACGAACTGATGTCATCCTCAGGCTCTGTCAGGAGACCGTTTAAACCCCCTTCCTCTAACCCTCATCTGGTATCTTCTGCTTGAAAATGTACTTCATCAGGGAGGCAGTTCATGTTAAAACTTGCAGCCCTGGGGCGCCTGGGTGGCTCAGTTGGTTAAGCGACTGCCTTCGGCTCAGGTCATGATCCTGGAGTCCCGGGATCGAGTCCCGCATCGGGCTCCCTGCTTGGCAGGGAGTCTGCTTCTCCCTCTGACCCTCCTCCCTCTCATGCTCTCTGTCTCTCATTCTCTCTCTCTCAAATAAAAAAAAAAAACTTGCAGCCCTTCCTGTGAGAGCACTAGCAGGCCTCCCCCAACCTCCTGCCCCCCTCCAACGAGGTATGGACTGTGTGATTTCAGGCATGGTTTTGTTGTGGTGTGAAGAGAAGGTGTTAGCTGCCGAGTTCTGTTTGTCAGCAGAGCCTGACAAACCCATGCTGGCACTTGCTGGGGCTGGGCAACCAATCACAGCTGGAACAGTTATCGTCATGGAGTCCCTATGGGCTTCCTCTATCAGGTCACATCCCAAAATAACATTGGGCAGTATTTCAAGTGAAGAAACGAAGGCTTTCGGGGCTGTAGCCAGCCTGGAGTGTGAGATTCTGTGTGAAATAGTTGGACCTGCTCCAGCGCTTTTGATCTGCATGGTAGATGAGCAATAAAATGCATGAAACACGTTGGAAACACGTGAGGAAATTCTCCCTGGCCCTGCTGCTTCCTCGGAACTGGCAGGGCACTGAGTGGGCTGATCCTCACCTCCCATGTTTCAGCAGGATTATGCTTGGAAGAGAACAAACCTGGGAAAAGATATCTTTCCACTTAAGGGACATTGCTACAATTCTTTCAATAGACCTCTTGGAAGATACCTGTTAGGTGGGCCCTTTTGCAAGAACCAAGACACCCTGAGTTTTGAAATGCTAAAAGTAGCCCCTGCCAGGGAGAGTAGGGGCTTGGGTTGATTGAACTTTGTGTGATAGGTGTGTTGTGGAAAGCCAGACTTGTTCGGCACATTGAGGTCTGACTCAACAAGCAGACATCCGCTTTTTGTAGAACAAAAGACCTGAAAAACTGGCTTTTTGTGGGGTAGAAAGCAGAGGTGTGTCCCATGTACTAAAAGGATGTGGAGGGGCGCCTGGGTGACTCAGTCGGTTAAGCGTCTGCCTTCAGCTCAGGTCATGATCCCAGAGTCCTGGGATCAAGCCCCGCATCAGGCTCCCTGCTCAGCGGGAAGCCTGCTTCTCCCTCTCCCACTCCCCCTGCTTGTATTCCCTCTCTCGCTCGCTCTCTCTGTCAAAAAATAAATAAAACTTTAAAAAAATGAAAATAAAAAGGACATGGAATTCAGAGCAATATCTGTTCATGTAGATAGAGGGGAGACACTTCTTTTGGAGTCTTCCTCCCCACCAGGCCCTCCCATTTCCCAATGAAGACATTTACTGTGATTAAGCTACTGGGACTGATCGATATGTCTTATATCTTACACTGCTTGTGTGTTGTCATATCTCTCATTCCAGGCTGTTACTGCTGGTACTGCATATTCCATATGGCCCCATCCATATGGTGCCAGTGGAGTTTCATGCATATGGCCCAGGGTTACCATGAACTCAGATTTGTCCAGTCCCCCTATTGTATAACTGAGAAAACCAGGCCCAGCTTGTTGCCGGCTTGTCCAAGGCCACAAGTGATAAGTACCAAGAACTCAGCTTTGGTTTCCTAACTCAAAGGTGTAGTACTTTTTCTCAGTCCATATAGTATCACAGCATAATGGAGAGAGAAAGAACATAGACTTTGGGGTTCAGCAGACCTGGGTTCAAAATCTAGTTTCTGCTACTTACTTGCTGGATGACTTGGGCATGTAACCCAATCTCTCTGAGCATCAGCATGCACATATTCAACATGTTAATGGTAATAGTACCTGTTTCCGAGAATAGTAGAAAAGTAAGGAACTCCATAAAGTGCCTGGCACATTATACATGCTCAGATGGTAAATGGCAAATGATTTGTCCCTTCCTATGCTAACATTCTGGTTCTTTAAAAAAACAAAACAAACAAACAAAAATACAGAAAAACAGGGGGGCCTGGGTGGCTCAGTTGGTTAAGTACCTGCCTTCGGCTCAAGTCATGATCCCAGGGTCCTGGGATCGAGTCCCACTCGGGCTCCCTGCTCAGCAAGGAGTCTGCTTCTCCCTCTTCCCTTGCCCCTCCCCCACTGCTTGTGTTCTCTCTAGCTATTTCTAGCTCTCTCTCTCCCCCACCCCCAAATAAATAAAATCTTTAAAAAGAAAAACAAATTTTTCTTTTAAATCAACTACCCCCATGCTGACAAGTTGCCATCTGCTGAAAATGACAGTTTGAGAGATTGGCCTCAAACCAACCAAATCAGAGAGATAAGAAGATTAATGCTATTTCCTTCCCCACTATTATTCTGTGCTCAGGCATCCCAGCCCACGTGGGGCTGCTGTTGACAGTGGTTTATTTAGCACTTTTTCTCCAAGGAGCTCAGGGCACTTTACCAAAACTGATGGCCCTCCTCAGAGTGTCTCTGTGAAGAAAGCCACCACGCTGCCACCACAGATACCTCCAGGGTCCTGAGAGCCCAGTCCCAGGGGTTGCCAGTGTTTTCTTCAGGCTCCTGGGATCTCTCAGCTGGACTAACACATTCACTTACGGATCTGTGGAGAACCTGGTTTTTAACAGAAGTGTGGCTGAAGGAGCCATCCGTAGGCCCCGTTCCGACTCATAGCAGTGGTTGGTGGGCTGTTATTGGGTTTTTTCTTCCCTTCCCCCCCGCCTCAGTTCCTCAGATTTCCAAGGGTATATACCCAGTTGAGCAGGGATTCCTCAGTTGAAGGCAGCAGAAATAGAGCAAAGGGGAACTTTGGCTTTACCTCTACTATCTGAACTGTTTTTACCATGAGAGTATTCATATTTTGTTTAATTAAAAACAAAAATATTCAGGGGCACCTGGGTGGCTCAGTCGGTTAAGCATCTGACTCTTGGTTTCGGCTCAGGTCTGATCTCAGGGTCCTGGGATTGAGCCCTGCATCGGGCTCTGCCCTCAGCGGGGAGTCTACTTGAGGATTCTCTTTCCCTCTCCCTCAACCGCCCCCCCCAATGAATACATACATACATACATACATACATACCGAAGATAATTCAAAACACTTAATTTTCCAAAGCCATTTGAATAGGGCCAAGTTCTTATGGATGGACCTTTGATTCCTATTCTTTTTCAAAATACACTGATTTCTTTTTTCTGTAAGCAAGTAGTTGTATTACCGGAAGCTGGCAGATCAATAAGGAATGGGTCCTGTTCCAGGAAGGAATGCTGAGGGAACCTACTGGTCCCTAAAAGAAAGCTTTCAGCTGTGGTTTCTGTTACAGGTCAGGGCCTAACAAGTGGCTTTCAAGGTCTACACAGTTGGCTTTCTCTTGTCTTCTTGCTGCTGCCTCTTTGAGTTTATTCTCCTTGGCTCAGAAGCCAGGTGTCCCTGGTATAGCTTAGCCCTCAACATGGGGGTGGAATTCTCCTTTCTTGGGATGAACCCAGGGCTTTATATAGCTCCAGGTACTTTAGTCCTTTGAAAGGGAAGACACCTTCGGGTGTTATCTACAGGAGAGCCTTCTTGAGTTCTTGTCCATGCTGGGACTAATTCTTACTTCATATTTAAAGCACGCTATGGTGTGCTAGCATTTTGGAAAGCTAGCATTTTCTGACTTCTGAGCTAACAGTGGAGAGCTGGACACAGGCACAAATGCATACCTACCTGCCTGCCTTGCCTTCAGGACAAGCTTTATTCCCATAGAACTCCGCGGAAATGTTCCCAGCTTAGTGAAGTAACCAGCTGATTTGCAGAAGGTCCAACCAACATAATACTTTGGGGAGAGCCTAAGAGGTGCCCTCTGGCCTTCAGTGTTATTGTCAGACTCCAGGGTCAGTGTTATCTTGAGATAATCTTTTTAGGGTGAGCTTGTTGTAGGAATAGGAATAGACTTAGGCCATTTTGGATCTCCTTTCTCTTCAGATGTCTCTTTAAGAGAACTTCTTTTTTAAACGTTTGAGCATTAGGTGTTTCCCAGATCTGAGCCCCTACCCAAAGCTCTCATCCTTTAGTTAGTTCCCAGCCTGAAGTTGACGTGTGGTGTTGAACCAGTGATGCTGCTAGAGAATGAGGTTGGGGCTGGGTGTGCATTTCCTGTGGTGAATATTTTTCATATTGAGCTCCTGGTTGCTAATCTCAGGAGATTACTGACCTCGAGTGAACGCTATACTGATGAATTCAAGGTAACTAAAGCCCCCCAATAAACATCAAGTTTTCACCGAAAAAACAAAGCTAGGAGGAAAACTGATTTGCTCAGTTGGTAAACATTTGTTCATCCCTGTTGTGGGCCAGTTGTTAGGAATGTAGTCCCAGATCTTCTTGGCAGTTAAGGAATTGTCTCATACAATCTGTCCCTTTCCCACGTCCTACCCTTTATGTTTACTGTGTGGTAACTTGGAGCAAGTGCATCCTTGGTAAACGTAGGTTATAATAATCTGATGGAGAGGGGGTCTGTGAATGTTGCCCAAACTTGTTTACCATTCTCCTGTAGCTAGCTCCTGGTGCCATCCTGGCAGTATTTTGTCAAGTTTCCCCATCAGAAAAGAACTAAAGTCTCACTGAAAGAGCAGCTTTCTTGTGACTATAGAAGTTGGGGACAGGAGGGGCGCCTGGGTGGCTCAGTCGTTAAGCATCTGCCTTTGGCTCAGGTCATGATCCCAGGGTCCTGGGATCGAGCCCCGCATTGGGCTCCCTGCTCAGCAGAAAGCCTGCTTCTCCCTCTCGCACGCCCCCTGCTTGTGTTCCCTCTCTCTGTGTCTCTCTCTGTCAAAAATAAAATAAAATCTTGGGCGCCTGGGTGGCTCAGTTGGTTAAGCGACTGCCTTCGGCTCAGGTCATGATCCTGGAGTCCCTGGATCGAGTCCCGCATCGGGCTTCCTGCTCGGCAGGGAGTCTGCTTCTTCCTCTGACCCTCTTCCCTCTCGTGCTCTCTGTCTCTCATTCTCTCTCAAATAAATAAATAAAAATCTTAAAAAAAAATAAAATAAAATCTTTAAAAAAAAAAAGTTGGGGACAGGAAAGAAGATGAAAGTGCTAGATGATCTGCTCTGATAGATAGACCATGGGTCAGCAAACTACAGCTTATGGGCTAGTTACTTGTTTTTATAAATAAAGTTTTATTAGAACACAGTCTACCCATTTGTTGAAGGATTATCTCTGACTGCTTTAGCACTATGGTGGCAGAGTTGAGTAGTTGTGACAAAGACTAATGGCCAACAGAGTCTAAAATATTTTCTATCTGACTCTGAATAGAGTTTTGCCATCTGTAAGCTTTAGTATCATGACTACATAACTTGTGCAGTGTGTTTGCTCTTGGTTGGCTAGGTAAAATATTAATTGTGTAGTACAACTGTTGAAAGAAGTCTTTCTGCCTAACATTGCTAATCCATATGCTTATGTGTATGTTTCAGGATCTATCTGGTTCAATAGACGATCTCCCCATGGGGACAGAAGGAGCTCTGAGCCCTGGAGTGAGCACATCAGGGATTTCCAGCAGCCAAGGAGAGCAGAGTAATCCAGCTCAGTCTCCTTTCTCTCCTCATACCTCCCCTCACCTGCCTGGCATCCGAGGCCCCTCCCCATCCCCTGTTGGCTCTCCCGCCAGTGTTGCTCAGTCTCGCTCAGGACCACTCTCGCCTGCTGCAGTGCCAGGTACCTTCAAGTGCTGGACTTCAGGGAGAGGGAAAAGGGACTGGCCCCCAGTGATATCAGGGAGCCCCAGCCTTCCACTGTCACAGAGAACATCTCTGGTTCATGTCTGCGAAGTTTCCATTCAACATTTGAAGAAGAGAGATGGGAGCCCCTTGGTGGGGGTCCCTCTGTGTATGTGTTACTGGGAGGTTTGGCCTTGGCAGGAGCCATTTCCAACTCTGAAATGACCTCCTGGCTAGAATTTCCAGGCTTAGCCATGACTGGCTTCTTTCTCTGTTTGGAGCAGGCAACCAGATGCCACCTCGGCCACCCAGTGGCCAGTCGGACAGCATCATGCATCCTTCCATGAACCAATCGAGCATTGCCCAAGATCGAGGTGAGACCCTGGGCTTTCAGGGAGGTGCAGAAGTCTAAGGGAGCCATTTGATTATCCTGTACAATAGCTTTTGGAGAATCGTATGACCAGGAAGCTTAGGACAATCCCAGCAATGAATTGTGAAGTTAGAGTGGGTTTAACCGTGTTGGTGGCTCCAGTATTGTGTTGCCCCCCAGTATTGTTTCTCAGTGTTTGTGCTCTAATGGATTCCTTCCTACATTGTGTCTAATTTGGTCAGCAGATACTGAAGACTTGGCATCAAATCTTTACCCTTTAAATCCTGTCCCATTTTGTTGTCATTGCTGTTTGTCTTTTCAGACCCCCATTTAGTAGAAACAGTTGGCATGCCCTGGTTGGTGGCAATGTCACTTTGGAGGGTGCCTAAAAGAGCACATAATTATATAGCAAATAGAGACTTCGTAGGTAGTTGCTAAAGAAAATGTAGATGGTGAGGTCTTATGATAAGGGAGAACATCTGTTCTCATTGTACTGAGGTAATAATATATGGACACTACCCACAAATAGGTTACATGCAGAGGAACCCCCAGATGCCCCAGTACAGTTCCCCCCAGCCCGGCTCGGCCTTATCTCCGCGTCAGCCTTCGGGTGGACAGATGCACACAGGCATGGGCTCCTACCAGCAGAACTCCATGGGGAGCTATGGTCCCCAGGGGAGTCAGTACGGCCCACAGGGTGAGTATGTTACCCAGTTAGGAGTACATAGAGGTGTATACATATGCTGCTCTCTGGGTTGTAAGAGTAGGACTGCCCTTTGCTTTAAATCCACCAAAGCCAGGCCCTAAAATAGGGCAGGACTGTCACCATGGGAAAGTCCCTGAATATCCCTGAGTCTCTCCTTCATCCGTAAAATGGGGAGAAGGTGTTTAGCTCAAGACTGGGCAAACACTTAATGGTAATTAAAGTAAATTAGTCCTAATAGAATGTATCTTTCCTCAAAATGAGCCCTGGGTGGATCTAAAGCTGAATGTCTTACACAGAACATGGAAGAGACGGCAGATTGCCCGTGTAGAAAGGAAGGAGTTCTGGGAGTTGAGGGGCCTGGGTAGCAGCAGAGCCTGCCAGCAAGCCTTGCTCTGTGCTGCACTGGCTTTAGGATGAGAGGACAACTGAGGCCTGCCTTTCTGTGTTCCTGGCCTCCTCCCCCCCTTTTTTTTAATGGGGTGAAGGCTGCCATGAAGTTGGTCTCTTATCAGACCAAATAGTGAGTGATTCCTATCATTTATTATCTTTGGAGTTTTAGAGCTGAGCGAGATTAAGAAGTTGCTACTGAGTCACTAACCAAGTCTCTGCGTCTTCTCTTCTTTCCTTCCCAGGAGGCTACCCCAGGCAGCCAAACTATAATGCCTTGCCCAATGCTAACTACCCCAGTGCAGGCATGGCCGGAAGTATGAACCCTATGGGTGCTGGAGGTCAGATGCATGGGCAGCCTGGCATCCCACCTTATGGCACACTCCCTCCAGGGAGAATGAGTCATGCCTCCATGGGCAACCGGCCTTATGGCCCTAACATGGCCAATATGCCACCTCAGGTTGGGTCAGGGATGTGTCCCCCACCAGGGGGCATGAATCGGAAAACTCAAGAAACTGCTGTCGCCATGCATGTTGCTGCCAACTCTATCCAAAACAGGTAAGGCCTGGGAAGCGAAGAGGGTGTCAGCAGAAGGAAATAAATTGTAAAGTGATTTGGGTTGTTGAGATGCTTCTGGATCTGAACCATGCCATCTTGGTAAATATGTATTTTATCGAGAGCTCTTTAGAAAACTGGGTTTCCTTACAGTGGGAAAGAAAACCAACAAAAGTGCTGATTCTTAAGCATCTTCAGTTGGTATCAAATTTCACATGTCCAGATATTGTATGTAAAGAACTTTAGAAAGCATAGGTTATTTTGATGAGTAAAATAAGTTTTCAGAGTTTCTCCGTTTCTTCTGTCAATCTAGTTTTTTGGTTTCCAAAAGGATTTCAATGATACATATAACTTGGATCTGTAGTGTGAGAAATAGAGGATGGTAAGGTTGTGGTTTGCCATTTCTCTACTGTTCTGTGTGGTTCTTCGTGTTTGAATCTGGCACTAAAGTGCAGAGAGCTCATGTGATTTGGTTTAATGACTTTGAAGATTCATCTGTTCTTCCTTGGACACTCACTTTGGTGGCCGTTCACTTCAGTGAATATGATTCTACTGGCTTTTGAAGGCTCTGTCTGTGTACCCCTCTGTTGGTGGCTACAGTTCTTACAGTGACTCTTGTATACTGGAATGCTTATGAACTAAGGTAGAATGGGGGGGTTAATGGTAAAGAGATGGGTTTGGTAGTGTTTCAAAATGATGGAAGCATAGAGTTTGCGGTAGGTACATCAAGAAAGCACCTCCACGGGGCGCCTGGGTGGCTCAGTCGTTAAGCGTCTGCCTTCGGCTCAGGTCATGGTCCCAGGGTCCTGGGATCGAGCCCCGCATCAGGCTCCCTGCTCCACGGGGAGCCTGCTTCTCCCTCTCCCACTCCCCCTGCTTGTGTTCCCTCTCTTGCTGTGTCTCTCTCTGTCAAATAAATAAATAAAATCTTTAAAAAAAAGAAAAAAAGAAAGCACCTCCAGGTGCTGTGCCATGAGGGGTCCAGTTTGGTTGGGTTTTGACATGACAGAGTGGTAAAATCTAGGCCTTTTGCCATAGAGAAGCCCTTAAATGGAAACACATTTTGACACTTAGAGGGAGGCAGTACTTAAGAGACACGGTAGGGGTCCCTTCTCCAAGGATTGTATCCTTTAAAATTGAGCTATGGTTTCCTGTTTGGAGCCTGAACCATCGTAGAACCTTTCGTGGGAGGTAGTAGATAGGAATGTCTGGGTCAGGTGGTACATGGTTGTGGTTTGGGAAACCCATAAACTTTTTCCTTGTAAGCCTCACTAGATGATCTTGGCTCACAAACTCTATTTAGCTCAGTTCCAAATATGAAAGCTCACTGTGTCTAACTCTTGTCTCTCTCTCACTTTCCATCTTCTTCCTCAGGCCACCAGGCTACCCCAATATGAATCAGGGGGGCATGATGGGAACTGGACCTCCCTACGGACAAGGGATTAATAGTATGGCTGGCATGATCAACCCTCAGGGACCCCCGTATCCCATGGGTGGGACCATGGCCAACAATTCAGCAGGTAAATCCAAGTCCTTGCTCATCCCAGGAATTTCTTCCAGAATGATCTTCATGTCACAAACTTATTGGACTTGAGATTTTTTTCTCTTTTATAGGGATGGCAGCCAGCCCAGAGATGATGGGCCTTGGGGACGTCAAGTTAACTCCAGCCACCAAAATGAACAACAAGGCAGACGGGACACCCAAGACAGAATCCAAATCCAAGGTAATGATTTATATCCTGACTCCTCTCAACTGTCTGTCCCATCCTCTCCAGGGATAGGAAGGAAAAAGAGAAGAGGGTGACTAGACTCTAGCCTTTTATGACATGGACTAGATCATCTCAGAAAAGGCTGATCTTCTGATCATGAAGGGTCCCAGGCTAGTAGCTCATTGAATTAGATTTCATTTAGCCTAAGGGGTCCTGATGTAAATAACACAATGTTCTCACAGCTGTCTGTGATAGAGGAAATGCCAGGCCTGCAGTGTAGAATCCTCTGTAATGCCCTTTGTGAAACTGTGCACCCTGTCCTCATGCATTGATAGGTGTTGTGTGCCATGGGCAACTAGTTGCTCTTCTCTTCCTGGACCTTACTCAGAGCAGCAGGAATGGTTGGTGCCCTGTGTTCTATAGAGAGGAAGATGAGGCAGGTGGGGTTTGGGTCCTTGCTTGGCCTCCCTGTAGGATGGCCCTGAGTGTGCTATCTGTTGGGTTGTGTGGCAGTCTGGGGACCTGTTCAGTGTTTGAATCATTTGAAACATTTCTGCCCTTTGTCATACCCCATTTTCCCTATCTTATAAAGTAGGGGAAATAAAAATGTACAGCTGCCACGTCCTGTGGACCTTCACCTCTGACTCTCAGACCCTTTTAGCCATCCTCCTGTCTGGGACAGGATATTTAACATCCAAAGCCTTTCAGGCAGGTAGGAGACCCTTCCTTTCTTGAGAGGAGGAAGTTTCTTTTCATTTTAGTCCATCCCATTGTCTCAAAATCAACGTTTTGAGTTTCTTGAGTTCTCTGAAACAGTCTATAAAATCATGCCCAGCCTCCTGGGTAATAGCATGGAAGTAGTATAGTGACATTGTTGTCAGGTGGATAAGGGTTTGACACTTAGCTCTGCTACTTAAAAACAATGAGATTTTAGGAGTGGCCTCCTGTGCCTGCTTCCTTACCTTTGAAGAGGAGGATAATTAATAATGGCTGATATATAAAGGCGTCTAGCATGGCACCCAATGCATAACATATAGGCAGTGTTAGCTTCCTTCCTTTACAGGAAGAATTTCTAGCTCCCATTTGGTCTTCTGACCTTGCGAAGGCAAGGGACATGTTACTGACTACCCCAGAATAAGAAGCTTTACCAATGCCCTAATCAAGGGACTTCTGAGACCACCCTTAGCATAGGCTTTGAATCTGACCGGTTCCTATGAATCTTGACCTGCCCCTTCCAGAAATCCAGTTCTTCTACTACAACCAATGAGAAGATCACCAAGTTGTATGAGCTGGGTGGTGAGCCTGAGAGGAAGATGTGGGTGGACCGTTATCTGGCCTTCACGGAGGAGAAGGCCATGGGCATGACAAATCTGCCTGCTGTGGGTAGGAAACCTCTGGACCTCTATCGCCTCTATGTGTCTGTGAAGGAGATTGGTGGATTGACTCAGGTGAGTGCCTAGCACTTGGCTTCCTCTGTGGTTGCAACAAGCCTCTCTCTAGGTACTCAGTGGCTTCACCTGGTGCCAAGCATCCCACAGGGGCATCACCGTCTCCTGCTCTCTGAGGCACACACTGACAGACTGGAAGCACAGGGCTTCCAGAAGATAAGACAAAGACAGGAGGCTGAGACCTCCCTGGGTAGTAGGAAGTATTAGCAATGAGTTTACCATATGTCTAGGGTCTCACTGGGGTACAAAGATAGGGAAAATGCGGGAGGCAGTTTGGCATAGTAAGCAAGGGCATGGTTTGGAGAGATGAGTCTGGTTTTGAATTCTTTCTTAGCCACTTAACAACACATGTGACCTTAATCAAGGTGAATGACCACTCTGAACCCTAACTTATTTGTAAAGTAGGGGTAGTGTGTATCCTGCTAGACTGTCAAAAGCTAGAAATAATACGCAAAGCTTGCAGCAAGATTTCTGCCATGTAAATTGGTCTGCAAGATGGAACAGGTGTAGCCAGAGTAGTTGCTGACCCTTTCCTTCCAGTCCCAGTGAAGATGGGATTTCAGGAGCTATTTAATAGAAGTAGCTTATGAAGGATGAAGTAGGTGGGGTGTTTAGTTATTCCATATGGCATACTTAAGTGAATGCAGTAATCTGTGCTAAAAACCTCTGAACTGAATACCACCCTGAGCCTTGCCCCTGCTCTGATACCTTATAGCATTGCTTTACACTCAGCCCGGGAGGCAAATAGTTGAGGCAATGCTGTGCTTTGGGAACTTTCCTCCTATGCGTGTTCTGTAGTCATCAGATCAGGAGCCTGCTGTTGGATCTGAGTTTGTGGCTGAGCTCAGGGGGAGGCGTGGCAGGGAGAGACGTGTTCCAAACCTTCTAAATCAGAAGAGGAAAACAGCTGTCACCAGCAGAAAAGAAAGTGATTGGAATGAAGCCAACCAACAGTCAGTTATGAATTCCTTCTCCCTTCAGGCTTTATTCCCCTCCCCCACAAAGGAAAACAAAACAAAACAAGACACGTGCACACCGCCACATAACTGGCGTGGGAAGCAAAGCCACAGCAGGCTTCTGAGGTGACCCTGGGCTTATTCCTGCCATTCTCCCTGGTACTGAGTTCTCCTGGTCAGGCTTCTCCTGCCTGTAGGGAAAGGGAGGGGGCGTCGGGTTAGGTTCGGCATACTTTTGATTGGATAGGCTTCTGGATTCACCGAACCTAGGATGCGGTACAGAGGGAATCCCGAAGCCTGCGCCTGTCTTCCAGTTTGCGAAAGGACACCAGCCTTTTAGGTGCTGTGATGTAATTGAATGCTAAAGTCAGTGGGAGTTCAGAGGAGAAAGAGTGCCGTTATAAGTTTGTGAAGCTTCCAAGAAGGCAGAATATGAGTCCTGAGCTTCTGTGAAGGATTAGTAGGGTGTAGGTAGAGGAAGGGGTCATCCAGTTGACCGGCCTACGTGGCATGGAGATATAGGAGAGAGTCCGGAACATACCCAACCAGCTCCATCCCCAACCTTCAGGCTTCAGCTCAGATGTTAGCCTGCTCTGGAAAGTGTTCCTGGTCACCTCCCCGCCATCTAGGTTGTCCCTCTCTTTGCTTCCTTATCACTCTTCTCTCTGGTATCACAGGTACCAGGTCAGTTGAGCTTCCTTTGTGTGTTGGGACTGGAAAGCTGGTGTTCCCAGCCTTTGGGGTGGATGAGTAAGCATAAGAATACGTGAAGAAGGAGACCTGCCTGGCTAGAGCAGAGAGACCATCTAACTGTAGGGATTGGGGAATGGTCTTGGTCAGTGTGTCCTGAAGCTTAGGAAAGGAGACAAGTATAGGCTGGCCGCTGGGAGGGCACAGAGAAGTTAGAGGGCCTGAAGCATCTCCTGGACAATCAGGACAGTGACTGGTGAGGGAAGGGGGCTTGTAGTTGGTGACATGTCACTGAGAAGCAGGGCAGCAGTGGCACAAGAATGTAAAATTTGCCAAGAGCCCCACAACGAGAAAACAGCCCAGATATGGAAACCTCCAGTTTGACAAAGTAAGTCTAGCAGAGTGGTAGCTGATATTGCCATGTCTCCATTTTGGAAAATGTTGATTTTTATTGTTGCCTTTGAAGGGGTTTGGATCTGATGGTGATTTGCACACCATTTTTCAGTAGTATACTCGTGTAAAGCATCATACCTTCCGAATTCTGTTCTCTCCCATTAATAATGATGTGAAATTTGCCCTCTTTTGAATAAGCAGTCTGCTAGTTGCAGTGATCTATGGATAGAGCGTGTTGAGGGTAGAGGGCAGCTAGCCATGGATTTTAACATTTGTTGTGGACTCTGCACTGAGGGGGGTTAACTTTGGTGGTTAACTGAGAACTGTGATTCCGTAAGAGATGAGTGCCTGGTAGCCTGATGGGGCTTGGGGCTTGTGAGCAGGAAGACCAGGTGGAAGATGTACCTCGACTCTTCTGGTTGGTTGTACAGGTCAACAAGAACAAAAAATGGCGGGAACTTGCGACCAACCTCAATGTGGGCACCTCAAGCAGTGCTGCCAGCTCCTTGAAAAAGCAGTATATCCAGTGTCTCTATGCCTTTGAGTGCAAGATTGAACGGGGAGAAGACCCTCCCCCAGACATCTTTGCAGCTGCTGATTCCAAGAAGTCCCAGCCCAAGATCCAACCTCCCTCTCCTGGTAAGGATCGGGTGAGCAGCCCCACTAAGGCTCACCCTTCACGGGGAGCATTCAGGGGTCCAGACTCCTTATTCAGCAGTGCGTGGCCCCAGGGACGTGTGCGCTGCCCTGCCCTACCCCAGGGCTTACCACGCTGACAGAGCTAAAGAGCGGACAGTGGCGACTCCCTTGAGAGGTAGTCTGCAGCAGCCCTTAAGTTTTAATTTTCATTGTGCACCTGGCATCTTGCCAAATGTTTGTAAACTAGCGAGTAGGAGGGACACCAGAGGAGTAGGGAAATCTGACAAATCGCAGTGAGGCAGGGCCATCTGGGAGCTTTGGCCCACTGATGTCAGCGCCTTAGAATGCAGCTCAGACTAGAGCCCTGAATTCCCCAGGGAGCTGAGATGCTAATGAATGGGAAGGAGGGGGTGGGGAGGGCATATGAATGGAACTCTCTGATGGGAGTGCCTCTGCCCACCCTCCTTTCTGAGAGGAGGCTGGGGCCTGGGCAAGCATGGGGAGGGAAGAAGGCCAGGGCTCCTAGAAGGTGGGTGTGAACACATGTGCCCTGGTGTTGACCTCTGAGGGTGTAATGAGTGCCTGAGATGACTCATCGGCTGGGGAGGCCTAAGCAGTGGGATATCTGCTGCTGGGAATGGTAACTAATGGAAACATTAATTACTGGTAGTTCTGCTCGCATCAGCTTAGAAGAACATTGGAACCTGAGAGGTGACACTGTGCTAGATGCTTGTGAGTAGGAGCTCCTGGGTTCTTAAAGTACACTGAAGGTTTGGGGCAATGTGGAGCCTTCCTACCTAGGATTCCAGGGGCTCTGACTGGGAACTTGTGCACCAGCATTACAGGGTTTAGTAGGTTAGACAGGGTCCTTGGGGAAGTAAAGAAGAGTAGTCAGGGAAGCTGGCAGAGACACAAGGGAACACTAGCATGGTGATGGCATTGCCACACTACTCCTGTTCTCCAAATGCAAAACAGTATCAAGGAGCAATAGAAACCTCAAATTCCCCAGGGCACCTGGGCGGCTCAGTCAGTTAAGCGTCCGACTCTTGATCTCAGCTCAGGTCTTGATCTCAGGGTCGTGAGTTCAAGCCCCACGTCAGGCTCCACACTGGGCATGGAGCCTATATTAAAAAAAGAAGAAGAAGAAGAAGAACCCTCAAATTCCCTTTTTATTACCTGGCCTTACATATTCCCTGCTGAGAAGGGTGATTTAGGCTTTAAAGAACCCCAGCTTTAGCCTTACAACAGTCCTTTCCAAAGAAACCCCAGGGCGTTTGTGTATTCCTGTGAGAGTTAAACACCTGCCGGCTCACCCCACATCTCTGTCCACAGCGGGATCTGGGTCTATGCAGGGGCCACAGACACCTCAGTCAACCAGCAGTTCCATGGCAGAAGGAGGAGACCTGAAGCCACCAACTCCAGCATCCACACCACACAGTCAGATCCCCCCCTTGCCAGGCATGAGGTAAGGCCAGGAGCAGGGGCAGGTTGCTTGGAGGACCTGGGCAGAAGTGCATGAGCTTCTGTGCAGCCCAGGGTGGTCCCTGCTCTGCCCACCCAGCCAGGGACTCTCACGTGCCCTGCTTACTGAAGGAATTGCTTTATTTGGGGTTTAATTGGCTTTCCTCACTCTGGAGCAGGAGCAATTCGGTTGGGATCCAGGATGCGTTTCCTGATGGAAGTGACCCCACATTCCAGAAGCGGAATTCCATGACTCCAAACCCTGGGTACCAGCCCAGTATGAATACCTCTGACATGATGGGGCGCATGTCCTACGAGCCAAATAAGGATCCTTATGGCGGCATGAGGAAAGGTGACCAACTGCTTGAGGACAGGGCCAGGGAAATGGGGGGATATCTTGAGAGTGGTTCACGGTTCTTGTCAAGCCATTCTCGGAGATAAGGCCTTTCCAGACCCAACCACCACTCTTCATCCTTACCTCCTTTCTTGTCTCCCTCTCCCTGGCCTCACCTTGTCACACTTTAACAAGTAGGTGCTCTTTGCTGGTTGGAGCCTCTTTAGATCTCTTCTGAACCCGTCAAGGAAACTAGGAACAAACCCAAGCCCTGAAGAGGGCTTGGTCTTTGGGGCAGGCAAGGTGTAGGCTGCGAGGCCTGCTGGCTTACCGGTTTGCTCACACCTTCCTTCTGCGCACAGCTCCAGGGAGCGATCCTTTCATGTCCTCGGGGCAGGGCCCCAACGGCGGGATGGGAGACCCCTACAGCCGAGCTGCCGGCCCTGGGCTGGGAAATGTGGCGATGGGACCGCGACAGCACTATCCCTATGGAGGGCCGTATGACAGAGTGAGGTGAGCGTGGCCCCTGCTCCTGTCCCACCCCAGCCCCCCACAGCTATTGTGGACTCAACCCACTGCTCCACCTGTGTACAGGACGGAGCCTGGAATAGGACCCGAGGGAAACATGGGCACCGGAGCCCCACAGCCGACTCTCATGCCTTCCAACCCAGACTCGGGGATGTACTCTCCCAGCCGCTACCCCCCGCAGCAGCAGCAGCAGCGGTGAGTGAGGGCTGCTGTCGGCGTCGCTGTGGCTCAGGCCTTGCCACTTCCGCCCTGATCCTCTGGTTCTCTCCCTCCTGCAGACATGATTCCTATGGCAATCAGTTCTCCACTCAAGGCACCCCTTCCGGCAGCCCCTTCCCCAGCCAGCAGACCACAATGTATCAGCAGCAGCAGCAGGTGAGGAGGGCAGCCGGGGTCCCCCCAGGAGCCGGTTAGAAGGCTGAGTTGGAGAGTTTACGGCGGGCTTGCTCTAGGTCCTTCGGTATGCTCCCACCCACATAGTTCTGCTGAAGAGCCGAGCCCTCAGTCTCATCCCTGTTGAGATTCCAGTCCGGTCTCGCTAGTTCTCCAAAAGGGCTAGAAACCGATCTTATTTTGGTTTTTGAACTTCTCTACATTTTTCTACCTAGAGCAAGGGAGACCAGGGGAAATAGGGACTGATTCTTGCTTTCAGAAACAACTTCAAAAGATCGTTTGTAAAGGTGATTCCTTTCTTCCCTTGGAGTCCCTGTCCCCCCTGGAGGCACAGAAGGAAGCCCGGCGAGTGTCTGGTGTAGCCATCTCGGCAGCTGTGCGTCTTGTGTCCCTGCGTGCAGAATATTAACTGCCCCTCTGCTTGTCCCTGTCTTAGAATTACAAACGGCCGATGGACGGCACATACGGCCCTCCTGCCAAGCGGCACGAAGGGGAGATGTACAGCGTGCCGTACAGCACGGGGCAGGGGCAGCCCCAACAGCAGCAGTTGCCCCCCGCCCAGCCCCAGCCTGCCAGCCAGCAGCAAGCCGCCCAGCCTTCCCCTCAGCAAGATGTGTACAACCAGTATGGCAACGCCTATCCTGCCACGGCCGCCGCTGCTACTGAGCGCCGACCAGCGGGCGGCCCCCAGAACCAGTTTCCATTCCAGTTTGGCCGAGACCGTGTCTCTGCGCCCCCCGGCTCCAATGCCCAGCAGAACATGCCACCGCAGATGATGGGCGGCCCCATACAAGCATCGGCTGAGGTCGCTCAGCAAGGCACCATGTGGCAGGGGCGTAATGACATGACCTACAATTACACCAACAGGCAGAGCACTGGCTCTGCCCCCCAGGGCCCCGCCTACCATGGCGTGAACCGAACAGATGAAATGCTGCATACGGATCAGAGGGCCAACCATGAAGGCCCGTGGCCTTCCCATGGCACACGGCAGCCCCCATATGGTCCCTCTGCCCCCGTGCCCCCCATGACAAGGCCCCCTCCTTCCAACTACCAGCCCCCGCCAAGCATGCAGAATCACATTCCTCAGGTATCCAGCCCCGCTCCCCTGCCCCGGCCAATGGAGAACCGCACCTCTCCTAGCAAGTCTCCATTCCTACACTCTGGGATGAAGATGCAAAAGGCAGGTCCCCCGGTACCTGCCTCGCACATAGCACCTGCCCCCGTGCAGCCGCCCATGATTCGGCGGGACATCACCTTCCCACCTGGCTCCGTGGAAGCAACACAGCCCGTGTTGAAGCAGAGGAGGCGGCTCACGATGAAAGACATCGGTAAGGAGACCTCCCTCGTCAGGTTGCTTCATCTGCCCCTTAAAATCTTGTCCATTTTTCTTTCTCCATCCTAATATTCCGGATGGGATAAGATCTTGGTCCAGTGTTGTCTAAAATAGAGCCAAAGAACTTTGGATAAGGAAAACAGCTGATTTCAGGCTTTACCAAAAGAAGCGCCATGCAGTGATGTCCTAAGGGAGCCTAGAAGCAGATGTGTGTCCTCTCCTAGATAGGAACTGCCTCCTGCCATGTGTTATCTTCAGAGTAGCCTGACTGATGGGCCAGCCCTGGGGGAGCATCTGGCCAACCTGGGCTTGGGAGATGGGCGACATGGAGGTTTATTTCAGGAACCCCGGAGGCATGGCGGGTAATGATGTCCCTCAAGTCTGGGCTGCTGGCAGAGAGCACATGGGCATTAGACACCATTAACATCCTGCTGTATGATGACAACAGCATCATGACCTTCAACCTCAGTCAGGTGAGTACAGGTGCCTGGAAAGATTGGAAGGATGGGAGGGCCTGGGATCTTGAAGCAGACCGCACGAAGTGACACAGGGAATTAAGCCATCCCCGGCCAGCATGGTCTCCCCTCTCTCGCTCACTCTCTGGTATCTTCTGTGCCAGTACTTTGCCACTGGCCGTGGGCCCAGAACACTGAGAACAATAATAATTTGTGTAAGGTATCAGGATTGACTTCAAAGGGAATTTGGGAGAAACTTTTTGGTATTGGTAAGAAATGCAAAAAAAAAAAAAAAAAGAAAGAAATGCAGATTCTGTTGGTGTGAGTGAAGACACCCAACTTTCAAGACTACCAAGAAAAACCTGTGGTCTTTATTAGTGAGCACGGCAGTTTCTTCTTCTCTGTCTTCATGCACTGTGAATATAGGAGGTCTTTATTGATCCCGTGTTCCTAAGGTATAGAAGGGGAAGTGAAGTCTGCTTGTGAGTGGTGGTGGTGGTGGTATTTTAATTATGTTCTTGCAGAGGTGATTCTCCCGATCCTCTCTCCACAAGACGTGCACCTTGAGTCTTCCCAATAGCTAGGAAGAGTTTCTGCTGCACCATCCCACTCTTTCTTTTGATCATCCTTAGCGTACCTACCAACCTATCTATCAAGGAGCTGACTAGAGGGAATTGTTAAGAGTTAACCATTTCGTGTGTCATCACTTTGTGCTAGGTCCTTCATATGTTCTTTCATATCATCTTCACAACAGCCTTCTGAGACACATGTGGCCTCCTAGAGAAGAGTAAATAGGCTCAGAGTCTTATCTTTGCCCAAGTTCACACAGCTGTCAGCAGTCTTTCTGATTCCAGAGCCCAACTTTATGTCCATTACATAAAATTGCCCCCCATGAGAAGGAAAAGGAACAGATATTGATTGAGCAATTTCCATATGCCAGGCATTTGGTATATTCCATTTAGACCTCAGAACAGTCGGTGTCAAGTGTAGGAATTTCCATTGTGTTCAGCGGAAAGATAGAAGTAGTATAGGTTAGAGAGTTTAAATCACATGGCTAGTTCCTAGAAAAGCTAGAATGCAAACCTAGATCTTTCTAGTTCTAAAGCCCTTATTTTTTCCATTCTGCTTTATTCTCTTTGGCCAGAGATTAATCTGACTGGAGATTAGTGTTTTCTTCTAGAGGTAAATGACCTATACAGGATCCAAGCTGGAACTTGGGTCTACCTAGCACCAGCTTAGACCGATGTTTGGAGGACCGAAGCCTCATCCCACTCATTATGTTGCATGATTGACTCATGGAGGTCCAGCCTCCTGGAATGTTGGGGAGCTAGGAGAAGAGAGCAGGTCAATATCTCTCCACACTGCTTTCCCTTTCTCCGCTCGTGTTGAAGGGATCATCCCACCATGCCTAGCCTTGGGCTATACTTGGCAGTGGAATATAGAGAGTGTCTTAAGAGGGACAGTATCAATGCCCAGCAGGTAGGAAACTGGGCCTGGTGAAGAAAAGCAGGAATTGGCTGGGAAGAGGAGGCCAAGAGGTGAGGTGCAGAGCTGTCGGTCAGCATGTCCGTCCTGCTGGAGGCAGGTTACGTGGAGGTAGGCTGAGCAGAAGGAAGAACTGTATGCTGGGCATAGCAAAGATTGAATGACTTACTCTGTGGAGAGCCTTTGGTAAAGGAGCAGCTCTGTCTCTCCTGGGGATACAGATGTCTGACCTCCAAGGAAAGGAGGGGAGATTAGGTAGAAGACTGTGGGAGGCTTCTCAGATCAAGGATTCTCTCCTTTGGCCCACTTTTCTTCCTTCATTTATTTCCTGTTTTTCTCTCTTTAGCTCCCAGGTTTGCTAGAGCTCCTTGTGGAATATTTCCGACGTTGCCTGATCGAGATCTTTGGCATTTTAAAGGAGTATGAGGTGGGTGACCCAGGACAGAGAACACTACTGGACCCTGGGAGATTCAGCAAGGCGTCTAGTCCAGCCCCCATGGAGGGGGAGGAAGAGGAAGACCTTCTAGGTCCTAAACTAGAGGAGGAAGAAGAAGAGGAAGTAGTGGAAAATGACGAGGAGATGGCCTTCTCGGGCAAGGACAAGGCAGCCTCAGAGAGTAGTGAGGAGAAACTGATTAGTAAGTTTGACAAGCTTCCAGTAAAGATTGTGCAGAAGAATGACCCGTTTGTGGTGGACTGCTCAGATAAGCTTGGGCGCGTGCAGGAGTTTGACAGTGGCCTGCTGCACTGGCGGATTGGTGGGGGGGACACCACTGAGCATATCCAGACCCACTTTGAGAGCAAGACAGAGCTGCTGCCGACCCGGCCTCATGTGCCCTGCCCACCAGTCACCCGGAAACATGTCACAGCAGCAGAGGGTACTCCAGGGACAACAGAACAGGAGGGCCCCCCGCCTGATGGCCCTCCGGAGAAACGGATCACAGCCACAATGGATGACATGTTGTCCACCCGGTCTAGCACGTTGACCGAGGAGGGAGCTAAGAATGCAGAGGCCACCAAGGAGAGCAGCAAGTTTCCATTCGGCATCAGCCCGGCACAGAGCCACCGGAACATCAAGATCCTAGAGGACGAACCCCACAGTAAAGACGAGACCCCACTGTGTACCCTTCTGGACTGGCAGGATTCCCTCGCTAAGCGCTGCGTCTGTGTCTCCAATACCATCCGAAGCCTGTCGTTTGTGCCCGGCAACGACTTTGAGATGTCCAAACACCCGGGGCTGCTGCTGATCCTGGGCAAGCTGATCCTCCTGCACCACAAGCACCCAGAGCGGAAGCAGGCACCACTGACTTACGAGAAGGAGGAGGAGCAGGACCAAGGGGTGAGCTGCAACAAAGTGGAGTGGTGGTGGGACTGCTTGGAGATGCTCCGGGAAAACACCTTGGTCACGCTCGCCAACATCTCGGGGCAGTTGGACCTCTCCCCGTACCCTGAGAGCATTTGCCTGCCTGTCCTGGACGGACTCCTACACTGGGCAGTCTGCCCTTCCGCTGAAGCCCAGGACCCCTTCTCCACCCTGGGCCCCAACGCCGTCCTCTCCCCCCAGAGACTGGTCTTGGAAACCCTCAGCAAACTCAGCATCCAGGACAACAATGTGGACCTGATCCTGGCCACGCCCCCCTTCAGCCGCCTGGAGAAGTTGTATAGCACCATGGTGCGCTTCCTCAGTGACCGAAAGAACCCGGTGTGCCGGGAGATGGCCGTGGTTCTGCTGGCCAACCTGGCGCAGGGCGACAGCCTGGCAGCCCGCGCCATCGCCGTGCAGAAGGGCAGCATCGGCAACCTCCTCGGCTTCCTGGAGGACAGCCTTGCTGCCACCCAGTTCCAGCAGAGCCAGGCCAGCCTGCTCCACATGCAGAACCCGCCCTTCGAGCCAACTAGTGTGGACATGATGCGGCGGGCTGCCCGCGCGCTGCTGGCCCTGGCCAAGGTGGACGAGAACCACTCGGAGTTCACGCTGTACGAGTCACGGCTGTTGGACATCTCGGTATCACCGTTGATGAACTCATTGGTTTCACAAGTCATTTGTGATGTACTGTTTTTGATTGGCCAGTCATGACAGCCGTGGGACACCTCCCTCCCTGTGTGTGTGTGCGTGTGTGGAGAACTTAGAAACTGACTGTTGCCCTTTATTTATGCAAAACCACCTCAGAATCCAGTTTACCCTGTGCTGTCCAGCTTCTCCCTTGGGTAAAAAGTCTCTCCTGTTTCTCTTTCCTCCTCCCGCCCCGCCCCCCCCCCCCCCCCGCCCACCTCACACCTTTCTGTTCCTTGTCCTCACCTTACCCCCCTCAGGACCCCACCCTATTTGAAAAGACAAAGCTCTGCCTACATAGAAGACTTTTTTATTTTAACCAAAGTTACTGTCGTTTACAGTGAGTTTGGGGAAAAAATAAATAAATAAAATAAAATAAAAATGGCTTTCCCGGCCCTTGCATCAACGGGATGCCACATTTCATAACTGTTTTTAATGGTAAAAAAAAAAAAAGGAAAAAAATACAAAAAAAAAAAACCTCTGAAGGACAAAAAAGGTGACTGCTGAACTGTGTGTGGTTTATTGTTGTACATTCACAATCTTGCAGGAGCCGAGAAGTTCGCAGTTGTGGACAGACCCTGTTCACTGGAGAGGCCTGTGCAGTAGAGTGTAGACCCTTTCATGTACTGTACTGTACACCTGATACTGTAAACATACTGTAATAATAATGTCTCACATGGAAACAAGAGAAAACGCTGGGTCAGCAGCAAGCTGTAGTTTTTAAAAATGTTTTTAGTTAAATGTTGAGGAGAAAAAAAAAAAAGGCTTTTCCCCCAAAGTATCATGTGTGAACCTACAACACCCTGACCTCTTTCTCTCCTCCTTGATTGTATGAATAACCCTGAGATCACCTCTTAGAACTGGTTTTAACCTTTAGCTGCAGCGGCTGCGCTGCCACGTGTGTATATATATGACGTTGTACATTGCACATACCCTTGGATCCCCACAGTTTGGTCCCCCTCCCAGCCGCCCCTTTATAGTATGACGAGTTAACAAGTTGGTGACCTGCACAAAGCGAGACACAGCTATTTAATCTCTTGCCAGACGTCGCCCCTCTTGGCACGACGCTGTACAGGTCTCTGTAAAAAGTCCTTGCTGTCTCAGCAGCCAATCAACTTATAGTTTATTTTTTTCTGGGTTTTTGTTTTGTTTTGTTTTCTTTCTAATCGAGGTGTGAAAAAGTTCTAGGTTCAGTTGAAGTTCCTGATGAAGAAACACAATTGAGATTTTTTCAGTGATAAAATCTGCATATTTGTATTTCAAACAATGTAGCTAAAACTTGATGTAAATTCCTCCTTTTTTCCTTTTTTGGCTTAATGAATATCATTTATTCAGTATGAAATCTTTATACTATATGTTCCACGTGTTAAGAATAAATGTACATTAAATCTTGGTAAGACGTTTGTGAGGCTTTTTACTGTTTTCACACGATTTAACAACCTGACCTTTTGGGGGGGGCGGGGGTTGCCGGTCCTGTTCTTGGAAATCTCCTTGGTGTGCCCTCTTCCCTGAATGGTGGCATCCTGGGCCCTGTCATTTCTGTACCATATTCCGCTCTACCTTCCACAGTGTAAGTAAATTTAAGAAAGCCTCTGCGATGATTTCACCTGCAAGAGGAAGTTCTCGGCATAAAAGGCTGTTAGCCTCTTGAAATAAAATGGGTGTAAATAGCCAAAGAAATTTTGATGATAGTCTAGAAAAAAAATTTTTTTTTACATAGTTGGCTTAAGGGAGGATATCTGCTTTTCTAAGAAAAGAAATTTTTTAAAGATTTATTTATTTGACAGAGACACAGCAAGAGAGGGAACACAAGCAGGGGGAGGGGGAGAGGGAGAAGCAGGCTTCCCGCTGAGCAGGGTGCCCGATGCGGGGTTCCATCCCAGGACCCCAGAACCATGACCTAAGCCGAAGGCAGACGCTTAACGACTGAGCCACCCAGGCGCCCCTTTTCTAAGAAATTTTTAACAGTAAGACAAGCATTTATCTCAAGGCAGCCTCCACCTTAACTGTGTGGAAGATTAATTTGAACACTCCCGAGCTAAAATGCCCTATCTTCCCCTAGAAACCTGCTTCTCCCATCCTTTCCCCAGGAAACAACAATTCCATTGCTTGGCAAAACAAAACAAAAAACTACTTTCGTTTCCACATCCAGTCTGTTTGCCCTCTCCAAAAAAGAACCCTCAGCCGGGCCACTACCACTGTAGTTCAAGACACTATCCTATCATTCTTAAATTCTTGAAATATCCTCCTTGTTTCTGCTTTGCCTGGTTGAACCTATTCTTGACATTAGCAACCAGAACACTCCCTTTAAAACCTAAGATCAAAATCCTTCAGTCTTCTCACTCAGAGTAAAGTCCAGATCCTTATAAATGACCTGCGAGACCCTTGGTCGTCTGGCTTGCTGTTAGATTTCTGGGCCCCCTTTCTCTTCCCCATTGCTCACTCCCCCACAAAGGAATGTTTCCACCTTAGGGATTTCGTATCTACCGTCCCCTCTGTCCAGAATACTCTTCGACCAGATAACTCTGTGACTGAAGTCCTCTTCTTCGGGTCTTCGCTCAAATACTGTGTCGGTGAACCTTCCCTAGCCACCTTATTTAAAATAGCAGTCTCTGCCCCCCTGCCTTATTTCCCTCTCTGCCTTATTCTTCTTTGTAGCCCTTGTTACGTCCGGCCTGTTGTACGGTTGCCCTTTGAACGGTGTGGAGGCCAGGGCTGCCAACACCCTGCCTGGGCAAAAATACTTTTTTTTTTTTCTTCAAATTTTACAAACGTTGCTTTTATTTATTTTTACTTTTTGTTTTTTAAGTAATCTTTACCCCCAACGTGGGGCGTGAAGTCATGACCCTGAGATCAAGAGTCACATCCTCTACTGACTGAGCCAGCCAGGCACCCCCCAGAAATACATGTATAACTTTTGACTCCCCCAAAACCTACACTAATAGCCTACTGTTGACCGGAAGCCTTACTGATACATAAACAGTAGATCAACACCTATTTTGTATGTTATCTGTATTATATGCAGTATGCCTACAGTCAAGTAAGGAAGAGGGAAAAAATGTTAGGAAAATCATAAGGAAGAGAGAATACATTTATAGTACTGCACTGTATCAAAAAAAAATCTGTTTAAGTGGACCTGTGCAGTTCAAACCCTCTGTTGTTCAAGGGTCAACCGTATATTTTACTCACCTGTCGTCTCCCACTAGAATGTAAGCTCTCTGAGGGCATTATTATTTTGGTCACTGCTACATCCGGGTCCTAGGACACAGGGTGACCACTTAAGGAGTTGTTGAATGAAACTGTAGATGTTGGCCAGATGCAGTTACTTTTGTGAGGCGAATGTTGCCATATACAGCGTCTCTGTTCATCTCCTTCCTTGGGGAAACAGCGGAGAGACCAGAAGCAGTAGCGGAGAAAACGCCATTGTTGTGGACACTCGAAACCTCAGTTTCCTAGTGCGTACCTACTTGTGTACCAGACGTGGCCCATCAAGTAATCCTGCAAGGATTGTGCCTGCAAGTCAGTATTCTGGCTCCCATTTTACAGCTGAGGAAAGCGGTTTGAGCACACCCACCCCCAGGGTTCTTGGCATAGCCTGTGCAGATTCGTAGTTGTGTGGAACAGAAGGAAGAGAGGGAAAGAGGTAAACCTGAGAAAGTTTAAAATAGGGTCGAGTGGCAGGAAAGAATGTCCAAGTGGGGTCCCACAGCTGCGGCCCTCCTCCCCGGGGCAGAGGACCCCAGGAGTAACTGAAGCTAGCTGCGGAGCTCAGCAGGCAAGATTTGCTTTTGTCGTACTCAGCATAAGGTAACAATTGTCCCAAGAATTTCAACCAAGTGTTCATCGAGCTAAGTGTGCTTGTTAATATTTGGGTCAGGGACAGGAACGAATAATCAGTATTCCTCTATTGATTGAGGGGGAGGGAGGTAGAGACAATGGCTCACCTTCGTCAACCGAGATGCCTTCCTAGGACTCTTCTGGGAAAAAAAACGACACGGGAAACTTTTCATATCTATATTTTGGTGAGCTGTGTTGCTAATGGCTATGTTTTGTACCGGGCCTCTTGAACTCCATTTTCTAGTGTAGAAAGTGCATTTCTGGGCTATGTGTGGAGCATTACCTAGGAGTTTGGTTTCCTGGGTTCCTTTCATCTGCTCCCCTGCAATGCAGGGGGAGCCTAGCCTGGTCTCCAGTTTCCGACTGGAGTTACCACAGGCTGAGAGAACTGCTAGCCACTGAGCTGTGAGTAATTTGCTTTTGAGAAGTAAATAGAACCTCGCCAGTAGAGAACCCAGGGGTGTGGCCAGTAGTTCTTTTCCCAGGCTCCTCCTCCCCGCCCCCCCCCCCCCAATGACCTTAACCTTCTTTCATAGCTGGAGAGCTGCCAAGTCTGGCCTAAACAATGCTCTCAACCTCATTGGCTCTTTTGCCTTGTAGCCACTGCCACCCCCAAGTGGCTAAGGCCCTTCCCACTAGGCCGCAGTCGGGTCAAGGTTTTCTAAGTACTGAAAGGCAAACACCGAACGAAGGGTGAAAAATATTTAGTGTCTGCGGCCTCTAAAGGATCAGTGTTTGGCTCCTGCAATTGAGAGGCAGGGTGGGGTGTCCCGCGGTGGATGGACACCTTCAAATGATACAACAGAGGCCAAATGGGGGGCGCCTGGGTGGCTCAGTTGGTTAAGCAACTGCCTTCGGCTCAGGTCACGATCCTGGAGTCCCGGGATCGAGTCCCGCATCGGGCTCCCTGCTCGGCGGGGAGTCTGGTTCTCCCTCTGACCCTCCCCCCTCTCATGCTCTCTCTATCTCATTCTCTCTCTCAAATAAATAAATAAAATCTTTAAAAAAAAAAAAAAAAAACAGAGGCCAAACGGAATGTCCAAAACCTGACTGGTGCCACCCCCGATTTCAGGACGGATGTGAATGTCACCCAGCATCCTTGGAAACTGCCAGTGAGTGCCCACAGAGACAAGATGGAGTGTAAAGTTCTGCCTGTCATCACAGGCATTAGCCCCTGCCTGCTAAGTTGGCAGTAACAGAATCAGGAGCCAATGTGGTCACTTTTGTCCCATAACGGCGTGGCCTCAAAGCCAAGATGAGGGTCAGCTATTCCATCATTCCCATAGGGCTGGGGCCATGGAAAGTCTAGTGTCTGAAACTGAATTACTGAGAATGCACACACTGGTCTGTTCCTCTGCCCGGTCTGCAGCCAAAGCCACCTTTGGATACGGTACCTGGAGCCAAGCAAGGTGCTACAGAAAGAAACGAGTTGTCAGGTTGCTCCAGCATGGTGAATGCTCCATGAGAACTACCGAACTTCCTTCTTCACACCTCCAGTGGGAACATCGCTCTTCCCCCCTTGTTGGAATTCAGGGAATTACAACAGCCCGTCTTCAGTGAGCACTTTGGGCCAAGCGCTATAGAATCCATGAGGTAGATATTACTGTCATCTCCATGAGGACAAGGACTGCGTCCGTCTTGTTCAGTGCTACATCCTCATCCCCTGTCACAGGGTAGGCACTCCTATTTTGTGGAGTAAGATGGGAATTTAGTAGAGGAAAGAGTAGATAGGAGCTGTTAAGACGCGGTGTGCACTATGCAGGGTTCTTGGCATAGCCTGTGCAGATTCTTAGTTGTGTGGAACAAAAGGAAGAGAGGGAAAGAGGTAAACCTGAGAAAGTTTAAAATAGTGTCGAGTGGCAGGAAAGAAAAACCAGCCTGGAGATCTGAATTCAAGTCTCGCCTTAGCCACCAGCTATGTAACTTCAGGCTAGCCACTTCCCTTTTCTGAGCCTCGTTCCCACATCCATAAAATAGAGGTATCAGGGCCAACAAACGGATTTATCAACCAAATCTTTACTGAGTACACACAATGTGCAAAGCACTGTTCTAAGTAGTGGTAATACTTTGGTGAACGTGGCCCCTGCTCTCACAAGCTTATATTCCAAAAGAGGGGAACAGACAATGAAAGCAGTAAAATTCATAGACAGGACAATCAGGTGGTGATAGGTGCTATGGAGATAACAGAACAGGGTGATGGGATAGTACAGGGTGCTGGATGTGGCTGGGTAGTGGGAAAAAGCCTCTCTGAGGAGGCCACCTTTCAGCTGAGACCTGAAGGTAGTGGGCTGGCCAAAGGGTGGTCGGGCAGTGAGGCATTTCAAGCAGGGGAAGCAGCGAGAGCAGAGCCAGGCAAGTTCAAGAAACAGAAATGCTGTAACTCTCTTACCTTCTAGGATTCTAGAAACAGTGATGCATTGCTTGTATTGTTTAGGTCAGAAATTTGTATTATGAAATCATTTGTTGGTGGTATGGGATATTTGCTTCTTAATGGAAGTGACCGGGTGGTATAGAGTCGTTCTGGAGCCCTTGGATATGTCTGTCTGCCTGGCTCTCCCACCGTGCTGGTTGCTCAGCTGGCTCCCTGTGTAGATGCAGGCTCCATTTTAGCTGCAGACTCTAAAAGCAGACTGGAGAGAGCTGCCTCCTCAATTACTTGCCCGCAGTCTTGGAGGCCTTTCTAGAACCCCCTCCCATCCCACCTAGTCTTCCTCCATTCTGACAAGCCAGGGCTTTGAGAGCACAAGGTTCAGCTTTCTTGTTTTCCTGTCAGAGCAGGAGCCAGAAAATGAAACAGGAAACAGAGCGGAAGAGGAGGGGGGTGGGTAGCAGAGAAGGAAAGGAAGGAGAAATTGCTGGAAAGTAGAGCTGAAGATCTGGACAAAGTTCTACCTCTAATGGGTGACAGTTGAGCTGTTAGGAAACATTCTGACTTGTCACAAGAGACCCCTGTCCTTTTTACATACAGATTTTTGAGGGAATTTGGTGTGGATGGAGGAAACCTTAAGAATGCATGTCTTTTTCCCTTGTGAATTCACAAAGCAAGTACAGTTCATTGCTCGGTTTTGTCTTTGCAAACAGAGTGCTGCTGGGAGCCTCATGGACTTCTAGAGATTCAAGCCACAACTTCAGGCCCCAGTCACGAGTGTGCACCACAGCTTTGCCAATTCACTGACAGGCTTCTGGAGCTGAGAGTAAGTGTGTGTCACTGAAAAAACTGGGGAAGAGTCTTCTCCATTTTTGTTCCCTTCTCCAACTCAGGACTAACATGTGATTGCTACTTTATCCACCTTACACACAACAGTATCTTGGGCAGCTTAGGTGTCAGAGCCTGAAATGAGTTAGAATTTAAAAGTGCAGAGCCTGGCCCCCACAGAACTGATGTAGGCTAGTCTTCTTTGCCTGGAGAGATAGCACCATCCCTTTGTTCCCACCCACACTAGTAGCTGTGGCAGAAGATAAACCCCTCCCTGTCCAGGTCTGTGGCCAGAGGCTAACCCAGACCCCAGCTCCGTTTAGAGGGCCGATAACTGAAACCACAGGCGGCTTTGGAATCCTGAGAAACAAGAAATCCACCAACGGAGAAGGATTTATTATCTATTTCCTTGAAGGAGGGTGCAAAGTTGTTCTAACAGTTTCCGTTACAGGGGTACCCACTGGCCGCTCCTCCCTAACAGCCGGTTTTGTTGAGTTAGCTGCTGCTGCTTCTTCTTTTTTGGCCCCAACTTCCCACGAGAGCAACTGCTTGAATGAGGAAGAAGAGTCCTGGGGGGCCTTCTCGGCACCGTCCTCATCAGCCACCTGAGGTGGAGCTGAGGATCGAAGTCGGACACGAGGTTCCCGGTATCTGGAGGAGGGGAAAGGCAGGGGGATCCCCCACTTTGCTCACACCCAGGACTCCGGGCGCCACTGCTAGCCACAGAAACCCCAAGGCTCCCCTTTCTCTTCAGAGACCATCTATTGTGTGCCAGGCCCTGTGCTGAGCGGTTGATGCCTCAGAGCAGGGAAAGTGCGGCTCTGGCTTCTGCGAAGAGGCCGCGGGGCGACTCCCAACTCCGAGAGCCTCCTCCGCATACACACATCGGGAACTCAGTGGACGTTTGCGGGATGCAACCCGGGCGAGAGCGCCAACTCTGCCACAGCAGCACGGGTGGGCTAACTGAAGGCAGGGAGGGGACCTGAGGCGAGCGAAGCGCCAAAGGGAACTCTTCAGGTGTCACCAAGGCGGGAAGGTGCCAAGGCGGAGGGCACGGAGTCTTGGGGCTACGCCGTCCCCGCCCCGCGCGCGCCCGGAGTCAACATGGCCGCCGCGGAGGGGGGCGGGGCACCTCCGAGTCCGGGCAGGAGGGGGGCGGGGCCGCCTCGGCGGAGCCGGTGCGCAGGCGCGGGCCGCTCGGGGTCCCCGGATGGAGGAGCTGAGGTTCGGGCCCCGCCTGGGAGGTCGAGACGGGCCGGCGCTGTGGACCCGGCGCCAGCTCCGGAGCCTTGGAGTTTTCGGGGGGAGGGAGGTCGTCAAACGGAGGCCGAGGGAAATGAGGCGAAGGCCGCCGAGAACCGGGGAGCCCCGCCCCTCCGCCATAGCGGCCTCCCGGTGCCGCCACTTCCTTTACAGCCTCCGGCCCTCCCCTGCCTTCCGGCCATAGGCCGGGTCGGGCCGGGCCCCGCCGGCCGCCTCGGGAGTAACCCCTGCGCCGTGGCCCCTTTGGGGAGAGGAGGTGCCCGCGGCCCGTTTGGGACTGTGTCCGAAAGGAAAGGGTTAGAATGGGCTTCGGACTCGGCTGGGGTGGCAGAAGGCGGTCCCTGGCTCGCGGCAGCCAGCAGCGCCTCTGGCCCCGAGGACCCTGGGTCACGGAGACTTCCCCACTCTGCAGAGGACGCTGTCTTACTCCAAGGGTCCAGGGCTCCAATTCAGGCTTCCCCAGAGTCTCAGCTAGGGCCCTCCCTTTCCTAAGCATACCCAGTAAGAGCATGCGCTGTCTTTGGACAAGTATTGGGCTAGGAGTTGGGAGTCCTGGGTTGTTACCCTGGCTCTGAAAGAGCACATCCCCTTTGGCCCTGTTGAGGGCCGGTGGGAAGACCATGAGGTTCCAGAAGGGTAAAAGATGACATTCTCTTTAAATACAGCCTAGGGTGTGTCACTTGACCCCAATGAGCCTCAGTTTCCACATCCATAAAATGGCGATGGTAATTATACTGGCCTCACAGGGTCTAATGAGATCTCGGATGTAAAAACCATGGAGATTTTTATTACTCACCACTCTGGGCATATTTATCTCACGGGAAAATAGAGTAAAACTAGTTGCTCTAAGTGTCCTGCCATTTCAAGAGTCTGTGATTTCGCAAAGGCGTTATTGGGAAGTGAGGTCTTCAACTAGCCGAGAGGGACAACTCACTGGCTTTATTTTATTTTTACTTGGTTTACCTGTAAGCTAAGTGTAGGTTACAAGTCTCCTGTGGTCGCTGGGGCTAGAGCTTGACTCTGGAGAGAGAAAGGAAGAATGGAAGCCCGGTGAAGAGGCAGAGGTGGGTTAAGTGCTTTTCTGTCCCCAACATTTCTTCTGCATGTGGGTGGGAAGTGAAGGGGAAAAGTGAATTCACCCTAGGCTAGAGAATCAGGGGCCGTGTGAGGTTGGCCATACTTGTTTCTGCAATTCCTCTCGATTCCGCGAGTCAGATGCTGGAAATGTTGGGTGGATTCACAAACTACCGCGGCTCTCTGGGGTTTTCAAAAGCTTGCCTTTGAACTGAATTTTGATGAGCAAACCGGTGTGGCGTTGACGGCCCCTCCCTTCCTCCGGGCCTCCTGGTGATGGAGTGAGCAGCAGGCGCCCCCTTGTGCTGAGGAAGGTGTACTGTTGCTATTGGCCAATCTTGCTCCCTTGCTGGAGAAACTGTATTTTCCTGTGGCTTCTGTGACTTAGGTCTTGATCTTAACATGAGATATGGTGGGAGGAATACTTATAGCAGTGATTTTATATCCCGAGCCAGTGAACTGGTGATGCCATATCTTTTTCTTGCCACTTCTGCTCAGTGAGAACACGGGCTTGAAATGCCTGTCTGTAATGCCAGGCCCTGCAGGGTTGGGAGCAAGATAGACAAAGCCCCTGCCCTCAGAAGCAACTTAAATAAACAACAGCCGTAAAGACGACGAAGCAGAGTGCGATGAGAGCATATCAAATAGTCTAGTGAGCATCAGAGAAGAATTTCAGAAACAAATGATACCTAAAGGTTTGGTAGATATTAGATAAGAAAGTCTTCAGCCCTCCCTCTTAATTTCTCAGTTGAAATGTTTTTTCCTTTAGGGATAGTTGACCCCAAATCAGTGAACTGCCTCTGGTGCTCTTACCCCCACTTCTGATTTCCCAGACTGGTATTTGAATGTTCTTTAGGAGCCATTGCTACTTCTTTTAGCCCAAGAGTTGTGTTAAAAAAAAGCCTTAAAGTTCATTCCTTGCCTCAGAATGGCAGTTGTTTATACATTGCTGCCATTCCAACAAAGAGATGGGGAAATAACAGTTTTCTCCATCCCTAGTAGTCAACTCTGTCTTCCCCCTCAGTTTGTTTTAGCAATGTGAGCTGGCTGAAGTCCTGCTGAGTGGTGGTTTTCTTTTCCTTCTCCACTTAATTTAACAGACCAGCTGAACACACATCAGAGAGCTAGGCTAGAGTGTGTAGTCATTATGGTCTTCCAGTTGAGTTCTCTGCCCCACTTTTGGGACTCTGGTTTGGGATCTAGTTTATTATTCTGGGCAAGAGGAAAAGGGCACACACCGAATAATAGCAACCACAACATGGATTTAGTGGTACTTCTTCACACTTCCGTCCACTTCACCATCATGACAATTTTGTGAGAGAAAATAGTCTTAAAAAAAAAAACAACAGTCTGATCCCATTTTATACCTAAAGAACTGAGCCTCAGAAGGACTGAATGAGAACTTGTGAGTGACAGAGTCAGGACTTGAACCCAGGTCTTTAGTTCCTGCACAGGGGTACCCAACAGGCTTTTGAAGATTTTCTGTGAGCCTAGCTTCCAACTTCATGCCTGTCCGTGCAGAATAGTGCTTTAATACAGTGCTTCAAAGTGACACCAAGTGATAAAATAAAAAAAAATAAAAAAATAAAAAGTGACACCAAGTGGTCCCATCTGCCTTCAAGATGCTTTTCTCTCATCTGGGCAGTTAGGCAGTTAAGTTTGCCATGTAATGCTGAAGGGGGAGTCTCCTGTGAAGAATGCTTTCAAGAATTTACTTTTGTGGAAAAAAATATATATAATAATAATAACAATATTTACTTTTGGCCCATGTGTGATGTTTCCTCCTTGGGTTTTGGAGTTTAGAAGCCTGAGGGAGCTCAGTCCAGGCAGCAACACCCCTGAATTCCCGGTGGTGAGAGGATGTGGCCCCTGGACCCGTCCAGGAAAGAGGTGCTGAGGTTTGCAGTCAGCTGCCGTGTCCTGACTCTGGTGCTGCAGGTCAGTCTCTGATCTTTTGTCCTGAACATGCTGTTGCCACATGACTGGGCTAGGCACTAAGAATCGTCCCCATATTCTTTCTGCCTCCCAGGTGTGCCCTCCCATGTGGTTGGAACACCTACACCTGATAACCAAAAGGTGGGCAGCACTCTTAGAAATGGTCTATGGTTTTTTTTTTTAGTAAACTCCATGCCCAGCGTGGAGCTCGAACTTCACGACCCCAAGATCAAGAGTCGCGTGCTCTACCAACTGAGCCAGCCAGGCGCCCAGAAATGGTCTATTAATCCCTTGTTTTACACACGAAGCAGCAGAGGCCCAGAAAGGTTCAATGGCTTCCCTAAAGTCACACAGCAAGTTAGAGAAGGGCCAGAATCAGACCCCAGCCTTCCTAACTCTTGAGCTAGTGGTCTTTCCAATGGACCGTGAGGTTCTGTAACCAGAGATGCCTTTAGGGCACGACAGCCCAAGGCATTGCCCTGGGTCCCCTTACCAGGCGACGGAGCACGGAGTCAGTCAGTTGAGTGTATTTGGTTAGTCAGCAGTGTCCCCAGCTCTTTCCCCAGGTGTCTCCCCTTGCTGCCTCACCCACCACAACCCTCAGAATGCATTTGCACTTTTGCCGCTTCCTTTCCCCTCCAAGCCTCCTCTTGATACATATTTTAATCAAATTTCCCATATATATGAATTCTGTCTGATGCCTAGCACAGTGCCCAGTGCTTAGTATGTTCTCAGTATGTGTTGGTGTTGAATGTGGGTCAACAGTCTAGTGGTGTTATATTAGCATAATTACGTGTGCTCTTGTTTCCACAAATGCCATTTTCTCAGGGTTCTCTTTTTCCTTTCTGGAAACCTCCTTTCTCCCTTCCTGCACGATGAGGCATAGCAGCCTCTGCTGGGCCCCAGGTTTAGTTAAAAGTAGCTTCAGCTTGGAGACTAGGGCTGTTATCTGTTACTGTCATTCCTTTCCCATTCGTTTTCACTGTTTAAAGTGGCCTGATAAAGAAACTGACCAAAAAGAGAAAGAGCCTTAAGAATGGGCTTATACCCCGGTTGTGGGGCTGGGGAAACTGACCCAATGATGGCTTAGAACAGTATCAGATGAGTGATTGGCAGGCCCCTGGGGGCAGGATTGTGAACTGGCATCTGGGATAGGGAAGCAAGACTAATTCAGATAGTGATTTGGAAATGAGTATGTCTCCTCTCCTCATACCCAGGATTGTGTTAAGTGCCTGCTCTGTTCCAAGAACTGTGCTAGGTGGTGAGAAGGAAAAGTCACGGTCTCTTTTCCTTTGAGTAGCTGACAATCTAACGATGCAAAAAGACATTTAATGATAATGCTATTTCATTATCCCTCTCTCTCCCCCACCCTTCTTCCAGCTTTAAAGCTCATGCCATCAGATGATCTCCCCAGTTACCCTTCACTGTTGCTGTCATCTCTGTTAGTGACAGCTCATTCCTCTTCACTCCTTAAAGGTTTTAGCCCCTGATTCACTGTTGCGCTTTCCAGCACTCCTGTTGATCTCTTGGTGGTTTCAGTATTAATAAAGCTGATACAACTAACCACTATCTCCTATCTTTCCAGCTCACTCCCTCTAGTACCCCAGTTCTAACGGCTCTTCCACCCACTCAGGACCTATAATCCACCAATCCTCCCACCGTTTCACTGTGCCTCACCCACCTTCTGGCTTCCGCACCCCTTCTTACCCAGCTAGATTCCATGATCCACCAGGCTCACACACACAACTTGCTTGCTCCCTGCTCCCCGGCTTGGTCACAGGACGGAAGCCCAGCCACGGTTCAGTTTCGTTCTCTCTCTACTTCTGCATCGTGCCCAGAGAGAAACACACAGCTGTATTGACTGGTCTCTTTCTCTTCAAGATCTTTGGCCCAAGTGAGTCTTTAGTGCTACCTGGTGATCTTACTGCCCTGGCCCATTCACCCTGCCATTCTCTGAAATTGTTCTGCACATCAGAATCACTGGGGGAGCTTAAAAAACAAAACAAAACTCAATGCCCAGGCTGTATCCCATACCAGTGAAATCATTAATCCTGGGGGAGGGACCCAGACATCTAGACATCAGTATTTTTGAAACTCCCTGGGTGATTCCAGTGCACAGCCTATTTTGAGAACTAGGGGTCATAGATGACTTATTTTACATGTTTATCTTTTTATTCAAGCCCCTAACACCTTTTCCCCAACTTGTTTCCCTGAGCGAAAACTCAGAAAACTAGGTCCAATCAGAAGTGCCCTTGTGCATGCTCCCCCCACATCCATATCCCATGCCTACGTCTGCACCTCTGTGCCTTCACTACTGAGGCAGTAAAGTAACCTATACATTTCTAAATCCAGCGGTCACTTTTCAGTCCCCATCTTCCTTGACCTAGTAGCAGAATTGACCACTCCCTTGCTTCACCTGGTTCTAAGACACCCTGCTCTCCTGGTTTTCCTCATACCTCAATGACTGTTCCCTCTATCTTCATTCTGGATCCTCAGTCTCCTTCAAGCCTCTAAATGTTGACGCATCCAGGGCCAAATCCTCAGATCTCTTTTCTCTAGCCCTGCTTCATCCCTCCCCAGGTGATCTCATTCAGTCTCATGCCTTTAAATACCTTCTGTGCACTTATGACATCTGAATTTATGTCTCCAGCCCTGATCACTCTCCCGACCCTCAGACTCCTATGTCTCACTGCCTTGTTGACCTCTGCCCTGGAATATGTAACTCAAACTTAACTAGGCTAGAACTGAACTCCTAATTGTCCTCCAACAAGTCTGTTCTTCCTCATTTTATTAAATGGTAATTCTTTCCTTCCAGTTGCTCAACCAAAATCCTAGTTCTCCTTCATCCCACAGGCTCTCTTCAATGCCATCATCCCTGATCATCGTGCAGAAGCCTTCTCTCCTCCTCGCCTCGCCCCCTCAGGCTCTGTGGACCAACTTGTGGAAGGTCTCCTGGGTGGCCTGTCTCACTGGGATGCCGAACACTTCCTGTTCATTGCCGAGCATGGCTATCTGTATGAGCACAACTTTGCCTTCTTCCCTGGCTTCCCCCTGGCTCTCTTGGTGGGAGCCGAACTGCTGAGGCCCCTGCAGGCATTACTGAACCTACGGAGTCGCCTGTTAATCTCAGTAGCGTTGCTCAATTCCTTGTTCTCCATGCTGGCCGCTGTCGCACTTCACGACCTGGGCTGTCTGGTTTTGCGCTGTCCCCACCAGGCCTTTTATGGAGCCCTGCTCTTCTGCCTCAGCCCCGCCAATGTCTTTCTGGCAGCTGGTTACTCAGAAGCTTTGTTTGCCCTCCTGACATTCAGCGCCATGGGGCAGCTGGAAAGGGGCCGAAGCTGGACTAGTGGACTCCTCTTTGCCCTTGCCACTGGTGTACGCTCCAATGGGCTGGTCAACATTGGCTTTCTCGTGTATTCTCAGTGCCAAGGCTTTCTGTCCTCTCTCATGGTGCTGAATCCTCTGAGACCACTCTTGAAGCTGATGGGCTCTGTGTTCCTGTCTGTGTTCACGCTTGGCCTTCCCTTTGCCCTCTTTCAGTATTATGCCTATACCCAGTTCTGTCTGTCAGGCTCAGCGCGCCCCATCCCTGAGCCCTTGCTGAAGTTAGCTGTGGACAAGGGCTACCGGATTGTGGAGGGAAATGAGCCACCTTGGTGCTCCTGGGAACTTCCCCTAATATATAGCTATATCCAGGATATCTACTGGAATGTTGGCTTTTTGAGATACTATGAGCTCAAGCAGGTGCCCAATTTCTTACTGGCTGCGCCAGTGGCTATACTGGTTGCCTGGGCAACATGGACATATGTGACCACCCACCCTTGGCTCTGCCTTACACTTGGGATGCACAGGAGCAAGAAGAGCAAGACCCTAGAGAAAGCTGACCCTGGATTCCTCGGCCCTCGGGTGTTTGTGTACCTGGTCCACGCTGCAGTGCTGTTGCTGTTTGGCAGTCTGTGCATGCATGTTCAGGTGAGGTGGGTTCCTGACTGCGGTAAGGGTGTGAATACAGGCAAAACCCCTTGGCCAGGGTCGAGGAACACTGCTAGCTTCTCCCGTTTGAGTGACCTGTACCTAATTTATTCATTCACCAACTATTTGGGGGCTTTCTTTGTCCAGACCCTGGGTCAGACCACTGAGGAACGGAACATGAGTGAGGCAAGATTGCTGCCCTGGTGGGTCTCTTGGTAGAAATGGGGAGACAGACACTTAAGAGATAAACTTCTGGTACAGTGGGATGGAAGAGGAATTGCTGTTTTGAGATAAAGTATTGTGGAAACCCGGAGGAAAAAGTAGCTAATGGACTGAAGGATTTGAGGAGGGTGTCCTATTAAGGCTGGGTCCTAAAGAGTAAGAAGGAATTGCATTTAAGAAGCAGAGGAAGAGTATTCTGGGCAAATGAAGGGTGCGTGCAGAGACACGAGAGTCGTGGAAGGACCTGAAGTGACTGAGATGAAGGAGTTAAAGCACAAGAGGAGAGCGCGGGTCCTTCCCGACTGTACGGTTACCCTGAGAGTCTACTTGGATGGTGACTTGAGGCACTCTCAGCTCTGGCAGGTGCCCAGTCTTTAGAGGAGATCCCTTGTGTAATGTTTGGGGTGGGAAGCCTTTGATACTTTCCATTTTTTTCATTCCTGGCTACGACCCTAGTTCCCACATAACCCCGAGGAAGTTGTTTCCTCCACGCTGGCCACTCCTTAACAGCTTCTGCCTCTGGGAGGCGCATACTGGCTGTTTGTAAAGTTCTCTGGGCTGTGTGAATAAGAGGCCCAGGGAAAACAGAAAGTAGCATTCTGTGTTTGTAGGTGGATTAACTAGTAGAGCGAGTGCCAGCACAGCTTCGAAAGGGAGGGAGGCCATGTGGAGGCTTGGCTCTGAATTCCCCTAGGAGGGAAAATGTTGAACCACAGGATCCCCTGCCCTGTTTCCCTCTGTTTTGCTATCCCCAGGGGATGAGGGAACCCCTTCAGGTTCCCAAAGCCCCGTGTCACAGCCTAACGGTTAGAGTCCAGGCCCTGGGCTCAAATTGGACCCCGTAGTTTTTAGTATTGATTGGCCCATTACTGTGGTAATTAGTCTGTAGCTCTGCTTATTTGTAACATTGAGGTCACCTGGCTGGTGTCACAGCTCTTTATAAGGCAGATCCTAAGTTCTGCTGAATCTTTTATCCAGAACAACACATTTCTAGTCATGGGGCGGTAGTTGACCCAGCAGCAGGGAAGCCCCGGGCTGGTCCACTGTGAAGCAGTGATATTCCAATAAATGTGTGGGTTTTTCCCCCTCTTATGATTTCCAGGTTCTCACCAGGTTTCTGGGTTCCTCCACTCCTATTGTGTACTGGTTTCCAGCTTACTTGCTTCAGAATCAAGAGCCACTGCTGAGATCCCTAGAGACTGTGCCTTGGAAGCCCCTTGCAGGGGACTCCCTACCAGGACAAAAGATCCCCAGAAATTCTATCATGGGACTTGTATACAACTGGAAAACCTATTCTCTAGTCACACGATGCATTCTGGGCTACTTCCTGTCTTACTGGCTCCTGGGACTGCTCCTACATTGCAACTTCCTACCTTGGACATGACCTGGAGTCTCAGGGGTCTGGAAGTACAGATAGACACTGGGACTGTCTGTGCTGCCCTGAGACCCTTGCTCTGTCCTTTAGGAACCTCCAGTCTCTCTGAAGGTTGGTCAGGAATGGGAGAAGCGTGAGCCACTGGAAAGCCCCATCTGGTCCTGGCTATGGCAGATTTTAGATTAGTACCTATTTTCTCTGTAAGTGAAGAAATCTTCCTCTCCAAGTCTAAAGTACAGTTGCATTTGTCTCGTCAACCAAGCGTAGAAGAGATAGTTGTAAACTTAAATGTAAAGTATTTAAATGTCAATGTCAATGTAAGTATTTCAATGTCAGTTTCATCAAAGGCTCTAGCTGACAGGCTGGTAATAGTTCACACATGATGGTGGAGGTCTGAACAGTGTACTGGCAGTAAGTAAAGGAGGACCATCTTTTTTAAATGGGAGATTGTTTCTGTTTATTTTCATGATTTGTTCATTTATTTATATGAAAAATCTTACAAAGATACACACAAATTAAACAACTTTTGGTTATGCATGCAATGATTGATTGATTGATTGATTGATTAGTAGGCTTCATGGTGGGCAGGACTTGAACTCAGGACCCTGAGATCAAGACCTGAACTGAGATCAAGAGTCAGACACTTAACCGGCGGAGCTACTCAGGTGCCCCTGAATTACATTTTTTAAAATAATACAAAATACTTAGGGGAAAAGTCATGGTAAAAAGAACATTGCACAGGGCGCCTGGGTGGCTCAGTTGGTTAAGCGACTGCCTTCGGCTCAGGTCATGATCCTGGAGTCCCGGGATCGAGCCCCGCATCGGGCTCCCTGCTCGGCGGGGAGTCTGCTTCTCCCTCTCCCACTCCCCGTTTGTGTTCCCTCTCTCGCTGTGTCTTTCTCTGTCAAATAAATAATAAAATCTTAAAAAAAAAAAACATTGCACAAAGAACCAGGAGACCCAGATTCTAGTCCTCTCAGTAAAACCCCACTTACCAGCTGTGTGACCTTGGGAGCGTTTTCACAACCTTAGTGACCTCTTCTGAAACTGGGGGAAATGATATTCCTGGGAGGGGCGAGGGGGGCGGGCCATATAATCTAGTAGGTCCCTTTCTGCTCGAAAATCTTAAGAGCTGCCATAAGCAATGGCATCATCCCAATCTAAACACTTATGTAGAGGCTCACACATGATTTTAGGAGAAGGTATCCAGTTTTCCTGCTTTCAGTACTCAAGAAAATCTCCCTCTTCAGGTGCAACTCTGAGGAGTAACTTAAGTGACCTTTCCTTTGAATGAGGGAAAGCAGTGACACGTGGCAAATCAGGCTCCTGTCCTGTGTAAGTAAATCTGTGCCAGGCAAGTAAACGGTCAAAGTGGTGACTGGTTTTCCTGCTGTGCCCAGGTGCCTGTGCTTGCTTGATTGGTAGACATGGGTCAGAGGAGCCAACAAGGCAGCATGAATTGATAAATTGTGGCTAAGTCCAAGGTTGAATGAAATGGTATCTTCCTGGCTCCCATTTGGTTATGAGCCCATCACTGTACTTGTAGTAAGAACATTGACTCCTGCTCAGCTATTTGTGCTCATTCTTTGACGGAGGTAAGAGGCTCTGCAGCCTCACCACTCATTCCCTATTTGAGCCAAAAATTCCAACAAGCAGAAACCTCAAAATAGAGGGGTAATCGTAGCTTCTGGAGAGCACTGAGAATTGGAATTTTGACACACTCCCTCTGACCATGACAGAAAGCTGAACTTGCCAGCTGAAGGGAAGCTCCTGGCTGAGCCCCAGCACCCTCTGTTGGAGCTTCTAGTCAGCTTGGCCAATAAGCTTTTCCCATCCATCACCCTAGCTTTAGCACAGCTGAGAGCATTTGGTCCAGAGTCAAATGCTTCTGAAAATGTACACACAGATTGGGGCAGCCCTCTGCCTTCTGCCAAGACACCCGAGTGCCCTTCTTGGCAAAAGAGGATAACCCCTGCCCTAGTGTCCCTCCAGTTGGCAGAAACTGTTCCCTCCCTCCTCACCAACAGCTGCAAATCCAGGGACTTCTACCCTGTGTGCAGGAAGACTGGAGGTCCTGTTTCAGCCCTGCATCACAGAGGTAGGAGCACTAGACCTTTGCTCTCATGGATTCTCCTCTTTACCTCTTTTGGGGGGATGATCAGGACGGATCGCTCCCAGAAACAAATAGTTTCAAGGACCAGAAACCTTATAAATGGAAATCCCACCTTCTCAACTAATGCCAAGGAACCAAACTCTGGTATTCTGCAAAGGCCATTATGGTTACAGCTAATCATAGAGGAGATAACTGATGACCCCAGCTAGGTGGATGCACCTGGTGTGTGACCTGGAGACAGACATAGTTTTCTCTCTGAACTTGGAGGGATCTAGTTGCAACTCTCCAAGGATCTAAGGAATGGGCTGATTTTATGGCCAGCAGCTGTCCTTTTACCATCCTATTAACAGTCTTTAATAGTCAGGGAGAGGGACATGAAGGGCCAAGGCAGGAAGCTTCCTGTTTACCCTGAGGCCTAACAATGCTGCAGCTGGGTTGGGCGTCTACAATTTCAGAGAAAAGTCATTTCCTTCTGAGACCCAGCTAAAACAGAAACCAGACGCTTCATACACCTAAGAAGTAGATGCTTTTTTGTTCTTTAATGAAGGTGGGAGGAGAGGGAGTGTTTGACATGTCTTTACCAGTCCTCTTGAGGAAAAAATCACTTCTTTTCCTGAACAGACCTTCTCACCTTCATCTAAAAATGTAGTGTGTGCAGGCTCAGAGGATTTGAAATCGATCGATTATTTCAACAATTGTTTATGAATGCCTATTTTAGGGACTAAAGATGACTCGCTACATGTTCTGTACTCAAATAATTGTCTAATAGAGTTGGTAGCAGATACACAGAAACTTTAATGAAGATAGAAACTGGTAGGGGCGGCTGGGTGGCTCAGTCAGTTAAGCGTCTGCCTTCGGCTCAGGTCATGATCTCAGGGTCCTGGGATCGAGCCCTGCATCCAGCTCCCCACTCAGCGGGAAGTCTGTCCCTCTCCCTCTGCTCCACCCCCAACTCGTGCTCTCTCTCAAATAAATAAAATCTTTAAAAAAAATAGAAACTGGTAAATTCTGGGGACCGAAGGGCCATAAGAACTTCTTGCTCTGTACCTCTCTCCTTGAACTTTTTTTAAAAGCTTTTATTTATTTATTTGACAGAGAGAGGCACAGCGAGAGAGGGAACACAAGCAGGGGGCGTGGGAGAGGGAGAAGCAGGCTTCCTGCCGAGCAGGGAGCGCGACGTGGGGCTCGATCCCAGAACCCTGGGGTCATGACCTGAGCCGAAGGCAGACGCTTAACGACTAAGCCACCCAGGCGCCCATCTCCGTGAACTTTTTATGATGAGGAGGGATTAAAGTTTTGCTTGTATGCTTACCAAGAAAAAAGCGAGGTACAGCATAAGTTCTCTGTAAATTCACGGAAGGTGGAGATCCCTTCCAGCTTGGAATACCCAAACAGACATGGTGGGGAAATAGCCTTTGAACTGGACTCTGAAGGATGGGGAGGATTTGAAAGTTAAGGGCAGAGAATGAGTATAGGAAGCAGGCAGCAGCATAGGGCAGGGAGAGCTCAGTTTGAGTGGAACTGAGGTATTGTCATTGAGAGCTGCGGTGTACTCATGTATGAACGTGAGCCAGTACGGGATCTCTGAGCCACAGTTCACTCGTCTGTGAAATGTGGGTAACGCTGGCTCCCTTGTAGATATGAATAACGTCTATCTCAGGATTGTCGTGGAAATTAAATGAAAAGTATTTAGAACAGCATGACGCAGGAGTAGCTGCACAAGTTTGCAATGCCATCAGTACATTCCTATGCCAGAAAATGTGCACGTGGAGACAAGGAGAGAGGTCAGGGAGCCGTCCACACAACACATGGTCATTAGGGCAGCCGTGATTAGATGGGACTGTCGAAAGGAAAAGTGTAGAGAGAGGAGGAGGGCCCGTAAGACCTTGGGCAAGTGATTGAACTTCTCTACACCTGTTTTCTCACCCTGAAAATGGGCGTGATTGCACCTACCACACAGAGTAGTTAGGAGGATTACATGAGATACTAGATAAAGCACTTAGCACAGCACCTGGCCCATAGTAAGAACTTTGTGAATGGTGGTTAGTCCTCCTCCTCCTCCTCCTCCTCCTCATCATCATCATTAAAGCACTAGAAAAAAATAGTATCTGGGGTGCCTGGGTGGCTCAGTCGTTAAGCGTCTGCCTTCGGCTCAGGTCATGATCCCAGGGTCCTGGGATCGAGCCCCGCATCGGGCTCCCTGCTCAGGGGGAAGCCTGCTTCTCTCTCTCCCTCTCCCACTCCCCCTGCTTGTGTTCCCTCTCTTGCTGTGTCTCCCTCTGTCAAAAAAATAAATAAAATCTTAAAAAAAAAAAAAAGAAAGAAAGAAATGGCTACCAAGGTCAAAGGCTGTTAAGGAAAGGATGAGAAGAGCTATTGAATTTATAGGGATTAGGGCTATTATTCAAAATAGACTAACTGCTGTAATCAACAACTTCGAAAACTCAGTGGCTTCATCATACAAGTTCTTTCTTGTTTACATCGTGGTCTAGTGCAGGTTTGAGGAGGGAGGCCTGTCAGTCATTTGGGACCCAGGCTCCTTCCATTTTGTGACTCTCCCCTCCTCTAGATGCTCAAAGTCCTCTGCTTTCGGAGAGGTTTTGAGAGGCCAGGCCTGGGAGAGGTTTTGAGAGGCCAGGCCTGGGAGAGATGCACATCACTTCCATTTCATGCAACTGGCCAGACCTTAGTCACACACCGCATCTAACTGCAAGGGAGGCTGGGAAGTAGGGTTGCCAGGTGAGATACAGGATGCTCAGTGAAATTTAAATTTGGGGTAAACAATATTTTTTCAGTATAATTATGTCCCAAATGTTGCACAGGACATACTACACTAAGAAATCCTTTGTTGTTTATCTGAAATTCAAATTTCACTGGGCATCCTGTATTTTTATTTGCTAAATCTGGCAACCCTACTGGGACATGAAGCCTGAATATAGGTTTAGGAAGAAGAAAACACAGATTTTTGTGTGTCCCAGTCTGCCTCAGTCTGTCTTCCTGAGCCAAATACCTGTTTTTTTGCTCTTCTCACAGAACACATCCCCTCCCAAGGGAGATAACCCCAAACCCCATCCAGTGACTATATTCAGCTCCAAGTCTCTCAGTCAGCTTCTGATAACATTCCTTATGAACTAAAAAAACAAAATATACAATGGTAGAGCAAGAATAATCTCAATACAAACATCTATCTAAGAAAGGGAAGAATTGAAGACGAATAGCAGTCTCTGGTCCAAAGCAGTTCTGAATCCCCACTGGTCAAACTGACAAAGCCCTCTTCCCTGGGGCTGGAGAACATTCCTTGATTAGACAACCTGATTAGTTCTAGGAGGGACTCCTTTGTCCAATGTTCTCCATGCCTCCTGGCTGTGCCCTCTGGCCCCTTGACTGTCCTTCATGGCCACATCTGAGATGGGCTTTGGGGAGTATGACCTCCTTGGAGAATGTGCAGCTTTCACAGTTCACTTCCTGCGGGTGCAAGCATGGGGGCCTAAATCTCAGCCAGCCAGAGGCACCCATGCACATGTGTGTGTGTGTCGGGGGGGGGGTTGTTAAAATAAATATTTTATAACGTAAAATTTACCATTTTGATCACTTTTAAGTGTAAAGTTCAGTGGCAATAATATATTCACATTGTCATGCAACAGTCACCGTCATCCATCTCTGGAACTTCTTCATCTTCCCAAACTAAAACTTGATACCCATTCAGCAGTAACTCCCCATTCCCCCTACCCTCCCAGACTCTGGCAGTCATCATTCTGCTTTCTGTCTCTGTGAATCTGACTACTCTATCACAATCTTTGTCCTTTTGTGATGAGCTTATCTCACTTCACATAATGTCTTCAAGGTTCATCCATATTGTAGCATGTGTCAGATTGTCCATTCCTTTTATGGCTGAATAACATTCCATTGTAGGAATACACCACATTTTGTTTATCCATTCATCTGTCAATGGATATTTTGGTTGCTTCCACCTTTTGGCTATTATGAATAACGCTGCTATGAACATTGGTAGACAAATACCTGTTCAAGTCCCTGCTCAATTGTTTTGGGTATATACCCAGAATAGGAATTTCTGGATTATATGGTAATTCTATGTTTAATTTTTTGAGGAACTGTTGTGCTGTTTTCCACAGCAGCTGCACCATTTTACATTCCCACTAGCAATGCACAAGGGTTCACATTTCTCCGCATCCTCACCAACACTTGTTTTATTTTTTTAAATAGGTTGCACACCCAACATGGGACTTGAACTCACGACCCTGAGATTAAGAGTGGCATGCTCTGTGACTGAGCCAGCCAGGCACCCCTGTTTTGTTTTGTTTTAAATAGTAGCCATCCTAGTGAGGGTGAGGTGGTGTCTCATTGTCATTTTGATTTGTATTCCCTAATGATAAGTGATGTTGAGCATCTTTTCATGTGCTTACTGGCACATGAAATATGTATCTTTGGAGAAATGTTTATTCAGATCCATTGCCCATTTTTAAATGAGGTCACTTGTTTTTTGTTGTTTGAGTTGCTGAAGTTCTTTATATATTTTGGATATTAATCAGATATATGATTTGCAAATATTTTCTCCCATTCCGTAGGTTGCCTGGTTGCCTTATCACTCTGGTCATAGTGTCATTTGATGCATAAAAGGTTTTAATTTTGATGAAATCCAATTTACCTATTTTTCTCTTGTTGCCCGTACTTTCAGTGTCATATGCAAGAAATCATCACCAAATCCAGTGTCATGAAGTTTTGCTCTTTGTTTTCCTCTAAGAGTTTTATGGTTTTAGCTCTTATGTTTAGGTCTTTTATCCATCGGGGGTTAGTTTTTGTATGTGCTGTGAGATACAAATCTAACTTCATTCTTTTGCACATGGATCTCCAGTTTTCCCAGCACCATTTGTTGAAAAGACTGTCTTTTCCCCATTGACTGGTCTTGGAGCCCTTGTCAAAATTATTTGACCATCCATGCAAGGGTTTATTTCTAGGCTCTTTTTTTTTTTTTTTTTTTTTTTACATTTTTTTATTTATTTTTTTGACAGAGAGAGATATAGCAAGAGCAGGAACACAAGCAGGGGGAGCGGGACAGGGAGAAGCAGGCTTCCCACAGAGCAGGGAGCCCGATGTGGGACTCGATCCCAGGACCCTGGGATCATGACCTGAGCTGAAGGCAGACGCTTAACGACTGAGCCACCCAGGCACCCTAGGCTCTTTTATTTTATTCCATTGGCCTATATGTCTGTCTTTATGCCAGTACCATACTGTTTTGTTTCCTGTAGCTTTGTAGTACATTTTGAAATCAGGAAGTATGAGACCTCCAATTTTATTCTTCTTGTTCAAAATTGTTTTGCCTATTCAAGCATCCCTTGAGATTTCATATGAATTTTAGGCAGACAAAGGCTTTTTAAAATTTGGGCTCATGGTTTCTCTGGCAATACAGTTACCTCGAAACCTTTTTGATGTATAAGTCAGAGTTCTCCAGAGAAACATAACTAATGGGTTGTATATGTATATTTGTGTGTGTACAGATATGAGTGCAGGGGAGATAACTGGCTCATGATTGTAGAGGCTGGCAAGGCCAAAATCTGCAGGGTAGGCCAGAAGCCAGAGACCATGGAGGAGCTGATATTGTTATTCAAGTCTGCTGGCAGAATCCCCTCTTTCTTAGGGGAAGTCAATCTTTTTTTCTATTAAGGCCTTTGACTGATTGGACAAGGCTCACCTACTTTATGGAGAACAATCTGCTTTACTAAAGTCTACTGATTTAAGTGTTAATCTCACCTTATGGGGTGCCTGGGTGGTTCAGTTGGTGGAGTATGTGACTCTTGACCTTGGGGTCATGAGTTCGAGCCCCCCACTGGGTGTGGAGATTACTTAAAAAAATATTTTTAAAAATGTTAATCTCACTTTACAAATACCTTCGCAAAAACATCTAGAATAGTACTTGACCACATATCTGTGGACTGTGTGGCTTAGCCAGACTGACCGAAAAATTAATACAACAGGTTTCTATTTGCTTCCAGTCAGATCCATGTGACACTAACCACCCTCAAGCTCTTTCCTAGACAGAATTCTCAAGCTTCTATATTTGCTTTGACACCCTTGCCTCTTCTTTTAAAGATTTTATTTATTTATTTATTTATTAACATTTTATTTATTTATTTGACAGAGAGAGACACAGCGAGAGAGGGAACACAAGCAGGAGGAGTGGGAGAGGGAGAAGCAGGCTTCCTGCCGAGCAGAGAGTCCGATGCGGGACTCGATCCCAGGACCCCGGGATCATGAGCTGAGCCGAAGGCAGACGCTTAACGACTGAGCCACCCAGGCGCCCCTATTTATTTATTGAGAGAGAGAGAGAAAGAGCACAGGTGTATGTGAGTGGGGGAGGGGCAGAGGGAGAGGGAGAGAATCTCAAGCAGACTCTGCGCTGAGCACAGAGCCTGACAGAGAGCTGGATCTCACAACTCTGAGATCACAGCCTGAGCTGAAATCAAGAGTTGGGTGCTTGGGGTGCCTTGGTGGCTCAGTTGGTTAAGCGACTGCCTTCGGCTAAGGTCATGATCCTGGAGTCCCAGGATCGAGTTCCGCATCGGGCTCCCTGCTCAGCAGGGAGTCTGCTTCTCCCTCTGACCCTCCTCCCTCTCATGCTCTCTCTCTATCATTCTCTCTCCCTCTCAATAAATAAATAAATAACTTTAAAAAAAAAAAGAGTTGGGTGCTTAACCTACTGAGCCATCCATGGTGCCCCACCCCTTGCCTCACTCTTTTTTAAAGATTTTATTTATTTATTTAAGAGAGAAAGAGAGAAGGCGCCTGGGTGGCTCAGTTGGTTGAGCGACTGCCTTCGGCTCAGGTCATGATCCTGGAGTCCCGGGATCGAGTCCCGCATCGGGCTCCCTGCTCGGCAGGGAGTCTGCTTCATCCTCTGACCCTATCCCCTCTCAGGTGTTCTGTCTCTCTCATTCTCTCTCTTTCAAATAAATAAATAAAATCTTTAAAAAAAAAAGAGAGAGAGCACGAGCGGGGGGGGGGGTGGCGGCACAGAGGGAGAGGGAGAAGCAGGCTCCCTGCTGAGCAGGGCACCTGATGTGGGGCTCGATCCTAGGACGCCGGCGTCATGACCTGAATGGAAGGCAGATGCTTCACTAACTGAGCCACCCAGGCGCTCCCCCTTGCCTCACTCTTAATGTAATGATGGCTACACCAAAGTCATGTGAAATAATAAGCTGATATTTGCCTTACAGGTGTTCACATCTTTCAAGACCTTTTTCAATCTTAGACTACTTGTTGTCTAGAAGCAGTCAGCTTTTCTGACTCTGAAAGGCCCATTATCTCTGGACTTTATTTCCCTTCCACCTCTGCTTGAAAACCAGCTAATTCTCACCTAAGTTCACCTCTTTCTTCTAATGCTTTATGAAAGCGCCCATGCTAGTTAGTAGGTTATTGTCTCTCAGCTCTAAGCCCACTCTTCTGCTTTCTACTATGAGATACTGGAGCTGGGACTCAGCAAATCCATTTCTGCTTTGTCAGCTGGCTCTGTGTGTGGCTCTGCCGGTAAGGGCCACCAGAGGGAGATAGTGAGTCCAGAGGAGGAAGGGAAGCTCCCTCCCTCTGTTCGCTTCCTTTTCCTGTGAGGTCACTCTAGCAAAGCTCCTTCACCTGGGCAGCAGCCGGGCCTTCCTGTAGCAGCAGCTGAATCCACTTTGCAGAGTTTTTCAACAGCTGGTTTTGCAGAACCAGCTTCATGGTGTCGCAGTCAGAGACACCAGCATCAGCCAGGTGGCACTGTCCTCAGCAGTGTTGGTCCTTCCTCCCTCTCAGACACCAGACACCAGCACCAGACTTAGAGGTCTGAGTTTCAGCTCTGTGGAGCCCCTCTTCTAATCTTCTAAGTTTTCGTCATTCCAGATGCTTCCCTTTGTTTTCCTAGCTCTATGAGGTATAGATGCCTCCTGCTGTTGCTGCTCCATGGTATCTCAGAGTTGTCTTTTTACCTTTTCAGTTAGTTAACAGCTTTGTACCTAGTTAACTCTTCCAGCTATTCTTTATATTAAACTCTCTCTGTCCAATGACTGGTATAGCTTCTGACTCATTGGCTGGACCCTGACTGATACAGAAATTGGTACTAGGAGGGGGGTCTCAGGAAATAGACCTCAAAAGATGGGAACAAGGATCTGGTTTGGTTGTGTCATTGGGTTTCAATGTGCTGAGCGCCTTGCCAATGAGAAATGCAATGCAACTAATCCACGGCATGCTGTGGCATCATGATTAATCAAATTATAACTTGTGGTTATTTGGGATGACTTGCCAACTCAAGCAAGTGCCTTGGGGACCCAAGTGTTGCACTAGACTATTATGGCAGTGATGATGACTATGGGGACTTGGTATGGCAGGAATGCTTGTGAATGCATCAGAGTCCTTGCACGAAAAAGATGACAAGCTTGGGTCTTTAAACTCTCAACCTAAGTCATGGTCAGAGTCATAGAGCTTCCAGGATAACCATAAGAGAATCTCTTATTTCTCCTAGCCCCAGATTTATTTGCTACAAATAGAATATTGCACATGTTGCAGATTTAGAACAGTTGAATTCAGTCTTATTTTTTTAAAGACTTTATTTATTTGACAGAGAGAGAGCACAAGCTGGGGGGGGTGGGGAGTGTCAGGCAGAGGGAGAGGGAGAAGCACACTCCCCACTGAGCAGCGAGCCCGACATTAGACTTGATCCCAGGACCCTGGGATCATGACCTGAGCCAAAGGCAGATGCTTAAACGACTGAGCCACCCAGGTGCCCCTTGAATGCAGTCTTATTAAGTCTTTCAGGTGATGGAGGAGGAGTGGGCCCCTGAAATTTGGAATGGGCACATCTGGTTTGACTCAGTCTCCTTCATTCGGCTAGCAGGTGGGAACGGGAGCAAAGATCAGCACCGGGGAGTTTTATGAGCCAGCTTGTCACTTTCACTTGCCTTCCATTAGCCAGAGTTCATTCACTTGGTCACACCCATCTGTAAGAGAGGCTGGGAACTGTGAGTGTTGGTGAGAATGAGTAGTTTATGTCACACTAAATGGGCCATTGGTGACATTTAAGATAGAAGGTGGGTTTTTTTTTAAAGATTTTATTTATTTATTTGAGAGAGAGAATGAGATAGAGAGAGCATGAGAGGGGGAGAATCAGAGGGAGAAGCAGACTCCCCGCTGAGCAGGGAGCCCGATGCGGGACTCGATCCCGGGACTCCAGGATCATGACCTGAGCTGAAGGCAGTCGCTTAACCAACTGAGCCACCCAGGCGCCCCGGTGGGTTTTTTAAAAGATTTTATTTTTATTTATTTGAGAGAGAGAACACCTGAGAGGGGATAGGGTCAGAGGACGAAGCAGACTCCCTGCCGAGCAGGGAGCCCGATGCGGGACTCGATCCCAGGACTCCAGGATCATGACCTGAACCGAAGGCAGTCACTCAACCAACTGAGCCACCCAGGCACCCCCCGGTGGGTTTTTTTAAAGATTTTATTTTTAAGTAACCTCTACACCCAATGTGGGGCCTTAAGTTACAACCCTGAGACCAAGAGTTGCATGCTCTACCCACTGAGCCAGCCAGGTGCCCCAAGATAGAAGTTTTAGGGGAGTAATGTAGACAGAGGCTAAATTTAAAAAGTAGTAAGTGAATAGGTGACATGGAAGTGAGAGCTACTCTTTAAATGAGAGAGAAAAAGATAAACCTGACACTAGAGTGAGGAGGCAGCCAACATGGAATGCTGTTTCTATTGTTGCTATTTTAGTTTAGTTTTGCTCTTTATTTGTTTGTTTGTTTGTTTTTAAAGATTTATTTATTTGAGAGAGAGAGAGCGTGCATGCCCATGCACAAGTAGGGGGAGGAGCAGAGGGAGAGGAAGAGAGAATTTTAGGCTCCATGGCCAGCGTTGAGCCCAATGTGGGGCTCGATCTCAGGATCCTGAGATCATGACGTGAGCCAAAATCAAGAGTCTGAGGCTTAACCAACTGAGCCACTCAGGTGCCCCCTGCTTTTTAATAGATAGAGAATGGAGCATGTGTTTGCAGTCTCTATGAACAGAGAGAGAAGTAGGACATGAATGGAAGACTGGCCATGGGCAGAAAGAGGCCCACATCTTTAAGATGAGAGGCAAGGATCAATGCAAATAGGGAAAAATTATGAGGTAGAGAGGAGGGAAGCTGAAATCAAGCAAGTTAGTTTGAGTTTCTGTAGTGACAAGGAGCAAGCAAAGGTTTAGGGTTGCAAAAGAACCCAGTTGGGTGGGACAACAGGAATCTATACTGAAACCAGTATGTCCAGTTTTTAACTTTGTTCTACAGCCAAGGAACAAGAGGGGAGGAAGCCCACAATGTGATTCACTCCAAGGTGGGGCTCATCAAACCCAGAATCTTTGGCACCAAGGGCATGGCTGGGCAGCCTCTGGCATGTGTAACAATTAGTGATCCTTGAGGTCACTGTTGTTACCTTTCTACCCCTCTGCATTATGTATTTTTTTTTTAAGATTAATTTATCTTAGAGAGAGTGAGAGGGTGCGGGGGGGAGGGGCAGAGGGAGAGGGAGAGAGAGAATCACAAGCAGACTCCATGCCAAGCGTGGAACCCAACCTGGGACTTGATATCACAACCCTGAGGTCATGACCTGAGCTGAAACCAAGAGTCGGATGCTCAACCAACTGAGTCACCCAGGTGCCCCTGCATCATGTGTTTTGATTTTGTTTCTTACTCTCTCCTATACTAGTCTCCAGCTCTCTCTTTTCTTATACTTTTCCTTGGGTTTTCCAGTAATCCCAATGTGGTGGACAGAACCTAAGGTAACCCCCAGTGATTCCTGCCTCCTGGTATTCACACAAAGGTGTGATCCTCTTTTTGAGTTCAAGTGGGACCTGTGACTTTCTTCTAACCTATAGAATATGGCAGAAGTGATGGGAAAGTAGTCACTCCCACTACATACATAATAAGTTTCATTACGTGAAACCCTGTCTTAGCAGACTGGAACTAGAGACTCTCCTTGTGGGCCTGATAAAGTAAGCAGCCATGTTGGAGAAGCCCACATGGCAAGGAACTGCGGTAACCCCCGGGGACTGCAGATGGCCTCTGGAACTGTTTTGCTGTTTTGCTGACAGCCAGCAAAAACCCCAGGCCCTGAGTCATACAGTTGAAAGGAAATAAGTTCTGCCAACAAAACCTGAATGGGCTTGCAGGTGGATTCTTCCCCAGTTGAGTCTCCAGATGAGGATGCAGCCTTGCTGATACCTTGATTACAGCCTTCTGAGACTCAGAGCAAAGGATTCAGCTGACCAGGCTGGCACTCCTGAGCTGGAACCTATGAAACAATAATGTGTGTTGTTTTAAGCCACTAAATTTGTGATAATTTGTTACACAGCAATTTGGAAAATGAATACACCCAAAATTCTTGAAAAATACTGTGGCATCAACCCTACATCAACCCGGATAGCTAGAAAATCCTTGGTCTGGGTCCAGATCACAGAGCTGGGTGAGGGAGGCCAGAGGATGTGCCGCACATACCCCCTAGGCACTTTGAACTTCAAGATAGTAGTTAACAGGCCCCTGGTTTTGTTTCACAGCAGACTGTCCCCCCCCCCCTATCCCTGCCTGCCGCCCCCCCCCCCCACCGCCCGAAATACCTATCCGATCAGTCCTCAGAGATGGGTGAAGCCTGGCCCTGGAATTACAGATCGTCAGAAGTAGATCAAGAAGTCCACCACTCGAATCTCGGCCCTTGGCAAGGTGCCTGGCACCCAGGGGACGCCCAACAAATGCTTTCATTGCAAAACAACAGAAAGCTCCCGGGAGCGCGCATCTGCAGCCCCGTCGTTGTGCAGAGGGGACCGCCGCGGCTCAGGGTCGGCAGGGACAGGACAGGGCCCCGCAGCGGAGCCGGACCCGGCCGCGGGGCGCGAGCGCCATCCCGGGCCCAGGCGGAGGGGGCGCTGCGGCGGGAGGCCGCGCCGGGCGGGGGGCGGGGCGGGGCAGCGGCGGGGCCGCCCCCAGCG
>NW_023270447.1:74173690-74289055 GCF_011800145.1 Mirounga leonina | reverse complement strand
CCCTGGGGCGCGCCGCCCCGGCCCCGCCGCGCCCCCCGGCCCGGGCCCCGGGCCCCCGCCGCCCGCCGCTGCGCCCCGCTGGAGTAGCAGCGGCAGCGGCAGCGGGAGCATCGGCCGCCGCCCCCGGCGCAAGTGGGAGGTGTTCCCGGGCCGCAACCGCTTCTACTGCGGCGGCCGCCTCATGCTGGCCGGCCACGGCGGCGTCTTCGCGCTCACGTTGCTGCTCATCCTCACCACCACCGTCCTCTTCTTCGTCTTCGAGTGAGTCCCGCGGCGCCCCCGGCCCCGCCCCCTCGGCCGCCCGGCCCCCTCCGGCCCCCTCCGCCCCCTGCCGCGCACCCCACCTGCGCGGGTCCTGCGTGGGCACTCCAGCCCCTCTGGGCCCCCGCTGGGCCGCCGCTCCTCTCCCACGTCCCCGGGCGCTCCACCCTTCCCCGCACCTGCCAGGCACCCGCCCCTCCCAGCTCCCCCGGGGCCTGCGCCCTGCGCCCTGCGCCCTCTGCTCGGGATCTGCCCCCAGGCCTTCCCAGTCTCCTGGCATCTCTCCTCTGCCCTCCCGGGCCCTCTCCACCTACCCACCCCCATCCTCCCTCGCCCATCCGGATGCCCCGTCCTCTGTGGCCCGTCCCCCCCTCCTTCAGGGCCTTTCCCTGGCACCCAGCCTCTGCCAGGAGCCCCGCCCTCCCATGGCCTTCACAGCCCCCCCCCCCGCCCCCTCTCAGACCCTGGCTCAGTCCTCCCGGACCTCCTTGCCCACCCCCGCCCCCCCCCCAGCTTCTTTCCGACCCCTCGAAGCGTCTTTGCTTTCTGTCCCTTCCAGACAACTTCTGAATTTCTTCCGTGTCCTTTGGCTTTATGCTCCCCATTACAAATCTCCTGGCTGCCTTTGGGTCCCCTCTGGGGTCCCCTCTTATCTCTCTAGCACAGACCTTTCCCCCCTTGCTTTCCCCTCAGTCTTTCTCCCTCTAGGCCCTCAGGCAATCTTCCCAAACAGCTCTGGGCCTCTCAGGCCTCCCTCCTCTCTCCAACACCTTCCTTAGCTTCCCCAGCACTTCCCAGCCTTTCCTCAGACTCCGTCAAGCCCCTGCCCCCCACCTCTGACCTCCTGGTTTTCTTTGCCTTCTCAACATTCTGGAGCATACACCCCCCCCCCCCCCCCCCCCCCCCCCCCCCCCCGGCCTGTCCCACGGCAGGAACAGCTGCAGGGCCTTGTTATTTCTCCAGAGTCCAGAGTGCTTTGGTGTGACAGGTCTTATTTGCCCCCTTGGGGGCTTTTGATCCCCAGTGACTCAGGATTGGTCCACACAGTATCTCCATTTTCTGGTTGGAAGAGGGGATGCTTGTCACTTCCCAGGGTCGCATTTTTGTATCGGAAGTTTTCCAGCTTGGAAAACTTGGTCTCTAGCTTGAGCCATCTGCTGTGTGAGTCTTTTGCACACACACTCACACTTCCCCTCCTAGTTCTCTCCATCCTTTGTGGTCTTCCTTAACTGTGCGGTGTGGTGAACAACTCCTCCGGAGCCAACGGACCTGGTTCCAGCCCCAGCCTGCACCACCTGCAGACTGCATGACCTGGGGGCAGTCCCTTCACCTCAGAGCCCCAGTGCCCTCGTCTATAAAATGGGATTTATAATAGGTCATCATGAGGGTGGCACAAGGTCATGTATGTAAGCTTTTAACCCGGAACGAGCACTTAATGCTGGATGCTGCTGTTAGCTGTCGGCTTCACCATAAAGCACTTCCTAAGGGCCTGTGGCCACGCTGAGACTTCCACAAAGACACCACCCCCTTTCCAGCTGCCAGATCATGTATCTGCAACCCTGGGTTTCCCCTTGAAGCAAGGTGAGGACTTCGTATGAATTAGCTTCTCCCTTTACCCCTTCCTTTCTGAGTCAGGGTGGATAAGAAGTTCCAGGATAATATAACAAGCAGAAGCTCTGGGGAGCCCCCAGCCTCCAGCATGTTCCCTGGGCTGAGTTTCAGATCCATCTCACTGGGCTGACCCACATGAGTGTTTTGAAAGTTCCTTTTCCAGTAGCCCCGGGGCTGCAGCCTGAGCAGGAGGAAGTTGACCCCTGTGACCCTGCAGCGTGGGGTTCAGTCAGTTCAGAAGCAGGATCTTCTGGGCTGCGTGGGTATCTTGACTGGTGACAGATTTGTCCCCCAGAGAAGGGAGAAAGGAGGACTTCTGGGTTTGGGAGGGCTTGTGAATCATCTCGCCTTGTCTCTGCTCTTCCTCACTTGGGCTGGTGGAGTTGGCAGGAGGGTTTGGGTTTGGGCTGAGAGCACCCCTGGGTCTGAACTGGGGTGAAACCTCAGTAGGGACCCGGCACGTGGGAACACTGGAGAGTGAGCAAGCTCACATTCTCCCGTTGCTCTGGGGAAAGAGAGAGTGGCTCTCTAGGGCTTTTTCTTGCTGAGAAGGGTTTTGCTTCATTGTTTGGTTTGGTGGATTATTGCACAGGGCTGTCAGCAGGGTGCCTGGCTTCTGTCCCACTTCCCATGCCACACGGAGGCCAGAGTGCCCCTTTAATTCTAAGTCAGATCCCAGTGCCCCTCCCCCGAATCCTCCCTGGCTCTCCCGAATAAGAGCCAGCGCCCTGATAATGGGCTTCCTTTCTGTCCCTCTCCTCCTACTCCCCCCACCTCCCCATGCATCCTCCTCCAGACACATTGGCCTCCTTGCACATTCCTGCCTCAGGGCCTTCGCACTGATTGGAATACCCCTCCTTTAGATGGTCTCATGGCTCAGTCCCTCACTTTTCTTCCCTCCTTCCCTGACTGTCAACATTACAAACCACTCCCCTCCCTCCTATTCCTCTTCCCTGACTACTTGTTCTCTGGAACCACTTGCCACCATCTGAACATACTGCGTGTATACTTTCTGTTAGTTTGTTGCCTGTCTCAGTTCTCCTCACTGTTATGTCTTCAGTGCCTGGAACAGGGCCTGGTGTGTAGTAGGCACTCAATACAGTAAATATTTGTTGAGTGAATGTAGAGAGTATTTGCTGAGGGCCCGGAGGCCCCAGCCCTGTCATTGGCTGGCTACGTGACCTGGGATGTAGCTGTGGGCCTCAGAGTCCCCCTCTATAAAATCAGGGAGCCAGGGCTTGGTGTTTCTGAGGGTTCTACAAGTCTCAGACTTCAAGTCCCCATCCCGCAAAGAGTCTGGCTATCCACAAACTGGCTGATGGTCATGTGGGTGACACAGCCCAGCTTTGTTTGAGGCTCGGACCTAGGACCACTGAGGTGTTTGGAGCAGAATGTGTGGTCCCGTTGGAGCCCTTGGTCTTGGCAGTTTCTGCTCTTCAAGGGAAGGACCTCCCTGGAGGCCAGAGCCTCTGGCGATGGAGGCTCTGGAAGGAGGGTGCAGACGTCCACAGGTCTGCTTTCTGCAGCTGTGCCAGCTCCTTGGCTGATTCTGGCCTCCCAGTGGCCTGTCGTTTCCCGAGTAGCAGCTCCTCACCCCATCAGGTGCCGCTCTCAGTCTGGGAGGGAAGACAGCAGACGACAGCAGTTAATCGTGCGGGCAGGCCTCAGAGTCAGCCCGTGCACAGGCTCTTCTCCAGACCAGCTAGGCTCGGGGACCTGAACGCGCTGACTTGGGATGCCAGCCCTTGGATGACAGTGGCAGTGACTGGACCATGCTCTTCCGCCTAACCTCCTTCACCTGGCTGACGCTCTTCATTCCTCAGATTTGAGCTTAGGCATTATCTCCTTCAGCCAGACTTCCCTGACTGTTCGGCTGTCTTCCTCTTGCCCATGTTAGCACACACAGTCCTATGTGGGTCCTCTCTGTCCACAGGTCTGTTTTCCCCACTAGACCAGAGCCTCATGGCGGCTGGGGAACAGCGCCCTTGTCCACTGCTGTTTGGGGAAGGTGTTGCCTGGCGTATGTAAGACCTCGCTCAGTATTTGTGGAGTGAGTGAGTGAACATTTTCATGGATGGTCGACTCAAGCGAGTTGGTAGTGGCTGCCTAAGGCTTTGTGTTTAGAAGGATTCTGAGGCTGCAGCTGAGTGCAGGGGTTAAGAATGCTGGGATCTAGATTCCTCTCCTTAGCTCATTTAAAAAAAAAGTGCTGGGATCTATTGATCGTGTCTGCTATTGGCTCAGAGGGAAAGCGCCAGGATCACTTAGTGATGGCTGCCCGAGGCCCTGGCCTAGGAGCTGTCCCTCTTCCTCAGGGAAAGGCTCTCTGCACGGATGGGCATGCGGGGTGTTTCTGGGGTGACAACACCTGCCTGGTGCTGCAGCCCTGTGCCGCAGGGAGCCCTCTGGGTATCTGCTCATCTCTCTCTCTCCCCCCCTCCCCACAGCTGTCCCTTCCTGGCCCGCCAGCTGACGCTCGCCATCCCCATCATCGCTGCCATCCTCTTCTTCTTCGTCATGAGCTGCCTGCTGCGGACCAGTTTCACTGACCCCGGGATCCTGCCCCGGGCCACCGTCTGTGAGGCAGCCGCCCTGGAGAAACAGATCGGTGAGGCTCCTACTCGGGCTGAAGCTGTGTCTCCTAGCTCCGCGCTCCTTGATTTGAGAGGAGGCCTGAGTTTCTCTTCCCACACCTTGCCAGACACTGGGGGCGCGGTAGTAAGTAAGGCCGGCTGGAGCGGACACCAGAGTGGAAACACCTGATAAACCAGTGAGCAACGAAGCAAGCAAGAGATGCTGGCAAATGAAGGCTGTGGTGGCCGCCAGCTTAGTACTGAGCGCTCACGGGGGGCCCGGCGGGCTTTTCACCTCTTTACATGCGTGATCTTATTTCATCCCCCAGTAATCCCATGAGACAAGGACTGTTGTTATTCTCCTTTTACTGGTTACACTGAGTCTCAGAGGAGCAAAGTAAGTGGCCCAAGATCACCCAGTAGGTGGAAGAGCTGGGATGAGATTTCATAGAGTCTGACCAGAGTCTCTGCCCTTAAACATTCGTGTACTTACTCATTCTCTCGTCAGACATTGGTTGAAACCCTCTTATGTGCCAGGCACTTTTCTAGATGCTGACGATACAGTAGTGAACAAATAGGACAATAATCCCCTGCCCTCTTGGAGCTGACGTTCCAGCAGGAGGAGAAGGACCGTTAGTAATTAAACATCTGGGATGTCAAAGAGGAAAGCAGGGAGGAAGGATGAGAGCTGGGGGAGGGTATATGGTTTTAAATAGGGTGGTCAGGGAAGGCTTCGTGAAGGAGGTGACTTCTGAGCAAAGAAGCAAAGATGTGAAGAGATGAGGAATTGAGCTGTGTGGGTATCTGGAGGAAGAGCACAGTAGGTGTAGGGAGTGGGCTTGTTTAGAGTAGGTGATCTGGGAAAGCTTCTAGGAGGAGGTGGTCCTTGAGAGGAGCCCTGAATGGTGTGATGGGAGCCAGTAATATGCAATCCAGAAATAGTAAAAGCGAAAGCCTGGAGCAGTGAACGAGCTGGTATGTTTAAGAACAGTAGGAAGGCCAGTGTGGCTAGAAAGAACCTGTGCTTCCAGGCGCCACAGACAGCCCTTGATTCCTCCTAGACTAGTGTGGGTCCCCCTGGGAGGCTGGGTGCTGGGGCCAGGGCCTTAATCTCAGCTTGCTCCACCCCAGCTCCTTCCTGTGGAGAAGTGACGTGGCTGTTTGCACACCTCAGGGGTTTCCGGTCCGTGGTCGGTTCCTTCCCCTAACAGAGTGGCTTTCAGACAGGCTTTTAAACATCTAACTGGCCTTGAAGAGACCCGGTAGCCTGTAAATGTCAGAGCCTGCTGCATCCAGCACTGGAAGTTGGTCCACTGATTCTCTGGAGCAACTCGAGGGTGGGCAGGAAGGGGGAGGATATTCTCTTGCTCTTTGTTCTGCGTCTCATTCCTCTGCCTAGGCCTGTCCTCGGCCATGCCCTCGGTTGCTGTCTTCCTCTGCCTGCAGCCAGCTTCCTCCCCCCTTGTGACCCTGGGCCACTCACTGCTTGGCCTCCTAGACCCGACTCTGCTCCTTCAGCATCCTGCAGTCTGAACCTGGGCAGTCCACCTGACAACGGGGGAGGCCCCGTGGCAGCCCGTTTCTCCTCCCTCCAAGTTGGGGCTAATCATGGGCAGGATTATGATCCAGCTCAGCCTGAGCTTGGAGAGCTGGCCGCCTGGAATCCTCTGGCCTCCTGTGAGCAGTGTGGGTAATAATAACAACTGTAATCCCCCATGTTTGGGGAGCGCTTGACGGTGTACTGAGTGTTTCCCATCCATTATCCCCACAAAACCTCCCCACAGCCCCGCTGTGCTCATGCAGAAACTGAGGCAGATGAACACATGGCCAGGGAGTGGAGGCATGGAGATGGACTGTGTGCCTTGACTCCCAAACCCCTTGCTTTCTCTTCTGAGATGGCCACAGGGACACGTCTCTGGTCTTCGGTGGCCACACTGTCTTCATTCGTATGTCTCAACCCAGGTACTCTGTACTCTGAGATGCTTTCATGACCCCAGTTGGGCCAGACCTTCCATGACACATTCCCAGAGCTCCTTGTCCTTCTTTTCTTGGCCCTGTGCTGCACGGTGATTGTTACAAAGTTGTTGGGCAGGCCCAGCAGCCTCTCCTGGACAGTGAGGGTCTTGTTCACCTAGTCTGCTGCTTGAGGGTCCAGGGATGTTGGCTGAATGGATGAGCCTCTGTAGAGGCCCTCCTTGCTGTCCCCAGGTGACCGATGGAGAGATAGTTGGAACTTCTCCCAATTAGGCATTATGGCTTTAATCACTTATGTGTTGATTCTATATGCTGACTCCTGAGTACAGGCGGAGGAGGTGGGAGGCCAAAAACAAATCTGATGTTGACCCTGCCTTCGGGCAGTTTCCAGGCTAGCTCAGTCCAGGGTGGCGTGTGACCACACCTGCAGGGGTGACCAGCTGCCCCAGGGACCAGTAGGCTTTGGAAGAGGATCAGAGAAGCCAGGAGCATCTTCTGCCTGGAGGATGTGGAGAGGCTTCATGGAGAGATGCCTTGAGCCAAAGCTTAAGGTTTGGGTGGAGTTCAGGCATGGGAATAGGTGTGAAGGGAGCCCTCCGCGCGGGTGGAACAGAGGAGGAGAGGACGGGGGGGAAGGAGCGGGGACAGGCATAGAACCCTGAGCAGGCCATATGAGCTGGAACAGGAGGACTACTTCAAAGAATTAGAGAAATTCTGGTTGGAGAATGGGGTGGAATTAGTCACTTGGGGCCCTAAATGTCAGGGTTGGAGACTTCCCTTTGAGAACAGCTGCCATGCCTGGAAAGTGACATCGTTGAGGCCTTTGAACTCTGAAACTTGAACGGGAGCCAGATTTGAGGGTGGGGCCAGGAGGTTTCTAATCAGGGTGAACTATATTTTCTCGAAAAGGACTAAGGTCATTGAGCCTTTTCGAGAAGGCTGGGGACCAGCTTCGAGGTGGATGGTGCTGTTCATATAAACACGAACTGATGATTACTGGGGCCCATGCAGACTGGGGGCTTCTCACTTCGGCCCCATAGGCCAGCAACTCCAGCCCAACAGGCTCTAGCCCAAGGCTGCCGCCCTACAAGGACCGTCTGAGGTGGGCTGACCAGCTCCTTCCTGTCTCGTGTCCTGGGAAACCCCTCAGTCATAGGCAAACCAAGGCGGTTGGTCACCCTGGTCTGAGATCTTGACTTGTCAGCTGGTGACCCATGCAGCTGGGTCTCCCTACAGGTCTCCCTCTCCATACAGAGTCCAGACACTCTGGGAAGTTGGAAAAGAGGTAAGGGGTGCCAACACTGCCCCCAAGAGGCTCCCAGTCTGATGGGAGACAATAGAAACATCCAGATCAGAGCGACAGACCCTGACCTAGACACGTTTACAGCTCACAGAACAGACATAAGGCTGCCTCTCCCTCCGCCACCACCCAGCAGGTCACGGACTGCAGCCTGTCTGTGCCCAGAGTGTCTCCCCCCAGGTCCTTCTGAAGCCCACTGCCCTAGGGCAGACCTGCCCCATTTGCTACCTGGATTGGCTCTGCTGACCAGGCCCCAGCACCTGGCTTCTCCCTGCAATCACAGTTGTTTCTCCAAGACCCAGATGTGGCCCCAGCCCTCCCTGGCTTAGGATTTGGGTGATTCCCTGGTGGCCTCAGCAGCACTTCCTGAAGTTCGGTCATTTGGGTCCAGCCTTTATGATGTTTACGCTTTCTGCATCTCACCTTGTACCTTCATTTCCTTAGTATTTTCCTTTAAGCATTTCTTTTTTAAATGTATCTTACAAAGAAAGTTTGTATCACCCTTGTAAGCGGAAAGCCTCTTACTCCTAATAGAAGATAATCATCAAAACAAAACATAACAATGTTACAGATTCTTGGTGGTTACACTTGCCTGCAGAAATAGTCACTTTAAGGCCTGATCACAGCTCTTAGGTATTAGAAGTCAAGCGTTTTCCTCTTGATGGAGTCAAAGGCTTGAAAGAAAATTGAAAAGGGGCTAACTTTCTGATCCCATGAATCAGTGTTACTTAGTGTTGTGGGCCAGGAAACAGATCATCTTCCCCCTTCCTGAAAACTTGCCCGCAGAGGTGCGCTCGCTTGCAGGCTCAAGGCCAAGCCTAGCCTACCTGCCCCCGCCCCCCCGAGCCCCCCCGCCACGCTGTGCGCGTTCACGCCTCTGTGCCTTTGCTTTGTTCACACAGCCCCCTCTACCGCTGTCCCTCTTTCCCTGGTGAGCCAGACGGCTCATTCCTCCTGATCCAGCTTAATTATGCTTCACCTTTTGTTGCTTCCTTGAATGCCGCCTCCAGCCCCCACCCCACACGTTCCCCCTGGGATCCAGTATAGACATCAGTCATACCATTAATCCTCGAGCTGTGGGTTCGGCCTTTCTATCTCTCATTCCCATCACTACCTGACAAGTCTGATGCGATTATTACTGAGTGAGGAACTGAGGCTCCGAGAGGTTAGGCAGCTTCCTCAAAGAAACAAGCCAACAAGTGGCCAGGCCAGGTTTCAAAATGAGATCAGGCTGGCCCCAGAGTCACCAGACTTGACTCACAGTGCCTCTTACCCGGACTCGGTGATTATCCACTTCACCTGCTCCCTCTGCCCTCAGGCCAAGCTCTTCCTGTGTCCTCCGGCCTGCCCCTCAGCTGGTAGGTGGTGGGCGCTCCATAAGCCTCTGGCATGAACAGAAATGGTCACGTGGGGATTACGGTGACCCACAGCCTGGGCACTGTGGCTGACCTTGCACTGACCTAGAAGCTGGGGAGACCCCACCCTGCCGCCGTTTCCTCCACAGGTGGGGGCAACGGAAGGCCAACAGTCAGGACCCAGCAAGGCGGGTGGCGATCCCGGCCTTCCCTCACGAAAGCCTGCTCGGTAGCTCAAGCCGGCCCCCGGGGCCTTCCCCGCCAGCCACGGGGCTTCAGTCGCAGACCCAGCCATCTGGCTCTGACTGCAGAATGCCGGCCTGCTCCCCTCCCTGGGCTTTGGTTGCTGTGGAGAGACCCATAGCATGGCCCTTGGTGAGGGAGGAAGTGTGGGGAGATTCATTTGCTTCTCACAGGTGTTCATGGGGACGAGCCTTGCCCCTCATTACCACATCCCCAGGGGCTTTAGAGCCCCGGCTACGTGCCTGGGGGCAGCAGGAAAGGCCTTTTTACTTCTTGGGGGAAAACCCAAAGCAGAAAGCCTTGGAGTAGATCTTAGATTCCCTTAGGGCAGAAATAGCATCTCTTACCGCTCTTTCTTCTTTTCTTTTCTTTTTTTTTTAAAGATTTTATTTATTTATTTGACAGAGAGAGAGAGAGATAGCACAAGTAGGCAGAGGAGTAGACGGAGAGGGAGAAGCAGGCTCCCCGACGTGGGACTCGATCCCAGGACTCTGGGATCATGACCTGAGCCGAAGGCAGACGCTCAACCAGCTGAGCCACCCAGGCGCCCCTCTTCCTTCTTTTTTCAACAAATATTATCTAAACTAGGTGAACAAAGCAAATGTGGTTTTTTGTCTTGTTTAAAGGAAGCACTAGGCCCAACGTGGGGCTTGAACTCATAACCCCGGGATCAAGAGTCGGACACACTCTACTGACTGAGCCAGCCAGGCATGCCCCCTCTCCCCGTTTTTTCCTAATTTTTTTAACTTTCGTTTAAATTTTATTTTTTTATGTATTTATCTTTAAGGTTGTTGTTGTTTTTTGTTTTGTTTTGTTTTTAGTAGGCTCCACACCATGGAGCCCAAAGCAGGGCTTGAACTCACAACCTTGAGATCAAGACCTGAGCTGAAATCAAGAGTCAAATGCTGAACTGACTGAGCTACCCAGATGCCCCAAGATTATTTTATTTTATTTATTTATTTATTATTATTATTATTATTATTTTTAAATTGCTGATCAAGTGTCAGGTTCCATTTGAAAGGCTTAACAGCACATCTTGTCAATTTTTTTTTTTTTTAAGATTTTATTTATTTATTCATGAGAGACAGAGAGAGAGAGAGGCAGAGGGAGAAGCAGGCTCCCAAGGAGCAGAGAGCCCGATGCGGGACTCGATCCCAGGACCCCGGGATCATGACCTGAGCTGAAGGCAGACGCTCAACCATCTGAGCCACCCAGGCGCCCCTATTATTTTTTTTTATTAAGTAATCTCTATACCCAGTGTGGGGCTCAAACTTATAACCCTAAGATCGAGTCGCATGTTGTACCGACTGAGCCAGCCAGGAGCCTTTAATTTATTTTTTTTAAAGGAACCATATTTGACTTATCTGTATGTACTTGCCTCTTCTCCCGTCACCTGCCACCCCCAGGCCTTGTACAATATCTTGACATAGTAGTTGGTAATGTCTGAGAGAATGTTTGGAAGACAAGGGTTCTAATTTCAGCCCCACTTTATACATACTATTGGAGTGAAGTCTGTGTCCTCATCTGTAAAATGTGGGTACATACCCCCTTGCCCAGGCCAGAGCATCTTTGGTGCATCAAGTGAGACAGGGAATATCAGTGCACTTTGAAAATTGTTTGTCTCGGGCGCCTGGGTGGCCCAGTTGGTTAAGCGACTGCCTTCAGCTCAGGTCATGATCCTGGAGTTCTGGGATCGAGTCCCACGTCGGGCTCCCTGCTCAGCAGGGAGTCTGCCTCTCTCTCTGACCCTCCCGACCCTCCCCCCTCTCATGCTCTCTCTCTCTCTCAGTCTCTCTCTCTCTCAAATAAATAAATAAAATCTTAAAAAAAAAAAAAGAATGCTTATTTCCTACAATTGGTTATTAAAAAAAAAATTGTCTCTATTGAAACTTAAGAGGTGGAGCCTTGTGGTCAGGAATGGCAGAGGGACTTGTCTGGCACTAATAAGCTGTTGGCAGGAATGCGTGGAGGAGGAGTCCAGGGCCGGGGTTGGTCCGCATGAATAAACAGTGGGACAGGCTGAGGGGCATCCCTGCACATTCACAGGGGCATCCCTGCAAGGCCTCCTTTGACCCAACTTGGTGAGGGCCCGGTGCATCTAGGGGGCTCCCTTGCTCCAGGGGGACACTTTCTCCCCCGCCCCTAGCTCTTGGCAACCCAAGGAAGTTGGGTGTGCAGAGCTTTACTTCCTCTTTCTCTGCGTTCTCGAGAGGAGGAAGCCTGGTCCCCGGAGGCCACAACATACTGGTAGGAGTCCCCTGCCTGCCTGGGGGCCTGTGGGAACCCAAGTGAGGATTCCAGGAATTTTCTCCTCCTCTTTCCTCAAGTGGGTCTGTGGCTACCCTTCGCTCACGGATGAGTTGGGTTCTGAAGTTTGGTAAATAAGTTGTTTGGAATATAGTTTTTCATGGGAAGAACAATAATAATAATAATGGCTAGTGTTTATTCAGCTCTGGCCCAGTGCTAGATGTTTTGCTCATAAGCCCACTTGCTGAGTTCTTGCTTCATCTTCCTTTACAACACTAGGAGGCAAGTTTGATTATGTCCTATTTTCTTTTTTAGCAGATGAGGGCACGGAGAAGTTAAGCCACTTGACCCATATCACATAACTCGTTGCGGTTGGGCCACATACATATCTGTCTGGCTTCAAAGCTTGTGTCCAAGCCTGGAAGCCAGCAGTGGGCAGGGATGAGAGCTGGACCTGGGGCCCATGGGCGAGGGTTACAGGTTGGGTTTGGAGGAGCATCAAGAGTTTTGGAAAGAGGTGGAGGATTGTGCAAGCTGGAGTGTCCCAACGTGAACTGTGAGTCAGGACTGAGGCTCCTGTGAATCTAGCCCCGTGCTCAGGGCCGAGCTGCAGCATCGCACTGAGCACCCGCCACAATCCTGTGAGTCTGAGACTGTCTTCTCTCCATTGGACGGATGAGGAAGCCGAGGCTCCAGGAGGTGAAGGGAGGTGAAGGTAGCAAAATCATGTTTCAAACCTAGTGTTGCAGACTCCAGAGGCCATGCCAACACAGCTGTTAGTAAGTACTCACCAAGTGCCAGTTCCTTTCCAGGTACTATTTCTGATCCTTCTATAAGCCTTCCAGCCTGTTGTTATTTGTCTGCTTTTTCACATGCAACCACAGGCTCACAGAGGTTCAGTCCCCTCCCTGACGGCACTAGCTCGTGAATGGGAGGGTCAGGATTTGAACTCTAGGCCTGCCTGAGTCCACAGCATGTATTCTCTCCTCTCTGCCTGCTCCCCGATGGCTCATGGGCCGGGGACTGCCTGTTTCCCCCACCAGCCCTGCCCTCAGCGGGCATGCGGTCTAGGGGGAGAGACAGCGTCCCCTACACAGCAGCCCCATCACAGCCCCGCAGGGAGCAGGCGCTGGGTGTGAGGCACAAGAGCCCCCATGGCAGCAGTGCTCAGAGAAGCTTCTGGAAGACTGGACAGGGAGCAGGAGAGTCCTGGTGAGCAAGGAGAAGGCAGGGGCCAGGGCTTGGTCGGAACAGGGGCAGGAAGCTGAAGCTGCAGGGACTCGGGGAAGAGTGGTGGGAGAAAAGCCAGGAGCAGAGGTCGGGCCCAGTTGTGGAGGGTCCTAGTATCAGGACAGGAAGTTGTCCTTTATCTGGTTTTTAGGGGAGGCCAGTGAAGGGTTGTCACTCAAAAGGGGTTATTTAGAGAAATGTGGTGGTGTGTGCAAGGGGGTTGGAAGGCAGAGGGGCTGGGAGCAGGGAGCCTTCTGGGGAAGCTGTTTGGTGATAGGGGCTGGCCTGGGTTAGGGCATTGGGAGGAGAGTGAAAGATTATGAAGGAAGATCCTGACGAGGCCTAGCGACTGGCCGTGAAGGGGTAAGGGAGAATGAAGGGTCTGCAAAGGGTCTCCAAACGGAGTTTCCCTGCCTCTGCAACTCGCTGGCTCTGTGACTTTGGCTAACTTCCCTAACCTCTCTGGGCCTGTTTTCTCATTTGTAAACTGAAGGGGTTAGAAGAGAAGCAGGCAGTGAAGGGACAATTTTCAAGTGTTCACTCTGTGCTAGGGGCTGTGTTATATGTTCTTTGAGGTTCTTTCCAGCTCTTGGACTGTGCCACTGGCAGAAATAAGCAACCAGGCAGGGTTAAATAATACTCATTGTGACACTTTAAAATTTAAAAAAGACCTCAAACCCAAGTTTTTGGAAACTTGGGTTCACATCTGGGTTCTGCCACTTCCTAGCTGGGAGTGGCCTCGAGCACGTCACTTCACCTCACTGAAAAGTCTCCTTAACTGTGACTTAGAGGTGGTAATGATAACCTTACCTCCTGGGATGTTCTCAGGGTTCAAGAAGATAATATATGCAACGTGCTCAGCATATAGTAGGTGCTCAGTGTTTCCTCTTCCTTGCCTCTTCCTTTCTTTCTCTCTCTTTTTTTTTTTTTTTTTTTAGATTTTATTTATTTGCGAGAGAGAGAATGAGAGACAGAGAGCATGAGAGGGAGGAGGGTCAGAGGGAGAAGCAGACTCCCTGCTCAGCAGGGAGCCCGATGCGGGACTTGATCCCGGGACTCCAGGATCACGACCTGAGCCGAAGGCAGTCGCTTAACCAACTGAGCCACCCAGGCGCCCCTTTCTTTCTCTTTATAATTCTGTGTGCTTCTTCAGCATTTACTTTGTGCCACTTAACGTATATTAACTCATTTAACCCTCACAACAACCCTATGATGTTATTGTTACTATCCACATTTCAGTGATCAAGGAAACAGAGGCACAGAGAGATTATCTGTTACTTCAGCAAGTCTGGCAAAACCAGGTTTCAGAGTGTGTCCACTGACCTCACACCCCCTGCCCTTTACCCTGCTGCCGGTTTTAAAGAAGAAACGTTCGGGTGCTGAGCTCCATTTTAAACACATGGTGGTTGGGATGATGGTGAACAGCCTAGCAAGAGTCTGTTTGGTAACTGGAATGTGAGACCCAAGTCCGTTTGCTTCATTGATGCATGCCAGGCGCCTAGAATAGTGCCTGGCCCCTGGTAGGCAGTCCGTAAGTTATTTTCGAGGCACGTGGCCAAACTGGAGATGCTGTCTGGGGAGTGCATTCAGTAGAAGCAACAGCTGGGAACATTGCTAAGGGCTGGGGATCACAAGCAGCCTCATGGGACTGTCAGAATTCTGTCAGGAAGGAGCCACTGCTTTGGGGACTTTGGTCCTTTGAGGCCTGGGGGACCAAGAGGCTCAGTGGGTAGAATTGTGGGCTTTTGCATGTGGCAGACCTGGGTTCGGATTCCTGTTCACCCGCATCTGAGCTTCATGACCTCGGACAAGTTACTTAAACCTCTTTTTGTTAAGTTTTCACTGAAGAATAATGGGCTTACAAGATGTGTACAAATCATAAGTGTTCTGTTTGTTGAGTGTTCACAAACCGAACACACACATATAATCAGCACCCCGATCAAGAAACACTATATGAGCAGTGTCACAGGACCCTCCCCCCCACCCTTGTACATGTCAGGTCTGTTTCTGGATTCTCTTTTCTGTTCCATTGATCAGCATTTCTACCTTTGCACCCAAACCAGGCCTTCTTAAGTAATAGAGCTTTATCATTAGTCTTGAGATCTAGTCATATAAGTCCTTTAGCTTTTTTCCTTCAAGAATGCCTTGGCTATTCATGGCTCTTTGCATTTCTGTATAAATTTTATTTATTTTTTTTTTAAAAGATTTTATTTATTTATTTGACAGAGACACAGAAAGGGAACACAAGCAGGGGGAGTGGGAGAGGGAGAAGCAGGCTTCCCGCTGAGCATGGAGCCCGATGCGGGGCTCAATCCCAGGACCCTGGGATCATGACCTGAGCCGAAGGCAGGCGCCTAACGACTGAGCCACCCAGGTTCCCCTCTGTATAAATTTTAGATTGGATTTGTCAATTTCATCTCCCCCAAAAAACATACTGGGATTTTTTTTTTTTTTTTAAGATTTTATTATTTGACACAGAGAGACACAGCGAGAGAGGGAACACAAGCCAGGGCAGAGGGAGAGGGAGAAGCAGGCTTCCCACGGAGCAGGGAGCCCAATGCGGGGCTCGATCCCAGGACCCTGGGATCATGACCTGAGCCGAAGGCAGAGGCTTAACGACTGAGCCACCCAGGCAGCCCATACTGGGATTTTTGACTTGAATTATGTTGATGTACAGATTGATTTAGGGAGAATAAATCTAATTCTAATGCTGAGGTTTTGTTTTTTTTTTTTTAAAGATTTTATTTATTTATTTAAGAGAGAGAGAGAATGAGAGACAGAGAGCACGAGAGGGAAGAGGATCAGAGGGAGAAGCAGACCCCCTGCCGAGCAGGGAGCCTGACGTGGGACTCGATCCCGGGACTCCAGGATCATGACCTGAGCTGAAGGCAGTTGCTTAACCAACTGAGCCAGCCAGGCGCCCCTAATGCTGAGTCTTTTAATCCATGAGTACAATATATTTCTGTATTTCTTTTCCACTTAAAATTTCTATTATGAAAAATTTCAAATATACAGAAAAGTGGGAAAATACAATGAATTTCTACGTGTCACTAAATAGTTGTTATTAGTGTCTCTTATTTATATCTTATATACTTATGATTTCTTTCTTTTATCTTTAATTTTTTAAAAGATTTTATTTTTAAGGAATCTCTACACCCAACATGGGGCTAGAACTCACAATCCCAAGATCAAGAGTCACATGCCCTTCTGACTGAGCCAGCCAGACACCCCTATGCTTATAATTTGTAAACCATTTCATCGTAAATTACAGACATTATAGACACTTTATCCATAAATACTTCAACATGTGTCTCCAAAATCTAAAGACAGCCTCCTGCATGACCACAATTCCATTATTACAGCTAGGAAAATTAATAGCTCCCAAATTTCTAACCTATATTCCTTTTTCCCCAGTTCCCCGCCAAATGTCTTTCTTGTTGCTGTGTTTTGTTTTGCTTTTCAAGACGGGATCCAATCTAAGATCATGCATTGCATTTGTTCGTGTCTCTTAATTTAGAGCCATCTCCTTCTCTTTGTAAGTGACATTGATTTTGTTAGAGATCAGGCCAGTGGTCTTGTAGGCGTCCCACATTCTGGATCTGATTGCTTTCTCATAGTGTTGTTTACTTTGTCCTTCCATCTCCTGAACCTCCTGGAAACTGGAACTTAGTTCGGGCTTGACTAGATTCCCATAAACCTCCCTAAGTCTTCCCAGGGTCTCCTTCTTAAAGTTGTATACGGCCAGCGGTGCGTGAGCCGGTGTGTAAAGCTTTATCACAGGGCTTGGCACACGGCAAGTTTCGGTAGGCTGTAGCAGATCTTCATAGTTGTCCCCGCCTTGGGCCTGCATTTTATCCCAGTGGCGTGTTCCCAGGAAGCGGTTTCCTGAAGGCTTCTCTTGTCCCTGCTAGGGAGCAATGGCTTCTCCCCAGCCGGGGCTCTTGGCTCCGGGCTCGAAGATCCCCCATCTCCCTCTCCTCCCGCCCTCAGATAACACAGGCAGTTCCACATACCGGCCACCCCCTCGGACCCGGGAGGTGATGATCAACGGGCAGATGGTCAAGTTGAAGTACTGCTTCACCTGCAAGATGTTTCGGCCACCACGGACGTCACACTGCAGTGTCTGTGACAACTGTGTGGGTAAGTGGGAGGCAGCAGGGAGTGATGCAAGGAGCCCTGGAGACAGGAGAGTCACTCATGGGGGTGAGGCTGTGTCTGAATCAGCCAGAGCTGGGCAGGAAGTCTGCTTCACCCAAATTTGCTCAGACCGAGGAGGGGCTATAGGGAGAGGCGCAGAGTGTGACCAGTGGTATCTTAGCTTCAGCCCAGGATTGGTAGATTCTTTTCCCCCAGCTCTGAAGTATGGGGCAGACACAGAGAGGCCCTGGACCCTTCTTCCAGGCCTCAGCCTGGTTCTCAGTAGGTCCAAGCTTCCAGGAACCAGAGACTGGAGCAATAACATTCTAGATACTTTGGGGCCAGAAAGAGAATGATTTATCATCCAGTGGCCCAGGGCCAGCTATACTGAATGACTTTGGATCTGATTCCCAGGGTTTGGGAGGGACAAGTATCTGGGAACAGAGGAGTTCAAGCTGGTAAGGTGGAGAGGATGTAGCCAAGATTGGAAGCTAAGCTCCTGACCCACAATTGCAGTGGTTGCTGGGGAACCAGAGACTGTTTTGTCTCCTCTTCTTGCTCACCAGAGACCAGACAGCCCTGATGGGGACTGGGGGTGTGCCCCTGGGAGGGTGTCATAAGGGAAATGCTATGTAAGAGGACCCAGGCAAGCTGAGCCATGGTGACTGTATGGTTCCCAGGCAGTGAGCTCATCACACTAGCTCAGCGCTCCCTGAGTGAGAGAACAGCAGGGAACACCCATGACAGTAGGCAGGGAAGTGGGTGACTCAGTGAGTGTTATTCATCCCTGAGGACCCCCCCCCCACCTCCCCCGTGAAGAGTGCTGGCCATGGTGTGAGGCCTGCAATGGGCTTGTGATCCATATTCTCACAGGGGACTTTCCTTACCAGTCTGGGTGTGATCCAGGCCTTTCATGCCAGCTCTCCGCAAGTGACAGAGCAGCCCAGCCCCTCCCTGGGCCTCTAGTTCTAGAGCAAGGAATGGGGATCCTTGGTGGTTGGCATGTGGCCAGGGTCATAGGCCAGGCAACAAGTACTTTTTTGTGGATCTTTGTACCAGGCACTGCTGGACCCTAGGGTTCAGCTCAGTGTGAGGCCAAAACAGACCCCCTCATGGAGTTTACAACTGAGCAGGGGTCCTTGGCCAGGCCACAAATAAGTATGTAAACACATGGGCCAAGCGCTGCAGATAAGGAACGGGGCGGATAACAGAGGGCCCTCACCTTGTCTGGGATCAGAGACTTTCTTAAGGAAGTGGCTTTGCAGCTGAGTCATGAAGGGGGAATTACCCTTAACCAGGTGAAGAGACAGCGAATGTGGGGCAGTAGGAACCTGCGCACAAAGGTCCAGAAGCAGGGAGCGTCCGAGGAACGGTGGGTGGGTGCGTGCAGAGAGCCTGGTGGGGAGGAAAGCCCCAGCCATGGCGTGAGGCCTCTGAACACCTGTGGTGGTCGCAGGCCAGGGACACTAACCCGTCTCCCCTGGCCCTTTTCCAGAACGGTTTGACCATCACTGTCCTTGGGTGGGCAACTGTGTGGGGAGACGGAACTACCGCTTCTTCTACGCATTTATTCTCTCCCTCTCGTTCCTGACGGCCTTCATCTTCGCCTGTGTGGTCACCCACCTGACGCTGCGTGAGTTGGGGTAGGGGGCAGGGGCAAGCGGGATGGGGGGCCAGCAAGCTCAAGTCAGGGGGTTGTGGTCACTCTCTGAGCTGTGCCCGGTCCTGTTTTTTCTTGCCCAGGCTCTCAGGGAAGCGACTTCCTCTCCACTCTGAAGGAGACACCAGCAAGATATCCTTTGTGATCTGGTGGATGCCCTGGTGGGAGCAAGGCCCCTTCACTGGGGTGGGTTCCCACGCCTCCTATAAACAGAGGGGAATGGTGTAGAGCCAGTGTTTGTCCTCAAGAATAATCCGCTGTACCAGCTGCTTCTGTTCCTGCCCGGGCTAGAACTGATCCTAAGTGGCCTGAGCAGGGGGCTGGGGTGTCCAAGAACTCTCAGGAGTCCCACAGTCCCTGTCTTCCCTTAAGACACCAAGCTTCCTGGACCATGTCCTCTATGGGGTTCTGGGTGCCTGGAATCCTCATTTCCCTCTACTGTCCATTACCCATCCTGCTCTTGAAGGGGCTCCCAAGCCCTCCTTAGGGCCCAGGAGGTGATCCTGCTGAGAAGTGGTGAGTGGGCCACAGGAAGGTTACAAACTCCCTTCCTTTCTGAGGAAATAGCTCATGGAAGGATAGGTGAGAAAGGCAGAGCGTGGCAAGCTCCCAGGCTCAAGGGAGGCTCCCGGCCCTGTCCCCGTGTGCATCCTTGACCACCGTGCTCACTGTGCTGGAGTTGGTGATCTGCTTCTTCTCCATCTGGTCCATCCTGGGCCTCTCAGGGTTTCATACTTACCTCGTCGCCTCCAACTTGACAACTAACGAAGACGTGAGTAAGGCTGGATCCTGGGCAGGGTCCTGGGAAGGAGGCAGGGCTGAGGGAGCCTGGAGCGGCCACCGTGCAGCCTGACTCTCGGCTGCTGGGGTGACATGGGTGGAGACACTGCCTTCCAGCTCTCACGGCTTGGCCCCGGGAGACCCAGTGCAGGCTTCGAAGACCCCGTGTGCCTGGGCCGCCCGGCACGGCTTTCCCGCTAACCGAGAGGCAGCGCTGCACCGTAAGCCATTATGTTAGCCCGCGTGTGCCTGTTTCCAGAGTTCTTTTGGGGTCTTTTTGCCAACTCTGAAGCAGAAGGAAAAGGGATGCTTTTCTCCCGTTTGGTGGCTGAGTGAGCCCCAAGGTCACACAGCTGGAAAGGGACAGCCAGGGCTGGGGCCAGAAGCCACGGCTCAGCTTCCTGTGCCCCCCACCACACCGCACTCGGAGACTGTCAGGGTGTCCCTGGGCTCCCTTACCGAGGGGGACAGCGAGGACAGGACCGCGAGGCCGTCTTGCGGCCCTCCACCAGCAAGCATTGTTTGAGCACCCCCTGTGTGCCCAGCCCGTGGGCCAGACCTGACGTCCCCTTCCTGTTCTCGCAAACAGTAAGGAAGCACATGAGAGCACCTGCGCCTCGGCTGCCATCACGTATGCTCAGAGGCCCACGACCAACAGAAAACACATTTTTTGACCTCAGCCTCTCATTCCGGGAAACAAAACTTAGCACTCATGTTGGGGTATCATGTGCCGGATGATTGGTACAGAGCAGAAATGACATCAGCCAGCATCTCCCAAGGCGGTTTCGTGGGTGCTAGTTCTTCAGCATGTTACTGGGGGTTAGGTAAAAAGATGTGTGGTGGCCAAGTAAGTTTGGAAAACTCTGGGTTAGAGTCAGGCAGGTGTCCTTCCTTGCTAGACTCCCCGGTGCCTTTGATCTGGCTTCACGGATCTAGAGATGGGCAGGATCTCATCGAATGCCCCACTGATGGTGTCAGAGTTCCCTGTTTTTCAAATGAGGACTGAGATTCAGAGAAGTGGCCTCTCCAGGGTCATCAGTGTGTCGGTGGCAGGGCCAGGGTTCACAGCCAGGTCAGCCTGAGCCCCGTCCCCTTGCACGACCTTCACTCGTAGGTGGCTGGCCAGAGAAGAGAGGATGCACCCAAAAGGTTGCCTTTGGAGGCTTCTCTGGCTGGGCTCTATTCTCTGTCCTGATGAGGGCTTCTTCCTCTCTGCCAGGTCCCCCGAGATCCAGCAGTCCCCCACACTCACTGAATAGCCCGGGTTAAAGACACATCCCCTCCAATAGTCTATCCAGAATTGGTTTCAGAATTCACCAGTTTTTCCTAACCTCTAGACCTCCCTCCTAAAAAATGGAAGCAAGGGAGGTACCTGACTCAGACTTCCTTCCTGCTGGCAGATCAAAGGCTCGTGGTCCAGCAAGAGGGGCGGTGAGGCCTCCATCAATCCCTACAGCCATAGAAGTGTTATCACCAACTGCTGTGCTGTGCTCTGCGGCCCCCTACCTCCCAGGTAAGCCAGGGGTAGCGGGGAGAGGTCCCAGGGCCTGGCCTGGCCAGTGCAGGGCAGCCCTGTGAGTCCACACCTCTCAAAGAGGTTCTGGAAGCAGCAGACCTCTCCTCACAGCATGGAAACCCTCTGCCCACCATCCCCTGCAGAGTGTACTCAAGGCATTTGTCACATAAAAGAATTCTGTGTAATTAATAACATATGCTCATTGTAGAAAAAAATGAAGTACAAAATATTAAGAAGAGTATTAGATATCATCTGTAATCTTGTTCGCCAGGGATCACCACAGTTAATGTTTTGGCCACGCTTGAGCAACTCTCACCTTCCGGTGCTGATGGCCTCGTCGGGTGGGGGGACTCCATCCTCCCTCCTGGCGGGAGAGCCCTGGTGGCTCAGAGCTGCTGGGAAGTGCCCCTCTGTCTGCACACCAGGGGGCGCCAGAGCGCCAGAACAGCTGTTAAATTGCAGTGGACGCTGCGGGAACAAGACTTCGCACACTGTCCACCCCCACCCCACCAGCTTCTCCTGCCTGATATGCCCGTCATGCTTGCCGTGGGGGTGGGGGTGGGTGACAGTGGGCATCGCACTAGTTCCAAATGCCCTTTCGTCCTGCTCTTCCCCTTCCCCGCAGCCTGGCTCTGTGGCAGCCAGACAGCAAAATGGGCTGCTTTGAATTAACAGGGAATAATAAATCCGGTGGCCAAAACCAGGTGTCCAGAGTGCAGAGCGGGCCCTTCTGGAAGGGAAGGGTCTTGAGCCCCCAACTGGAGATCAACTCCCCTTTCTCAGGGTTTCTAGGACTAGGTCTTTCCTTGCCTGGGAAATGGCCTGTGCCATTCGGCCCCCTGGCCTGGATCACTGGTGTCGGGCGGGGGCCCTCACATGTCCCCTCTTGTGTTTTGGAAGCCTGATTGACCGAAGGGGATTTGTGCAGTCTGACACCGTGTTGCCCTCACCCGTCAGAAGCGATGAGCCAGCCTGCGGAGCCAAGCCCGACGCCAGCATGGTAGGAGGCCACCCCTGAACTGGGCTCAGTACTTGCTACCTGCTGGCCTGTCCACCCCTCTGCACTCACCTGCCGCCCTCCACACCTGCCGGGACCCTCCCCATTCCACCCACGGGAAGCAGAGCCGCCAAAGACTCTTTCGTATTTATTTCCCACCCTGCGTGGCTTTCCCCACACCTCCATGGCTGTACCCTCTGCTCCCCAAACCCAAGTTCCCACAGCCTTGGGCCCTACATCCCCCCAGCTGATCAGTGGCAGGAGTGACAGGAGAGAGAGGCCAGGGCCCCCGAGGCCGCGAGGGGGCCATGCCACGTCTCTGCCTGTGCCAGGGCAAGCCCTGTGTGAGTGAGGGTGCTGACTGAGTGCGATGCCTCCCAGGTAGGGGAGCTGCTGGGCTCTGCTCAGCCCGGGTCCTGGCGGTGAAGCAGGACCCACGAGCATTCGGCTCTGGACAGCAGGCTATAGGAGAGGATGCCTCCTCCGTGGGCTGCTTTGGTTTGTGGGCTCCTTCATTCTCTTTGTGATGATCATTGTTCTTCCATTTTTGTTCTTGTTTTTTATATGGGGTTGGCCAGTGGGATAGAGCTGGGGTTCCAGATAGAAAGGGCAGAGGTGGGGGCGGGTGGGGGACAGCCTGTGTCAGAGGAAGCTACCCAAGGCCTCAGCTCCTGCATGATTCCTGGGTAGCACACTAGGAAGTGGGGGCCTTGCCCCCTCGCTATCCATGGAGGGTTCTCTGAGGGATCCCGGTCTGGCGCCCCACCTCTCTCCCAAGTCCGTTCTTGGGCTGGGCGGGTTACACTCATGCTGGCAATACTTGAAACGGGTTTATTAATGCTGGGTATTTTGCACAATTTTATAGACCTCTTTTCTACATAGCATTTTTTAAATGGAAGAAGAAAAAAAAAAGTCAGCCACATTGCTCTCTGTGTAGTGCCAGGTTAAGGATTATCAGAAGGCAAGTTGGTTTTAATAAATTTCTAAGAGAACTTCTGGCGGGAGTGTGTGTGAGTGTGTGTGTGTGTGTGTTCGCATGTGCCCTCGTGCGAATGAGGCTGGCTCCCACTTCCCTACACCCCCTGGGCTGCCCCTCTCCCCGCCATCCCCCTCGGGTGTCAGCAAGCAGCAACAGGAGCAGCCTGAGCTGTGGCCACAGGGAGCCCGTGCTTGGATCACAAGAGACCCCTGGGTTGTCGCTGCAGCTCAGCCCCCGTCCTCCTGCCCTTCCTTCCTCCTCGGACATTAGGAAGCCTGGGACCTGCCCAGACAGGCTGAGGCTGGGCGGGGCTGATGGGGTAATGGCTGCGGGGAGCGGCTGCCATTCTACAAGCCACACTCCCTCCTCTGGGCTCTGAGTATGCGACCTAGTGCCAGTGGCTAGAGGACGGGGAGTCTCTGCCCACTGGAAGACTCCGTCCAGAGAAAAGGGAGGAAAGAGCAGGGTGGTCCAAGAGGCGAGGGAAGGTCGGCCTAAATCTGGGCCAGAAACTCAAAGGATGTCCCTTCTCTGCTGGAAACCATAGCTTCTTGTCAAAATAGGAAATTGTTCTGTCCCCCTCCTTGGCCCTTCAGGTGGCCTGAAGCCCTGGGAAAGTGACGAGGAAGTCCTCGCATCTTGCCCTTCCTTGCTGCAGAGGCTAGTGGGTCAGAGGCAGCTGAGAAATGGCAGTCCCAGAGGGTCCCCTCTGGGAGAAGCAGCTCTGCCCTAGTGTCAGGACCCTGGGCCATGCTACAGCGGTGCTGGGAAGTGGGGAGGGAGCTGGATAGAGGAGGGGACTCCCACCTGCCTTTTATTTAAGCCAGTATTCTTTGTTCCTGCTTGTAATAAAATTTTTGTTTTTAAGACTTGATTTGCTTTGGTTTGGTTTTTGTTTGCTCTTTCTTTGCTGAGGCTCCAACTGGCAGCCCTCTGTTCTTTCAGCCAAACTTGGTCTTTCCTGGGGAGGCAGAAGGCAGGAAGCCCAGTGATATGGTTAACGTTCTCCTCTCCTGGCTGAGTCTGTCTGCTGGAGGCCGAGCAAGGGGGCGAGGCCCCCATGAGCATGTAAGAAGAGGCCATCCTGTCCCCTCTTTGTCCCCTCTACTTTCCCCTGCCTCGGGGATTTAGAGACTCCCAAGTTCTTTCTCCTTGCTGTGTTTCCACTCTGACGCCCCAGGGACTGCCCAGCTAAGAGAAGGTTTCTGAGACAGTAGATTCCAGTTTGTGAGCCGGAGCCTCCCTGGCCCCCAGCCCCACCTGGGCAGCAGGGCCCAGCCAGACAACTCATAACACTGGCCCGCCTCTCTGGTATCTCCCCCAGGAGGACACCTGTCAGGATTTTGCCATCTCCTGCACAGCCTGAGGGGAGCTAACAGGCCTCTTTGCAGAGGGTTAGCTGGTAAGACCGTACCTCCCCTGTCAGCCAGCACTGCCCGCCCCCCTCACACACCATCTCATCCTCATCGCATGCCTTGCCAACCCCATGGAGCCCGTTCATCTGTCTGGTGTGTGGTGTGGTGTGCGTGCTGGCGGTGGTAGGGCCGCCAGGGCTTCCCCCCCAAACAGAAGGATCGGGGCGGGAGGGCAGAGCTAAGAGCCCAGCCCTGCTCTGGACTGAGGAAGTAGCTTCACGCAGAGCAGCTCTCCCACTGGAGCGGGAAGTGAAGGGCGAGGTTGGGGAGAGGGGGGCGTACCTGCTCTGAGCGGCTTGGGCCTGTTCTGCTGGTGGCCTGGTGTGCAGGAGCCCTCAGTCACCAACACTTGGGTCCTGGCTTTCTGTCCCTGCTGAGCTCTCACCCGCCCGTTTTCTCTCCTGCTTTGTTGCCTGCCGCCCAAGCCTTGGCCCTTCTGTGGGGAAGAGGCAGGTGCTGGGGCAGCCCCTGTCCCCACCAGCGCCCCTGCAGGCCTCCTGTCTCCTCCCAATCCTGCTAACCCTGTCTCTTCTCCTTCTTTGCCATCCTGCTGGGATCTCCAGTGTGTGCGGGGGCTTAAGGACCTCCTGAGGACCGCTGCTCTCTGCCTCTCCAGGAGTGGCCTGAGGGGCGCCAGGCACCCGTCACCTCCACCTGCCTAACCTGTGGCCCATCTGCCACCGTCTGTGCCTACAGGGTCTGCCCCCAAGCCTGCCCCCCACGTGTGCTCTCCAGAGCCCTCCACAGGGGGCAGGGGCTGGCCTCTTGCCCCCATCCCCACTCCATGCCAGCCAGAGTGTAGAAAGCCATAATGCAGCTGTCAGCACAATGATATAATACTATGCTGACACTTGCCCCCTTTTCCACTTCCCGTCCCCTTCCCCAGATCCGTAAGGTGTCAAGACTCTGCAGGAATCTGGCCTTACAGCCTGCCCCCTCCCAGCATCAGGCATAGCCGTAGTGGAGCTGAGCAGGTTTCTTCAGGAGCCTCTAGGGTGTTGGTGGTTGATGACGCTGCTGAACAAGTTTGGTGACTGTTCTAAGCACAACCGGTTTGACACTGTTCCCACGGCCCCTCGGTCCCCACTACCCCAAGTAGGTAAGATGCAAGGACGATGCTTGAGCCCTTTGCCCCAGGCACTGAGGGACTGAGCTAGCTCTGACAGCCCTTCAGACAAAAGGAAACTGGGCTGGGCCTAGGAAATCGGCTGAGTCCACGGCCGGGGGCTGCTTGTCTGCTGTCCTGTACCTTTTTTAACAGAAATAAAGATTTCCCTCTTCTTGCCATATCCTTGGCTGTCTGGTGCCACCTTTAGTTGGGGTCCAGGGGTGAGGCCTGTGATGAGTGTGCAGAACATCCAGCTTACCCTCACCGCCAGCTTTGTTCTAGTTGGTCAGCACCGTTCCGGAGACTTAAAGATTTATTTATTGAGTGAGTGGCGGGGTGGCAGGGGAGGCGGAGGGAGAGCATCTTAAAGCAGACTCCCTGCTGAGCGCAGAGCCCGATGCAGGGCTCTGATCCATGAGATCATGACCTGAGCCGCAACCAAGAGTCCGTCGCTTAACCGACTGAGCCACCCAGGCGCCCCTGTTCTGGAGATTTAAAAGAAGAGGCGCAGTGAAGCCAGAAGTGACACCGGAAGTGTAGCCAGTGTCCTCTTCTAGAACTGGTCTTAGTGCTAGAGACCTTCAAGCCTTAGCTGACCTCAACTCTGAAAGTCCCACCAAGATGGGACTGTCACCCCTTGAACTGAACACAGTCCAGGTTAACAATCTCATGGACCCTTCCCTCCCCCCAGCTGCTGCCCCACACCGAGATACACGCACGGTATGCTAAGAGCTCACAAATAATTATGGCAGCCATTTAGCAAGCGCTAGCTGAGAGCCAGGCCCATTTTCTCACCTAAACCTATGAGAAAGGTGATGTCAACTTTTTTACAGATGAGGGAACAGTTGCGCAGGGTCTCCCAACTGATAAAGCAGCAAATCTAGGATTTGAACCCAATCTCTGCCATAACCTCTGACCCTTCTGCACTACCCAAGGAATGAATAGGGCTGCTTCAGGAGGAGGGGACCTCAGAGGGAAAACCCAGCTAGAGGCTGTTATTCACAGCCATCAGAGGGCTTAGAGGTGATCTGTGCTGGCCTCCTTGTACTGATGGGGAAACTGAGGCTCAGAGGCAGGAAGGGACCCTCCCTTTCCCCTGAAAGCCCTTAAAACAGATTTGGGATGCAGTCCCTAGGCTGACATTCCAATCTCTTTCCACTAACTGCACACTGTATCCTAGACTGGACTGGTCTAGGAGATGTGGGATACTTTAAACAACAGTGCCTTGAGGAGAAAAAGACAGGATAGCTGAGTCACTTAAAAGTAATCTAATATTCCCTCCCAAAGGCAACTAGTAGGGTGAGCCCTTGGCTGGATAACTGAACTCTTGTTTACAACTAACCAGTGGGAGAGGTGTCATACCTTCCTCCAGTCACCTGTTTAATTTGATCATTCCAAGACTGGAAAAAATTTCATAGGAAGTTCTTCCTGGATTCTAATCACTCCCTCCTGCTATATTCAGAGTCCTGTCTTCTGTTCTCAGTGCAGATAGATAGCAACAACTGGTGGCTGCCTTCTCTGTCACAAGCCTGTGATTACCAGCTAAGGATTGGCTGTCTCTTGAACCTGCTGGCGGGATGGATGCTATATGGAAGACAGCAGGCAGGAGGAGGAAAGCCCCCTTGGCCGCAGTCCCGGCTCCTGTCCTGCTGACTCAGGCGACTGACGGTGGGACTCCGTGCCCTGCCAGGGCCTGCCACCTCCTGCCTGCCTGGGCTCCTGGACTTGGGAAACGGAGGCCTGGAGGCAAAGGGAGGTGTCTGAGACAGGAACTGAGTCAGGATCGACAGGCTAGAGCAGGCAGGGTAGCCTGGCTCCCAGAGTCACCCCTAAGCTTCAGCAGGGGAAGGGGAGGAGTGAAGAGGCTTCCTTTCACCCTTCTCTCTTCTGGCTGTGCTGAGGGTATGGAGCTTGTGGTCTCCGCCACCAGGTCTCCTGGCTTAAGTGATAGGAAGAGAATGCTGCCTTCCTAGAAACAGAGCACCTCCAAAATTCCTAGGCCTGCCAGGCCCTGCCTTCCAGGTTTCTGGTGCTCTGGGATCTCCAGCTTCCCCCCAGGACTTGGGAAAGCCTGAGCTGGATGGCTAGTATAAAGGAAGGTCCCTGAGGGCCTCGGGCCCGCTTAGGCCAGAGGAATGTCAGCTGGAGAGGGAGGAGACAGTGCTGAGTGAGCACATCTGACCATTCATCTGTCTTCCCTCTCTTAGGGACACTCAACAGGGCAGGGTCCAGTCCTCGGCTGAGGCTTGGTTTGGGACCCTTTGTCATTTCACAGAACCCAGCTCCATGTTAGTGCTTTGAGTGTATGTGATTATAATAATAAGATTGGTTGGATTGTTTCATGTGATAATAAAAGTCACCATTCACTCTAGTAAGGGCTTTTCCATCAACTCATTTAATCTTCACAATAAGTCCCATTTTACACTTAGGAATTCAGAGGCTCACAGAGGTTAAGTCACTTGGCCAAGGCTGTACAGCTTCTAAAAATTAAACCCAGGCAGTCTGATTCCAAAGATTCTAGGCTATTCTATCTCTTACAGAAAAATAATACATATCTACCATTGAACAAAATAAGAAAATCAAAAGGAAAAAAATCACTCGGAATCCCACTAACTAAAGATACACTCTATTAAATTAGTATTTTAATGTATTTCCTTTCCATCATTTTCTGTGTCGGTGATCCCATCTGAGCAAAGCCTTAGAGATGTCAAGCCTAAAATCCCTTCTGCTTCCTTGGAAACCCTGTAGTATCTGCCCAGGCATGCTCCTACATTTCCTTCGAAGAGGCAGATCTCATCTTTGGGCCTCAGAGTTCTGGCCTAAGCCTCCCTCCAGGAGGGGAGGTGGGTATTCAGGCACCAACCAAGAGGAACCAGGGAGGGACAGCCCTGTGAGATGGCCCTGGCGCAAAGATTAAGCTGGCTGGATCCCAGTGAGGGGAGCCCCACCCCTGAGCCCCACCTGAGCTTTCACTAGGGGTGGGGCAGATAAGCAGGAACCCACCCTCACGGGCATGGTGCCAACACCTTCAGGTGAAACTCCTGGCTGAATGAGAACAGCATCCCAGCAAACAGGGACAGAAGGCTGGCAAGAGAGAAGTCTCCCATCTCTGAGGCCTCTGCCAGGGGTCAGAGGGAGGGCCATAGTCAAAGGGAAGGGACAGAGAAATTTCTGAGAGGCAGGCTGGGGGAGGCAGCACTCACCTGGGACTGCTACCCCATAAAACAAAATAGTATGTGTCACCACCTTCTTCTTTATCTCGGTCCTGTCTCTTTCCCCAGGTGCTAGCGTCCCCCCCGGGGAACCAAATTGGGCTGAGCACCCAAGTGGCCTGCTTCCCAGCCTTTGACAGAGGGCAGGCTGAGTCAGGCAGGAAAGCTGGGCCCCCACCCTATGGGAGCCCCACTGATACATGATGGCAGGCGGCTCGGAGTGGGTAGATGACCTGGCGTGGAGAGCCAGAGGGCAGGTCCTCAAACAAGTGGCAACAGGCCACCAACTTGAAAGGGAAAATTGTGCTGTGATGGGGAAGGTGTCCAACAAACCTACTGGGTGACTAATTACAAAGGCTGGGCTGGAGCGTCAGGGGCCGCTCGTTAAACACCTCATTAAGTGGCACCCTGAGCAATGCCACCTGTGCATTCTGGGAACTCAGAGGGAACCCTGAGGGGGAGTGATGACCAGGGGATAGAACCATTTCAGGTAGACTCCTGAAGAAGCCTGGATCTCACTTCTAAATACAGCCCGGAGCTCACAAGTCAGAGGCCTTGACAAGAGGAGCCAGAGGAAGTGGGATGCAGGGGACTTAGTAGCTGTGTGACCCTGAGCACATCTCATCCCTTGGCATTCCCATCTCTAAAGTGGGAGTAATAGTCACAGTCTGGCCCATCTCACAGAGACATAGGAGGGATTAAATTCAATCATGGATGTGAAGGTGCTCGGGAAACTACAGCCCTACCTAAACATAATGATCTCACCTGAACCACGGTGGGAAATGTATGTGGTAGGATTAAGAACCCCATCCTCCTGGGTGCACCTGTCTTCATGGGCCTCTAGCTAGGCTGAAGCAGCCAGTTGGTTGAATCCATCCTTGGCCCCTGGAAGAACACCAGGAAGGGGGATGTGATTTGAGAAACCGGGGCAGCTATGTGGGCATTCACGTATTCGAATCCCTGAACAAGAGGGGGCAGCCTGGAGCCCGGAAAGGTGTCTGCAGGTGGGGCCAACACCGGGCCGGATTTCTCCTGCTGACTGCCCTGATGACTCACCCCATATCCCAGCCTTTTACCTTGAAGGAAGGGCCGGAAAGGGTGTGGGGAGAAGAGGAGAGGGAGGCAGGTCCTGGGCCCCAGCCCCGCCCTCTGTCCCTCCCCACCCTTCTCTGGGGCCAGGCCATCCAGCCAAAAGGCAGGCCGAGAGCCGGAGAGGCACAGAAGCCGGCACTGGTTTCAAGGCAGCCAGCTAGCCCGCCGCCTGTCTGTCTGTCACCAGAGCCATGGAGAGAGCCAGTCTGATCCAGAAGGCCAAGTTGGCAGAGCAGGCTGAACGCTATGAGGACATGGCAGCCTTCATGAAGAGCGCCGTGGAAAAGGGTGAGGAGCTGTCCTGCGAAGAGCGGAACTTGCTCTCAGTGGCCTACAAGAACGTGGTGGGTGGCCAGAGGGCTGCCTGGAGGGTCCTGTCCAGTATCGAGCAGAAGGGCAATGAGGAGAGCTCGGAAGAGAAGGGCCCCGAGGTGCGAGAGTACCGGGAGAAGGTGGAGACCGAGCTCCGGGGCGTGTGTGACACGGTGCTGGGCCTGCTGGACACCCACCTCATCAAGGAGGCCGGTGATGCCGAAAGTCAGGTCTTCTACCTGAAAATGAAGGGCGACTACTACCGCTACCTGGCTGAGGTGGCCACTGGTGACGACAAGAAGCGCATCATTGACTCAGCCAGGTCGGCCTACCAGGAGGCCATGGACATCAGCAAGAAGGAGATGCCACCCACCAACCCCATCCGCCTGGGCCTGGCCCTGAACTTTTCTGTCTTCCACTACGAGATCGCCAACAGCCCCGAGGAGGCCATCTCACTGGCCAAGACCACCTTCGACGAGGCCATGGCGGACCTGCACACCCTCAGCGAGGACTCCTACAAAGACAGCACCCTCATCATGCAGCTGCTGCGAGACAACCTGACGCTGTGGACCGCCGACAGCGCCGGGGAAGAGGCCGGCGAGGCTCCCGAGGAGCCCCAGAGCTGAGCCGCGGCCGCCCCCTCCCTGCCGCGCCAGGCCCTCTCCAGCACCCCGCCCGTGGCAGAGAGGACTAGATGGGGTGGGAGCCCCGACCCTTCTCCCCCAACGCTCTGCCCCCCGCTCACAAAAGCTCCGAGGAGAGGGACCAGCAGAGCCAGGGGGGCCGGCTCTTCCTGCAGCTGCCGGCGCCCTCACCGGTGGTCAGCCCCCCGCCCCTGCTCTCTGCACCCCTCCTCCAAACCCCACCGCCAACCGGGCCACCTCCAACCCCTCTTGCCTCCCTCCCGCCCCCGTGTGCCCCTGAATCTTAGGAATTGAGGAGTGTCCCACCCTTGCGGCTGAGAGCGGGACTGTGTGGCAGAGTCTGGAAATGAGTGTGTGAGAGACTGAGAGCGAGTGAGAGCGAGTGAGAGCGAGCGCGGAGGACCCAGGATGACAGGGAATGCGTGTCTGCTGGCTGTGACCCTGTTTCCTCTCAATAAAGTTCCCCTGTGACACTCCTCCTGTCTCTTCCGGTTATTGGTGGACGGATGGGACAGGGATTGGCTTATGATTTGGAGACCTTGACTTCTGCTTCTGATTTAGGGCCCTGGCCTCTCAAGGGGCTGGCCCAGGGACGCACAGGCAAGACTTTGGAGCCAGTGACTCCAGGTGAGAGGCTGCGGGGCGCGGGTCCAGCTCTCCATCAGGGTGGCCCCCAACAAACTCGTCTGGGCCCGGGAGCGTCCGGAGAGCGCAAAGGCGGCTCCGAGGCTGCTCTGAAGGGGGAGGGCGAGGCTGAAGAACTCAGATCTGAGGGGACAGGAAAGCAGGGAGTCTCAGGTGTGAGGTCCGAGGTCCGCGCGGCAAGGACAGGTTGTAGCGAGCGGCAGGGAGCATGCCAGCTCTGAAAGCGAGGAAGAGCCCCATCAAGTGCTCAAATCTGAGAGGAGGCGAGCGCAATCTGACAGGGGCACGCCGCCGCCATTAAAAGCCCACAGCTGAGGAGAGGTGAAAGCCCTCGCCCCCCGCGTTCGGACATGGGGACGAAATGAAATGGGCAGGCGAGGAGAAGCCCCGAGCTGGGTGGGAAGGGCCGCGGGGAGCGGAGACACGCCCAGGCCAGCCCAGCTCGCAGCCTCCGCCGCCGGCTCCGACACGCCGGGACCTGCGGCCGCCTCGCTCGCTCCCGCCTTCACAGCCCGCGGCTGGAGGCGGGCCCGAGGCCGATGCCGTCCAATCTCGGGAGAGAGCTGCTCAGGGTACCGCCCCCGGAGCCCGACGGGCCAATAGGGGAGAGCGCGGCGGAACGCGCGCGGGGCGTCTTCCTTCCACCCTCCCGGCCCCGCCGGCGTCGCGACGCGCAGCCCGAGTGAGGGCTTCCCCCGCGCCGCCCGCCGAGCGCCAGGGGCAGCGCTTTCCCGGTTTCACTCAGACGGGTTGCCACTCGCCCAGCCCGAGAGCTCCGCATCCTCGGAGCAGCGGGACGGGGCGGGGCCGCGCGGCAAAAGGAGTCCCCGCCCTTTGAGTCATCTGCTCTGCGGGCGTGGCCCGGCCCGGCCAGGCGGGCAGGGTCCGCTGCCCGGCCACCAAGGCGTCCCCACTGCCCTCCAGGATCCAGGCAGCCCTGAACCGATGGGCTTGGATTGTGTCCCCGACGGGCTGTGAGACCTTGGAAAAGCCATTATGCTTCCCTGGGTCTCAGTTTCCCCTTCAGTATCAAAGGGTTTGGACGAAAATCTGACAAAAACCGTGGTGTCAGAACTGCCTGGGTTTGAACCCCAGCCCTCCGTGGCCAAGGCTCTTAATTTTGCTTTTCGTTTGTGCCCTCGCTTTTCGTTTGTAAAGTGGGCATTAAAAAACTGTACCTTAAGAGTTGCTCTGAAGTTTGAGAAAATAAATGCTCGTAAAGTAGTCCTAGTGCATGTTTAATACATGTTAGCTATTATTAAACCTTCCAGCATCAATAGTCTAGGGTTTATCCGTTTCTGTGACAATTGTCAGGCCCGGTCCCCAGGAGTAGCTTTATTGCCAAAGCTGACCTGCATGCTTACTGGGCCACCTGAGGATACTGTCCGGACATCAAGTGGTCACTGCTCTACCTGGCAAGATGGGGGGAACTCAGTTCAGCCTCATCAGGTTCCCCAGAGTTCAAGTTTGGTCACACCCATGGGACTGGAAATTGAAGGGCACTTATCAGAGCTACTAATTCTACAGGGGAAGCTGGCAGGACCACTCTGCTGCCTTCTGAGTCCCCGGTTTTCTCCTCTCCTTTCCTGGAAGGGTGTTGGTTTTCAAGGTTCTAAAGCAGGCAGAAACTCTGGGCTAGGGTAAGTGACTCTCCCTCAGCTCTGGAAGTGACCCAGTTTCTCTTACCAGACAGGTCTGGTGACTTTCTCTTAATGGGATAGGTCCTGGGAAAGGAACTTCTTTCTTTTCTCTCAGTCTCTGACTTTTGTCTACCCTACACCACTCATGGTTGCCCTATATGGGGAAAGAAATGAGCTACCCTAAGGTAATGTGTTGGCGTTGACAGATTTCAAAAGCGGATGCTGTGGATTGGAATATCACCGAATCAGATGGCTAGGTGTGAGCCGGCTTAGGCTCCAGCTTCTGACCATGAAAGTCCCAGACCTTTTTGTTTATGACATAATCTCTAAAACTTTCTTACCAGGGTGGAGTCTCGATGAGCATCTCTTGCCATCTCTCCCTGACCTAAATTTGACATTTAACATTTTTCAGTCCTACTGTTAATGGGTACGGAATTTCTTTTGGGGTGATGCAATGTTCCAGACTCAAATAGTGTTGATATTGGGGCACTTGGCTGGCTCAGTCCGAAGAGTATGCAACTCTTGATCTCGGAGTTGTGAGTTCGAGCCCCACATGGTGTGTAGAGATTACTTAAATAAATAATAAATAAAAACTTTAAAAAAACCCAAAGTGTTGATATTTGCACAACTTTGTGAATATACTAAAAACCACTAAACTACTCTTGAGGAGGATGAATTTTTTTTAATTCAATTTAGTTAACATATACTGTATTATTAGTTTTAGGGGTAGAATTTAGTGATTCATCAGTTGCTTATAACACTCAGTGCTCGTTACATCAAGTGCCCTCCTTCATGCTCATCGCCCAATTACCCCATCCCCTCATCCACCTCCCCCCTCCAGCAACCCTCAGTTGGTTTCCTATAGTTAAGAGTCTTTTATGGTTTGCTTCCCTCTCTCTTTTTATATTATTTTTTTTCTTCCCTTCCCCTATGTTCATCTGTTTCTTAAATTTTACATATGAATGAAATCATATAGTATTTGTCTTTTGAGAAGGATGAATTTTATGGCATGTGCATTTTATCTCAGTTTAAGTGTTTTCTCCCCAGTTTTCCAAATTTAAAAGCCCATCTTCAGGTCAGAACATGACTACCTGCCTCCCCTCTCCCTTTAACATGTATAGAGCTTTGGTATGCTATCCTACCAACTCCTTTCATTTATATAGGGACATTTATTCAGTTATGATTTAAAATCAACTTGACTCTACCTCTGGGTTTGCACCTATGTCCTGGGTCTATTTCTTATCTCTTCAGACAGCTTCCGAAAAATGGTAACTTTATCTCATTATTTTTCCTTTCTTCCTACAGTGACTTCAGCAAGATTTTTGTCCAGGACAGTGCTCAGAATGGTTTTATTTATTTATTAAAAAATTGGGGGGGGGCACCTGGGTGGCTCAGTCATTAAGCGTCTGCCTTCGGCTCAGGTCACGATCTCAAGGTCCTGGGATCGAGCCCCGCATCGGGCTCCCTGCTCAGCGGGAAGCCTGCTTCTCCCTCTCCCACTCCCCCTGCTTGTGTTCCCTCTCTCGCTATGTCTCTGTCAAATAAAGAAATAAAATCTTTTAAAAAAAATTTTGTTGTTGTTGTCGTCTTTTAAGTAATCTCTACACCCAACGTGTGTAGAACTTACAACTTGAAATCAAGAGTCGCATGCTCTACTGACTGAGCCAGCCAGACGCCCCTCAGAACTTAGTTTTAAACCCATGCTCCCAAATGCCTGGAAACCAAGGTTGGTGCCAGGCCTATTGTAGAAATGGAAATACAGCTGGTTCTGGGATGAGGCAGGGCTGTCTAGACAGAGATCAGGCTCACAAAGATTCAATGACCCCAGCCCTATCCTTCCTGTACTGTCAGAGTACACCCCCCCACCCCAGAAAATGGAGGCTAAGGGCTTGCAAAGATCTTCCTCTCCCAAGAATTTGAGGGGTATGGGAAAAATCTACAACCTAAAATTTTCTCAAGAAGGTAGCTACTCTTCTCACATATGTAGTTACTTCACAGAGCAAAATGCAAATTGGCTGTGTAGATCCGCAGGAGTAGGAGATAAAGAGCAGGGCTTTGAACTAACCAGGCACCCTAGGGAGGCCAAGTCACTGGGGTCAGGCAGGCCAATGTGGCTCCTTCCAGAAAGGCAAGATACTCCTACACACACATGTCCAGTGTCCAAATGTCCAGTGCCTTTTTGGATGCTTGCACCAAGATTGCCCATCTGACCAACAGTGCCCCACTTTTTCTTCCTAGAGAACAGAGTACAGTAATAATAGCAGTTGGCATGAATGCCATGTGCCAGCCACTTGCATACCTTGGTCCTCACAGCAATCCATATCATCTTTGTTTTGCCTATGAAGAGACTGAGGCTCAGAGCAGCTAAATAACCTAATAATCAAGGTTATACAATTACTTATGTGTCTGGGGAGTGGAACGGGTCTAACTCCAAGGCCCATGATTTTTAAACTACAACAGCTATTTCCAAATTGTGTTCAGAGGGTTCCCCATAAACTGCCACAGGGCAGGAGCCCAGCAGTCTGGGTTTCCCCTGTTCCCACACACGTCAGCTAAAATAGCCACACATATGTCTGTTTTGTATACTGGAGTTTCATGAGTTAAAAATAAGTTTGAAAAGAACCGCATGATGTTATGCTGCCCTGCTTGTATCTTGGACTTTCTAAGAATCAAGACAGACTTCATCTAATGCCACCCCAGGACCCGGCAGAAAGGAATGGTCTTCAATGAGAAAAGACCATGTAGTGGGCCAATTTCCTGGCATTTTGACTAAGTTAAACTTTCCTTACCCTGCTTACATCCTTTGTTCCTTTTCAATTCTTCACCCTGTTCACAGGGCGTTCCCCCCACCCCCTATCCTTGCTGTGGGGGAGGTGGGGGTAGGGAGGCAGGTTTCTGGAGGGTAGGTGCTGCTCCTCTCAGAAGCCCCCTAGCCCCACCTACCCACTGAGTCAAGAGCCAGGAATGTCTGTGGGGGCAGCAGACAGGTATGTCACCCTGGGGGTGTCAGAGGCTGATTCATCTCTCATCTCCACCCAATCTTCTTACTGCTCTCTGGGAAATTTAACTCATTTTCTGTCTAGAGATAAAAGAGGAAATTCCAGACTCTGAAAAGCATGGAGCCTCCAATCTGTGGCTAGGTATAATATTGAATACATCAGATTATGGCATTCAAGCTGTATTTGTTAAAAGAGAAATACTCTTTTACTCCCACCTTCTTCCCCCAAATAAAGAGAATAAGAGAATACCCCCACCAAATAAGAGAATACCCTCAACCTTCTTCCCCCAAATAAAGTTAACCTGAAATATCCTAACTATTTAGCTCAGAATAGGCTATGTGACCACGGGTATGACTGAAGAGTTGGGAGATGGGCGCCTGAGTGGCTCAGTTGGCTAAGCTAAGCATCTGCCTTGGGCTCAGGTCATGATCTCAGGCTCCCTGCTCAGCGGGGAGTCTGCTTCTTCCTCTCCCTCTCCCCCCCAAGTAAATAAATAAAATCTTGAAAAAAAAATGTTGGGAGAAATCTTACCCATGTTCCAGTATTCCTTCTCCACTGTTTTGATCATTCCACAAGGACTGTGAAGGCTTCGGGATTAACGTACAGGAAGAGGTGGGAATCCAGTGTGAGGGGGAGCACGAGGGAACATTTCTTTTTTTTTTTTTTTAAAGATTTATTTATTTGACAGAGAGAGACACAGCGAGAGAGGGAACACAAGCAGGGGGAGTGGGAGAGGGAGAAGTGGGCTTCCCGCCGAGCAGGGAGCCCGAGGCGGGACTCGATCCCAGGCCCCTGGGATCACGACCCGAGCTGAAGGCAGACGCTTAACCGACTGAGCCACCCAGGCGCCCCACGAGGGAACGTTTCTTGATGCTGTATTTGCACAGCAAGCAGATATTCCCCCCACACATACAAATACACACACACCCTTCCAATATCCAAATGTCCAGTACGTTTTTGGGAAAGCCTGATTTCAGATTCTTGAAGCAAGACAGCTGCAGATTTATTTCAGATGGCTTTAAAGGGGCTATTCGTTTCCCTCAACTGCTTCGGGTTTTGGATGGGGGAAAAAAATCAAAACTTCGCTATGTATTCTGGTCCAGAGGATTTTACCAATACTCCTATTTTCTCACCTCATTTGGGCTCCAAATCCCCAGCCCATCCCCTCATAGAGCCTCAGTCTCAGGCCACCTGGACATCTGGGGCTGCCTGAAGTTGGATCCTTAGCTGGAAATGGACACAATGGGCTGGAAATGAGGCGTATGGCTTTCCCTTACCCTCAGCAGGCCTGATGCCATCAAAGTATGTGCTAATCCAGACTCTTCCTTCTAAGGGCTGAGGGCTCAACAGCCAGGGATGAGAGAGAAGAAAAGTGAAGGGAAAGGAGTAGGGGCTACTCAGCTTGCTAGAGAATTTCCCTCCAGGATTCTGGGGTAGTTGGGCCTCCCTATTGCTTTCAAAACTTTTATTTATTTTTAAAGATTTTATTTATTTATTTATTTTTTTAAGATTTTTATTTATTTATTTATTTATTTGACAGAGACAGAGATAGCGAGAGCAGGAACACAAGCAGGGGGAGTGGGAGAGGGAGAAGCAGGCTTCCCGCTGAGCCAGGAGCCCGATGTGGGACTCGATCCCAGGACCCTGGGATCATGACCTGAGCCGAAGGCAGTCGCTTAACCAACTGAGCCACCCAGGCGCCCAAAGATTTTATTTATTTGAGAGAGAGAGCACAGGGGAAGCGGGAAAAGCAGACTCCCTGCTGAGCAGGGGGCCCAATACGGGACTCGATCCCGGGACTCCAGGATCATGACCTGAGCCGAAGGCAGTCGCTTAACCAGCTGAGCCACCCAGGTGCCCGCTTTCAAAAATTTTAAGAACAGGGTGGATCTTAGTAGTGCTGGGATGGGTCTGCCATCACTCCCCTCCCCTTCTCAGGAGCCCTGGGAAAGGAGAGAGAATCTCTGAGATAGACCTTCCCACAGACTCTAATGGGATCAGGCTTCCTTTCTGGAGGTGGGTGAGCATTTTGCTAATTCAGAAACAGCTGAGAGCAGACTGGCTGTGCTTCAGCTCTGTGGGTTTTAGGGCATCACTCTCACTCCTAAGCCTCTTTGTCTGGGCTGGAAGCCTGTCCAATTAGCTGTGGCCTCTGCTAAGTTCCAAACAGTATCTTCCAATTTTGGGGGAGGTCCCCACTTCAGAGCCAGGAAATGCACATATCCTAATATCAGTGGTTAGCAGAGGTGACCAAGAAGGTCCCATCTAAGGCACTCAGATGGTTTCCTCCTTCCAGAAGTTGGTCATAAGTGCCAAGTGAGGTCTGGAAGTGAGAAGAGCGCTTTCAGTCCCTGGGAGATGCAAAGTGCTACTTTTCTGGAAGGCATTTTGGCAATATGAATCCAGAACCTGGGAAACATCAGCTGTTTCATTTCTAGGACTTAATCGTAAGTTAAAAATCAGAGACTCAAAGATTTGAGTACAAAGATGTAATCACAGCACTATTAACAAGAGCAAAAATTGGTAATGACTTAGGCTAACCATGGGAGTCTGGACAGGTGATCAATGTCATAGCCTTACCATGGAATATTATCATGTAGACCTTAATAGGGTCTTTATGCTTTTAATTGCATGAAATAGGGTTAACTAAAAAAAGCAGGTTACAAAGCAAGTAGTACATATTCCACTCTCACACAAATGCTGCAGCTATCCCTCTGCATGTACAGAAAAATAAGACTGAAAGAAAAACACAAAATATATTAAACATTTGAATATAAAATTTTATTTTTTTCATGAAATGTGTCAGTCTTTCCAGATAGCATATTCACATTTCTTTTTTTAAAAAAATATTTGAGATAGAGATAGTGAGAGAGAGCACTAGGGGGAAGGAGGGGGAGAAGCAGACGCCCCACTGAGCAGGGAGCCTGACGTGGGGCTCGATTCCAGGACTCTGGGATCATGACCTGAGCCGAAGGCAGACGCTTAACGACTGAGCCACCCAGGTGCCCCGAAATAAATTTTTTAAAGATTTGTCAGAGAGAGAGAGAGAGAGTGAGCGTGAGCACAAGCAGGGGGAGCAGCAGGGGAGGGAGAAGCAGGCTCCCCACTGAGCAAGGAGCCCGATGCGGAGGCTCTATCCCAGGACCCTGGGATCATGACCTGAGCCGAAGACAAATGCTTAACGGACTGAGCCACCCAGGCGCCCCTACAAATATTTTTGATTATTCATATGTTATGGGATTATGGGTGACTTCATTTTCCAAGTTTTTTTTCTATCAGGAAAGAAAAAAAAATCTCAAGAATGGTTGCCCCATGCCAGCCAAAAAGGAGGATGGTCTTTCTCATACCCCACATGTTTCATGCTGAACAGACAGACCCAGGTGTCTCTTTTCTGCATTGTGTTGTCCCCACACCATGGCAGGGGAACGGAATCATTTTGCCATCATCAAAGGTGAACAGAACTCCATTTACCGGAAGAGAAAACAGCCTTGCTGTCACACCAAGGCCTGAAAATTAAGTATTGGATGACTTCCATCTCTCCCCACTCCATGACTGCAGAGAATGCATGCTGAGAGAGCTTGGATACGAGGCCATAAAGTTCAAATGACACCTTCCTTCCAGCTGATTTGCTTTGGTGAGAGCCAGGGTGATGGGGTGAGCGTCAGAAACCCTGACCACAGCCATTGGTACTATGTTCAAAAACAGCATCCACCCTCACATCCTACCTGATGAGGGATTTGTCCAGCAACCTGGGCGTCAGGATTCTTGGGCTCCAGGCCCCACCATTGACTCAGCCGTCCCCAGGCTGTGTCTCCTGGCCTCAGTTTCCCTGGCTTGCTCTGTTGATACTCCCCACCTACTGTAGGGTGTTAATAGGGGTGTGGTGCTTTCAACTTCTCAGATGAAAGCAGCTGGGGAAGCAGCACCTAGTTATTATCCCCGATACGGCCAGGCGTGGGAGTGGAGGTCGGCTGCTTTCATACTTACCCAGCTGGAAGAGCCTCCTCATCGCCCCTCACTCTTCTTCCTTCTGCTCTGACTCCCCAAGTTGGGAAGCAAAGCTCAGTCGCCCCCATCTCAATGACACCTCAGAACAGATTTTCCTAAGTTGAATTCTCCAATTGCCCAAACCACCAGTGACCTAGCGTCCCCCTGATTTATGATTCAGTAATATTCTACAGGTGTTTAAATTCTTCCCCCTGATGGGCTACAGATCCTGTGGGAGAAGGGCTGTGACTTTTCACCATCAAGAATTCACAACTGGGGTGCCTGGGTGGCTCGGTCGTTGGGTGGCTGCCTTCGGCTCAGGTCATGATCCCAGTGTCCTGGGTTCGAGCCCCACATCGGGCTCCCTGCTCCGCGGGAAGCCTGCTTCTCCCTCTCTCACTCCCCCTGCTTGTGTTCCTGCTCTCGCTCTCTCTCTCTGTCAAATAAGTAAATAAAATCTTTAAAAAAAAAAAAAGAATTCACAATTAAGAAGTCAGCAAAGTGAACAATGAGACAGCCAGGCTGACCAAAGTTCAAACTCCTCATCTGTTGCCTCACTGTAAAATGAGCCTTCATAAGATTCTGTCTTGTCTCAATCTCCAGGAGTTGCTGTGAGAGCCACACGAGAAGCATGTGTGTGGAAGTACTTTGTAAAATGCTAAGCCCTTCTCATGTGTTAACAGGACCAACTGTCTGCAAATAAGACTTCTGGCACAACTGCCATCTGTCCCCTGCTGCCTCCAGGCTGTGGCTGCAAAAAAAAAAAAAGCCTGGGATGCCACCTATTGGTGGAAAATATGAATTGCATTCAACCAGTTGCAAGAAGCGCAAAAGGCAAACACCGCTATTCCAACTTCAAGCCATCTTCATCTTTGCCACACTCATGATGTCATGTTATATACTTAATATTTTTCTTTAAATAACTCACTTTTTAGAAACAATTTCAAAGTAAACTTTTAACCACTCATATAAATGGAAAACTAGTTAACACTTGCCCAAAAGGAATACAACTGTAAAATAAATACCATGAAAATAAAACGTTCAGATCTGCTAGGAAGCGTTGCCTGTGAAAGCTCAAGCTTGAGTCTCACTGCTAAAACTGACAATTAGCCAAATCGCACAACCAGAGCCTGAGTGTCAGTCCTCTAGCACAATCCTGTGCTTTGGGGGAAACACTGCCCCAGATAAAGAAACCGGACTCTTCTGAGGAAAGGCAACATTCCCTTGTTCTGCCTCAACTCTCTGGGCCTGGATGGTTAGAGAAAGTTTAGAAATCACGAAAAGGAGAAAATAAACTCTTGTATTTGTAGCATATTCCATCATAGCCCAAGTGGGGCCAGCCCCGAATCCCTGGCAACCGCACCAAGAGCTCATGACCACAGACGGGGTGGCGGGTGCTCTGCTCTGGTTGGGAAGACTGCTCTTGGATCTGCAGTCCACTGCGCTGTCCACTGTCACTGGGAGCCGCCACGTTCTCCAGGGCTGGGTTGTGCCTCTTGTTCTCCAGCCTGCTGCTACAGCTGCATGGCTTCTTGCTCCACCGACTGGTCTGAGGGTTCCAGGTACTTCTCCTGGATGCCCAGGGTCCTGAGGGAGGCTGCGTCAAGGTTGGGAGCACAGGCAAGGATGGGCACTGGTCAGGGCAGGACATGACCCCTCCGGATGCTGGCTTTACAACCACGTCTGGCTCCCACCCCTCTCCCTTTCTCACCACTATAGTTCCAGGCAACAGGAACCAACTGGGTCTGAGAAGCCCCTCCAAACATCCAGACCCAAATGCTCCCGTACTTGCCTCTTCCCACATTGCTGAGGCTCAAAGGACCAGAGAAGCACCGACCCTCCGGCTGTGCCAGGGCATGTGCTCTCCAGCCAGACCATTGGGGGTTTAAGTCCTGATTTTGCCACTTCCTTTCTTTTCGTCTGTAAAATGGAGTTGTTGTGAGGATCAAATGAGACAATGAATACAAAATACCTAGTATGGCGCCTGGCACACAGCACGTGCGTAGTAAAGGTTTCTGAACGCTTCTGCCGTGAGAAGAAGGGAGGGAACTGAGGGAAGCACAAAGATAACAAACTTCCGCTTGGGCTATTGGGTACCTTCTACCTCTCTCTGGAACAGGAGGGAAGTGGAGTGGGAAGGATACAAATCAGATTCACAAAGGAAAACACTGTGATACTGCTGAGGACGCCCTGGGAGTCTGACTGGCCTGAGGAGGAGATGGCCGTTGACCGTGGTAGGATGGCCACCATGGCTTTTCTACTAGATGACTCCACTATCAGAAACTGAGGTTCTACAGCCAGGGAGACTGAGGTTTGAACTGTTCTTCTAACACATCCAGGGAGAAGGCTTTGCACCTGTCACTCTCAGAGCCCCAACTGCCTCGTCTGCAAGAAGGGACTGAATGAGGTTTAAACAAGATCCTGCAAGCAGGGTATGTAGTCCACCGAATGATGTTCAGGTTACAGACTTTCTTTCCCATCTCTTATGGATCCAGCCACCAAAATCCATCTCACCTCTACTCACACTGACTTGGAACCTGCGCCGCTTCCACTTCACTTTTCCTCAGGAGGTAATGCCTTGTTCCTGTGGAAGTCGGCCCTGAGGGTCACTCAGGATGAGCAGAATCCATCCTGCTTGACATGCAATAATCTTAAACTTGCCTTGCCTCCAACCTGACGTCCACATTCCTGAGCAGGGCACATGAAACTCTGCATCTATCTGCCCATCCGTCTGGCCCTATCCCTGCTCTCAGGCAAAGCCCTGTCCTGCCCACGAGTCACGCTATTCTACTTGCAACCCCCCAGATGTACCTCAGCCTTGAACCACCATGCCCCTGTATATACTGTTCTCCCTGCCTTGAATTCCCTTTCCCTTTCCATCAGCCTGGCTGACCCTCACTTTAAGATAATGCAACTCAAGTGCCACCACCTCCATGAAGCTTTCTTTATATACCCACCACTGGCAGAGCTGACTTCCCCCTTCTCTATACCAATCCTTAATCATCTTATACATAGAGTGAAGTTGAACCTTAAGAGGATTAGAAGCGGGGGTAGAATCTAAAATCAGCACAAATGTGTAGGTTAAAAAATATCTGTGAAAATTCCTTAAATCATCTATTAAAAAGAGTATACACAGTTTGATAAATAGAATCCCGCATGATAACGCGTGTGAACGCATAAGGTAACGCACCGCGTGCAAAAACTCACAGCGCTGTTGGAACTGCCCCTTCTCTTTCTTGCTGAGCACATGCAGTTGAACTTGCTGACAGTAACTGCGAGTGTGAGGGAGCACTGAGCACTCTACTGCCGCCATTTATAACGTGTCTGTTTCCCTAGGAACCTGGGAGCTTGGGTTCCCACCTGTGGAAGGGCCTGACACAGATCCGTAAGTACTGGCTGGAATTCTCTTCCTCCACGCCAAGGACTCTGGAGGCCCCCTGGTCTCCAGCATGCTGTGTAGATGTCAAGTATCTGGAACTATCCTAGTGGGCCTGCATTTCCTTGTCCTGCCTCACAGGGGCCTCTGTGACCTGATAGGCACCTACACATGACCTTAGGTCCACCCCAATGGTCACTAATCCAGCTCCAGTTCTGAAGGTCCAGCTGCCTCCCAGACAGCTCTGGCTGTCCCCAGGGTCCCCTCCAACACAGTGCATCTGCCAGGGCCCATCCCTTCCACCCATGTGATAAACCTGCCCTCTCCTCTTCTTTTCTTGCCTCAGTGACCAACACAACCACCCATACCACTCTATTAGCCAGAACTGGGAGTCGACCTTCTGCTCTACCTCCATTTATCCCATAACCATCCGGTCGGTGGTCCATCTCCTTGTATCCAATTCACACCCTTCTTTCCGTTCTCGCTACTCATGTTTCATCTCTTCTCATCTACAGACTGTAAACACTCTCCTGCCCCCACTCACATCCCTTAAATGCAATTTCTTCACTCGGAGGGGCTTTTAAAAAATGTATGCCTGATCACGTCACACCCTGCACAACCATACGATGCTGGTTCCCACTGCCCACCCACAAGCTGAGGGCCACACTCCTTAGCAGGGCACCCAAGCCCCCCGCTGCCTGCCTTCTACTGCCCCTGCCCACCTACATCCTCTTTCCCTTTCCCAGTCAGGACGCCAAGCACACTGAAGCCCTCACATCTCTCCCAAATGACCACTGCCCTTTCAATACTCAGCATCTGTATTTGCTGCTCCTTCTAATCAGTATATCCTCCCTTGTCCTCAGATACAAGCAATATTGAAGGCTTCTAAGGGACCAGCCTTTGCACCTGAGACAGTCACCAGGGAGCCCAACTGGTCATCACGGAATTAGTCATCTACAAGGGAAGATGTGGCCATTCCTGAGCCCCACGTCTCCCACTTGGCTGTGGCCAAGAGACTAGAGAGCAAGGATACGAGGAGAAATGGAAGTCGGCTCCCATGGCAGCAGACATCATGGCCTCCAGGCTTCGCTGTTCTTGGACCCCGAAGCAGTAGCCATTGGCTTTATCCACAGCCTGCAGGACCCGCTGGATACTCTCCTTGTCCTGGCCAGGGAGGAGAGAGACAGCTTTGTGAGTGAAACAGAGGCGTGTGGAACTGAGGCTGTACCAAACCGCAAGCAGTCTCCAAACATCCCCCTCAACCTTGCCTCACGAAGCCTCTGGACGTGCAGCTTCTGCGCCTGGAGTAGCTCTACATGACCCCAGAGGCATGGCTACATCCTAGCTTTCCTGTCCACCAACCCACCCAAATCGGAACAGATAAGCTCCTCTGTGCACACTCATGGTCCCCTGGGGCTATCCTATTACAGCTCTGATCCTACCAACTTACTACTGACAAGTTATTAACTCATCTGCCTCCCCTATTTGACTTTATACCCCTTGAGGTCAAGGACTTATTTGTCGAGGTAATCCTCAGGGCCTGGCACAGTCCTTAGCTGAGAGTAGGCACACCCAGTAAATATGTATATAATCTATTTGCTCCTTCTCAGAATAGTGATAAGAATAGTCTATACGTCACGTGACGGCAAGGAGAGCTCAGAATAATGCATGTACAAGTCCTCAGCACAATGCCTAGCACAGGAAGTGCTCAGTAAGTGGTAGCTGTTATGATTAATATTGTAGGGTTCAATTTTCTCATTTTAGAGGAGAAAAATGTGACATTTAACAGGGAAGAGACAAGTTTGCTCAAGTCCACACAGGGGCTGGGTACTACTTTGTAAAGTCAACAGGCAACTGCCCATCCTGAAGGAGGCTGAGAGACCTGTCTTTGGCCTTGGTCACATCCCTTGTTGACGACTTTCTGAAATCACCCATTTTCACACTGATGAGGGAACACGTGTTGAGACAACCCAGCAATACAGAATAGACAGGGCCAAAGTTTGGCCCACCCTCTTTATTGGAATCCTGCCCATGAGAGCCACTGGTCCTAAAACCAAGGGGACTGAATGATAGTTAGACCCAGAACAAAAACCCCTGTTTGACCCCTCAAAGCCTCTTGTACCCTTGGCTCGGTGAGATCCCAGGCACTGTCAGAGCCTACGCGAGGGCTAGGCCTCTTAGTGCCCAGTACCTGAATGTTGAGAGGGATGAAGGAGACCAGACTGTAGTCTTCAATGAGCTGCACCAGTTTCTCATTGAGCTGACGGTAGTGGCGGAAGAAAGGGTCAGAAGCCAGGTGGTCGAGCAGGTAGGAGAGGTCTAGGACCTCTGTGTAGTAGTCCAGGTTGAAAGCTAAGGAGAGAAATTGGTGTTTAGGAGCAGCTGATATGAGGCTAAAAGATCCGAGGACAGGGACCATATTTCCTTTCTTTCTTCCTTTTATTTTAATTCACTCACTCATTCATTCATTCATTCAACAAATATTTGTTGAGGCAGTGAAATGAACTTACTCAGAAGAAAATACTTGGTTTTACCCATTGGCTCTGCCATTTACTAGCTAGACGGGACTGTTGTGAGGATTAAATGCTCTAAGTCCCAGTGTCTGGTACACACAAGTACTCGCTCCATGGTAAGAAATAATAAGATCGAACATGTCCCGAGAACAGTGCTGGGTCCCTGCCACATGGAGTTCAGGGTCAGGCAGTTGCACCCCCAGGACCTGGCACGTGCACTGTAAGGACTCTAGCAGGGCACTTCCGGTGTAAATCACTTTCACTTTCTGGGCCAGCTCCTTCTGAATGTAAAATGAGGACACCAGACTAGATGACTCCAAGTTCTAGGAATGCAAACTTCCTCTAAGAGAAGGAAAGTGGGCCTCCCGGCACTGTCCATTTCTGCTGGAAAACTCGAGCACTCCGGTTACTCAACTGGTCCGTCCCAGAGCGAGCCAAGGCAATCATCAGGCTGTTGGATTGACTGACTCACTCCCTACACCCAACGTGGGGCTCAAACTCACAACCCCAAAATCAAGAGTCACATGCTCCTCCAACTGAGCCAGCCGGGCGCCCCTCTGTCTCCTGTCTTCTAATCAGAAACTGTCATCCCTCTGCCTGCAAGGAATTATGCCCCGGGCATTCCTACAGACTTCTTGGATTGCCTGACAGGCTATTCATTGGGCTATTCATATAATGTCTCTGGGCCTCAATGGCCTCATCTGGTTGGCACATCAGTCTCTTACAAGGATGACTGGCAAGAGTCAGAGGTAGAAAGGTCAAGGACCATCATGTAGCCACCTGGGCTGGAAGCCACGAAGGTGGGTGGGGAGAGGGGCTTGGGAAGACTATGGGCATAGATAAAACGGGGCTTCTGGGCTTACCAAGAGATGGACCAGGACTCTGGGCTGAGGCAGCCCCTCCAAGATGTTGACATCCCTCCATGTCCTGACTGACAGCCAGCAGGCCTCCCTGGACAACGCCCTGACACATCGTGATCCTAACATTTCTTCCTGTTCACTGCTGGTCATTTCAGCTTTTCTTCTCCAGGTTCCTTTGTGGCTGGAGATGCTATTTAGGGAACTGATGCCCCCAGCTCAGCGCACTAATTTTGCAGGAAAGAAGTGCGGGCCATGAGGCCCCTAGGCAACTCCCCTGCCTCCTGCTTCTGCCTCAGTCTTTCGCACCCCGACAAAGGCACCTCCATCTGTCCACTAGCTCAGACAGAAACCTGAGAGTCATCCTTAATTCCTTGGTCTCCATGCCCAATCCACTAGCAAACCCTATTTCTTGAGTGAGTTTTGGATCGATCTACTTCTCTCCATTCCCACTACCACTGTTTGGACTGCTGCAAGAACCTCCTCAAGGATCTCTGTTTGCATTCTTACCCGTTTCAATTCATTCTCCACAAAACAGCCACAATGACGTTCTTAATTCATGCTATTTCCTTGCTTAATATTCATCAATGGCTTTCCCTGGTGCTTCAACATTATAGGTTCTGGCCCCTGCCCACCTCTCTGACCTCATTTCCTACCACCCTTCCTCTGACTACTACCTCAGCTACCCTAGGCTTCCCCCTCACACTTTTTCCTTTAACCCAAAAAACTCTTTCCCTAAGGGCCTTTCCTCCTACTGGTCCCTCCGCCTAGAAGAGTCCTGCCTTGGCTGACTCCTTCTCACCATTCGGGTCTCAGCTCAGGTAGCACTGCTCACTTAGTAGCAGTGCTACTCACTCCCAACCACTCATTTTGTTTTAATTCCTTTGCAGTACATAGCACCAACTATATAACTCTCTTGTCCCCAAAACCCAGAACAGTATCTGGCCCAGAGTGGCAGGAATCAGGACCTGCCTGTGGCTATGATCACCAAGCCATGCATGGTCCCTGGAGGCAGCTCCCTTCAGCTGAGATCTGCTCCCTTCTCCTTGCCTGTCCAGAATAGGAGCTCTCACCCAGCTTCCCATAGTGCTCAATGAGGTCCATCTTGGAGAGGAGGTTGACATGGGGCAGCTCCACATGCAGCATGGTGGCCAGAGAGGTACACAGTACGGAAATGAACTTGGCCGGGTCTGTGCAGTAATGAGAGTCCACCAGGTGGACAGCAGTCAGCTGGAAAGGGAGGAAGAGACAGGGTGAGTGGCCTGGGGAGGCAGGAAACATCACGGCCTATGTCTTTCCCCAAAGGCTGGGGACTCCTGAGGACAGACTGCAAGCCTTCCCCATTAGTGTCCTCCTGCTTCTGCTTTGTTCTAATAGCGACACTCATTTCCTTCTGCCAGGAGATACGGAGCATTTTTCCTTACAAGATGCCTTGCGCTGTGCCTCCCAGTGGGCAACTGGCTCAATTCTGATTGCATCTAACTCTGTTTCATTTACTTTTGCTCAGCAAGTCACAACAACAATCACCATACCAGGGGCGCCTGGGTGGCTCAGTCGTTAAGCGTCCTGCCTTCGGCTCAGGTTATAATCCCAGGATCCTGGGATCAAGCCCCATATCGGGCTCCCTGCTTGGCGGGAAGCCTGCTTCTCCCTCTCCCACTCCCCCTGCTTGTGTTCCCCTCTGGCTGTGTCTCTCTCTGTCAAATAAATAAATAAAATCTTAAAAAAAAAAAAAAAACACCATACCACTTTCTACATAACCCCTTCCATACTTCCAATAATCCCAAAGTGGGTACTAGCACATCCATTCTGCAGATGAGAGAACTGAGGTTCAGAGAGAGAAACTAACTTACCCAGGCCCACACAGCGAGTCAGTGGCAGAGCATGAATTCGAACTCACACCAGTTTTACTCCAAAGCAACTCGGCCCCTACCTCGCTGTGTGACATGGGGGCGTGGCATCTGTCCTCCCTGTCCCAGTTCCTCCATCTGCAAAAGGAGCCTGCTCGAACCAAGACGCACCCTGAGGTCCCACTGCGCCATCTGGGAGAAGATGCTGCGCAGGGCGCCGTGGTGCGTGCAGAGCTCCACCTGGCCCGGGCAGTCGAAGAGGAAGTAGTGGCCGCGGAGGGGCTCTAGCTTGGCCCGCAGCCAGTCCAGGTTGGCCTCCAGGTACTCCATGCAGTAGAGCAGGCCGCCGTTAGGCCCCAGCCGCAGCGCGTCCATCACGTCGCCCAGCCCCACCAGCTCTCCCACGTCCACGGCGCACTCGTACGGCAGCCCCTCGTTGGCCGGGTCCAGGTTCACCACCGCCACACGCCGGCCCAGCGCGCGCAGGAACTCACTCATGCCCAGGCAGTACGTGGTCTTCCCCGAGCCGGGCGGGCCGATCACCGCCTGCCCAAAGGCCGTGGTCGTGGCGGCCCCCGCCATGGGCGGCACGCGGGCCCGTGCGGGGCAGATAAGCTCGGCAGAGACACGAGCCGAGGGCGACGGGATCTCGGGGGCTGGCGGCGATGCCCGGGCGTCCCCGGAGGAAGCGCAAGTACCTGGACGGCGCAAGGGGACCAAACGGCCCGTTACTAACCGGACCAGCTCCCGACTTCCGGGCGACGTCGGAAATGGCGGGGGCCCTGGGAGGAAGTCCCGCCCTCCCGACGGAGGCGCAGCTTGGCGCTGGGGGCGTGGCGAGCGGGGCGTTTCTACCCGAGCAGGGTACTGGAGTCTGCGCGCGTCTCTGGGGTGGGGTGGGCGACTTTAACCCGGATTTTCCCGACCGTCCCCCGGCCCAAATTAGAAGATAAAAAGGGAACTCCGGTAGTAAACTTATTTATTCTCCCGTTAGGTCGCAGACTCGGGCCACTTCCCGCGCGGCCTTGCCGCTCCTGGTCCCAGCCAGTCAGGGGAGGAGGCGACGGAGAGCCCGCCGCGAGACCGTCTCTTACTAGCACCACGAATCCTCCCCTCTTCCAGGTCCATCACCCCCTCTTTCTGACCTTTATAGCGACCCCCCCCCAACGAAGTTTGTGCTGAGAACTCCAGTCAATACAACTGTTCAAGGTACTGGGCGAGGCAGCATGGACAAGCCCAAACATGGACTGGGGATGGGAAACCAATGAGAGGTCATTAAGCCCCAATATTAAAAGAGGCGGCTAGGGGGCTTTGGGGAGAATGCCCTTGAGGTAGAGAGCCAGAAGGCAAGTTCAGAATAAAGCACCCTGAACAAGCTGCACAGATTGCTGCTCCCAAAGTTCTTCAGGCTGTGGTGGGAGATAAGGCCAAGGCAGAGGGCTGCCACTGTGCAGTTATGAGTGATACTGAGGAAGGCCCCGAAATGTCACTCAGGCTCTGAGGGGCTGTCCAAGGCACAGCTGGAACTCCTCACAAAGGACACGTCTGGCCGAAACTTCATGCTGGTGGGTGGCTGGCGTCGGAGCAGCGACTCCCCTTGATCTTGAGGTAGGGGCTCATCATAGATGGTGGAGATGAGCCCCAAGCCAGTTCCACGGAGCCTCTTCAGTTGCCCAAATGGCTGTAGCTTCTCTCCGTGGTACCTGCATTAAAAAGAGCTCACAGTGAGGGGTGCCTGGGTGGCTCAGTCGGTTAAGCATCTGCCTTTGGCTCGGGTCATGATCCTGGGGTCCTGGGATCGAGCCCTGCGTCCAGCTCCCTGCTCAGTGGGGAGCCTGCTTCTCCCTCTCCCTATGCCTGCCACTCTGCCTACTTGTGCTCTCTCTCTCTCTGTCAAATAAATAAATAAAATCTTTAAAAAAAAAAAAAAGAGCTCACAGTGAGAGGACTGCTCTCAATCAAACCCTTAATAGGTTGGGAAAGGACAGAGACACAGCTCTTACATGTCTGGTTTGTCCCAAAGACAGAGCCTTTAGATCTGGATCTTTGCTTTTCAGCCTCCTTATCTATTCACTGACAGTGCCAGCAACCTGGGGTCTCGCACACTGCTTTCATTTCAAATAGTACACAGAGTTTAGAACAACTGTCAGCAAACTGTGACTTACAAGCACTCCCTAACAGCAATCATCAAGTCCAAACTCCTCAGACTAGTTTGGACTAGTATGACTCCCCCAAAGACTAGTGATCCTGTTAAGCCTTAGCACTTGGTCCAAAAAAAAAAATAGTGCCAGACCTACCTTTTCCTTCTAATTCTGCTTTGAAGTTCATCCCCTAGGAGTCTCCAGAACCCATCCCAAAATCAGAGGGAAAGGGGAAACCAGGGTACAGATGAAAGGCTAGCTGGGCCCCCCAGGGAAGTCCCTTGGTCATACTCACCCCAATCCACGCTTGCATCTAGGGTGCTGGCCATCGCCATCCAGGGCCTCAGGCACCCCTGAACACCGGCTGCCCAGACCCTGGCCCTCAGCCCAGCCCTGCCGCTCCATCACCCTCCGTCCAATGCCCTATGCAGGGAAGACAGAAGACTCAAGAGTATGGGGTTCCTTGTGTGTGTGGGGGGAGGAATGGGGATAGAGAAGAAAAAGAGAGGGGTCAATGGGCTAGGCACAGTGCTTACCTTGGTGTGGCGCTCAAAGGTGCCCACTTGGCATTTGATCACAGAGCTGTCCTCCTGGCCATCACGGAGTCTCCGTTCCAGACGCATTTGGACAGAGTCTCGGGCATCCTTGTCTCCACCATCTGAGGAAGCAGAGCTCAGTTTGGAGAAGGGTCTCTCTCAGCAGAAAGGGGAAAAAATCAGATTTCTAGGACCTCCTCACAAGATTTACATATTCATCTTTAGGGTGTTTTATTACTTTTTATTTTATTTATTTATTTAACAGAGAGAGAGAGCATGAGCAGGGGGGAGGGGTAGAGGGAAAGGGACAAGAAGACTCCTCGCTGAACAGGGAGCCCAACTCCGGGCTTGATCCCAGGACCCCGGGATCATGACCTGAGCTGAAGGCAGACACTCAAATGACTGAGCCACCCAGGCGCCCCTGGTGTTTTAGTACTTTATTATTATTAGACTAGGGACCCTGGCTTTCCCAGATAAGGAAACTGGTACAGAAAAGTCATCGAGCCAAAAGATGAGAAGTGGAATTAGAACCCAGGTCTTCCCCTCCCACCCTCCCCTCACCCAGGTCATTTTTGACTCCAGAATCTAAACTCTTAAAACCAGAGCCTGAGCTCCTGGCCCTCCCATTCTACCAGGACCTGCCCACCAGAACCAGAGCCCCCTGAGGGCTGACTCCACAAAAAAAAGGAAAAAGGCTCTGCCCACAACCAGCACTTGATGTACACAAGTGGAGATGTTTGAAGAGGGGAACCCTCTCAGTGGACGACCCCAAGGGAACTGGTCCCATCTCTGCTAAGCAGGCCTGGTAAAATGTCACTGCAAGGCCAGAGGACCGGCTCCCCCTCCCCATACTGCAGCCCTGGCCCAGTACCTGTGTCGTAATACACACTCATGTCCACGTCCCAGTCATCGGCTGTCTGTTCATCAAAGTCTGCAGATAAGTCAAACAGAGTAAGCAAAGGACTCACAGTTCTGTTGAGAGTTCAGTCTAAGCTAAGAGCTATGTTCTAGAACTTGGGGCTTTTCATTGTATTTTTAAATCTCTCCCGCGGGGGGGGGGGGTCATTCAGAACTTACAGGGGCAGGGGTCATTTTTTCTCCACTCCACTGATCCCCCACCCCTAAAAAGGATGATTGGTCTCTCACACAAGCAAGGTAAGCCTCTTTGCTAGCCCTTTATTTGGCCTCACTGCCAAAGAACCCACCATGTGGAATGGAGAACCCTGACCCAGTGCACCAGGGATCACTCCTGCCCTGGCCTGGGTGCCAGCATTACCTCCTTCTTCCTCCTGCCAGAACTGGGCGTCCGTGTAGAACACCAGGCCGGAGCCGCCCTTCTCCCACTTGAGCTCGATCTCTTCCTCAAAGAGCCGCTCGGTGGTGCGCTCCTGCCTGGTCACATCCTCATGCAGTGCTTCATGACGCTCCCACTCTTCACCCCGGTCGTCATCCTTGGAGACAGTGAGGAGAGGTGACCTGTCTGTCTAGCCTCCTGACCTCATGCCCACAAGGAGGGCAGCTCAGGGCCCAGCAAGCCCGTGAGCCAGGTCTTCAGCTCCATTCTTCCAAATTTCTCTTAGAAGCAGCACATATTTGGCCCCTGAGGCCTTGCCCAACACATCTCTCCACCCCTCGTGTCTCAACATACCTGGCGCCTTCCCCGAAGCCTGACTCCCTCTTAACCTCTGTGCTTCTGGCCATGTTGTTCCCCCTGCTGAAAATATCTGCTCTCCTCTCCTACCACCTTCTCTTCTTCACCTGGTAAATCCTCATCCTTCAAGTTCTTTTTTTTTTTTTTTTTTTTAAGATTTTATTTATTTATTTGACAGAGAGAGACACAGCGAGAGAGGGAACACAAGCAGGGGGAGTGGGAGAGGGAGAAGCAGGCTCCCCGCAGAGCAGGGAGCCCGATGCGGGACTCGATCCCAGGACCCCAGGACCATGACCTGAGCCGAAGGCAGTCGCTTAACCAACTGAGCCATCCAGGCGCCCCCTTTTTTTTTTTTTTTCATCCCTCAAGTTCTACAATCCTACATGAAGCCCCCACACGGAGGCCCACAGCGCTCTTGCTGGTCTCCGAACTCCTCATTTTGGAGGTAATCGGTACACACCGTTTAGGCCTCCACACATTATGTCGTAAAGAAAGAGGGGATAACAACTAAGACAACCTATTGTCTACTGTGTGTCAGGCCTTTCTCATGAACTTAGCTCCTCTGATCACCCCAACAACACTGTGAGGTGAGTACCATCATTCCCGTTCTACAAACGAGGAGACCTGGGTTCAGAGGAGTAAAGTGACTTGCCCAAAATAATACACCAAGAGAGTGGCAGAGCCAGCGTTCAAACCCAGGTCGCCATACCATACAGCCTTTCCAGACGCTGATTCTCTCTCTTCAGGGAGATTTCAGGCTCTGTCAAGGCAGGAAGTGCATCCTGGAATGTCTCTGGAATCCTGCACTGACCTGTGTGTACAGCTACCTGTCTAGACTTGCAGAATGATAGGATGGCTCCTGGCTTGAAATCTTGGGGGTCCCTGTCTTAAAGTCCCAAGAGGCCTCAGGAGTCCCTGCTGAGCAGGTGCGGGGGAACAGTCCAGACGGTACTATACTAAGGATGTGGTACAGACGTTAGCAACTCTGGGCTGGCAGCTTTGAAGACACAGGTGAATTATTTTTTACCCAGAGTACGCACACACAGAAAAGTTTCTCCAAAAATCACACCTTCCCTGATTTTATGGATGAACAACCAAATCTGGAGAAAGAGGAAGAAGAAATGTCTACTTCATTGATAAAATTAGAGTGGGAGCTAGCGTCCAAGCCACAGACTCAAGGTCAGAAAATAGAGGTGACTTCTCAGTCACATAATGAAAGCACACAGAGGTTAGACAAGCAGCAAAGGGGGCCAAGTTCACATCCCATCTATGAAAAGGACGCTCCTCACATTCCTTCTAAGAGAGTGCAAAGAAGACCCCTTTGAGAATCTTCTGATAAAAACTCTGGCCCCTCTCCTCAAAGAAGTGCATATTTGCACATGCAAATGCAGTTTTATATTCAACGTCAGGGAGTTCTAACTCTCTGGAACCCTCCTGAGAAGCCCGCACGTTTAGAGCTATTGTGATACACAACCGAAGAGTGACAGTATTAATGCTTTAGCCTCTCTTAAGCTGCCAGCAAAGACAGGGTACCTCACTGTACTCACATCATCTGAGTGTGACTCTTCCTCCTCCTCCTTTTCCCCTTCCTCCTCTGGCTCTCCATGGGAGCTGGCTGCTATGTCTGCGAGGCAGGTGCCTTGGGGTATTTCTTCGCCTTCAGCCGTGTACACAAGGTCTTCCTGCTCCACAGTCTCTGAGTCCTCATACTTGAACGGTACATTGCCATAGCGCCGGGAAGAACCTGTCTTGGGGAACTGGAGCTGTAGCTGGGTGATGATCCGAGGGGGTAGGCGGCAGGCCCGGATCAACTCCAAAAAGACCCGCAGAGGAGTCCCCACATTCCCGTTGGGCATCAGCACTGGTGGGTTCAGCTCTGGCAGTTGCCTCAGATCGGCCAGAGTGAAGGCTTCACTCTTAGCTTTCCGACTTTGCAGCTCCTTCCGAGTTTTGAAAGGAAAGGAGCCCAAACCTTGGAAAGCAGAAGAAAGAATGGCTCTTGAAACCTAGAAGCCTCCAGCAACACTTGAGCCAGAAATCGGTTCAACTCTTTTGGCCTAATGCTGTTCCTCCCTTTCAAACTTCTCCATAGTAACTTCCTCCATTCCCTGACCAGAACCACCTAATACTTTCATGCCATTTCTCATCACCTCAGCTGAGCACACGAGTTTCTTTCAGATCTGGTTCCTGTTGACTTTTTGATTCTCAACTGCCACCGACCCCCACTCCCTGCACATCCTCATACCATGTGCTTCATCCACACCAAACAATTAACATGCCCTGAAAGTTCCATGGGCTTTCACCATCTGTGTCTGCAAATGCCATTTACTTTGAACACCGTTCCTTCCTACAAACTCCTGTTTCTCTTTCAGATCCAGATGAAAAGCCACATTTCCTGATCCCTCTAGGAGATCAGTTTCTCCCTCCCCTGTCATCTCACAGCACCTGGTAATAAAGAGCACAGGCTCTGGGGCAATGTGCCTGGGTTTGTACTGTGACTCTGCCACTTCTTAGCTCTGTAACCTTGAGCAGCTAACATAACTTCTGTATCCCTCAGTATCCTCACTTATAAAATGGGTAACAATAGCTCCTACCTTATAGGATTGTTGCAAGGAGCCAACAGGAAAATGAAAGGCTTAGAACAGTGCCTAGTAAGTACACAGGAAGTGCTCATAAATGTTAACAATTATAATGGCATCTCTGTGACAATTACCTTTTTACAAATCTGTCTTCCTCTCTGAATCCTGAGCACAGACTGTGTCTAACTGTTCTCTGCACAGCTGCTAGAGTCACACTAAGTGTAGCATATAAGCTTGATTTGTTGAATGAATGAATGAGAGGACTCTGCAGTGTTTCCTGTTCCCCATTCAAAGTGATTTCCCATGCAAATGGGAGCTATCCAGAGAAAAGAGATCGTCTTTTCATTTGCGTCTTGCCAAGACAGGGCTGGATAGGAAGCAAAGAAGAATGCAATAAACACTGACAATAAGGGGCGCCTGGGTGGCTCAGTCATTAAGCGTCTGCCTTTGGCTCAGGTCATGATCCCAGGGTCCTAGGATCAAGCCCCGCGTCGGGCTCCCTGCTCGGCGGGAAGCCCGCTTCTCCCTTTCCCAGTCCCCCTGCTTGTGTTCCCTCTCTTGCTATGTCTCTGTCAAATAAATAAATAAAATCTTAAAAAAAAAAAAAAAAGACAATAAGTGACGCCTGGGTGTCTAAGTCGGTTAAGCGTCTGCCTTCCGCTAGGGTTGTGACCTCCGGGTCCTGGGATCGAGTCCCTCATCAGGCTCCTTGCTCGGCAGGGAGCCTGCTTCTCCCTCTGCTTGCCACTCCCCTTGCTTATGTGCGCGCGCGCGCTCTCTCACAAATAAATAAATAAATAAAATCGTAAAAAAAAAAAAAAAGACAATAAGAGGATTAGAAACCTCATTTCCTTTTCTTCCTTCCGTGTCAATGGAATATCAACCCCTCAGATTGAGAAAAGGGTCTCAGAAGGAATCTAATAAATTGGAAAATGAAGGATCATCCCATTAGGCCTCTTCCCGTTACTTCCGCTCTAAGTTAGACTAACATGCAGTTGAGCCTGAAACTGATCAGAACTGACCTAAACTCTTAAAGAGTCTGATAATCAGAGACCTGACTTATCCCCGTCATCCCTCAGGAAAGGGGTCTCCGTTCCAGGGCCGGTAGGCTCAGTCCATTATCTTTCCCACCCGTACCTGATGCCTCAGTAGGTAGCCGCAGTCTGCGGATGAAACAACGACCGGGCAACCAAGTCCCCTGAGAATCCAGCCACCTGCGGCCCGAGTACATGCGAAGAAGCTGCTGAGCTTGAGCTGCCCCCCGTACCGAAATGACGCAGCAGCAGGTGCGGGTCTGGACGGGAGCGGAGTCCGGAGCGGAGACAGCGTGGGCATCGGTGGCCGAAGTGTGGGCGAGGTCCTGGCCCACAGGAGTTAGGGTAGAGTCGGGAGGAGCCTGGGAAGGAGCTCGCTCAGGCCGATGCCGGTAGTGGAAACACAGGAAGCCACAGCCGCGCTGTTCTCGGAACTGGCTAAAGTAGCTCCGGAGCTGGGCCGACCGCAAATCCGCGGGGATACCGCTCACTATTAAATAGACTGTCGCCTCCTCCTCCGCCTCGCTGGGCACCGCCATCTTGGACTGTCACGTGATCCGCTGGAACCAACTCTCGCGAGAATATCACAAGCCGTGCGGAGGCCTCTGCTATGCAATGTAGAGTAATCCGCGATTAGCGCGCCGGCTTGTGGTGCAGGCGCTGGCAAGGTGTGGGGTAAATCGTTCGGGTCGCTCCCCGGCGGAGAGACGCCGACGATGATGAGAACGCTCACCTGAGAAATGGGCTTACAGATCTCTTTCTTTTTTTTTTTCTTAAAGATTTTATTTATTTATTTGACAGAGAGAGACACAGCGAGAGAGGGAATACAAGCAGGGGGAGTGGGAGAGGGAGAAACAGGCTCCCCGCAGAGCAGGGAGCCCGATGCGGGGCTCGATGCGGGGCTCGATCCCAGGACCCCGGGATCATGACCTGAGACGAAGGCAGACGCTTAACGACTGAGCCACCCAGGCGCCCCTACAGATCTCTTTCATAAGGCTTTAGTGATGATAAAATTAGAAGCCTGCGGGAGGGGCAGTTTTTAAGATTTTTGGTTTGGGGGGATTTCCCACACCTAATCTGAGCTTTCTCCTTCAGAGCCTTTTCAGTTCATCCACTTATGCTTCCAAAGCATGTTCATGCCCTTCCACAAATCTCTAAGGAAAAGATAATCCAATTGAAAAGTGGACTGAAGACACTTCACAGAAAAGAAACATCGAATTAACAATGAAAGAGCCTCAATCTTATTGATAATCAAGGAAATGCAGTGAGACCCACTTAACATCCATCAGACTGACAAAAATTTTTAAATCCTCAAGTGTCGGTGACAGTGTAAACAACTGGATCTCCCATACACCATTGTGGAGTGTAAACTAGTACAACCACTCTGGAAAATAATTTGACATTACCCAGTAGAAGTGAAGCTACTCCTATCCTTTGACCCAGCAATTCCACTACTATGTATATACTTAAAAGAAATTCTTGCATATGTCTCTGTATTGACAATGTTAAACTTCACCCAGCCCTGTGATCCTGGAAAAGAGCGAAGGTTAAGAAACCCCATTCCCACCCTTTTGTGTTCTGGAACACAGCTTACTGCAAAGAAACACGCTTCCTTTTATGACATAGATAAAACTCCTGGGTGCCCCCTTGTTTACCTATGTCAAGGCTAGCAACAGGCTCCAAATTCCAATTCTTTGCCTTGTAAACGCTTAGATGAACGGCTTGTCCCCACTGATCAATCAGAACAAAATGCTTGTTAACCAAACTTCGGTTAAGCTGCTCTCCTTCCCCCAGGTCCCTGAACTTTGCCTCCCTCTCCCACCCCCCCAAGTTTGCGCCAGCCCACAACCCCTCCTGAGAATAGGCTGGCTTCAGGGTAAAACATTTTCTGATCTACTGTCGCATCATGCCACTCCTTCCTCAACACTGAGGAAGGTGTGACCCTTCCTCACACCCAGTTCTTTCTAGCCTTGTTTACTTTTCCCTATGAATGATGAACTCCTTTTGCCTAACCCTTGAAGGTAGATCTCATGGTCCCATTGCAGTAGCTTCTTTCTCCCTTGCAATAGTTCCTTTCCTCTCTTGTAATAATCATTTAAAATGAAGTCCCTCTTTGGGACGCCTGTGGGTGGCTCAGTCGTTAAGCATCTGCCTTCGGCTCAGGTCATGATCCCAGGGTCCTGGAATCAAGCCCCACATCGGGCTCCCTGCTCAGCGGGGAGTCTGCTTCTCCCTCTCCCACTCCCCCCTTCTCGTGCTCTCTCTCTCTCACTCTCTCTCTGAAATAAAATAAAATAAAATAAAATCTTTAAAAATATATATAAAAAAATAAAATAAAATGAAGTCCCTCTTTACTGAGTCCAGATTTGTTTTTTATTTGACAATATATATGAATATTCATTCATATATATTCATATTCATAGCTGCAGTGTTTGTAAGAGCAAAAAATTGGCATTTAATACTATTAAGCAGGTATATGATGTTGAGGGGATATAAACAAGTCAGAAAACAGAATTATTTATATGAAAAGTTCAAAAATACAAAAATATTTCTTAGGGATACATAAGTATGCATTAAAATCATAAAGAAAAGTAAGGAAATGATTAACCCCAAATTCAGGGTAATCATTACCTTTGGGGGGAGGTAATAGATTTAGAAAGGGACTTCAAAGTTGATGGGACATGATGAGGATTCATTGTACTCTTATTCTTTACACTTAATATATTTTATAAATGCTTAGAGCACAGCTCTCGATAAATGTTAGCTGGTTATTGTTTAGTAGCCACCCAGAACAACCCACCTGGAATGAGTGATTCCCCTTGTTAACCCTTATTCCCCTGAGACCTTAGCCTTGTTGCCTCTAGCAGTTTCACTGGGATTGCCTTTCTCTGCTGCCTTGTTCTGGGCTCTTGTCCACCTTTCCAGACCCATCTCTTGCTGCCCTGGGCCCAAGTTGTCCCAGATCATTTGCAGTTAGCTGAACACTCTGTCACCCTGGTGTTTTTTTGCACCTCTCATTCCCTCTATCTGGAATGCCCATCCCTTGGTTACCTGGCAAACCCCTATTCATTCTCTTTAGCTCAGAGCAGTCACCATGGGGCTGAAGCATTCTTCCCACCTCCAGACAGATTTAATCACTCCCTCTTCAGAGCTCCTGCTGCTGTCTGAACATCCCTCTATCACAGTTCAGATCTCTCTGGGTTGCAATTACTTCTGTGTCTCTGCCATAGACAAGATGTTCAGTGAAGGCAGGAGCTATATCTTATGTATTTTGCACCCCTTAGCATCTAGCACAGGGTCTGGTACAAGTGGTCATCAAGAGAAATGTTCAATGATGGAATGAATGGAGGCATCGATGGTGGGTGTTGGCCTTTTGTTGGCATCATAGGTTCTAGGATACCCACAGGCAGGGTGTGTCAGCCAAGGCACAGCACCTGACTGCTTATTAAGCAGTCAACGATTAGGCTAACGAAGGTAGAGATAATGGTGATAATAAAATGATACCCAAGGCAGAGCCCTCTCCTGACTCCTAGTGAGTTATCCCTGGCTGGGCCTGAGGACAAGGATCATGGCTGCGAGGGTAGATGGTCAGTAAACAGTGGCTGAGCGGGCTCCAGACAGCCTGATCCTGGCCATGACTCATGCCAACCTGTGCTGGCGAGCCTGGCCCCCACCGCCACACAGGCCTGAGTTCAAATCTCAGCACAGATAGTGATCAGTCGAGACAGTGAGTAAGTTGCGTACCCTGTCTGAGCCTGTTTCCTCCTCTGCCCTCTCCGGTTGATGAGGCACAGTTCCCACTTCTAAGCTGCTGATAATGGAGACACAGTCCCCCACATTTGTCCCACAGAGAAAGCATTAGTTCTCTTATTGTATTATAATTCTCTCTTTAGTTTTGCTAGATTTGTCTTGATCTCCCTTGCAGAAGGTTTAGATAGGGCACAGGGAATGACAAGAGATACAGATGAGAAACAGCAGTGTAGCTCCCCAACCATGTGGAGGGGACAGGGAAGAAATTTGCAAAGGAGCAAGGTAGTGCTGATCAGGGAAGCTATTTGGGTGATGGAAACATTAGATAAGTTGAGGGGAAAGGCTGGGGTGGGTGGTGGAGAGGAGCACTTTCTAGTGGCTGTTTAAGGTTGGAGGAGGGAAGGGGTGAGGGGCAGGAGGATTCAGCCTGCAGGTTCAGAGAGGTGCAACAATAAACTAATGGGGGCAGTTAGTGAAGGAACATAGAAGATAGAATGACCTGAAATCCCCGAATCCTCTGGATTTGGCTCCTCTGGAGAGACAAGGCATCTGCTCTTGGAAGAGTTCCCTCCTGCATCTGAGTGGTGAGATGGAGGGTGTGTGTCCAAGTGCCAGGAGGGGCAGGCAGAGAGAGGGGCCCCGGGGGCCTGAGCTCTGAGTCTGGGAGTTCTGGTGGAAAGGTAGGGGAGGAGGAATGCAAGGCCTGCTCTAGGCTCTAAAAGATGCTTGTATTTGGGACTTTGATTAGGTCCTGGCTTGGGGGAGCTGTGGAGCAGGGCATGGCCTGTGTGAGAGGAGGGTGGATGTTGGGATCACCATGGGGAAAGGGGGTGATTGGTTAGTTGAGGCCCCAAATGCCAAGCGGAGCAGGTTGGCCGGGATTAGCAGGCTCTGGGTAGACCCTGAAGATGTGCAGATGTCAGTCTGCTTACATTGGGGGCCACTTGTCTTTCTCCTGTGACATACAGAAAATGGAGAACATGTCCCAGTGTGAGGGTGTCTCCGTATTGTGTGCCCCGCCCTTGAGCATAGGGACGGATGTGTGAACATCTGGCTCCAGTGCATGTGTCTATTGTTATGTGTTTGGGTCTGCTGAATGTCACCGAGTGAGTGTATCTTGGCTGTGTATTTCCATGCTGTGTGTGGGTGGATGGTGGGTCTGTTTTGTGGGTCTGCGTAGGTGTATGTCTTAGCATGTGCATGTGCGTGTGCGTGCGTGCGTGTGTGTGTGTGAGAGAGTTGTAGGTCTGAGTTGTGTGTGTCCTTGTTGTGGGGTGTGAGCTGTGTGTTTCTGCCACTCTGGGTGTCTGAGTGGTGAGTGGGTGATTGGGTGGGGGACAGGGGTGTCCTTGCTGCTGGCACTGGGAGCCCATAATGGGTATATGGCTAGTTCAATTGTGGTCCTATCCTGGGGGCCTTCAGGAGACGCCTGAATGACAACTCTTCCACTGTTGTCCCTGAGTGAATGACCTCTCATTGAGCAATAATTAACTTGGCCCCATGAAGAGAATCCAAACTGGTGGTGAAGAGGGTGGGACTGGTATGGGCAGGGCCTTATTGCTAAAGAAAGGGGGAGGCCTGCAAGGAGGTCCTATAGGCATGTGTGTTATCATTCCCTCCTGCGTGCAGGTCAGTCACCCTAACCTGGGTGATATTCAAAATCTTTACCCAACCGTGAGGCACAGAGATTGACCAATCAGAACAGACGTGATCCCGCACTGAATGGAGGAGTCCTGGAGCCCTTGGTTATGCCAGGCACCGCCTCTCCGGTTGCTGGCCAATGAGAATGGATTCCAGGAGAAGAGCTGGGACAGAGGGGCCATGGAAGGGAACTCAGAGGGGCTCAGGGCTGTAGCTGCGAATTAACTGCTATGGAAGAGTCTCAGACTTCAACAGCTGGGGCGGCAGCTAAACCTCAGCCGGCCTTGGCCTCCACACAGCTGTGCCAGGCCAGCCCTGGGTGCCCTCGCTCCTCCCATTGGGACAGCAGTGGACTATCCTCTTCTGTCACCTGCAGGAATGGGCAAGTGAATGATCCCAAATTGTAGAAATTCCAGTGACCTTGCCTGTTTCAATTTGGGAATGGGCGGCTTCATATTCCTTACTGGCTGTGATCTGACTCTTGTTGAGGTGAGAGGGAGCCTGTAGGGGTCAGAAGCCAAGGGAGGGGTCAGTGAGGGACTTAGGGATAAAGAAGAGACACTCCCAGCCCCAAAGATAAAAGCAAGGAAGTAAGGAGGCCTGAACTGATCCTAATCCCTAGATTCAGTCCTGTGCAAAATAAATCTCATCCCCCCAAATGAAATAATCATCCCACCCTGAAAAACTAATATCCCAGTTCCCTGAGGGTTGGCTCCAGCACTCCTTATGGTTCCTTCCTCTGGAACTCTTTCTGATAGGGGCAGGGTGGGCCCTGGAAGTGAGACATTCCCTCCCACATGTACAAATTACAGGGTCAGGCTCCGAAGGTGTCATGCCTTTTATTACAAAACCCAATAACTTAAATCAGTTCTGTACAAAGTCAGTAGGACTCTTGTCCCAATGAGCAATCTAAGCTTCCATCCCCATCTCAGGAGGGGTTGGAAGTCTTGGTCCAGAGGCTCTGAGGACCACTAAAGGATGGCCAGACAACTGGAGCACCATGTCAAACCAAGAAAGGCCAAGGGGGGGGAGGTGTGTGGTGAGTGAGGGGCCCCATAGCTCATCTTGTTGGTTCCAGGGGAGCTGAGGCCTGCCCCTCTGGGAGCCTGTGTCACCCCTGGGGACAGCTGGACCAAGTCAGTGCTGCCAGCTTCTGCCCAGCCTACACTTGCTCTCTGCCTGGGCTGGAACAGGTTGGCTCAGCAAAAGCATGTCCTCAAGGAGGCCAGCGATGTCAATGTCCCCAATAATAGGGCGGAAGAAGAGGTCCCCAAGCAGGCTGGGCGGGATGGACTTGAGGGTGGAGGCTGTGAGAAGGACACGGGCCAAGCGGCCTTGGCCTGTGGGGCACCAGGGCTCCAGGACCTCACACAGTGCATGGTGAGCCTCTTGCTGCAGGTGTCCGATGTGGGAGGAGGCGTGGAGGCCTGGCACATCTGTGGGCAGAGAGGGTGAAGAGGGCGGGTGAATACTCCACTCCCAGGCAGCAATACTGACCCAAGACCTGAGGTCACTGGGTTGGTCTTTGAGGCGCCTAAACTACCTCCTCATTTATCATTTTATTTATTCATCCATTTATGGGGCAGCCCAGAGTAATGGTTAAGAGCCAGACTGCCTGGGTTTGAATCCCACGCTGTCAGTTATTAGCTGCATGACCTCAGATAAGTTAATATCCGTGCCTCAGTTTCATCCTCTATAAAATGGGGATAATAATACCTATCTCCTAGGCATGTTACGAAGTTTAAAACAGCTAGTATATGAAAAAACCCTTATAATTGGGCCTAACATATGGTAAATGTAATACGAATATTCGTTACTATCACTATAATTAATTAATTTATACATTCCATGAGGGCTTTCTGGTGAGGAATTTTCCTCTCACATTTGCATTCTTCGCTCTGGGGTCTTTCTGAACCCACAGAGTTTTACCTGTGACTGAGGCACAGCTGTGTCTGCCCACCTTTCCTGAGGGTCAACGGCAAGTTTCTCAGGCAGAGCGGTAAGGACCAGTCTCTGGAGTGAATAAACCTGAATTCCCAACCCTGCTTTGTCCGTACCAGGCTGTGTGACCTCCAGCCAATCACTTAACCTCTCTGAGCCTCTTTTGTGAGGTGACTTTCGGTGATAATGAGGACCCAAAGAGATAAAGGGGGTCAAGCCCTGAGAAGGTGCCTTCCCTGGCTGGGCCCCCATCCAGGAGTGTCTGGAAGCTCACCAGGATTGAAGAGGATGGTCTCTTTCAAGTAGGCATATTCCTTGGGGCCCAGCTCCAGGCTCCAGAAGGACTCCAGGCAGCACTGAAGCCACTGTACGGCAGCCAGTGAGGGCTGGGGCCGATCGGGCAGCTGGCCGCCGCGCACCCTGCTACTGGGCTCCTCCAGCAAGATCTTCTTGAGTATGCTGGGGGCCGGTGCCTCGGCCACCTCGAAAGTCACAGTGTCTTGGGCCAACCCGAGCAGGAAGAGGGGGCCCCAGCAGCCCCGCAGCAGCCGCTGCTGGTCCTGAGGGGGCAGCTGACAGAAGGACGGCAGGTTCCTCAGGAAGCCTACTGTCCTGGCCAGAACATCCAAGGCCTCCCGGCAGGTGCGATGCGGGGCACACAGTCGGACAGGCCGGTGCTGTCTGCAGAGGCAGCGACTCGGAGCTGGGGGCACAGCGGGCCTGGCCCTGAGGCTGGGGCTCAGAAGTGCATACAGGATGGCTGGGCGGCCTGCAGCACCCTGACACGGGCAGGTCTCTGGCTGGCTGGAGCTCATGGCTGGGGATCTGCTCGTCCTTCCGCCTGGCCCTCCCACCCTCTGCTCTGCCCCCTGGGTGCTATTTATAGCCCCAGTGGGAGGGACGGTGGGGGCGGGAGAATGGCCTGACAACCTTGACTCTAGAAGTCATGTTCATTGAAAAAAAAGAAACACGCACTGCCTGCAGGATTGGTGGGGCAGTGGCGGGGGAGGGGGCTTTGGGAGTTCCACGTGGCCCTGATAATCGCTTCAGTCAATGAAGCAGCCCGTGCAGGGCACAGCCAGCTTGGCTGCCCCTTATCAGATGACTCAAGTGGATAAACAGGGTCATTAACCCAGGCTGTACCAGGGCACCAAGGCCTCAGGTGCACAATCAGCAGGTGGCCATTGCAGGTGTCCCTGTTGGAGCCTGCAGGACTCTCACTAAGCTGGGAAGCCAGCCCTGGAGCTGGACAAGCCTTGAATACAAGGCCCAACCTGGAAGCGCCTTATCACTGACTTGTTTGCCTAACCTTGGGGCTTTGCTCCTGTTGTTGGTAAGAAACAGGCTGCAGGGAAGGGAGCCAGGACCTTGGGGGGCTGGGAGGACTTTGCCCACTGTGCGGGCTAGGAGGCCTCTCTCCCCTGACTCCAGTTCTGGGGGCCCTGCAGAAATAAGTTTCTTAAGACCTCTCTCTCCTCAGCTTGGATTCCTAAAGTTCTGGAAAGACTATCTGCTGAGAAGCCCTCGCAGAACGATAATGAAGTATGGCTGCTACTTATTGAGCACCGACTGTGTGCCAGGTACTTTCCATTCTGACATTCAGAGCTTCCCCATGAGGCAAGATTCTTACTTTTTGAAACTCGAAGAGGTGAAGTGACTTGCCCAAGGTCAGACCACTAAGAAGAGACAGAGCCCAGATCTGTCTGACTCTAAAGTCCTTGCTTGTTCCCCTGGGCCCACTGGCCCAATGGTGCGGCCCAAGCTGTGTGACCTAAGTTTCCCAGAGCTGGTGGCCACCTGGGTACCCCCCTTGTAGCTACCTGGTCTACATACGTTGCCTACTTATGATCTGGGCAGACACTTTGCACTGCCGCCAGCCACATGGCAGCTCTGTCCTGGGCATCTGTCTCAGGATGGTGGGGCACAGGGTGTGAGAGAGGGTGGGAAGGTCCTCGGCTGTGTCAGGTCCATGGACCTTGGCAAGCCCAGCTTGGCATGTCTTCTGCTAGCACACTGTTGGGCAGCCATCACCATCCCTGGCACTGGCTCTGGGCTCCATCATTTTCCAGGTGTGTGACCTTGGGCTGATCCCTGTGGGCCTCAGGCACTTCATCTGGGACATAAACAAAGTGAGGTCCTGAATGTGAAATTCCAAGCAGTCTCTGGCATACAGTAGGAGGACTTGGCCCCTCCCTTTCCTCTGCCGAAGGAACTAAGCCCCAGCTGACAGAGTGCCTCTTTGTGAATAATCTTAATCCTTCCATTCGTAAAGTTCCTCTCACAGGCTTTTATCTCACTGAGTCCTCAGCGTCTCCTCGAAGGAGACTCTGGAGTCAGACTGCCTGGGTTCAAATCCTGCTTCATCACTTAGTGACATTGGGCAAGTCACTTGTTATTTCTGTGTCTCAGTTTCCTCATCTTTAAAAGGTACAAGAAAGGCCAATAGTGGATAGTGGTTTTATGGGGCCTGACACTTATATGGAGGTTCCCTCTTTAGGAATAGAAAATCAGGTATGAAAGTGAATCTTTAAGGGCGCCTGGGTGGCTCAGTTGGTTAAGCGGCTGCCTTCAGCTCGGGTCATGATCCCAGGGTCCTGGGATCGGGTCCCGCATCGGGCTCCCTGCTCTGCGGGAAGCTTGCCTATCCCTCTCCCTCTCCCCCTGCTTGTGTTCCCTCTCTCGCTGTGTCTCTCTCTGTCAAATAAATAAAATCTTAAAAAAAAAAAAAAAGAAAGAAAGTGAATCTTTAAAATGAGAAAACAGAGGGGCACCTGGCTGGCTCAGTTGGTAGAGCACGTTGACTCTTGATCTTGGGGTTGTGAGTTCAAGCCCCACATTGGGTGTAGAGATTACTTAAAAAAAAAAAATCTTTAAAATAAATAAAATGAGAAATCACGACCAATCACAAACTAAAATAAGCTGACTGAAAACCAAAATATTTTGATTAATTACTGACGATATCTGCCCATGTGTTTTAGCTGCACATTCTTTGCTTGCCTCTCTGCACATGAGATTTATCTTGAAACCATCACAAACACAAAGGTTCCAAGTACAGTACAGGGCAATTTTTTTTAACTTGAACCGTTTGAGAGTAAATTGCCGACTGCTGCCCATAGCTCTCAAATACTTGAGTGTGTAATTCCTGCGTTTAAGAACATTCCTCTACATAATATGCACAACACAACCATCAAAATCAGGAAATTAACATGGAACATTTACCATCGAATCTCAGACTCCATTTAAGTTTCACCAAATGCTCCAGTGAAATCCTTGCAGCGACAGGGCTCAGGCCCAAATCTCACACTGCATTTGTTTGTCATGTCCCTTTAGTCTTTGTCAGCCAGGAAAAGTCCCTCAGTCTTTCCTTGCCTTTCACTACCTTGACACTTGTGAAGAGTTGTAGTTATTTTGTAGCAAGGCTCTCAACTTAGGTTTGCCTAAGGATTCTTTGTGATTAGATTCAGATTATGTATCTTTAACAGGAATATCACAGAAGTGATGTGGTTTGGTTTGGTTTTAAAGATTTATTGATTTATGGGCGCCTGGGTGGCTCAGTCGGTTAAGTATCTGCCTTCGGCTTGGGTCATGATCCCAGGGTCCTGGGATTGAGTCCTGGGTCGGGCTCCTTGCTCTGCAGGGAGCCTGCTTCTCCCTCTTCCTTTGCATGCCGCTCCCCCTGCTTGTGCTCTCATTCTCTCTCTGTCAAATAAATAAATAAAATAAAAAAGATTTATTTATTTGGGGGAGAGGGGGAGAGAATCTTCAAGCAGACTCCCTGCTGAGCGTGGAGGCTGCCGTGAGGCTTGATCTCATGACCCACGAGATCATGACCTGAGTCGAAACCAAGAGCCAGAAGCTTAACTGACTGAGCCACCCAGCCTCCCCATTCTTTTTTTTTTTTTTTAAACATTTTATTTATTTGAGAGAGAGAGAGAGAGCAAGTGGGGCGGGGGGAGAGCCGAGGGAGAGGGACAAGCCGACACTGCCCTGAGTGTGGAGCCCAACATGTGGCTGGATCTCATGACCCTGAGATCATGACCTGAGCTGAAATCAAGAGTCAGACGCTCAGCCGATGAGCCACCCAGGCGCTCCACTGTTGTGTTCTTCTTGATACATTTTATTAGGTAGGACACATTTCTATCTGTCCCATGTTTCACTTGATTAAGGTGATGTCTGCCAGGCTTCTCCACTCACTTACTCTTTTCCCCTTGAAAGGAATTGGTAGTTTGTGAGGAGGTATTTTGAAACTATGTAGATATACCTTCTCATTGTTTGAATGAATGTATGTGTTTATTATTTATTTATTACTTTTTAAAAATATTTTATTTATTTGTTTTAGTGAGCGAGCAAGACAGCACAAGCAGGGGGAGCAGCAGAGGGAGAGGGAGAAGCAGGTTCAGCGGGTTGCTCAGGGAGCCCAATGTGGGGCTGGATCCTGGGACCCCAGGATCACGACCTGAGCCAAAGGCAGCTGCTTAACCAACTGAGCCACCCAGGCGCCCCTTTATGTGTGTATTTAGTTATGACTTCATGGTCTCCTATTTTGCTTAGTAGCTTGTAATCTATTATTATCATTATTTTAATGCTCAGATTGTCACAGATTAGCCCAATGGGAGCCTCTTTAAGCTGGAGTCTGTCCTTTTGACATGCCCCATTATTCTTCAAACATCCTTTGTTTTCTGATATAAGAAGATACCTCTTTTCAAGCCCCTGGAATCAACCAGTACCTCAAGAATCTCTGATTCAATCTTTTAATGGAGTGGAGTATTTAAAAACCGTGATCTGGGTGCCAGGATGATAATTAGAAACCAAGACCTACTCACTGTTATGAGGGTGTCCCTGTTCCCAGGCCCTTCCAGAGCTAAGGAGTGCACACACACACACACTTACAGTTACATTTATTTCTTTTTAAAAAATATTTTAATTATTTGTCAGGGAGAGAGAGAGAAAGCACAAACAGGCAGAGCAGCAGACAGAGGGAGAAGCAGGCTCCCCATTGAGCAAGGATCCTGATGCAGGGCTCAATCCCAGGACCCTGGGATCATGATCTGAGCTGAAGGCAGATGCTTAACTGACTGAGACACCCAGGCATCCCCAATTACATTTATTTCTATATCTATTTATACATACTAAAAAAAGGGTTCAGACTATCATCTGTAATTCTAATCCACTATAATGGGGTTCATTCTAGTTCCCCCTTTCTTTTTTTTTTTTTAAAGGATTTTATTTATTTATTTGAGAGCAAGAGAGAACGAGAGAGAGCGCACAAGCAGGGGGAGCGGCAGGCAGAGGGAGAAGCAGACTCCTCGCTGAGCAAGGAGCCCGATGCGGGACTCGATCCCAGGACCCTGAGATCATGACCTGAGCCGAAGGCAGATGCTTAATCGACTGAGCCACCCAAGCGCCTTAGTTCCCCCTTTCTATGTTTATACCTCCCTTCCACAACACTGAGAAATCTGGCTTCCATTATTCTGAATTTATTTGCTTATTGGATCAAGCCCCTGTTTCTAACCAATCTCCCATCTTTGCCACCACCCCACCCCCTATGAAATGCCCTCCTCACCCCACTTGAGCTCTGATACCTTGTGTCAAGATGCCTCCTCCCACTCAGGGACACCTTCTTCACCTTGCTGGACCCCATGCTATGTGGACGCCCTCCTCACCCTGCTGGAGTTCTGACTTTTGCTCTGGGCCACTGTGGCTCCCTCCCCCTTGGTCACATGCTTCCCTCCTGTTCTGCTCTACTTAATAGTTTTAGGACTGAAATTTTCAGGAAGAGAAGGAAGGTAAAGAAATAGAACTGTTGGGGCGCCTGGGTGGCTCAGTCATTAAGCGTCTGCCTTCGGCTTAGGTCATGATCCCAGGGTCCTCGGATCAAGCCCCGCATCGGGCTTCCCGCTCGGCGGAAGGCCTGCTTCTCCCTCTCCCACTCCCCCTGCTTGTGTTCCCTCTCTCGCTGTCTCTCTCTCTGTCGAATAAACAAATAAAATCTTAAAAAAAAAAAAAAAGAAATAGAACTGTCCATGAATTTTAAAAGTAAATTTCTCCAGTGAAAATGAAGAGATGATTCTGTCTTTCCTCTTACATGGTTGATCAAAAATATGTTTTAGGGGCGCCTTGGTGGCTCAGTCGGTTAAGCGGCTGACTCTTGGTTTTGGCTCAGGTCATGATCTCAGGGTCCTGGGATTGAGCCCCATGTCAGGCACCATGCTCAGCGGGGAGTCTGCTTGTGGATTTTCTCTCCCTCTCCCTCTGCCCTTCTCCCGGCTCACACCTGCTCTTTCTCTCTCAAATAAAGAAATAAATCTTAAAAAAAACAACAACATGTTTTCTTCTTTTTTTCTTTTTTAGTACTAAAAACATGTTTTTTTCTTGATAGCCAGGATATATAAGCATGCCACTTCACACATAGATGTTTCTGATACTTGTAGTATTGCTTAGAGATATGTAGTAGGAATTTTGATAAATTCTACTGTGTGTAATTACTATCAAAAAAGAAAGATATGCATGTAGTATTTGTAATTGCAAATGCTGCATACTCCTTATAGGAGAGAACTTCCTTTCTGAGTTAGTGTCACTATTAAATGACAGACAACTTAGTGATGAAAGAATTTTGCACAGATTTGCTTCTTGCTCTTTACATATCCTTTCTCCTCCACCACCCACGTACTTCCAGGTGTCTTGGGAATCATTCATATTGGGAAGTGGGATAGAGTGGGAAGAAAGAGTGGTCTTAGCAATTGTAGTTTTGAAGTTTTATTTTTGCAAATTAAAAAGAATATATATACTATATATAACATATAACAGTAAATCTGTATCTATCTATCTATCTATCTATCTATCTATCTATCTATCATCTATCTATCTATCATCTATCTATCAAGACATTGCTGGGCCTCTCCCAAGGCCTTGGAGGTTCCATGTGAAGTTTCACAGAAAATCTGCCCCTAAAAACATCTTTCCTAGGTGTTTGTCAGGACACCAAGAGACAAAGAGCCTGGCACACAGCAAGTGCTCTGTAAAGGTAGGACAGTGCTCATTATTATTGTTGTTGCTCTCACCCTCATTTTCTAGAGGAAGCAGTGGAGGAAGAGGAGACCCAGAGAAGAGAGGAGATCTTTTGGCTGGGGATGGGGGTGTCATGGTAAAGCTGGAACCCCAGGTTTCATCCTGTGGTTTTTTGGGGGTTTTTTGCACCGTGGAGAACTGTGTTTCCTGAGCCCTGTGTGTGGCCTGAAGGCCAACGTGTCAGTTGTGGAGTCCTGGAGGGCAAGGAACAGCCCCAGCAAGGATCTCTCAGCCTGGGGCATGACTGAGGCTATTCATTCAGTGAGGTGGGAGGCCTCTGTGGCGGAGATGGCCCATCAGTTGCCCTCTGCCCAGGCCCTGCCTTCAGTCTGAAGGCAGAGACACAGGTCAACTTTCAGGAGTCCCTATTCAAGGGGGAGTCTTCAGTCTGTGGGGGAGACACAGGCCAGCCCTGAGGAGTCCCCATTCTGAGGAGGAAGAGACAGTCCTGCTTTCAGTAGTTCCAACAGAGGATGTCAACGATGCACAGGGATGCTAGAATGGGGCAGCTGGGCTGAGCAGCTTGAATTTGGAAGGCTTTCTGGAGGGAAAGTTCCTGACAATGCTCTCCCTGTACAGCACTCTGTGGTTTACAAAGTACTTTCACTGCAGTGATCTCAGTTAATCCTCAAGTGATGAGGGGATGACAGTGTTCCTACCCGAGCAGGAACAACAATCATCATCATCCCAAGAATTATAATGACTGAGGCTTATTGAGCACCTACTATGTGTCAGGCACTGGGCTGGGTGTCATCTGTGAAGTTAAAGTGCACCCCGTAAGATAACGTATGGGAAAATGCTTTGCAATCCTGTGGCCGGTGTGTTTGCTCCTGTTGTGTACAAAGCCCTCAGGCTAATTGAGGGGGCAGCCACCAGATCTTAGGACAGAGAGGGCCTAGGTTAAGGACTAGAACTGGGAATCAGAAGCAGCATTAGGTGCCTTTTCATTCCCTGGGCATGTCACCTATCTTTGTGTCTGCAAGATTTTGCCCATGCTATTCCCCCTGCCTGGAATGCCTTTCCCTTAGCCTGTCTGCCTAGTCAGCTCCCAGTCCCCTTTCATGGTCTGTCCTTTAGGTAGGTAGGCTGTCCTTTAGGCAATCCCCTTCTTTCTGGGCCTCCATTGCCTCATGGAAGCATTGGAGGAGATAACTAATGACATTTTCAGTCCCACCGTTCTATAAAATGGTAAGTCACTGCCGAGGCGGAGGCGCCATTTATCCCTTTTTAACTTTCAACCCCACCAGATCGCAGCTCAGGGTTTTCTGGAAGGCTCCAAAGCATCTGGTGACCATAGCAACTTACGCCAAACTGCGGGACCCTCGGCTCCGCCCACCGCCTCCTGGACGCGCTCCTCCATTGGCTCAGCGAGTCAACCAATGGCCGGTGAAGCGGGCTGTTTGCCGCGCGGTCAATGGTCGCGGGCCGGGAGGGAGGCGGGAAGAGAGGACGAGAAGGCGGGCCTGGGCGGTGCAGCGCGTGCGTGTTTCCGGCTCCGCTGCGGTAGGCGGACGACTGGAGCTGTTGGGCCCGACACTACTCGAAGGAGCAGGGAGAGCGCGGGACGCGAGTGAGGAGCTCGGATCTCGGAGTGTGGCTAGGGGCAGGCGTGATGGGCGGAGAGCAGGAGGAGGAGCGGTTCGACGGCATGTTGCTGGCCATGGCGCAGCAGCACGAGGGCGGCGTGCAGGAGGTAACGGCCCGCGCGGCGTCGGCCTGGCCTGGTCCTGCGGCGCTCGCCCACCAGCGCGGCCCTAGCCACGCTCACTCCGCTTCCCTGTCTTCGGGGGCCGAGATCCACCCCCGGGCCTCGCGGGTTCTTGGGATTCCCCCTCCATTCTCACCATGTCCCAGCTTCCGGCCTGGCCTCCCCACCGCACTTCAGGCCCCATTCGTTTCTGTCCCGGGCCCCCGGCGCCGCTCACTAGTTCCTGTCTTAGCAACTCCTGCGTCTCCGAACGCGGCCCTGGAAAACCCGCAGCTCCCCGCGTAGCCGGTCCCCCAGTCTCACACATGCTTCCGGCCTCGTTTGCCCCTCTGATGGCCGCCGGCGAAGAGCAGTTCTTAACGATGAACCCTCCCAGACTTTGGGATTTGCATCTACCAGACCTGGACCGAGCTGACGAATGTGTGTGGGTGGGGGTGGAGGTGGGGGTGGTGGTGATGTTAGCACGTGGTTCTTTCAGGCCTTGAATGGGGACTAGGAAGCCTGGGTTCACAATTCGTTTCCACCACCTACCCACAAGGGACCTTTCCACGTCTGCAAGCCTCGGTTCTTTTGTCTTTGAGACAGAGTTACGAGTCCCTTATTTTCTGAGCAGTGAGGAGAGTAGTGTCTTGACCCGAAGGACAGTAAGGAGTTCTCAATAATCAGGTTTGTTCATTCAACAAATACTTGTTGAGTGATGTGTGCCAGACACTCACCGGACTGGGTCCTGGGTATATAGATGTGAGCAGAAGTCTGTCCTTACCCTGATGGAGCGTAGAAGGAGCTTTTCAAAAGCATAATTCATGCATGCTGACCACGCAATAACACAGACCAACTGGTATAGATTCTGGAGTTGGTTTTTTGGACCCAAAACATGGAAAGTTAGAAGTAGAAAAGCCTATCAAGATCAGTTCCAGAACTCTCATTCTGAAAAGAAACCAAAGGAACTTGCCCCAAATCACCCAACAGGTTCCTGACTTAGGACGAGATTCCTTAGGCCCATCTGCTTTCCACAGTCCATTGCTGATTCTTTGTCTCACTGGGAACAAGTTTTCTTTGAGCTTTCCATTCCCATTTTCTTACCCAGGTACCGGTGGAGACCAAGGACTCCCAAGCCCTTTGAGGTGGGAAGAGAGTTACTAATTTGCGTGTGTGTAAAGGTTCCCTTCCCCATCCTCCTAAATTGTTGACCCCAAATTGGATTTGGGAGTGCATTTTTGAGTGAATCAAAAAAATATCTAGTAGAAACTCAAGAAGTAGAAACTCAAACCATGAAGATAAGTTCTAACATCAGCCTTAAAACCACTCATTTGGTCAAATAAAAGGGCTTGTATATGCTAACTCTAGGTCACCAGTAGATCTTTCCATTCATTAGTTTTACTGAGCATATACACTGAGCCAGATCTGGTGCCAAGCTTTGGGGATGAATAAGCCATAGTTCTTGATACCTACGTGTGAGGAGTTCACTCTGGCAGGAGGTCTCTTGCTCTGGGCCAGACACTGCTAAGGCCCTCACCTCTGGTATCTCATTTGATCCTCACTAGGTTCCTAGAAATAGGTCTTGCTGCTACTTCTGTTTTAGAGTTAAGAAACTTCTCCAAGATGAGAGCTAATATATATCAGTCTGATACTCAAACCCATGTGCTTAACCACTTGGATACTCTGGTATACCTGCCAGTTAGTTGATTTTACCCTTTGAAGTGGCTTCATTTGCTCCCCTCTTTTCGACTCTGCCCTAGTAACTCAGCCAGTGCCAATCTGGATGGACTTTTTACTATCTGGAAGGAAAGCTGGGCCTAGGTATTTCAAGCCCTGGATGCAGAGGAGTGTTCTATATCCTTAAGCTGTTTTGAGAGCCTCAGGAATGTGAAATGCACGTACACATATAGAGGAGAAATGAGAAATCTGCCTCTCAGGCAATCTAAATAAGGTTAGGATAGGCTTCCTAGTGGAAGTGACTAAGGTAGGGCCTGTTGGGGAGGCTGTCTCCTCAGATGAGAGGTTCAGGGTGAAACAGTGCAGTCTCAAGCTCCCTCCTGGACTAGAATCTGATTTCTCTGCAGTTGAGGGGCTCCCAGTGCGGCATCTCCACAGCTTCGGTCTCCTTCTGTCTTTCAGCTTGTGAACACTTTCTTCAGCTTCCTTCGACGCAAAACAGACTTTTTTGTTGGAGGAGAAGAGGGGATGGCAGAGAAGGTGAGTGTTGGGGACTGCTGTCCCTTTGGAACCTCTGTTTCTTCAGAAGGAAGGTTCACCTGATCTTCCTTTGGCCTAATACCCTTCAGCAGAAGTAAAATGCCAAGGGCAAAGAGTCGGGGAAGGGAAGCGAACTGTTTCATGTATTGAAGCCCCTCTCCTTGCCAGGTGCTTTATCTACCCCTGTTTCCCGTGATCCTTCAGCAGCTTGAGAAGGGCAGGTGTTACTATTCCCATTTTGCAAATGAGGAAATTGGCTCAAAGTGTTTGACACTTTGTCCAAAGTGGTGTTGTTTTTTTTTTAAGATTTATTTGTTTATTTATTTGAGAGACCGTGGGTGTGCACGCATGCACATGCATGAGCTGGGGAGGAAGGGCAGAGGGAGAGTCTTTTTTTTTTTTTTTTTTAAGATTTTATTTATTTATTCATGAGAGACAGAGAAGCAGAGGGAGAAGCAGGCACCCAAGGAGCAGGGAGCCCGATGTGGGACTCGATCCCAGGACCCTGGGATCATGACCTGAGCCGAAGACAGACGCTTAACCATCTGAGCCACCCAGGTGCCCAGAGGGAGAGTCTTTTTTTTTTTTTTATTCTTATGTTAATCCCCATACATTACATCATTAGTTTTAGATGAAGTGTTCCATGATTCATTGTTTGTGCATAACACCCAGTGCTCCATGCAGAATGTGCCCTCCTCAATACCCACCACCAGGCTAACCCATCCTCCCACCCCCTCCGCTTTAGAACTCTGTTTGTTTTTCAGAGTCCATCGTCTCTCATGGTTCGTCTACCCCTCCGATTTCCCCCGCTTCATTCTTCCCCTCCTGCTACCTTCTTCTTTTTTTTTTCTTAACATATATTGCATTATTTGTTTCAGAGGTACAGATCTGAGATTCAACAGTCTTGCACAATTCACAGCGCTTACCAGAGCACATACCCTCCCCAGTGTCTATCACCCAGTCACCCCATCCCTCCCACCCCACCCCCCACTCCAACAACACTCAGTTTGTTTCCTGAGATTAAGAATTCCTCATATCAGTGAGATCATATGATACATGTCTTTCCCTGTTTGACTTATTTCACTCAACATAATACCCTCCAGTTCCATCCACGTCGTTGCAAATGGCAAGATCTCATTCCTTTTGATGGCTGCATAATATTCCATTGTATATATATACCACATCTTCTTTATCCATTCATCTGTCGATGGACATCTTGGCTCTTTCCACAGTTTGGCTATTGTGGACATTGCTGCTATAAACATCGGGGTGCACGTACCCCTTTGGATCCCAGAGAGAGAGTCTTAAGCAGACTCCAAGCTGAGCACGGAGCCCGACACTGGGCTCGATCTCACAACCCTGAGATCACAACTTGAGCTGAAACCAAGAGTAGATGCTTAACTGACTGTGCTACCCAGGCAGTGAGACTTTGTCCAAAGTCTTGAGCTAAGTTGTAGAAGAGCCAGGATGGGAACCAAAGTCTGTTGTAAAACTGCCTTCTGCCCCTGACACCACTCTTCTTGGTTCCTTTTCCATCAAGGAGGTTTTATCTGATTACCTAGCTGGAGATGAGAGTGGGGAAATGTTAGAAATTGAACTTAGAAAACAAATACAGAAAAACTTAAAGCCAGCCAATCCCAGTATTCCCAGACACTGTGACCCAAAATTCACAGATTTGGGAATTGTATTTGTGCTACAGGCTCTGAGACCTTGAACTTTCTTTTGATTCCTTAGGTTGTAATTGTATTTTTGAAGATTGGTAAGTCATGAAAAGGTTACCTCATTGAACAGTGATTTTTAGGACCTTGATACTTGTTTTCACTTGAGACATAGTAACAAGGAGGCATTTTGCAAACTGCCTTCTGTGGCTTCAGGGGTTTGCCAAGCTGGAATGCTCTCCCATGCATGCATCCCACCATGATCTGAGGCTACTCTGTCATAGACACACTAGCCTGGGAGTGGAGAGTCCTGGGATCTTGGACCAGCTGTGTGGCTTGGTTGATTTCCCACTAGTTCTCTGGTTCTTTCAATCTACATGTCTGCAGAATGGAAGAATGTGGACTTACTGACCTTTAGAAACAAAGCTCTTCCCCAGGAGATTGGTCAAACCTGTGGGCAGGCAGAAACCTGTCCAGCCTTCCCACCTGGTCTCCATTTGTAACACAGTAACTTTGATATTGAGTGCCTACTGTGTGCAGGTCACCAGATACATCATTTTCAAGTGCATGGTTAGGAGCATGGGCTCTGGAGTCAGGCACATGTGAGCTGGAATCCCAGTCCCTGGTCTTTCACCAACCCCCCACCCCCTAGCAACTGTGTGGCATTGGGTGAATCATTTTTTCTCTGAGCTTCATTTTTTCGTACCTGTAAAGGGGTCTTAATCCTTATCGCATAGGGCTGTTGTGAGGATAAAAAGAGGTCACGTAGATGAAGTGGCTGACGTTTGAGAATACAAATTCATGGTGGAAACAAAAAACATTGTTTTTTTTTTTAAGATTTATTTATTTGAGAGAGAGAGCTCATGAGGAGAGGGACAGAGGGAGAGGAAGAGGTAGAAAAGCAGACTCCCTGCTGAGTGGGGAACCTGATTTGGGACTTGATCCCATGACCCCAAAATCATGACCTGAGCTGAAATCAAGAGTTGACGCCCAACCAACTGAGCCACCCAGGTGCCCCAAGTTCTTTTTTTTTTTTTTTTAAGATTTTATTTATTTGACAGAGAGGGGGAGAGAGAGAGAGCACAAGCAGGGGGAGTGGCAGGTAGAGGGAGAGGGAGAAGCAGGCTCAATCCTAGGACCCTGGGATCATGACCTGAGCCAAAGGCAGCTGCTTAAGCGACTGAGCCACCCACGTGCCCCTATGGTCCTTTTTTTGAACCTCTTAGGCAGATGTGTTTTGGGATTTCGAATTCTTTGGATTTTAGGAGGTGATACGGTGCATATACTATACATACGGGAGTTTGTTAGAGCGTAGTAATGTGTGTAACGTATGCTGTGTGAGTTAGGAGCAGCATCCTGTAATGAAGCATTAGTAGTTCTGTAGAGAAATGTCTATCAATATTCATACCAAGTGGGAGATATGAAGTCTATAAATACCTTCATTCCACAAACTTACAAGTTCAAAAACAGTTTTATAATTTTTATAGCTTTTGGGGCTAGGAATTATGGATAAGGGATTGTGGTTTTGAGGAAAGCCATAATGATCAAATCAAATTACTGACATAGGAAGAGACAAATGGAACAGTGAAGCAGAACAGAGAACCCAGAAAAAGTCTAGCACATGAGAATTCAGTACGCGCCTGATGTAGTAATTCAGTTCTGTAGGCAATGATTGAATAAGTCATTGCTCCTACAACTGGCTATTTATCTGTAAAGAACCACAAGTATACCATCTGTCTTACTCATATGTAAAAATAAATTGAAGACCAAGAAGAGTCTGCTAAGGAAAGCTAGGAAACCATATGATCTTGTGTGGGGGAGGCCTTGCAAGATTAGAAACCTGGGAGCTATAAAAGAAAAGGTAGCTTTTTGCCTCTTCAATCATTGAAAACTGTGTGTCTGGCAAAAGAGACATCTAAAGTTCATTGGAAAACAGTAGATTTAGAAGAAGTGTTCAGTGCAGAGGACAGAAAATTTAATGACTAATTTAATATGCAGGAACTTGTAAATTGACAAGAAAATGATAAACAGAAAAATAGGCAATTCCAAGAAGAGCAGATCCAAAGAGCATATGAAAAGATGTCCAACTTCACTAGTTATCTAGGAAAGCTAGGAGAAATAAACAGTGAGATGTCCTTTTTTTCCTGCCAAACTGACGAAAGTGTAAAAAGAAAAGACCCACAAAAACCATTGCTTACAGGGATGTGGCAAAAAGGGTAATCTTCAGGTATTTCTGATAAAAGTGAATTATTGTGGCTCTTTAAAAATTTTTTATTATAAAAGATGCTCAACATCACTAATCAGAGAAATACAAATCAAACCATGCTGAAATACCACCTCACGCCCATTAGGATGGCTTCTATAAAAAACCAGAAAACTCCCAAGTGTGGCAAGGGTGCGGAGAAATTGGCACATTTGTGCATTGTTGATGGGAATATAAAATGGTGCAGCTGCTGTGGGAAACAGCATGGCACTTTCTCAAAAAATTAAAAATAGAACTACTGTATGGTCCAGCAATCCCGCTTCTAGGTACATACCCAAAAGAATTGAAAGCAGGTTGTTGAGAGATTTGTACACCCATGTTCACAGCAGCACTGTGCACAGAGCCAAAAGCTGGAGGCGGTCCAAGCACCCATTGGTGGAGGAGTAAAGAGTCTCATATATACTTACAGTGTATCTAATGGAATATTGTTCAGCCTTTTAAAGGAAGACACACACTTACAAGTACTTATTGAATGATTTCATTTAAATGAAGTTCTAGAACAGGAGCGTGTTTTCTCTCTCAGATGTGTTGGGTTACACACACCCCACCCCTCCAAGCGCCTGCCATGTTCAGGTTAAATACCTCTCGGTGTCTCTCCTGGCCAGGCTGGTGGGAACCACTCTTTACTCCCCGATCACCCAGCCTAGGTCAGGGAAAGCCTCTCTTCAGGTATGCCCACTTAAGAATCTGGGGCCTGTCTTCTAGAACTAGCGCAACTGTCCTCATCCCTTTCCCACTCTGCTGAGCTGTGGTTCCCGAAGATGTGTCCAGTGACAGATGCTTGGCTCTGTGACAGCCTGCTGGTTGGCACCACAGAGTAGGCTACACACCCCCAGGGGTCTCTGCCTGGGACTGGGCCTGGGTAAAGCTGGTAGGAGGAGATTGGGAGGAGGGGTCAGAGGCTGCTGTGATTGGCCTTGACTGTGCCTGGTGGTTCAGCTCTGCCCTCACCTAACCTCCAGGAGCTAGGAAGGAACAGGACAAATGGGATGTAACATGATTCACTGGAGCTGGGAGAGGGGAGGGCCCTGCTCCCGCCTCCCCTTGGCCACTGGTTGGCAAATGGCTTGAGTTCAAGGTCTTCCCGATTAGGGATTTGGGACCAAGGCCCTGTGGTGGAACAGCTTCTGCTGGCGTAATTGTCTCATGACTGATTCTACTGACAGCAGAATGGCCTGCAGATGACTCACTTCTCTTTCACTGAAACCCCATTTTGTTAACCCATTTGGTTTGGGGGATGCTTTTGGTGCCTTTAGCCTTGTAGAGTATGGAACTACCGCAGTGTGGCATGAGGTTGGGAGTTCCGAGGTAGCAGGAGGAATTGGCATCAAATGAATGAGAAGCCATGGGACGTTTGCCAGAACCTAGGTCCAGGAGCCCATGGGTGACTTTGGTGACCCTGAGCCCCACGTAAGCCTCTCAGCTCTTACAGACCCTTCCCTCCCTCCTGCTCTGGCTCAGAGATGTTTGGAAGATGGTAAATTGACCACTGATCATGTGCTGAGTGCCCTGCAAGGTCTCTTCCAGGTGTGTGGGCTGACACGGTTGGGTTTCCTGAGTTGGATGTGTTCCTGGGCCTGCTGAAGGTAAAGAGGTGAAGCTCCAGAGACACTGGAGCTGGTTCTAGAGGATGAGCAGGAGATTGCTGGGTGACCTGGGGGTAGGGACAAGGACATTCGAGGCAAAGAACAGCTTATGCAAGATTGCTTTTGAAAATAATGAAATAGGAGCACAGAGTGATGACCTCAGGGTCACACAGGTAGAAGGAGTAGTCTGGGAACTCCCATCTAGGTGTGACTCTCTGGTCTTCTTGAGAATTGGGCAGGAGGGCTTGTTAAAAATACAGACTGCTGGGGCCCCTTGGTGGCTCAGTCAGTAAGCGGCCTGGCCAACTCTTGATTTCGGCTCAGGTCAGGATCTCAGGGTCCTGGGATGGAGCCCTGCATGGGGTTCCGTGCTCAGCGGGGAGTCTGCTTCAGGATTCTCTCCCTCTGTCCATCTCTCCCCCCCCCCCCCGCACTCACGTGTGCTGACGTGCGCTCTCTCAAATCTTAAAAAAAAAAAAAAAAAAAATACAGGCTGCTGAACCCCAGCCCAGAATGTCTGATTCAGTAGGTCGAGTGGGGTCGAAGTTTAGCGTTCCTAGCAAATTCTGGATGATGCTGGTGCTGTAGGTGTGGGGAACCACATTCGGAGACCTACTGGTATAAACAGGTGAGCCATCTCTCCCATTGTTTTTATAGTGGAGAATATGCTTGTCCCCACCACTAACCAGCTGACACTGGGTTAGCCTGCGTCAGGCAAGGGGTGTTGGGAAGCTAACACTTTGTATGTGGCTGTGATTTGTGTAAGTGTCTGTTGTGTTCGATCCTCGTGACAGGTGAGAAAATAGGGCTTACAAGGTGTCAGAGTCGTTCCCTTGTCCAAGGCCACACAGTCAGCTAGTGACAGTGGTAGCTGCTGGGCAGCAGGGAGGCCAGCCAGCAGGATGTGGGTTGGAAGCGTCCTAGGGAGGCGCAGTGGAAGAGGAGGGACTTGACGTTGATAGCTTGCAGGCTGAGGAGCGGAGTCTAGCCTCTTCCCTCAAGAAAGCTCTCTCCGGCTCCCTGCTAACCTGGCAGTTCCGGGCGTGGTGCTGAGGCGGCACGGCTGGGTCTGCTGTTTTGGAGACGGGTACGCGTGGGGAAGAGATCAGTCAGGAGCTGGCCAGTGCAGGCCTGCGAGCTCAGGGGAGTCCTCTTGGCTGGAGGCTGGCGTTCGGCTTCTAACAGTTCTGCTCTGTAGGGAAGGACTCTGAGCACAACAACCCTGTGAGGTATAGAGATTCATCCTCACAGGTGAGGAATCTGAAGCTCTTACAGGTTAAGTCCTTTGCCAAAAATACGGTAGCTAGTGTGTGACAGCCTGGGTGAGAACTCAGCTTGTCCGGCTTCACTTCTGTGTTTTGAGTCACTAGACTTTTTTTTTTTTCTTAAGATTTTATTTATTTATTTGACAGAGCACGAGAGAAGGAACACAAGCAGGGGGAGAGGGAGAGGGAGAAGCAGGCTTCCTGCCGAGCAGGGAGCCCGATGCGGGGCTCGATCCCAGGACCCCGGGATCATGACCTGAGCCGAAGGCAGATGCTTAACCAACTGAGCCACCCTAGCGCCCCTCGACTGTTGTTTTAAATAGCCACTGTTTATCCCACTAGGTACTTTGCAGGTGTTCTCATTATAGCTCTGCGATGGCTGTGTACAGCGTGATCCCCGTTTTATAGATGAGGACCTGAGGTTCTGAGTACAGTGCCGTGCCCAGGCACCCAGCACATAGAGGTGGACTGGACTCCAAGCCTTGGGACACTGGCCACCGCCCCAGTGCCTTATCGCCTTTTCTCCCTTCCCCAGCTCATCACACAGACCTTCAACCACCATAACCAGCTGGCACAGAAGGCCCGGCAGGAGAAGAGAGCTCGGCAGGAGACTGAGCGGCGGGAGAGGGCGGAGCGGGCAGCCCGGCTGGCCGAGGAGGCCAAGTCCGAGACCTCTGGGCCCCAGATCAAGGAGCTGACTGATGAGGAGGCAGAGAGGCTGCAGCTGGAGATTGACCAGGTAAGAGCGGGCTCGCCCACCCCAATCCCCGTCCCTGTTGGCACTGGCAGCGAGGATGCTCTTGCCGACTGCTGTGCCCTTTGCCACAGAAAAAAGATGCAGAGAATCATGAGGCCCAGCTCAAGAATGGCAGCCTTGGCTCACCGGGGAAGCAGGTGAGATGGACTGGGGGTGCCTGAGACTAGTCAGGGCTTGAGAACTTCCAGGGACCTTCTAGCCTTTGTCTGTCTCTAGAGTGCCTCCCCCTCTGCCCTCTCCCTTAGCTGTGGGGATCCTCCCCAAAGTTCAAGATCCCACTCATAGACATCGGACAACAGGATCAGGTTTTAAAAAAACCACCCGCTGGCCTTAAAGCCTTGGTAGGAAAGCCCAAGAGCCAGAGAGGGCAGTGCCTGGCTAGGTGTCATTCAGGTGGGCCAGGGTCTATGGGCCCAGCCTGGCCCTGTGTATTGGGCTACTCTGACACATCTGGGGGATGTGCCCCTCAGGGCTCCTCCCTCTGACTCAAATCCAGCTTCCCAAACAATCCTTGGGACATTTGTTTGGCTTTCCAGAGTTTCTGGTCTGACACTAGGGGTCTCAGCCCTACAGACACAGAAGAAGAAAATTGATCGTTGGGCAGTCTGGTTTTATTGTAGAACAACCATGCGCATGGCTACCTTGTGACCTTCTGTTCTGTGCTGGACTTTCTTTCCAAGTCCCTTGGCTTGGATCCCCAGCTAGGTTCTGTGGGTCCATCTCTGACTGTCACTGTTCCCCAGCTGTGTCCTTTGTCACATGGTATGCTGCTCCTCTCAGGCAGAGATCAGAACCATTTTTTTAACCTGTGGCTCCCAGGGGGCCATGGAGCGGGCAGGGACTGGGTCTGTTTCATCTTGCGGCTGTATGCCCAGTGCCAGCCCTGGGCCCGGCTCAGTGGGGTGCAGTCTGTGCCTGTCAGGTAAGTAGCTGAGCACCCTAACTGTGAGCAGGAGGCTGAGGAGGACGAGGAGGAGGAGGAGGACGAGAAAGACAAAGGGAAACTGAAGCCCAACCTTGGCAACGGGGCCGACTTGCCCAATTACCGCTGGACCCAGACCTTGTCAGAGCTGGACGTAAGTGGCCGGGGCTAGGGTTAGGAGGTTAGGGAGCCAGCCTGGGGCTCCCTCTGACTTCTCCTGCCCCATGCAGCTGGCATTGCCCTTCCGTGTGAACTTCCGGCTGAAGGGGAAGGATGTGGTGGTGGACATCCATCGGCGGCACCTCCGGGTGGGGCTCAAGGGGCAACCGGCAGTCATTGACGGGGAGCTCTACAACGAGGTGAAGGTGGAGGAGAGCTCGTGGCTCATCGAGGACGGCAAGGTGGTGACGGTGCATCTGGAGAAGGTGTGAGCACCGCGGCCTTCTGGCCTGCGTCTTGATGGAGAAAGGAGGGAGGTGTCTGCTCATTCACTCGGGGACCATTGCCAGGGGTCTAGCGGACGTGCTTAATCTGCACCAGATTTTTAATGTAGGTCTGTCCCATTTTAGAGTCAGGAAAAGGGCAACTTAAGAGATTTACCAGGCTCCTCCTTCTAGGTAGGGATGGAATTAAGATGGAAGGTCTTTGGTACTGAAGCATCTTCCTGTGGTTTGTACATGCTTTCAGTTCAGCAGATACGGGGATACCTGCTACATGCCAGAGGGTGTTCTAAGTACTGGTGAGAAGGCAATGGACAAAATGTAGAGAGTTGCCCTCAGAAAGCCTCTGTTCATTCCCTCAGAGAGACGGGGCAATGCATGTAATGTAAAGAAGTCTCTCTCTTAAGTGCCATGGGTCCAAGGAAGGCTTCCCCTGGCACCTAAGGCCTGTCCTAGCCTACCTGCCTCTCCCTCACCTCTGCCCTTGTACTTGCTCCTCCTCCCAGCTGAAATCCCTGTCTTGCTTTTTCATCAGGTGTACTGTGTGTCCCTCAGGCCCAGCCCAGGTGCCACTCTTAACTTCTCGCACTCCACCCTGGATGAATAGCTCCCTCTGTGTTTTATTTTTGCCCCGATGATGCTGATTTGTAACGGTCTCATCCGTTTTCCCCAGTCACTGGGGAGGGCAGAGGCCTTGCCCATCTGCACCCTAGGTCCCCGCACAGGATGTGGATGGGAGTGAGTTGGGTTCTGGAAAGGGTGAGGGGTGGATCCTAGGGCACAGAGGGAGCTACTTCCCAGCCCCTGGTGGTTCCCTTCCTCACAGATCAACAAGATGGAGTGGTGGAGCCGCTTGGTGTCCAGTGACCCTGAAATCAATACCAAGAAGATCAACCCTGAGAACTCCAAGGTGAGCCCTGGCTGGTTGTAGGGGGGCTTCAGCTGGGAGATGAGGGCATAGTTGGCTCCAGAATTCACCTATTCTCGTTACCGCCTGCCCTTAGCTGTCAGACCTGGACAGTGAGACCCGCAGCATGGTGGAAAAGATGATGTACGACCAGAGGCAGAAGTCCATGGGGCTGCCCACCTCGGATGAGCAGAAAAAGCAGGAGATTCTGAAGAAGTGAGTAATGCAGAGATTGGGGGTGGGGGTGGGGGTTGGGGAAGGTGGGTGTTGGGCCTGGACCTGGGTGACAGCAGTGAGTGGGTCACTGAGGACACAGGAGCTGCCTTGCCCCTTCCGGGATGAGCCAGCCAAGTTTATGGATTTATAGCCTCAGCTTGCCTACCTTAATCACTTTCCAAGGTCATCTTGAGGGCAAAGGCACCTCGGGGTAGGAAGGGATGACACAAGCAGTCATTGCCTCCTACAGGAAGACCCTGAGGCCCTACCACTGCCTGGCCTGGCTCCAAGTTGCTCAGGGTTCTAAAGAAATTAGACCTGATGTTGGGGGGCTGGGAGAAAGGGGCTAACTTTGTGGAAGGGGACGGCCTGTTTTACCTTCTTCCTACTTTCCCTCCCCAGGTTCATGGATCAGCATCCTGAGATGGATTTTTCCAAGGCCAAATTCAACTAGGCCCTGTGTTTGCCTCCCTGAACTCTTGGGGCTGAGCCCCCAGCCATCCACCTTCTTTTCCTACCCTCCCCTGGGACTTGGGGGCCTCAGGGCTGGGGCAGGCACGGGACTGGCTCAGGCACACTGGTCCCAGGGCATCATGGGAGAAGGGCTGGGGCCTTGTGGGGGGTGTCTTATCTTCCCCGGTTGGCCTACTGTTACACATTAAAACTATTTACTCCACCTGTGTCTTCTCTTCCCTCTGGCCTTTCCCTGGGGGACAGGCCTCTCTTACTGCTGCTGCTGGAGGCTTGGCTTCTAGCCCAGATTCTGTCATGTGACCCAGAGTGAGTCCTTACACTGTTTTTCGGTGTAAAGCTATTTTTCATTACTTAAAGGGAGAATTAAAACAAGGTTTTTAGTCTGTGTGTGACTGAGCAAAGGTGAGTTTTTTCTGGTTACAGGGACCAGAATATATGTCAGATTCTTAAAGGGGCCCATGACTCAGCAGAATTTAAGACCAGCTGGACTTGATTCCATTTTCATCTTAAGACAGTTTCTCACCATGGACATTCTCAGTCTTGGCGAGGCTTTGATGTGGGTGAGATAGCAGAGCTGAAGGGAAGGGGCCGGTTTTGTCACTGGTACTGGGCCTTGTGGTCACAGCCCCCAAGGGGACCGTACTGTGTGTCTGATAGGGAGCTGGATGAGTACAGTTTGTCTGGTGGTCACTTGCCAAAAGGGCCTGTGGGGACAATAAAAAGGTGAGGCGTGGGGGCTTATAGGTGAGGGCGTGGGGATCCTGGACACCTAATTTGTTTAGTCAAGAGTGGGCTGGTGGGCCTGCTCTGTCCTCACTGCTGAGAGAGGACTAACGAGACACTCCTGTCTGTGAGGAGTAGCTAAGTAGGATCTTTCTGAACCCAGTTGGGCTTGTGTCCAAACAAGGGGACCCTGCTTCTGCCCCAAGCAGGTGAGCTTGCCAGCTTTGGGGCAGAACTGCCAAGAGGCCAGCTTCTAGGTCCAGAGCCAGTTACTAGCTGTGTGACAAGCTCCTTGACCCCTCGGAGCCCCCAGCCTCCTAGTCCATGAAAGAATGACCCCACTCCAGGGTTGTTGAGAAGGTCAAGAAGGTCCCAGTAGACCACAGTGCTCTGTCAGAACCAGGGAGAGGTGGAGGGAGCCTCAAGTCTGAGGCTGGGTGGGGGCTGACCCATGCTTAAGGACTTGGGGAAACTGCAGGGATGGCCAGCAGCAGGCCAGCCTGCAGGTGGTGAACTGGGGCAGCAGGAGGAGTCTGGGTAGGCCTGCCTAGAACCTCTCAACAATGACAGAAACCACTTGTCAGACCTTTCTCAGGTACAGAAACTACAGAAACTGGCTCTCTGTCTGGAACTCACAGCAAACCTGAGAGGTGGACATTCTTGCTCTCATTTTAGCCTTCTGACCTTGACCCCACAACACTAAGGCAGGCTGAGTGCTCTATCCTGTCTCCTGCTCTGTGTATCGGTCAAGCAGATTGGACAGAAAGGGCAGTATCACAGCCGAGATGACCAGGCAGTCATCTATCTTTGCACTTGCAACTATGGTCATGTTAGGATATAGAACATCAGCCAAGAACCAACAGAACATAAGGTGGAGTGGGCACTGCCCACAGAATTCAAGACAGAGGCCCTGCCTGCCCCCCCCCCAACCCAATCCATTTAAGATAAGCTGCTCTGAGCTGTCACCCTCTGCCCCCACCCTCATCCTGTGGAGGGAGGGGTTTGCATGACTGGTTATGGGGTGTATTTTATGGGGGTAGAGCCGGGATTCAATCCCAGAAGGTAACTCCTAAGTCTTTGCTTTCCATGATCCAGGCTGCCTGAAGACTGCAGGCAGGCAGGAACAGGCCCAGGCAGGGGTCAGGCCAGCAAGGGATCCAGGGTGATGCGGACACCATGGCCCAGTGAAATGCACATGGTCCAGGAACCAGTCAGCCGAGGTGGGAGGAGCCAGCGTGGCCCAGCCTCCTCCAAAGGGGGTCCTGCTTCCCCTCTTCAGCTGTGGGCTGTACTGGGCCGGTCGGGGTTAGCAGTACACCTGGAGCAGCGGCGCTCCCGACGAGTCTGTGTCTGTGCCCTGGAAGGATGAATCGTGGCTGGCTGGGTATCCTGAGGAGAAGGGAAGAGGAAGCAGGCTCAGAGAGGGGAAGGAGCTCATCCAGGGACTGTGGGCAGGGAGAAGCCTGCTGAGAACAAGCAGAGTGGGACTCAAGCCTGGGTCAGTCTGATCTCAGTCTGATCCTGGCCAGGTGACCCACTCAGCTTCTTGACATCTCTGAGCCCCAGGCTTGCTGTCTGTTAAAGGGTAGTGACCCCACTCCTGGGAGCTTAGGAAGACCTAAGAAGGCAGCAGAATGCACACGGGTGCCTTTTCAGCACTAGTGGATGGCCTCCGCCCTTCACTGTCCTCTCCAGTGACGCGGGGGGCTTAGATGCAACTTCGGAGCACCTGCCCCGTTCTGGTTCAGGGGCAGCTCCCTGAATGTCTCCCTTATAAGCGAACCCTTTAAGCCAGCTTGCAGGATTAGGATGGGGTCTGTGGCTGCTCAGGCTTCTGGTCCCTTTCTGACCCCAGCCTCACCCACCCCAGAGGAAACTGGGAGAGGGGCATGGCGAGGGAGGGGGCTGAGGGCGGTCCCCTCTCTCTGTACTCATCAGGTCAGGACCAAACCTGGGGCTCCATAAGGCCTCAGCTTCCTGGCGATGGCATCTGCAGTGGTCTCCTGGGAGATCTGCACTGTGAGTTCTAGGGAGGGAACAGGAGGGGGCAGTGGTCATTATCACATCCTTTTAACCCTACCCCCCCTTCAGCTCCCAGCCTGATGAGGGAGGGGTCACCTACCTGGGCCAGGCTTGAGAAACAGTGTTTAAAACAAAGACACAGACAACTTGCGTGTGCGCATGCGTGTGCGTGCGTGCATGTGTGTGTTTGTGCGTGTGTGTGCAGTGGTGGGCTGGGTGGAGGATTTGGTTAGGCCAGGGCCGAGGTCCAGATTCATATGGGATTTCGTTATATTAACCAGGCTAGGCCTGCAAGCTCTGGCAGGTGGTAGCGGGGGACAGAGGGTCCTCTTAGCGGACACAGAGGAGTCGAGAACAGGGAGGAAAAGGACAAAGGAGAGCAGGGACTGGCTGAGGGGTGGACCCACAGTGGCCACAGACCCAGTGCAGCCCTCCCTTGGCCAGAGCCTCCTTCACTCCGCCCTTCAACCATGTGGAGCCCCACCTACCATCCTGGCTGAGCCCTGAGCCCACCATGGTCTCGTGGCCACTGTCAGGGGCAGCAGCAGGGGCCGCACCCCGCGTGGAGCGCCCCTCTGCGGTCTGCGGGCGGGCTCGGCTCTTGCGGGTACTGATGCGAATGATGCCGCGAACCAGGCGGCCCTCAGCATCCTGCTCATCCAGGTGGTAGTCCTGGGTGATGCTGCTGATAAGGTCCGAGATCTTACTGGTCTTCTCCAGGAACACAGTGTCTGATGTGCACTTGGCCAGCTCGTCAATCTGGTGTACGCTGAACAGCTCTGTCAGCTTCTTGAAGATGAGCACATCAATCTCTCGGCTGGACATGGAGCCGCTTCCTATCTCGGGCAGGTCCAGGTCCGACTCATGGAAGGAGTAATATTCTTCGGAGCCACGGGGGCTGCTGGCAAGGGTGCTGGGCAGGCTGTGCCGCATGGGTGGGGGTTCAGCCAGTGGCTCCTTGTAGCAGGAGTCCGCATCAGGGGCTGGGGAGGTGGCGCTGCGGTAGGGATACACAGGGATGCCTTTGAGCTTGACGTCAGGGTAGCTGAAACTGCTACCCATGGTTGACTTGAGCCGTTGGCCATCCCGCCGACTGGGAGGTGCACGGTCGGGGCTGGGGGGCACTCCATTGTGTTCTTTGGCCCAGTTGGCTTCAGCAGCCCCCTCAGGGGAGCCCGCAGCAGACAAGCAGGGGCTGCAGCCCCGCATGCAAGCCCCACAACGCTGGAGGCAACTCTGGCAGCGGCGGAAGCAGAAGGCAGCCCGGCACCAGTCCCACACCCAGGGTCGCCAGAGCAGGCAACAGGCTGGGGGCTCGGCAGCAGGCTCAGCAGAGCCAGAGATGAAGGTAAGGCTCTCGGGCCCATGGTGGCCAGGGTCCTTGGGGTCTGGCCTGCGGGTGCGGCGGCTTGGTGGGGGTTGGGATGGCTCATCAAAAGTCTCCAGGCATAGTTCTGTTGGCCGCTCCCAGGGTCCCAAGCGTGGGGGCCCAGATGATGGGCGGCGGTGTCCAGGGCGGGGCATGGCTCATTGCATGATTTGTTACAGCCAGGCACCTATAGAGGAGAGGCCAGGAAGGACTCAGGTTCAAGGGTGCAGTTATGCCCATGAACCCTCACCTAGTGTCCCTCTCTCCCGAAAGAAGAAATTCTGTCTCTGGTCTAACCTACATGTCAAAACTTCCCGGGACAGGGCGCCTGGGCGGCTCAGTCAGTCAAGTGTCTGACTCTTGATTTCGGCTCAGGTCATGATCTCAGGGTCCCGGGATCAAGCCCCGCGTTGGGCTCCACGCTCAGTGCACAGTCAGCTTGGGATTCTCTCTCTCCCTCTCCCTCTGCCCCTCCCTCTCAAATAAATAAATAAACCTTTAAAAAAAAAAGTCCTGGGTATTATATAAGACTGATGAATCACTCACCTCTACCTCTGAAACTAATAATACAGTCTATGTTAATTAATTGAATTTAAATAAAAATTAAAAAAAATTTTTTTAAATGTCCTGGGACTTCACACCCAGGGATGTGGTGGGATGGCTACTATTGAAAAAGCAGAAAATGACAGGCCCTGGAGACGTGGAGACGGAGGAGCCCTTGGAGAACGGTGCAGCCACTGTGGCAGATAGCACGGCAGTGCCTCCAAAAATTAGACACAGGACGGCCATGTGACCCCACAATCCCAATTCTGGGTATATACCCCCCAAAAGGCTGGAAAGCAGGGGCTGAAACAGACATTTGTATGCCAGTGTCCACACAGCAGCATTATTTGCAACAGGCAAAAGGTGGAAACAACCTAAATGTCCACGGACAGATGAATGAATAAACAAAACATGACGTACACATACAACAGAATATTAGTCAGCCCTAAAAAGGAATAAGATTCTGATATGTGCCACAACATAGATGAGCTTTGAGACATTATACTAAGTGAAATAAACCTGACACAAAGTACACGTATTGTATGGTCCCACTTATACGAAATATCTAGAATAGTCAAATTCTTAGGACAGAAAGTAAAATGGTGGTTGCCAGGGGCTGGAGGCAGGGGGAAATGGGAAGTTAGTGTTTAATGGGTAGAGTTCCACTTTAGGAAGATGAAAAAGTTCTGGAGATGGATGGTAGTGATGATTACACAACACACAACAGTGTGAATGTGTTCAATGCCACAGAACTGTAGAATTAAAACGGTAACAAAAAACTTAAAATGGTAAATTTTATGTAATGTATATTTTACCACATGGAAAGAAAAATCTCCCGAGATCTCACTTTCTGGGGAATGGTCTCCCCCAGTTTATTCCCTCTGTTGGTAATCCTACCCAACAGAGTCTCTGAGGCTCTCAACACATGCCTTTCCATGTGACTTGCTACAGAACCCGACCATTACTACCTTCCCTTCCCCTCTTCCTTCAAATCAGTCATGGGAATGTGACAGTTCCCCTGTCAGTGTTTCAGACCGGCTCAGATTTGCTCTCCTAGCAATATTTAAAACCAAGCACTCTTTTGCTTCCTTTGATTAGACAAGAAAGCCAAGGCACAAAATGTACCTTCTTTCCCTTCCTGACTTGGTTGCTAGCAGGCTCAGAGTGAAGACTTCCTTTATCCCATAATCACTGAGCCCGGCCCCATGTGAGGCGCCGTAAAACTAAAGATGAATAAACTAGAGACCCTGTTCTTGTGATTCACTCATGGTTTTGTAGGAAAAACAGATGCTTAAAAGCTCCTAAGTTGGAATGTGTAGGATTTAGGAGGCATTATGGGAGTGAATAACTATGCCTGAGGGAGTCAGGGAACATTACATAGTGATATGTGTGGAAGGTCCTCGATCCCATGCAGGGGTTTGCCACACAACAACCTGGATTTTCTGCAACGCTGATCCCTTATCTTTTTATCCCTGATTTAATGGCATTGGGGGTCCTAGAACTAGTGATGTGTGAGGAGCCTGGGAGTGGGCATCAGAATATCTGTGTTCTAGGGGCGCCTGAGTGGCTCAGTTGGTTAAGCGACTGCCTTCAGCTCAGGTCATGATCCTGGAGTCCCGGGATCGAGTCCCGCATCAGGCTCCCTGCTCAGCAGGAAGTCTGCTTCTCCCTCTGACGCTCCCCCCCTCATGCTCTCTCTGTCTCTATCCCATTCTCTCTCTCAAATAAATAAATAACATCTTAAAAAAAAAAAAAAAGACAATATCTGTGTTCTAGCCCCAGTTCTGGCTCTAACAGACAATGTGCTTTGAACAAATAAGTACCACCTCTTTAAACAGGGCCATGATCGGGGTGCCTGGGTGGCTCAGTCGTTAAGCGTCTGCCTTCAGCTCAGGTCATGATCCCTGGGTCTTGGGATCGAGCCCCGCACCGGGCTCCCTGCTCAGCAGGAGGCCTGCTTCTCCCTCTCCCACTCCCCCTGCTTGTGTTCCCTCTCTCGCTGTCTCTCTCTCTGTCAAAATAAATAAATAAAATCTTAAAAACAAAACAAAAAAAAACCCAGGGCCATGATCATCTCTCACCCAGGTACTGTCAAGGCTCCCATTCTGGCCACCTCCATTCCCTTCTACTTGCTGCAGCCAGGGAGAACTTAAAAAATCTGGAGAAACCTGGCAGATTGCACTGTAACCAAATGATCGAAGTTAACATCATCAATAATGGGATGAACTGAAATCATGTGCCTCCTGATATTCTGCACTAAGAAGGATACTACATCACTTAAGAAGTATTACTGCCCAGGGCGCCTGGGTGGCTCGGTCTGTTAAGTGGCTGCTCTCGGCTCAGGTCATGATCCTGGAGTCCCGGGATCGAGTCCCACATCGGGCTCCCTGCTCAGTGGAGAGCCTGTTTCTCCCTCTCCATCTGCCTGTCACTCTGCCTACTTGTGCTCTCTCTCTGTCTCTCTCTCTGTGTCAAATAAATAAATAAAATCTTAAAAAAAAAAAAAGAAGTATTACTGCCCAAAATGCATAACCTAAACATAATCATGAGGAGACATCAGGTAAGTCCAACTTAAGGGAATGACAACTAAATGCAATGTGTGGTCCTTGATTGGATCCTGGATCAAGAGGAAAAATAGGAAACTGGATAATGTGGATAAGTGATGAAATTTTACAGTAGACTGTATATTATTTAATAGGAATATGCCAATGTTAAATTTCCTGAATTTGATTACTACGGTTATATAAGACAATGTTCTAATTCTCAGGAAGTATATACTGGAGCAGGATATCAGCAAGCTAATCTCAAAAGTTTCCCACGAGGGGCACCTGGGTGGCTCAGTCGTTAAGCGTCTGCCTTCGGCTCAGGTCATGATCCCACGGTCTTGGGATCGAGCCCCACATCGGGCTCCCTGCTCCCCAGGAGGCCTGCTTCTCCCTCTCCCTCTCCCCCTGCTTGTGTTCCCTCTCTTACTATGTCTCTCTCTGTCAAATAAATAAAATCTTTCAAAAAAAATTAAAAAAAAAAAGTTTCCCACGAAAATCAGAAGGTGCATGTGTCTCAAGAGAGAAAGGGAGGGAAGGAAGGAATGTTAGCCATGGCGACTGGTAAGAGGATACAGGAATTCTTTATTCCTGCAATTATAGAATTCACTCCCCTGGCCCCATTCAGCACTCCTTCTCCAAGGCCCCTCCAGCTCCCCAAGTCAGACGGGAACCCCTCTCCTCACAGCTTCTTGCTGGACTCTGTTGGCTGGGTCAGCCTTGAACCCACTGTTTGAAGATAAGCCTATATGACCGCAAGGGGCAGATGTCTGACTCCTGCCTCAGTGTCAGAACAGGGTTGGGTACAGTAAGTGCTTGAGGGGACTGACACATTCTGTGTGACCTCAGAGTAGAACCAGGACCATTGGGTAGGAAGAAAAATGACTTAGGCTCTAGGCTTACCAGAGTGGGGGTAGCAGCAGGCTCAGGGAAGGAGGGTGAAACACCCTCTCCAAAGGTGTGCACACAGAAATTGTAATACCTGGAAGTCCCTCACGATCCAGACAGGCTAGTGGTTAAAAACCTTTGCCTTGGTTTGAGCAATGTGGGGTGAGTATGGACTCATTCATTCACTCAATTAACAAATATTTAGTGAGGGCCTACTGAATGCCAGAAACTGTTCTAAATTTGGTGGACACAGTGGTAAAACAGACAAAATTCCCTAATCTCAGGAGTCTGCATTCTAGTGAATGAGTTAATTACTGACAACTTACATTGTTCTATGTGCTGTGAATGTATTAAACCAATTCTCACAACCTTATCTGCAGGTATTATTGTTGTTGTTGTAATTATTATTACTATACATCAAGAGGCCCAGATAGGTTAAGTAAGTTGTTCAAGCCGCACATCTATTTGTCCCCAAGCAGCCTGGCCCAGATTCTTACCCACTACCTCATCCCATCTATTACTTGGGAGGAAGGGGGCAAAGTGGCCAGCTGCCAGCTCCGTGGACAAGCCTGTACCCATGGAGGGACCACATAGGAAGCCCTGAGTCTTCCAGGCTTAGGCCTTGGATGAGGAGATTGTGTGACTCTACACTGTTGGAACCACACTGAGCTCTGGGGTACCTGGGGTTTGTAAAAACATCAAGGGGTTACTGATGATGGTCTGGGTCACTCCTTCTCTACCTCCAAGGCTTAAGGATTTGCTACTATTCATTAAATTCACCCACCAAATATTTAATGAGCACTACCATGTGCCCAGCAAAGTGCTAAATGCTGGGGAAACAGCAGTGAATGGGCCAGAAACAGGCTACGGCCCAAGAGGACTTTCACTTTACCTAACAGTCACACGTGCTCTGTAAGTATTACAACTCCACTTTACAGATCAGGAAGCTGAAGCTCAGAAGTGACTTGCCCAGAGACAACCAGCTGGAAAGGGATGGAACAGGATTTGTACTGTGCTCTACCAGACTCTGGAGCCCATGTACTTTGTTTTGTGCCACATACCTGGAATGCGGGTGAGATAGAAGTGGGGAGCAAGACCTAGGGTAAGGACAATGGCTTGTCTCAGTTTCCCCCACCCCTCTAGGTCCAGAACCCTCATGAACTCAGCCCATTTTTTCCAGGCTCTATCTTCCCCTAGCTGCTGCTGCCCCCACCTCCCAAACCCTAGGAACACTGGTCACTTGGTTGAGTGAGGGGAGGGCCCCTGCTCCTATTGTGTGGCCTGGAGCAAGACTCTGGGCCTCAGTTTTGTCCTCTTTAAAGGGGAGAGAAGAGTGAGAGAGGAGTATCTTCCTGGGCCACTGTGAGGTTTAAATGAGATATTCCGCGCAGGTTGCTTAGTGTGGTGCCTGGCACGTGGGAGGGGCTTGGACGCTGGGCACCCCAAGTCACTGCAGGGATCTTCCTCAGAGTCAGAAGGTCCTAAGTCCGCCCTCACCAAACTTCTCTTGATGCTCTTCCCCTTCCCTGGTCCCTGAGAAACACACACACACACACACAGGGGTCTGTCTCTGTACCATCCCCCTCCTCCAAGGTCCCCAGGACAGGCGCCACCCCCGTACCCAGTCTAGTCTTGCACACCCGGCCGAGAGGGGCACCCCAGCCCTGCTCGGGAAACAGCCTTCTGCTCTCGCACCCGGCATCCCCGCACCCTCTCTTTCCTGCCCCAAAGGCTCAGCCCGCGACTCCGGCATCCGGGGGCACCTACTCCCGAGGCAAGGGAGAACCAGACCCCGGCACTGCCCCTCCGGTCAGCACAGCCCCTACACCAGCAGTGCCCTCGGAGCGAGCACCACCCTCTCCAGCTGCAAAGGCCCCCCGCCTGCGGGTAGACGCAGCCCCTCTCCCGCCCTGACACCTTTCCCCTGGGTGCGCACGGCCCCGCCGCCTCCTCCCGACCCTGCCTCCCTCAGCCAGCCCGGCTCCCGCCCCCAGCCAGCGCAGCCCCGGGGGCGACCGCGGCCCCCCCCCCCACATTCTGCCCGCCCAGCCCGGGCGCCCGCTCGGGCCGCTCCCCGGCCCGGCCCGCGCACCCCGGAAGTGGGAGGGTGGCGCCCGAGGAACCGGCCCCGGGACCCTCCCCCGCCCAGGCGTAGCCTCGGGGGTCTCTCCACACCAGTGCCGCCGTGCTTCGCCCCCCACGGGCCCGCGCGGGACTTACCTGTCCCGCCAGGTGAGCCGCCTCCGGCTCGGCCCCTCCCCCCGCCCCCCTCGCCGCTCACCTGGAGCGCAGGTAAGCGTCTCGCGGGAGCGCCGCACGGGCCGCCGCTGGGGACACACTTCCTGCCTCCGCGAAGCGCCGCCGCCGCCGCCGCCGCGCACCTGGGCCGAGGCCTCGCCCTGAGCGCGCGGGGGGGGGGGGGGAGGGGGGAGGGGGCGCGGTGTTGGGGGGGCGTGGTTCACCGCGGCCAGGCTGGGGCGCTGGGCCTACCGACAAGAAGCCGTGCTCAGCCTGGTCTGGCTAAGCGAGGCGGGCAGGGTAGACCGACGCTGGTGGTTCAGTCTCCTCTTCTGTTAAATGGGCAGGTAGTCCTAGCAGTCTCTGCGCACCTGGGGAGCGCTTGCCAGTTCTTAAAGGCGCAGCTTCAAGGGCATATACCTCCTGGGACGCCTTCCCTGGCCCCTAGGCCTGTCTGGTTTCCTGTTATATAGAACAGTTCTCTGTACTTCGTTATCATAATACTCAGCACGCAGTTTTCTTGTCTTCTGAATTCTCCTTTTCTGACTCGACGACAGGGTCTGGTCTTGTTCCCAGTGCTCGTGGTGCCCAGCTCAGGACCGGCACATATTAGGTGCTCAGCAGATATTCTCATTTGAATGAACCACTGGGTTCACCGATTTCTTCCTTTGCCCTGAGATAGAATAGGGGGAGTGCATCCTCTGCTCGCTGGTTAATTCACCTCTGTTTGGGGAAGTCTGCAGGGGAGATCAACTCCTTCTATTCTGGGGCCTAGAAATAGGGTGGAGGAGGGGGCTGGGCTGTGCAGTCCTGAAAGACACATGGCGGAGCGGCAGAGGTGATCAAAATGGGCCATGATTACCACTTCCCATGGTGTCTCTGCAAGAGGCAACATCACTGGGTTACTAGAAGTCAGGGCTCAGATTATCTTGGGTTCCTGCTCTCCTTAATAACAACTTAATAATAACAATAGCACCAATAAGTAAGTGACTTTCCTTTTTTTTTAAACAAGTGACTTTCAAGGAGCATCTCCAGGACGCATGCTTGCATAGTATTACTTAATCCTCCCACTAGTCTGTGAGGTGGGTCAGGTGTTATTCCCATTGTATGGATATAGAAACTGAGGATAAGGAAGGGAAAATTATTTGTTCAGGCAATTGGAAAAAACCGTGTGACTTTGGGCAAGGCACTTTCCTTCTCTAAGCCTCATCTGTGAAGATAATAGTACCTCTCTCCAACTGGGAGAATTAAAAAAGATAATGGATGCAAAGTGAGATAAAAGATATGTGGAGAGATCTTTGCGGCAAGGATTGGTAGGTGGGAGGAATTCAGCACTGCCGAGGCCTCTCCCCTTCAGATGTTCCAGATACACAACCTCCCAACCCTAGACGGAGATACTGCTAACTAGAATCATAGAGCCCTTTGTCTGCCTTGTTTGGGTCCCAAGCCCTCCCCTTGTCCAGCCAGGGTGGAACACTCCTTGGAAGATGATGCCCATGGCAACTGGGGGGTTTCCTTCCCTGTCTCATCTCTGAGGGCACCATCATCTCATTCTGTGGGTGCCTTACCATGTGCACACAGTAGAGTTCAATTCCACCAGAAACCCTCCACAACTCCCACCACATCTTGTCCACATTCTCACCTAGAGGCAAGTAGTACGATGTATCCTCATTTGGAGCCCAGAAAGTGAGTCACATTGTGTATAGCTGAACGTCTGTGTATCCTAAGACCCAGGAAGTCCATTCCTGGGTACAGCCACAAGAATTGCATACATACAGGGTGCCTGGGTGGCTCAGTTAGATTGAGCATCAGACTCTTGATTTCAGCTCAGGCCATGATCTCAGGGTCCTGGGATGAATCCCGGTGTGGGTTCTGTGCTCTCCCCCTGCCCCTCTCCTCACTCATGCATGCTCTCTAAAATGAATAAATAAGGAGCACCTGGGTGGCTCAGTCAGTTAAGTGTCTGCCTTTGGCTTGGGTCGTGATCCCGGGGTCCTGGAATCGAGTTCCGCATCGGACTCCCTGCTCATTGGGAAGCCTGCTTCTCTCTCTGCCCCTGCCCCCTTGTGTTCTCTCTCTCTCTCTTGCAAAAACAAATAAAAATACTTAAAAAAATAAAAAATAAATAAAATAAATAAATCTTAAAAAAAAAAAAGGCACACATAAACCAGGAGCCATGTATAAGAATGGTAGTAGAAACATTGTTCATGGTATCCTCAAACAAAAAACACTCAAATGCCATTGACAGGAAATAAAGAAATGTGGAATAATTATACAACAGTAGAAAATGAATGAAGGGCACCTGGGTGGCTCAGTTGGTTAAGCTACTGCCTTCGGCTCAGATAATGATCCCGGAGTCCCAGGATCGAGTCCCGCATCTGGCTCCCTGCTCAGCAGGGAGTCTGCTTCTCCCTCTGACCCTCCCCCCTCTTATGCTCTCTCTCTCTCTGTCAAATGAATAAATAAAATCTTTTTTTTTAAAGATTTTATTTATTCATTTGACAGAGAGAGACACAGCTAGAGAGGGAACACAAGCAGGGGGAGTGGGAGAGGGAGAAGCAGGCTTTCCGCTGAGCAGGGAGCCTCATGCGGGGCTCGATTCCAGGACCCCGGGATCATGAGCTGAGCCGACGGCAGACGCTTAACGGCTGAGCCACCCAGGCGTCCCTAAATAAAATCTTAAAAAAAAAAAAAAAGAAAATGAATGAAAAACAGCAATGCGACTGAATCATGGTGACATAATATTGAGTGGAAAATGTTAAGTCCTGGGGCACCTGGGTGGCTCAGTCGTTAAGCATCTGCCTTTGGTTCAGGTTATGATCCCCGGGGTCCTGGAATCGAACCCCGCATTGGGCTCCCTGCTCAGCGGGAAGCCTGCTTCTCCCTCTCCCACTCCCCCTGCTTGTGTTCCCTCTCTAGCTGTGTCTCTCTCTGTCAAATGAATAAATAAAATCTTAAAAAAAAATGTTAAGTCCCTCAGGGCTGACTCAGTTGGAAGAGCATGTGACTCTTGATCTCAGTGTTGAGTTCCAGCCCCATGTTGGGGGTAGAGATTACTAAAAAAAAAAAAAAAAATTAAGAAAAAAAAGCAAGTCCCAGAAGAGTATAGATGGAATGGTATTCATTCTGTAAAATTCAAATAAAACCACAACTACTATGTTTAGGCATAATATTGGGTTGAACTATATGAAGTTGCTGGGTTGTGACCTGTTTTGACCTATAAAAATGGCAAATTCATAAGGCCCAGCCTAATTTATGTATGCCAAAAAAAAAAAAAAACTACTAAAAAAACAAACAAACAAAAGAATGAAGAACACAAAATTCAGAACAGTGATTACCTGGGGGTGTGGGGGGAACAGTAAATAGATTTAACTTTTAGTGATGTTGTAGTTCTTGGGTTGGATGATAAGTTCAAGTACCTTCATTTTACCATGAATGAATGAAAAAATAGAAATTTATGCTCTAAATAATGAAGGCTGGTTGTCACTTGCAAAGTTCTCAAGGTAGCAAAAATATGAGAGTCTAGAGTCTTAGTTTTCCCCCCATTCATGTATTCATTCTTTATTTAAAGGTTAAGGTATATTTTACCTTATAACTCACCTTTTTAGTGTAGTTCTGTGGGTCTTTAATTTTTTTTTAAGATTTTATTTCTTTATTTGTCAGAGAGAGAGCACAAGCAGGGGGAGCAGCAGAGGGAAAGGGAGAAGCAGACTCCCCACTGCAAGGAGCCCGAAGCGGGACTCGATTCCAGGACCCTGGGATCACAACCTGAGCCAGAGGCAGACGCTTAACCAACTGAGCCACCCAGGCTCACCCCTTGAGTCTTTAAATGTTCATGCAATTGCATGACTACCACCACAATCAGGATTTACTTAAAAATAAAATCTTAAAAAAAAAAAAAGAATGAAATTCTGATACATGCTACAGGGTAGATGAATATTTTTTAAGGTTTTATTTTTAAGTCATCTCTATACCCAACATGAGGCTCAATCAAACCTACAACTCCGAGATCAAGAGTTGCATGCTCCACTGACTGAGCCAGCCAGGCGCCCCAGCACAGATGAATCTTGAAGACATTATGCTAAGTGAAATAAGCCAGACACAGAAGGACAAATACTGTGATTCCACTTATATTAAATATTTAGAACAAACTCATTTATAAATACAGAGATTAGAGGTTACCAGGGGCTGGAGGGAGGGGGTAAATGGGAAGTTATTGCTTAATGGGTACAGAGTTTCTATTTGGGATGATGAAAAATTTTGGAAATAGATCATGGCGATGGTTGCACAACAGTGTGAATGCAACTAATGCCACATTGTACACTTAAAAGTGGTTAAAATGGCAAATTTTATGTTTTTGTATATTTTCTTTCTTTCTTTTTTGTTTAAGATTTTATTTATTCATTTGAGAGAGAGAGAGCACGAGCAGAGGGGGAGAAGCAAACTCGCAAACTCCCCACTGAGCAGGAAGCCCGACACGGGGCTCCATCCCACGACCCTGAGATCATGACCTGAGCCGAAGGCAGACGCTTAACCATCTGAGCCACCCAGGCGCCCCTATATATTTTCTTTTACCATAATAAAAAAAAAATTGATGACCCTTTTTTTTTTAAAGATTTATTTATTTATTTGAGAGAGAGAGAGAGAGAGAATGCACAAGCAAGTTGGGGAAGGGGCAGAGGGAGAGGGAGAGAGAATCTCAAGCAGACTCCCCGCTGAGCGAGGAGCCCAATGTGGGGCTCTATCCCAGGACCCTGAGATCATGACCTGGGCTGAAGAGTCAGATGCCTAACTGGCTGAGCCACCCAGGCATCCCAATGACCCTCTTTGAAAACAAAACAACATACCTTATGGGTCCAACATTCAGTATAACAAAGGAAAGAAGTCTACTGGAGTGAATTTTCCAGATAACAACCAACCTCTCCTGTGTACTTTCCTTTACAGTTTGCAAAGCAAACACTTAAATTTGATCCTTACAGAGCCCGAGGTAGGCATTGTCATATTCATTTTACAGATGGGGAAACTGAGGCTCATTAAGGTCCCAAGGCCATACTGTGACAGAGCAGTACCCAGTCCTCTGGTTCCCAGTGTCGTGCTCCTCACTATGACCTCCTCCCAGCCCTCAGGGCTGTGTTTGGACTTCTTTCTAAGCAGAAAGGTGTGCCTTTCTTTCTTTCTTTCTTTTTTTTTTTTTTAAGATTTTATTTATTTATTTGACAGAGACACAGCGAGAGAGGGAACACAAGCAGGGGGAGTGGGAGAGGGAGAAGCAGGCTTCCCGCGGAGCAGGGAGCCCGGTGCGGGGCTCGATCCCAGGACCCTGGGATCATGACCTGAGCTGAAGGCAGACGCTTAACGACTGAGCCACCCAGGCGTCCCAAGGCGTGCCTTTCTAACCAGAGCCCACTGAGCTCAGTTTTCCCTCTTGACCATGACCAGGGGCCATCATCTGTTGCTTTACTCTGTTTGATGTCTGCTTTTCTGATCTCCTTCCTCAGCCACCATTCAGGCTCTTTGGCTGGTAACAGACTGGGGGGGAAGAAGGAGATGTCAAAACAGCTGGGGTTCTGGCTTGTGCCACCGGCTGGCTGCCTGGAGAAGACTGAGGAGGGCAAGTCTGGGGTGCAAAAGTATAAACTTGGAGTTAGATTTGTTGAATTTGAAGATTTGTGAGATAGTCAAAAAATATCACAATTGTATATGTAGATGGCATTCATATTTAGAAACTATAAGATGTGCAGCTTTGGTCATGGGCAGGAGCAGCGGGGTCAGGGGAGTGTGGGTCAGGCTGCAGGGGTGTCTGCTGCCAGCCTCTGGTGTGTGTCTCCCATAGGGGGCACTAGGGGGCAGCATGCAACAGTGGAAATTGCCAGAACTTCAGAGCACCGGTTTAGCTGCTCTATGCATTTAAGTTCTTGGAACCTCAGCATGTCTCATCTGAAAATGGGTTTCCTGTGAGGCAGGATAGTATGGTGGTTCAGAGTGCGAATTCTGCAGCCAGAGGGCCTGAATTTGTGCCCCTGTTCTGCCACTTGCTGGCTGTGTGACTTTGGCCAAGTTACTGAACTTCTATGTGCCTCAGATACCTTATCTATAAAGTGAAAGTAGCGATAGTTTCACGTGGTGATTACAAAAGAGGCTAGCACGTAGTAAGTGCTAAGTAGATGATAGCCATATCATTTTAACCCCTTCTTCCTTCTCTGCCTCCCCAGCCGTGCCAGGGCCAGGACTCTCTGAGGGTTAGGGTTAGCAGGGCCACCGCCTCTGAGAATAAGCAGGAAAACAAATTATTGCTGCTGCCCATGAGCACCTGTTAGGTGTTAGGTGTATTCTGTGCTTTATTCCATATAATTCTCACCATCACTCAGTGAATAGGTCCCAAATCCCCACTGTATGGCTAAGAGAACAGAGGCTCAGAGATTTAAGGTCACACAACCAGTAAGTGGTAGAGCCCAGAGTTGATTCTGCACAGAGATCCTGAGCTGTTGCAGAGGCTCCTCTGGGTCCCCCAGAAACTGGGTCCTGGAGGTTGTTCTAGGCCCCAGCAGAGCGGGGGGGATCTCCCGCAAGAATCCCCTGCTGTAATCAGCTCCAGTTCTGCTCACCAGGTCCCTATTGCTCAGGTAGGATTTCCTGAAATTCCGAGTGGAATAAATGGAATGGAACCAGCGAAAGGGAACCCCTCGGAGTGGGAAGGAGACAGAATGGTGGAGGATGAGTAGAACTGGAATATGGCAGTTGAGGCCGTCTTGGCTCCTCTGATTAGTCAGATGTGCTGTATGGGTCGGACAAGGGGCCAGTGAGTTGCCTCTCCCCTTTCCTTCATTGGCCAAAGGGTGGTGTGTCCTGGAGGCTGAGGAGAACCTGGGAAGTCTGGAAGTTACGCTGGGGAGTGAGGGCCAGTGAGCTGAGGTCTGGGCTGGGAGCATGATGTACATAGAGGTGCACCTGGAGCCCTGGGATTCTAAGGAGCTGGGCTGCGGTGGCTTCTGGAACTCTAGGTTAGACTGTTGGGTGGGAAATCCCGGGTCCGCTTGACACTGGGGATTCTTGGGGCTCCCTGGCTTCTGCTAGCCGAGCAGCCGTTGCTGGGCCCGGAAGGAGCTGCAGGCTGAGGAGCCATCCTGTACCAGGTTGAGGCAAAGGCTGTTTCTTTGGTCCTGAATTTGGTTGCAGTAGAAGTATTTTCTGCAGTCCTTGTGTTCAAAGTACCTTCATCCATTTCCCTGGAAATGAGGCCCGTGAGGGGAGTGACCTTAGCTGGGATCGTATAGTGAATAAGCAGCAGGCCCTGGAGGGGGTGGGCCTCTTCTCCCACACTGTGCTCTGTGTGGTGGCCAGAGAGGCCTGGGTTCCAGCCCTGCCTTTATCAGCTAGTGCCTTTGTGAGCTGGGGCAAGCGGCTCAGCCTCTCTGGACTTGAGTTGCCACATCAGTAAAATCCGTTTATTCATTCCACCCTTTTATTGTTTATCCTCCACCTCAGCCCTGGTACTGCTCCCTCACTCTCCTCACACATACACACACACACACACAAGTGCGCGTGCGGTGGGGCATGGACACCCAGGACCAACGCTGAGGCTCTGGTGTCTCACAGGGAACACCAGTCAGCTCGGGCCACTGAACACCAGCCCTACTTTCTGGCCCTCCCCTCCAGCCAACCTCACATCCTCTGTTAAGCCTTCCTGGAGAGCTCCCAGCTTGAAGGCTGCCTTCCTGAGCTAACCCCACAGGCTGCCTGAGCCCCTCTGTTGCCCTTGACCTCTTCTGCTGTTTTCCCTGTCCCCATGGGAGCTCCCAGAGGGCAAAGTCTGGTCTGATTCATTTCTGAGTTCCCAGCACCCAGCCCAGGGCAGGGTCCAAAGGCTATGGCCAGGAGTGTTTGTAGAAGGAGTAAGTGAAGGAGGAGGCCCCTCTGACCCCTCTCCTTTCTCAGGCACCCATGACCACAACTGTCATCCTCCCAAACTGCTGATGTGGCAGAAAGAGCCCTACAGTGGGGGGGTCCCACAGACCCAGGATGGAATATCAGCCCGGCCTCTTCCTAACTGTGTGAACATGGGACATGACTTCACTTCTCCAAGCCTCAGTTTCCTCTTCTATAAGTGGCCTTCCTGAGGGGACATGTAAGTTGAGAACAGAAAGACCTAGACAGAAAAACCTACAGGAAGTCTGCTGGGCAGACTGGTGCAAAGGCCTCAAGGTGGAGATATGCTTGGCATATTCAAAAAACAGAAAGGAAGCCGGCGTTGCTGGGGTGCGGTGAGCAAGGAGGAGAGCCACTGGAGATGGGGATGGCCACGTGGTTGGCGTTGGACTACACGGGGCATTGAAGGCCATGGAGGACTCTGTGTTTTAGTCTTAGTGATGGGGAACTGACTGGAGGGTCTTGAGCAGGGGTGTGACGTGATCTGACCAAAACCCCAAAAACTTCACCTTGGTCGCCGGAGGGTGACTGGAGGGGCATAAGACTGGAGGCAGGGAGCCCAATGAGGAGGCCGCGGCCATGGTCCAGGCGAGAGATGATGGTAGCCTGGACCAGGGGGCGTCTGGAGATGTGGTGAGAAGTGCTCAGATGTATGATGTATTCTGGGAGTGGATATCATAGGACTGGATGAGGAGGAGGAGGAAAGAGAAGATGCAGGATTGGACCTTGCTTCAATTTTTTTTTTTTTAAAGATTTTATTTATTTATTTGAGACAGAGAGAATGAGAGGGAGGAGGGTCAGAGGGAGAAGCAGACTCCCCGCCAAGCAGGGAGCCCGATGTGGGACTCGATCCCAGGACTCCAGGATCATGACCTGAGCCGAAGGCAGTCGCTTAACCAACTGAGCCACCCAGGCGCCCTCCTTGCTTCAATTTTCTATTGCTGGGAAAGAAACCATCCCAAAACGTAGTGGCTTAAAACAACAATGATATATTATTTCTGAAAATTCTGTGCTTTGGCTGGGGCCAGCTGGCCAAATCTGCTGGTTTCACCTGGGGTTGTTCCTGTGGTTGCATTCAGCTGGGGGCAGCTGGGGCTGGATTGCCAAATCACCCAGGAACTCTCTTCACCTGACCTCTCATCATTCAGTTGTCTAGCTGACCGTCTTACCGGAGGTAGCTGGCTTCTAAGAGGACAGGGCCCAATGTGCAGGTGCCTGTTGAGTCTCTGCTTCATGCTTCTTGATGTCCCATTGGCCAAAGCAAAGCCATAAAGCCAAGCCCAGAGTCAACATGGGAGGGTACACACACAGGGGCATCCATACCTGGAGGCCTGCTTCATGAAAGCCACCAATGTGACTGTTTAGCGCACTCCCCCGGGATTGTGGCCTGAGGAACTGGGTGAAATTCAAGGGCAGAGGAGAAAAGTCAGGGTTTGCCAGAGGTCCTGGTGCAGTGTCCTGCCCCAAGTGAGACCCTGAGGAGGACAGTGGGCCTGGGAGACCAGCGGCAGTGGAGACACAAAGTCCTGGGCAGGTATGGCGAGGCCCGGGTGGGGATAGGAAGGGTGTGGTGATCAAGGGAGAGAACGTGAGAAGTCTCCAGGCCATTCTGTCACTCAGCAGGCATCACTGAGCACCTTCTCTGGGCCTTGCCCCAGCCTGAGCACTGTGCACACAGAGAGGGATGAGACTTGGCATGTGACCTTGGGGAATGCACAGTGTGTGGGGGAGATACACCATTCCCAGAAGTGCCAGCAGTGTGAGAGGTGACAGCTTAGTGCTGCAGGGGAAGTTTGTCCAGGGTCCCAGGGGAGGGATTCCAGAGTGGTTCCCAGTGGAGTAGTACTAGAAGAATACATAGTTGGTCAGACAAGATTTGGGGGCTGGAGCAGGTAGAGTCCAGCCTGGGCCCCAGCCTGGGCCAACTGCCTTCCAGGGCTGGCAGTGAAGGGGTGAAAGTGGACCCACCAGTGGTCTCTGGGCAGACCATTTGCTGATACTATTCTTCCCATTTTATGGATGAGCAAACTGAGGTTCAGAGTGAGGAAGTCATTCCATCCAGATCTGGCTTCCTAGACTAAGCTCAACTTGGTCATGATGTGTGTATTATCTTTTGAACACATTGCTAGATTGAGCTTGCTAATATTTCGTTGAGGGCATTAACATCCATATTCTTTTTTTTTTTTTTAAGATTTTATTTATTTATTTGACAGAGAGAGAGACACAGCGAGAGAGGGAACACAAACAGGGGGAGTGGGAGAGGGAGAAGCAGGCTTCCCACTGAGCAGGGAACCAGATGCGGGGATCAATCCCAGGACCCTGGGATCATGACCTGAGCCAAAGGCAGACGCTTAACAACTGAGCCACCCAGGCGCTCCTAACATCCATATTCTTAAGTAACATTGCTCTGTAATTTTTCTTTCTCATACTGTCCTTGACTGTTTTCTTTTTGAAAAGATTTGTTTATTTTTAGAGAAAGAGAGAGAGCGAGCCCACACATGAGCTGAGCAGGGAGAGGAGGGTCAGAGGGAGAGGGAGAGAGAGAATCTCAAGCCGACTTCCCACTGAGCGTGGAGCCTGATGTGGGGCTCGATCCCAGGAGCCTGAGATCATGACCTGAGCCAAAATCAAGAGCCGGATTCTCAACTGACTGAGCCTCCCAGGCGCCCCTGTCCTTGACTGTTTTTGATATAAATTTTTATTTTTCCAGGCATTTGCTGATTTTTACCTTTGTTTTAAGTTCGTTGCCATAAAATTGTCTGTAATATTTTCCTGTTATCTTTTAAATTTTGGCTACTGTTAGTTCCCTAGTCTGTTTTTCAAACCCAACACTGTTTAATTGTGCCACCTTCCTTTTCTTTCTTGATCAGTCTTCCCAGGAATGTCCCAGTTTTGTTCCTGTATCAATTCAGAATTAGTTTCAGCCGGAAGTAACAGACCTCCCCTCCGCCCCCACAACTGTTCTATTATCCCCAGAGTGAGGCCCTTGTCTTATGGTCCTCGATGACACCCATCACATCCCCGTTTCTGGCAGCAGGTTGGGGAAAAGGAGTAATAGCTGCTTACCAGCTGAGTGCTCAGGCTCAGTCCTTGGGGCTCTCTCCCTCTCTCCCTTCTTCATCCCATGGTCCCACTAAATACTGCCTATGTCCTAAGAATTTGGAATTCACATCTGCAGCTTGCTCCTCTCTCTCGAGCTCCAGACAGGCAAATTCACGGCCCACTCAAAATTTTCACTTGAATATCTGTCTGATAGGCATTTAGAACTCCACAGGGCCAAAATTTAACTCCCTAGAAAAGAAAAATCCAACCAAATGCTGGAGCCTCAAAGAGTCCCTTTCTTCTGAATGCTTCCTGATTGCAGCTTGGAATTTGATTGCAACTTGGCTCCCCTTCCCAGATAGAAGGCTCTGCAGCTCCTGGCATGACATCATTTAATGGAGCTCAACCAGCACTTTTTTTTTTAAGATGTTGGTTTTTTTTTTTAAACACTTTTTTTTAAATTTTTTTTTTTTAAGATTTTATTTATTTGCGAGAGAGAGAGACAGAGAGCATGAGAGGGAGGAGGGTCAGAGGGAGAAGCAGACTCCCTCCTGAGCAGGGAGCCCGATGTGGGACTCAATCCCGGGACTCCAGGATCATGACCTGAGCCGAAGGCAGTTGCTTAACCAACTGAGCCACCCAGGCGCCCAAGATGTTGCTTTTAAGTCATTTCTACACCCAGTGGGGCTCAAACTTGCAACCCTGAGATCAAGAGTCACATGCTCCCCTGACTGAGCCAGCCAGGCACTCCAACCAGCACTTAAAAAAAAAAAAAAAAAGAAACAATAACACAGATTAGAATAGGAAATAGAAGTGTGTCTCACCTGTAATTAGGGTGAGTACAGCTTATGAATCTCTCGTCTACATACTGAATCCTTTTGTAAAATGCCTTATCATGTGTTGAAGTAAAAAATTTTGACTAGGTCTTGGGGTTCAATATGTGCCTTTAGGGCAAACAACAGCTATAAGGCTTTTATTCCTGAGGAATTGTCCTTTCTTGTCATTTCTGGCCTCTCTTATTTCCCTTACTTTGTGGTGAGCTCACTGATGCTTTACAAAAGGAAATTTTAAAAATTTATGCACTGGGGCGCCTGAGTGGCTCAGTCGTTAAGCGTCTGCCTTGGGCTCAGGTCATGATCCCAGGTCCTGGGATGGAACCCCGCATCAGACTCCCTGCTCCGCAGGAAGCCTGTTTCTCCCTCTCACACTCCCCCTGCTTGTGTTCCCTCTTGCTGTGTCTCTCTCTGTCAAATGAATAAAATCTTAAAAAAAAATTTATGCATTGTTTTTTAAAGACTATATATGGGGAAGTGTTTCTCTGCTCCCCTTTCTGCCATTTTGCTAGAAATGGAACTTTCTTCCTGTGGTTCTATCCCATTTCATTCCACACCAAGCTCATTATATGCCAACTTCACTTGCCTCCTCTGTGTTCCCCAAATGCTCCAAACTCTCTTCTGCAAAGAATCTTACACTTCCTGCTCCTCGAACCTGGATCATTTCTCTCTGGCACTTCTAAACCTGGCTCCTTTGCATCCTTCAGGACTTCTTCATCAACTAGGATTTGTTCAATTATAAGTGACAGAAAACCCAGCTCAAAACAGCTTAAGAAAAAAAAAACAACACTTAATTGAAAAGGCCAAGGGGAGTACCACCTTCAGGTACAGCTAGAATCAGGTGCTCATGTGATTTTACCACTCATGAGGTCTCTCTGTTTCTGGGCTCTCCTCCCAGGCACCAGGCAGGCACTTCCTTTGTGGTGGCAAGATGACCGCCTGCAGCTCCAGGTCCAAATTCTACTTGGTCAACAATTCCTGGGCAAAGAAAGTCTCTCTTCCCCAGGAGTTCTAGCAAACATTCTAGGATTGAGCTTCGTTGGCCAGGCCAGGATTACAAGTCCATTCTGGAGATGGGCTGGGGTCAGTCCCACAAAGAACATGCATTGAGTTTGTCAGAGAGGTGGTGCACCCTCAAACATAAAGGCGCTGTTGTCAAAAGTAGGATAAATGAATGATGGGAAGGCATCTCCATCATCCTTGACTTCTTGATCTAAAGGACATCCTCTTGGTTACTCCCTGTCACATCACCCTGTTTACTTCCTTCAAAGCATGCAGGTAAGCCAATCTGAAATGATATTTGTATTGATTTCCTGTGGCCTTCTTCTTTTCCTCTGGATCGAGAGTGCTCAGAGAGCAGACACCGCACCCCTCTTCATCACTGCTATATTCTAGCACTTAGAGCACAGAGTAAGTGCTTAGTAAAGGCTTTGGGCAGGAATGAGCTTGCCAGAAAGCCGTCCTCTCTTGCTTTCTTAAGCATCACCCATGGGGCGTTCATGCCAGGCAGCCAGATTCCCTTCTCCACGGGATCAATCCTATCAGCCTATCAAGGTGCTCCTGGTAGCTCCCATCTTACAAGAACTCCTGTTCAACCCCAGTTTCTTGCCCGCTACCAGCCCACTTCTCTGTTTCTTTGCAAAACAAAACTTCACAGAAGAATGGTCTGCCTTTGCCATGATGCTTCCTCACTCTCAATTTATTCAGTCACTTTCTTATTTTCCCTTTTTATCACCAACCACTCCTGCCAGGCCCCTTTGCTGGTTCCTCGCCATCACCCTGACTTCTAAATATGGTGCCTCAGGCCTCTGCTTCTCTTCTCTATCAGCACTTTCTCCCAAGGCCATTCATCCTGACCCATGTCTTCAAGTGCCATCTGTATGTTGATGACAAATTTAAGTCTCCAGCCCTGACTCTCCAGTGCTGACTTCCAGATGCATCTATACACCTGCCTACTTACCATGGATATCCAATTTGGGTGTTATGAAATAATAGGAAAAAAATATATATGTAGGCCTCTGCCCCCAGTTCCTGGCACAGGGCTTCTAAAATCCTTGTCATTTCCCAAGTGATAAAAGCATAAGGAGCATCCTCGTGAGCCAATATTCAGTCTTTGACCCCAGTTCCCGACACAGAACTCCTACAGCCCTTGGCGTTTCCTGGGTCACAGGAGCATTTTTTGCTCTAATGAGGTGGCCCTTGGTGTGCTTCTGGATAGCTTCAGAATGGGGGCTGGTTGCCAGAAAGACCAAGCCATGATGAGAAGCTTGAAACTTTCAGGCCCATCCTCTGGGAAGGGGAGAGAAACTGGGGATTGAGTTAATATTTGATTATTCCCTGGGATGCCTGGGTGGCTCAGTTAGTTAAGTCTGACTTTGGCTCAGGTCATGATCTCAGGGCCCTGGAACAGAACCCTGCATCTGGCTCCATGCTCAGCGGGGAGTTTGCTTCTCCCTCTCCCTCTGCCCCTCCCCCTGCACATGCTCCCCTCCCAAATAAATAAATAAAATCTTAAAAAAATTGATCAAAGGCACCTGCGTGGCTCAGATAGTTGAGCATCTGCCTTCGGCTCAAGTCATGATCTCCAGATCCTGGGATCAAGCCCCATGTTGGGCTCCCAGCTCAGCCGGGAGTCTGTTTCTCCCTTTGCCTCTCCCCTTGCTTGTGCTCTCTCTCAAATACATAAATAAAATCTTAAAAAAAAATTTATCTGGGGTGCCTGGGTGGCTCAGTCGGTTAAGCGTCTGCCTTGGGCTCAGGTCATGATCTTGGGGTCCTGGGATTGAGCCCTGCATTGGGGGGGGGTCCCTGCTCAGTGGGGAGTCTGCTTCTCCCTCTCCCTCTGCTGCTCCCCCTGCTTGTGCTCTCTTTCTGTCAAATAAATAAATAAAATCTTTAAAAAAAATTTAAAAATTTGATCATGCCTACATGATGAAGGCTCCATAAAAATTCCTAAAGTTTTGGGAAGATTTGGGTTCGGAGACAGAAGCTCCTGTGTTTGGGGCCCTTCTGGACCTCGCCCTACGTATCTCTTCTTCTGACTGTTCATTGGTATCTTTTATCATATCCTTTATTATATAATAAACTGGTAAAGATAAATGTTACCCTCAGTTCTGTGAGTTATTCTAGCAAATGACTGAATCCAAGGAGTGGCTCCTGGGAAACTCTGATTTACCAAGTCAGACAGGAGTGGACCTAGTGCTTGTGACTGGAGTCTGAAGTGGAGAGCAGTCTTGTGGGAAGGAGCCTTGTCCTGTGCAGTCTACACTAACTCCAACTAGTGCCAGAATTAAACTGAATTGCAGGACACCCAACAGGTGTTGGAGAATTGGTTGGTGTGGGAAAAAAACACACACACCCATTGGGTGACCAGAAGTGTTAGAAGTGAAGTATTCTGTGGATAGAGTATTGAGAGTAGAGAGAAAAACAGAAAATAGTTTCCAAAATGTGTTCAAACCAAAATTCTTTCCAAAAGTTTATCTATCCCCTATGTGTGTAGACCTTTACTAGAAATATATTTTTCCTCTCTGTATTTTTTTGAGTTTTGCCTTTCCACATTAATGAACATGATTTTATGAATTATATTTCCATTTTCCAGCTCACAGTAACTCAAACCATATTCTCTGAATGCTATGTCAATGCCACTTATTTCAAATAATCTTTCACCTTTGAAACTGAGTGTATACCCCCTGTAAAATGTATTTCTTAGCTGGACTAAAAAATGGGGAGATATAATGGGCTATTACCATAGACCCCTTCTGTTCTTATTTTTGTAATGAAGCAATTAACATTTAGAGAAAAAAAAAAAAGAAAAACACTTCTTGACCTTGATTTTTCCATGAAACCTGCCCCTCCCTTGGTCTTTTCCATCTCAGTCGAGGGCACCACAATCCATTCTGCAGCTCCGTCCAGGAACCCAGAAGGCATTCTCTACCCTCACCCCACCCCCGCCCCCACTAATCCATCCACAAGTCCTCTCAGTTCACCTCCAAATAGCACTCAAATCCATCCCCCCTCCCACCTCTTGCCGTTACCCCTGGCCTAGCCACATCCTCTCAGCGGGATTATAACTGGTCTCCCTCATCCTCCTCTTGCTCCCTTGCAGGTCACTCTCAACACAGCAAACAGCACAATCTTTTAAAAACAAATCAGATCATGTTGATCCCCACTTAAACCTTTCAAAGGCTTCCCCTGCATTTAGAGTAAAATCCTAATCCTCACCCTGACCTCCAGACTCAGCCAGTTGCTCTGACCTCAGCTCTCCCCATTCTCCTATTGGTTTACCAGGCACCCAGCACACTGATCTTTCTGTCTCAAGACCTTTGCACATAATATTCTTTTCGGCTGTTTTTTGGGCACAGATGCAATCTCGCCCCTTTTGGACCTTTCAATCTAGAGATCATGGAGTCTGACTTTGTTCTACTTACCCTTTGACACCTGGCCACTTTAGAGATGTGGAAACTGAGACCCATAAAGGTGGAGTGATTTGAGCAAAACTTCAAGGAGGGAGAGGCATTGCTCTTCCCAACTTCCCAGAGGGAAATAACATTTCTATTTGTCGGAAACGTGATAGAGCACCAAATGCATGTGGATCTGATGTAGGAAAGACATTTCGGGTTCGAAGCCGATGGCCAAGAAAGAATTCTTGAGACATCTTTTGCACCAAAAGGTGGTTTTATTAAAGCACGGGGACAGGACCCGTCGGCAGAAGGAGCTGCACAGGGGTCATGAGGAGTGGCCCATTATATGCCTTCAAGTTGGGAGGGGGTTAGGGATAGGGTAAGCCTCCCAGGTATTTTGGAAACAAGGTTTCCAGGATCCTGGGTGGGGAGGGCTAGCTATTGTTGGGAAAGGTCATTTATTACTGTTTAGTAAAAGCTCAGTCATGAGACTCTTCAGATATATATCGGTGGGTCATATGCTTGGGGAATGTTTGCTAACATATATCTTGGGTGGGGGCTAGAGATAAAGGAAGTTTCCAAAGGAATTTTTTTTAAAGATTTTATTTATTTATTTGAGAGAGAGAGTGAGTAAGAGAGAGCACAAGCCAGGGAGGGGCAGACTCTCTGGTGAGCAGGGAGCCCGATGTGGGGCTCGATCCCAGGACCCTGGGATCATGACCTGAGCTGAAGGCAAACCCTTAGCCAACTGAGCCACCCAGGCGCCCCCACCAAAGGAATTTGTATATGTTAAAGTAGACTTACAGGATCCTGGAGGGTCAGGCTAAGATCATCCTTAGCAAAGTATTAAGATCGAGGCAGCTCAGTCCCTAGAGGAAGATCACTCTGCCTGTTCCAAGGTCTTGTCAATGGGCTGTAGGTAGTAAGGAAATTTAATAATTTTTCTTCTGCCTTTGTTTCCCACATCAGACCTGCTGCATCCATTGTGAACACAAGTCATAGCTTTTTATTCTAGGAACACAAACCAGGGCAAAATTTTCATCACAAGAGAAATGAAAAACAAAGAAAATCTGTGCGCTCTCGGGAGGGAGGGGCAGGGTAGGTTGCAGTGTTGTTGACTGAAATGGAACTGACACTGAACTTGTGCCTTCCTGGGAAAGATGTCCAGTCCCCTGTCCAAATAATTGCCACCCTCCAAACATTTTCTTCATGCTACATCTAGGAATCCAGAGGCCTCATTTTATAATTGTGTGAACAGAGGCTTAGAATGATGGGACTTGCTCAAGGCCTCGTGACTTAAACCCAAGATCCGTTTAAGCTCTAATTAATATGAAAGCTCTTAACATGAGAATGGAGAGAAAGAGGAGGTGAGGAGGAGGGAGGGGATGGAGAAGGAGGTGTCACGTGCTCCCTGGCAGGCAGGGGCACTGACAGGTGTGGGGCAACCAGAAACCTTGCGGGGAGGGCAGGGGAGTCTGTTGAGGAAAGGGGAGATGGAGGCTGGGGCCTAGTTGGGTTATTTTCAGAGCTGCTATCTTTGTCTGCATCTGCTAAATTATTAAACTGATATCACATCCTAGAGGGTGGCAGGCCAGGTTGCCAGGAAGAGACTGAAAAGGAGGGGTTGGATCTCTTGGCGAGGCCTCGAATCTTCTAGGCTGGGATGGAAGCAGACTCCTCGGGCCTTGACCTCCTGCCCCACCCCCCCTCAGCTGATGGAAGAGGATCCTGCTTTGGGCCATAGCCTCTGTCAGGCTCTGTCTCTCTCCGCTGGCTTCTGTCCTGGGAGGAGCAGGTATATAATGGATAGGACTCTGGAACCAGGTCCTCCCTGGGCTGCCTCTTCTCTTTCTGGTCTCTGACTCAGACACAGACGGATATGATCAGCTTGTGAGACCTTGAACAAATCCTTGCATCTGTGTCCTTGTCAGTGCTGTGGGTATTGGCGATTCCATTCCCTAGACCCTGAAGTTCACAGAGAGAAAGTATCTTTCTCAAGGGTGCACAGCTAGGAATGGTCTGAGCTTCAGTTCAGACTGAAGTCTCTCTAATTCCAGATGCCTTTCCCCTCCCTCCTTATTCTTTTAAAATATGTTAATATGTTCTTTGTTTCTCATCTTTTCTACAAAAGGAATGTATAACTTTTATAAAGATCAGAAAAGCCAATAATCATTATAGTTTAAAAATGTGTTTCCTGGGGTGCCTGGGTGGGTCAGTCGTTAAGCTTCTGCCTTTGGCTCAGGTCATGATCCCGGGGTCCTGGGATCAAGCTCCGCATCGGGCTCCCTGCTCAGCAGGAAGCCTGCTTCTCCTTCTCCCACTCCCCCTGCTTGTGTTCCCTCTCTCTCTGTCTCTCTGTCAAAATAAATAAATAAAATCTTAAATAAATTTTAAAAAAATGCGTTCCCTAATTCCACATGTTGTGTCTGCCAGGCTAGTTGAGTCCTTATAGGCGTGGGAGTGCAGGCCAGTTAAGGAAGCTGGGAGGGAAGCTGGCAGGTGCCAAACGTCTCTCACCTCTGGTCTTGTGCACACAGTTTCCCATCCTGAATCTTCCTCCCTTCCTGTCCCCACCGCCCCCCCCCCCCACTCCCATCTGGGCATCACTCCATTTGATTCATCCTTCAGGTCTCAGTTTAAATATCATCTCCTGCAGGGAACTCTCCTGAACCCTCCCCATCCAGCTGGGCTCAGTGTCTGTTCTATGTCCCCATAGCCTCCGTGTTCCCCCCATCCCAGTAGATATCTCACTGAAATGCCATCACCTGGCTATGTTCCCCTGACTAGACTGTGTGCTCCCTAAGGGCAGAGCCCCATCTTATCACTGCTGTACCTCTAGCAGCCAGCCTGACAAAGAGATAATGATCCAAAAAAAAATTTTTTTTCTTTTTTTTCTTTTTTTTTTTTTTTAAGATTTTATTTATTTATTTGAGAGAGAATGAGAGAGAGAGCACATGAGAGGGGGGAGGGTCAGAGGGAGAAGCAGACTCCCCACCAAGCAGGGAGCCCGATGCGGGACTCGATCCCGGGACTCCAGGATCATGACCCGAGCCGAAGGCAGTCGCTTAACCAACTGAGCCACCCAGGCGCCCAAAAAAAAAAATTTTTTTTTAGAATAAATAGTATGTGTTACATTTTTTTAAAAAAGATTTTATTTATTTATTTGACAGAGAGATAGCAAGAGCAGGAACAAACGCACGGGGAGAGGGAGAAGCAGGCTTCCCGTCAAGCTGGGAACCCGACATGGGACTTGATCCCAGGACCCTGGGATCATGACCTGAGCCACAGGCAGACGTTTAACGACTGAGCCACCTAGGCGCCCAATGATCAAATTTTTTTTTTAAAAAGATTTTATTTATTTACTTGGGGGTGGGGGGGTACAAGAGAGGGGGAGGGGCACAGGGAGAAACAGAGCCTGAAGCTGATGATCCTAGGACTCTGGGATCATGACCTGAGCCAAAAGGCAGATGCTTAACCGACTGAGCCACCCAGGTGCCCCTCAGATTTGTTGAATGAGAGAAGGAAAGGAAGGAAGGAAGGAAGGAAGGAAGGAAGGAAGGAAGGAAGGAAGGAAGGAAGGAAGGAAGGAAGG
>NW_023270447.1:74116944-74173680 GCF_011800145.1 Mirounga leonina | reverse complement strand
AGGAAGGAAGGAAGGAAGGAAGGAAGGAAGGAAGGAAGGAAGGAAGGGGAAAGGGTTTCTACATTCTCAACAAGCTCTACCCTTGCATTTTTTCAATTAAAATGAACATTTATTGACTGTCTTTTTTTTTTAATTTTTTATTTATTCATTTGAGACACAGAGATACACAGAGAGAGAGAGAACATGAGCAGGGAGAGAGGCAGAGGGAGAGGGAGAAGCAGGCTCCCCGCTGAGCCAGGAGCCCGATGTGGGGCTTGATCCCAGGACCCCGGGATCATGACCTGAGCCGAAGGCAGACGCTTAACCATCTGAGCCACCCAGGCACCCCAACATTTATTGACTGTCTTATGGGGTCAGGCACTCTAACTTGAGGTGATTCTAATGATAAGCAAAACTGATCTAGGGAGAGAGACTATTGAACAACTAAAAAATACATATGTGTCTATAACTTGTGGGAAGTGCCATAGAGAATAGGAACAGGGGACAGATCAGAATAGCAGGGAGATGAAGGATGACTTTGGAGTGGGTCAGATCCATGTTTGAATTCTTTCTTGGCCACTCATCTGCTGTGTGGCCTTGGACAAACCTCTTCACTTCTCTGGGCGTTGGTTTCTTATCAGGAAGAAAAGGCTGCTGACGCCTGTCTCTTGGGGATGCTGTGAGGATATAGAGAACATTCATCCATTCACTAAATATGGGTTGAGTATCTCCTATTCAGAGAAACTATTTGCCCAAATGGTCAATCTGTGTGCGATTTGAACTCAGGTCTGGCTGGGTCTCTGGATCTGGCTGATGATGGGGATGGGGGCCAAGTTCTGGTCTTGTTCCCCTTGATTTGTCCCCCAGAAGTTAGGAGCAGTGATCTGCCTGATGTAGGCAACATGCCTGTCAATTGACCCACAGTGATGGGGGTGGAGGGCTTCTGCACAGAGAAGGACCCAAGGTTTGATGACACAAAGGAGACCATTCAAAGAAAGGACACCATTTAGCAGGGCATTTCTCCTTGCTGGGGGCAATCTGGAAACTCCTGAGCCTCCATTATCCCCATGGAGCCCCTCTGACTCCTTGAGCCCCCATCCCCCTTGCTGATCCTCCCTTCTCCCTCTGTGAGCCTCTTCCAGCACCAGCTCGGCCACTAGTTCTCTCCCCCCTTACTGAGTCCATCATGTTCACTGAACCCTTCTTCTTGCCCTCATGGAGCCCCTCCCCGCCTCCTCCACTGAGCCCTGTCACTGAACACCCTCCTCCTCACTCCTTCCAAGTCCTCCTCCCTCTTCCTCATGAGCCTGGCACACCGTCATGGACCACTCCCCTCTCTGAGCCCCGTCTGAGCTGCCTCTCAGGAACCAAGCTTTCTCACCCACTCACTCAGTCTAAGGCACCTGAAAGTACTAAGAGAACATGGGAGGAGAGGGAGGGGCCTCCACCGTCCTCCTCCTCCACACAAAGTCCTCCTCCTCAACATCAAGTGAGTGCAGCTTCCCCATCAGCCTCCTCTTCAGGCTGGGGCAATAGTCACACCGGCTACACCTTTTTGGCAGGCCCTTCTGAGTCTAAGGTTTGCTGGGGTTCTTCCCAATCAGTCTCAGAACTGGTTTCTGGCCCTCCAGCCCCCGCCCCCGCCCACAACAGACACCTCCCATCTCTCCTGGCACCTTCAAGTGGATGGAAACTGAGGCAAGGCCATGGTGTCTGGGCCAGTGTTTGGAGGTGGTAGGTCACTTCTACTTCAGGGAAAAATGGGCAGGATCAGTCCTATCGTTTTGCCAGGATGACTGAAGTCCCATTTAAGGAGGGTCCCTCAGTAATGGGAGACCCAGGTATCTGAGCTCCCAGAGGCATGAATGGTCCAGCTGGTCCCATTCAGTGGTCCAGATTCAGCCACTGACCTGCAATGTGACCTTGAGCAAGGCACCACTGTACCTTCTGGGTCTGTTTCCCCCTCTGTTTCTAGATGTGGGGATACCTACCTACTGGGAGGAGCAAACAGGAGCAAGGACACAGAAAGAATTTTGCACACGGTGGGGTCTTGGGCTCCTTTGCGAAAGCCGCGCCAGGCTCAGCGGCTGCGCTGTGGTTTGTTCTGCAAGCGAAGGGCTTCCTTGGCGGGGAACCAACCGGGCCAGATCTCCACTGGGACGTCAGGCACCCCTCTATATTAACCTCTCCACTGACCCAGGGAGATTGTTTTTTTTTTTTTTCGTAGTTTTTAATTTTATTATGTTATGTTAGTCACCATACAATACATCATTAGTTTTTTTTTTTTAAAGATTTTATTTATTTATTCATGAGAGACAGAGAGAGAGAGAGAGAAGCAGGCTCCCAAGAAGCAGGGAGCCCGATGCGGGACTCGATCCCAGGACCCTGGGATCACGACCTGAGCCGAAGGCAGACGCTTAACCATCTGAGCCACCCAGGCGCCCAATACATCATTAGTTTTTGAGGTAGTGATCCACGATCCATTGTTTTCGTATAACACCCAGTGCTCCATGCAGTATGTGCCCTCCTTAATACCCATCACCGGGCTAACCAATCCCCCCTCCCCCCTCCCCTCTAAAACCCTGTTTGTTTCTCAGGTCCATAGTCTCTCATGGTTCATCTCTCCCTCCAATTCCCCCTGCCCATTTTTCCCTTCCTTCTCCTAATGTCCTCCAAGTTATTCCTTATGTTCCACAAATAAGTGAAACCATATGATAATTGACTTTCTCTGCTTGACTTATTTCACTTAGCATAATCTCCTCCAGTCCCATCCATGTTGATGTAAAAGTTGGGTATTCATCCTTTCTGATGGCTGAGTAATATTCCATTGTATATATGGACCACATCTTCTTTATCCATTCATCTGTTGAGGGGCATCTCGGCTCTTTCTACAGTTTGGCTATTGTGGACATTGCTGCTATGAACATTGGGGTGCATATGGCTCTTCTTTTCACTACATCTGTGTCTTTGGGGTAAATACCCAGTAGTGCAATTGCTGTGACCCAGGGAGATTGGAGAAGGGGTCCTGGCGAGACTTGTGGCCCAGCCCAGGCAGAACCGATTGGGCCAAGGGGCAGCGTGCCGTAGGGGGAGGAGCACTGCCCAAGGAGTCAAGTCTCCTGAGTTCTAGTCCAGACTCTCACTGGCACACAGTGTGGCCTCAGGCCCCGCCCCACCCTTCGCCGCGAGGTGACTGGAGTCCATGATTTCTAAGCATCAGCCACCAGCGCTTATGACTCAGGGACCAGACCAAAGTAGACGCGGTCCTCTTTCCACCCCAAACTGGGGGGGGGGAGGTGGATGGGGACCGGAAGCCTCGGGACGGGGGGCGGGGGGGGGCGAGGGCAGAGCTGAACGAAGGACCAGGGACCTGCAGGGTTTGGGCAGGGTCCTGAGAAGGCGGGGCCGCGGAGGCGGGTTCAGGCATGCCAGTCTCTGACTGGCTGTGCTGCCCATCGCTCCGCCCCGTGTGCTATAAGACGCACGGCCGCGCGCGCGGGGGCTGCCGCTGCATCGCTCTCGCGTGCGCGGCGTCGGTCCTCCCCTCGCGGGGGCAGCTGGCCACACCCGCGCACAGACAGCTGCGGGCCGCCGGGGGGCGGGGGATGCCGGGCTGCCGCATCAGCGCCTGCGGCCCGGGGGCCCAGGAAGGGACCGCGGAACCGGGGTCCCCGCCGCCGCCGCCGCCCCGGGAGCTCCTGTCGTCCCCTCAGCCCTCGCCCCCGACTCCGACCTTGACTCCGACCCCGGCTCAGGTCTCGCCGCCGGCCTACGCGGCCCCGGCGTGGGCGGGCTCGGCGGAGGGGCAGGAGCTGCAGCGCTGGCGCCAGGGCGCTAACGGAGGCGCGGGGGGCACCGGGCCGGCAGGGGGCGCGGCGGCGGCGGCGGGAGCCGGGGGCCGCGCGCTGGAGCTGGCCGAAGCGCGGCGGCGACTGCTGGAGGTGGAGGGCCACCGGCGCCTGGTGTCGGAGCTGGAGAGCCGTGTGCTGCAGCTGCACCGCGTCTTCCTGGCGGCCGAGCTGCGCCTGGCGCACCGCGCCGAGAGCCTGGGCCGCCTCAGCGGCGGCGTGGCGCAGGCCGAGCTCTACCTGGCGGCGCACGGCTCGCGCCTCAAGAAGGGCCCGCGCCGCGGCCGCCGCGGCCGCCCGCCCGCGCTGCTCGCCTCGGCGTTAGGCCTGGGTGGCTGCGTGCCCTGGGGCGCCGGGCGCCTGCGGCGGGGCCACGGCCCCGAGCCCGACTCGCCCTTCCGCCGAAGCCCGCCCCGCGGCCCCGCCTCCCCCCAGCGCTGACCTCAGCGCCGGGACCCCTGGCCACCCCCGACCGGCCATCGCCGAGGGGCCGACCGACGGACTGGGACGTCGGCTGGATGGACGGCGTCACCGACGCGGATGGAAGGACTGATGGACCCCAAGAAGAAACAGTCGGGGGGCCAGGGGCCCAGTAAAGGAGGCTGAGGTGCGGTCTTGGCGGCTGGTGCATCTGAGGGGGCGGGCCGGGGTGGTGCCGGGCCCCGGATCTCCCTTCCCTGGGGCTTCTGGAGTCCGCTGGGTCCCTAATAAAGCTGGCCACTTTGTAACTGTCTCTCCCAGCCCTCCTGGGGAGTGAGATGGTAGCACCAAGTGCCCATTATACTACACTTGATCTTAGCCAAAAGGCCGAGAAGCGATCCAAGTCCCCGTTATAGAGTTGGATAAATTGAAGATGCTCAGATTCCAGGAGGGGTTTGCCCGCAAACTTTTACTAGTTGGAACCTGCACTGACGCAGGCCTCCTCCACGCCCCCCCCCCCCCCCCCGCTTTGCCTTTCCTGGGTCCATTATGGCTGTAAGAAGAGCCTTGCCCTTGAGACTGCTGGCTTTCTGGCACTGCCCAGCTCCACACCTTCGGGGAGGACAGAATAATGAGGTCCCAGGATGGGGTGGGGACTGGGCCAACGATGTACCACTGAATTCTCTCCTAAGCCCCTGTTTCCCATTTGAGGGGATGGCATCCCAGAGAGGTTGAGGATTTGTTTCCATCATCCTTAGGCCCTTCCACTTCTAGGAGACAGATATTTTCTTATGCTCTCAAGCAGTTTTGCCAAGAGTACATCTTGACTTAGATAACCAGGGTGGGGTGTTTGGTAAGTCCCTAACGCCTCACCTGCTCTCCTAGGGGCCTCCCTCCCAACCTGTCTCTAAGATGGCTCTGCCAGGGATGAAGCCAGGTTACATCCTTTAATGGGCCCCAAGGGGGCAGGTATGTCATCTGCTTCTAGAAAGGGGGGCCTTAAAGGGCCAGATCTGGAATGAGATTGACTTCTCTTCCTGTCCGCATGCCCTTCAGGAACCCCCACAGCTGTGAATTGCCTGGCTGCTGCTTTGCTGCTCATCTGCTGATTGGACTGCAGCCTCCCTCGTCAATCCACGAAGTGGTTGTCCTCACTTCTGGGAAGGGCTGTAGTGAGGTTAACACAGGGCAGAGGTCTTCTTCCTCCTTAAGTCACGGAGGAATGCTTTATTCTTTTATTTATTTTTATTTTTATTTTATTTTATTTTTTGCTTATTCTTTTAAATCACACCTACAAACAGGCACTGCTTTTACTGGTGGAGCCAGGAGCTGATTTAAAGTCCTCATTTTACAGAGTGTTAAGGTCACATGCCAGCACTGGACAGAACTAGGTCCCAGTCCTGTGTGTGTCCTTCCCTTGTGTCTCCTCCCTGCCCAGGGGCAGGGCTACAGAGAGCTGTCCAGCCTGTCTGCTGTGTGACCTAGAACAACTCCGCCTCCTCTCTGGGCCAGTGTCCTCAGTCCCTCTCTGAACATAGCTGTCCTTCCTCATGTCAGGGCTTGGAAATAGGGAAAAGAGAATAGGATGAGAACATCAGAGTCCCAGGAATCTGGTTGAATCCTAGAGTTCTGAGGGTCAGGTGCATTGTTCTGAAAGGCAGAGCCCCAAGGGCCCTCCCCCGACTCTCATCAGCCCTTCCTCTTCCTCTCCTCAGGTACCAAACTTTGGGGCTGGTTTCTAACATCCAGGCTTTTCCAAACCCCATTCTTAGCTGGGGAAGGGCAGTCCAGGAGGAGGTCTCAGGGAGTCTGAGAGAGCAGTGAGGGGCCCTGGCATCCTCTGGCCTCCGTGGAGAGGGAGAACCTTCTGAAGCTACTCAGTTCATGCGGGGTCTAGAGGCCCAAAGAGAAAAAGGACTTCCTGGAGGTGACAGGAGCTCAAGCTGCGGCGCTGGGATGCAGCCAGTACTGTTGGTTTTCTGCGTTGTACAGGAGAGAGGCACTTGGTCCAGAGAAGCTTTTAGCTAATGGTGTAAAGTGCTCTGTGCCATCATAGTGTTGCCTTTCTCTGGGATTTATTATCATCAGCTTTGTCCTGATTTGGAGGGGGCAGGGAGTGCGGAATTAGAGATGGCTCTTGCTGGAGAAAGTGATGCATGTGTGTGGGAGATGGAGATTGGTCCTAGTGTCACAGGTGGCTCTGTCCCCCTTCCCCCCTTCTAGATGTCCCACTGCCTTTCACCAAGGGCCTTGACCTGGGGAACACGGTGCTTAGTGACTTGAACCCCAGCTCATAGTTCAGTACTCTGCCCACTACTCCTCGGCCAACTAATAAAAGTCACTTTCCCACCCCTGTCTGGCCCACCCAGCCCCCTCTAGGACGCTCCGTTTTCTCCTCAGTCAACAAACACTGTTATCTACTCAGTCCAGGGGCTCAAGAAGGAGCACTGATTTCAGAGGGGGCTCTTCTCTTACGGGTTCGTGTCCCAGCCCTCCTCCAGGCAGCCTTCCCTGGCAGTCACTATCCCAGGAGACCCTCTGGGGCTGGGCAAGTTGTGTTGTTGGAGGGCTATTTTTAGGCCTTCACAAATAACCATAGACCCTGGACTGGTGACTGACATGCCCCCCACTCCCCGCCTCGTCCCGCCCCGCCCCAGATTCCTGAACACTTTCTTGATGGCCCCAGCCCTGGGGGTCTTGAGAACTTCGATGGCCAGCAGTGAATCTGGGATTTCAGCAAAGGGAAATGAGAACAGGAGCCATCCTTCAGGCCAGCGTTTGGGGCTGGGAGGGAGTTCAGGGTTCTAATTTAGAACTTGCCCCTCCCCTGGATAAGCCCTTCCCTCTTTTGGAGGGCCCTAGCCCAGTGAAGGCGTCTCTGGGCGGCGCCACCAGAGGGCAGTGTGGGGCTGCTTCCCGGGGCGTGGGGGCGTGGCCTGGAGCAGGCTTGGTCCCTGGGGTCCCCGGGGTCCCCGCCCCCGACCAGCCCCCTCCCGTCCTGTCCAGCCTTGCTAGGCCTTGAGTTTTAAGGGTCTGGCGGAACGAGCGGGGCGTGGCGGTCATTCAGAGAAGGGGCGCAAGTTTGGGCCTGTGGTTGGGCCCGGCCCCGGACCCCGGAGGAAGGTCCATCAAGAAAGACTTAACTGCAAAAATGTTGCCCCTGTGGGCGGTCACCGTCTGAGTGAAAGGCTGTAGTCATTTCGCTCCTCAGAGATGTTACACTGATGATTGATCGGAACATCACATTCTGCAGCCACCTGGGGGCCAGGTTGGCTTCCTAGAGATGAAGCTTAAACAGGTCACAGCTACGGTGCCCCAAACCCGTAGTGGGCAGTCTTGAGGAGGCCTCCCCCATCTTTCCCTCCTGCCAGGTCCCTAGAGAAAACCCAGTAGCCCAGGCTTCTCAGAGATAAAAGAGAGGCTCCCTGCTTTACCGCCAGGGGGAGGAGGCATTGGGGAAATTTGGGAGATCTCCAGCCTATTTCTTCCTCCATTAGTCCTTGACCGAACCCTGGCCAGGTTCCTTGGTTCTGGAATATATTAACCACCTCCATGCTGGGCACTGTGCTGAGCACTTTACACCCTTTATCTGTTATAATCCTCCCAGCTACTCTGCAAAGTAGGGGTTATTATCCCCATTTCCATGGATGAGGAAACTGAGGATCAGGTAGGGCAGGTGACTTGCCCAAGGACCTAGAACCTGTAAATGAGGGGTCCTTTAAACATTAGTCTATGTGGCTTTTCATTTATCAGGCTAGTAAGGACTCCATTTGGGGGGTTTCCGGGTTCTTACCCTTTAAGTCTGAGTACCGTGACCCCTGGTCCTCGGATCTGGGAGGGATGTGATGAGATGCTGGAAGGGTGGCAGAAGGTGCACCCCCCTCCCCAATCACCACCACCAAGGTCTGGGCACACCCCCAGAAGCTGGCTCCCCACCCTGGTTGTCTGGGCTCTGGGGGGTGAGTCAGACTGAGTCAGCACATCTGGCTTCAGGCAAGGGCAGGCCAACGATGCTCAGGGCCTGGGCTTGCCTTGGAGGGCTTCCTCCTCTCCCTGCCTACCTGGCTGGAATGTTTGGTGCCAAGGAGAGCAGAGAGCCTTGGATGGCAGAGGAGGAGGAGGACAGGCTCCATGGTGGAGGCAGAAAGTGCCCCAAGCTTGGAATAAGACATCTGGGATTCAGTGTTTGCATGTAACTTCTCAGCTGGAAGACCTTGGGCAAATGACTTCCCTTCTCTGGGCCAGTTTCCTGTGTGTGTGTGTGTGGTGTGTCTTATTGGGCAACTGGAGAGGAGATAACTTGACTGTTGAATGAGAGGTCACACTAAGCACCTGGCACATAGTGGAGATTCATAAATGTTTGATAGAGCCAATCTGCCTAACCCAGGAGAGACTGCTAGGACAGAGCCCCCAGGCAGCCTGGGCCTTTGCTTCCCCGGAGCATCGCCATATCAGGAATCCCTGGAACCGATCCTCCTTCTCCCCCCTACTGTGGGCCCTGGGGAATTCCATAAGGGGAGAGGTGGAGGAGGGGCAGGCTTTCTTCCCAGGAACATTCCATTCCAGCTGCTCAGACCAATGGGGATCCCAGCCAAGGACAAAGGCCCAAGGGAACCTCTGCTTATCCCAGGAGCCCCCATCCCTTCCAGGGCAGGAGCCAGTGGAACCCTGCTTCATAATATTGCCTGTACCTTCTCTCCACCATGGCCCCTCTTGTGGCAGATGTTGAAGGGTTTGGGTGGGGCTAGGTGGCTGTGGGAAGGAGGTAATTAAAGCTCTTGAAATGATTCTTTCCAGCTCCTCCCAGATCCTCAGAGCCTCCACTCTACCGATCTGGACTCCTGGATTCTGCTCCTGCCCCGGGCATCTCCTTCAGGAAGACGTCCCGCAACCTTACACAACCGAATTGATCCCATACGATCTTGGCACCGTCCTCCCTTCACAGGGGCCTTGCACTCAATGGTAGCAAGGTGCTGGGTTCTGGGGAAGGCGCCTATACTCTGAATCTCCTTATCTAAGCCACATTTGATTTTGGCTGACACTGTATGCTTGGAAATGTTACGACAGGTCCTCTGAGATGCAACCAGATTATTTAAGAAAGCAGCAAACATTCCCAATGTGAAAATGAAAGGGATTTCTTTTAAAATACAGTCGTCGTTCTTAAGTCACAGTGCAGCTGGGGTCCCCATTTTGGTTGATGTCATGGCTTCTCACTCTGACAACGCTGGGAGGCCTATTTGAGGGGAAACGTTGGTCTGAGAAATCCCTGTTTCCCTTCCCCACTGTCCTTGTCCTCTCTGACTAGGGTTGTGCCTGTGGCCCCTCAGAAAGATGATCAGCTGCTGGCTCCAGGGGGAGGGGCACCTCTTTCTCAGGGAGAGGTGGTAGCAACATAAAAATTCAAAGCAAAGTTTTAAATGAAAAAAGGGAGCATATTTATTCAAATATCCTGATAATAAAGGGAAAGGGGGGGGCACATTTACTCACACACAACCCAGAACTTGTATTCTGCAAAATGAATGTCTATTGACTCAGTCCCCTGATTTATACATTTAGGAAGAATAAATTTCAATAATGTGAGACAAAGGCATGTGATTTTGAGGTTTACTTTGCAAGTGTCCCTACTGCCTTTCCTTTGTGCGTGTCTCTCATGACTCTTTAGGTTGGCAGTTCCCTGAGCAGCTTCCATGTAGTTTTGGTTGGCAGTCTGGCCCTGTTGACTGACTGGCAGACTGCTTCCCCCTTGATCTGGCTCCAGGCTGCCCCTCTGCACGAAGTCTCCCCCAGTGAAGGATGTGATGAGGGAGCTGGGGGATGGGACTGTGCCCCGAGAAGGTGGCACACACTTGTGATAACATGGTGGCGTGCTGATCCGCGGAGGACTATGTGTGACTGCTGGTGACGACGGGGGCCTGTGTGTCAGTCAGGGCCCCAGCAGGACACAGGGCACCCTCAAACTGGGAAGAGATTTCAAAAGGGATTATTTCCAAAACGGTGGGCTTAAGAACCGACCAAGGGATGGTGCAGCTCTCTGGGGCTAGCAAGAGTGGGGAGCCTTTCCCAGGGGGAGGGGTGCGCCTCGACAGGAGCAGTGGCCTCTGGCTGAGAGATGCAGCCAGCCATGCAGCCTGGTGGGGAGGGAACAGGCGGAATAAACACCCCATTCTCCTCCTTTCCGTCTCCTCTCATTGGCTGAACGCGACAGGAAGGCTGAGAACAAGGGAGCCATTGATGCACAGCCCGCAGAGGTCAGCCTCCCGGGGCTGGAAGCATGGAGACGGGTGGAAAGCGCGGGACATGTCGCTGGCCGAGGGCATGTCTTCTGCTCCCCGAAGTTCACAGCAGTGCCTCTTCTCCCTTTGAGCTCCCCCACCCACCGTGGCCCATAAGGGGCGGGTGGACTGTGGCTGGGGGAGCCCTGTGGGGTGGGAGGGGTGGGCTTTCCTCCCTCAGCTTTCCCCTCTCTGGCTCTGATTCCCAGTTCTTGATTTCTGCCTGTCCTGGCATCTTTTTTTGTTGTTGTTTTTAAAGATTTTATTTATTTATTTGACAGAGAGAGAGAGACAGTGAGAGAGGGAACACAAGCAGGGGGAGTGGGAGAGGGAGAAGCAGGCTTCCCGCTGAGCAGGGAGCCCGATGCGGGGCTCGACCCCAGGACCCTGGGATCATGACCTGAGCCGAAGGCAGACGCTTAACGACTGAGCCACCCAGGCGCCCCTGTCCTGGCATCTTAGACGGCTGCAGGAACTGTCCCTGCGAGAACAATGCCGGCCACTGAGTCACTGTTTTTCTCACACCCAGAAACCCTGCAGCACCCCCAAACACGCCCACAGGCATACCTGCTGCCACCATGGGCCTCTGACGTAGTCACCACCAGCCACGGCTGGTGTCGTGTACATCAAGAAAATATACCCTCGCCACACTGCTATGCCGCCCTAGGCCTCCACAAAATGGTAAATGCACAGAAGCACAAAGGGTCGCATGCCAAATGTGCCCCGCCACAAACACGTACAGGACACGCAGGGGCCGGAGGGCGCAGGGGTTAACAGGAATGGCCCTGGAGCCAGCCACACCTGTTCGACCTCTCTGGCACCAGCTTCCTTGTCTGTAAAGTGGAAATAATAACCGCTCTTCTCTCAAGGATGAAGTGAGAGGTAGTGACCGTGAGGACTTGGGCTTGGTGCCTGGCCTGGAGTGAGACTCCAGAGATGGCAGCCCGGGCTGGGACCTCGTGGCTCACGCTCTCCTACATCTCACGCCCGTGCGTGTTGCAGACCAGCAGTGGCGAGCGCACACGACTGTGCCAGGCGAGCCAGACACCCTCAGGCACACGTGTCCCCCCAGCCATGCCTGCTGAGAGCATGTGCCCATCAGCAGATTCCCTCTGCCCAGAAGCTCTTTCCCCAGACATCGCAGGGCTTGCTAGTCACTGCCTTTGTGTCTTTGTTGGATCAAATGTCACCCTTTGGATGAGGTTCACCCTTTTTTTTTTTTTTAAGATTTTATTTATTTATTTGAGAGAGAGAGAGAGCATGAGAGGGGGGAGGGTCAGAGGGAGAAGCAGACTCCCCGCCGAGCAGGGAGCCCGATGCGGGACTCGATCCAGGGACTCCAGGATCATGACCTGAGCCGAAGGCAGTTGCTTAACCAACTGAGCCACCCAGGCACCCCTCACCCTGACTTTTTAAAGTCACATACCCCAGCACTTCCAATCCCTTACCCTCCCACATACTTTTAAGCATCACTGACCTTATAAGACCACATCATTTAGTTTATTTTCTGTCTACCGTATTAGAGTGTAATCTTCGAAAGAGTCGGGAATCTTGGTCTTTTGTTTGCCGATGTATTCCAGCTCCTACAGGGCTCGCTGGCACACGGTGGGCTGAACGCAGTGTATACACACATCCTGTGGGTGTCTAGCTTTCTTACGTTCTGAAACAAGCACATCCAGGTGAACCCGACTGCCCACCCTAGCAGGCTAAACCTGCATGCTTTATATACTGCAAACGTCCCCTCATGCCCACATCAGGAGCTGGGAGAAACAATTTCTTCCAGGCCCCTAGCTGGGTGGGCACAACCAGGGTATGGGGGGGGGCTGTTTTCAGTCACCAAGCCAAGAAAGTCTTTCCACTCACCTTTCTAGCCCTTTTGAGCCCTGCAGGAACTCACTGAGCAGGTGAGGTGGACCGACTCACCCAGTCACCTGGGGGCTCCTCTGAGGCCTTGTTTTTTTCAGCTTGGCTGGAACCATCAAAGCCACCACTTCAGAAACCACTAATGAGGTGAAATATGTTAAGGGCTTTGCCATCCGTGGATCAAAGGGGCTGGGTAAACAGTGGGCAGCGTCCAGGCCAGTGACTGGCTGATGCCCCAAGGGAAGAGCTCCCCGAGAGCCTGGCATGGCCCCAGCTAGGTTTGGAAAGGAACGACCCTGCCCCTCTAGGGGACCTGTTTAGAGCAGGCCAGAGTGTGCCCATCAGCACTTGGGAGTAAGAGAGGGAACCAGAGGATTGATGGAACCTCCCTCCCAGGTAGGGAGGCCAAACCTGGGCTCTTGCTCTGGAGGATGCTAGAAGTTCCCCAGTCTCAGCTGCCACTACTGAAGGGGTCTCCAATTCACATTCAGCTTGTCTTCTACCTGCTTCCTGAGAAAGAGTGGGGTTGGGTGGGCAGAGCTGGGGTCAAGCAGCCCTGAGCACTGGAGTGTTAGGCTAAGCCCAGGGTCATCAGGACTTCAGGTAGGAAATACTGAAATATTTACTCTTTAACAAGAGACTTGCTGAGGCAATTTGCAGGTATATGTCCCACGTGTAGACCTGCGCTCCTGGCACAGTTCTGCAGCCGGGGCTGGTGTTGAGGGAAGGAGGAGCAACTCCCCAGCCATAGCCCAGGATTCAGACACCAAGCCACCCAAATGTCCCTGCCCCACAATGCAGGCCAGGCGCAGGCTGGGAGAGGCAGCCGGGGCCCCCACAACCATGGACGGTCCTTCCCCAGGAGAAATCATGGTGCTAGGTTTAGTGTAGACAATCTTTATTGGCAGGTGTTAAGAGTGCAAAATGGTGACAAATCCAGAGGGATGGGAGAGGAGGTTGGGCATGGTTCCCTTCCTCCAAGTGAAGACCCTGTAACCAGGTCAGTGGGGTGGGAGCACTTGACTGTGGCCACTTTGGGCCCAGCACTCTTCGAAAAACAAGCTCCTAGGCAGAGGGATCCTCACAACACAGGGGAAGGGAGCAACACCCCAGAAGGGGCATGGGCCGTGTCCTACCCCTGGCAGCTTGGCTTCTGCTCACCCACACACCTTGACAGCTTGGGGTAGGGGTGTTTGGGAATTGAGCTAAACCTATCCCTCTGCAAACCCAGGTAGCCGCCTCCCGCCTCAGTTTCCCTCCTCCCAGTGATTAGTCAGGTTGGATCGCCAGGCCCTGTTAAGGGTCTGGCCCAACCCAGAGTGAGTAGTTCCTATAACATACCAAAATTTAGGCGTCGTGTGGGCTGCAGGCCTTCCGAGGCTGCTGGGATCACAGTGGGCTGGCCTTACCCAAAAAGACCCTTTCTTGGCCACAGAAATCAGCCTAAGATGATGAGCATTGAGGCTACCACCCCAAACAAGCTTTGTCTCCTGAAGGCCACTGACCCCCAAGACAAACGGCCCCTGCACCCCACCATATGCTGGTCCAAAAGTGGGGTGCAATAACCCAAAGGTCTATCAATACCAGGGCGGGGGGCTCACTCGGGGATGGGCGGGGTCTGGTCTGTTCAGTCCAAGGCCCAACCCTGCAGCAGTGCTGGGCCACTCAGCACAGGCTGCCTATCTCTGGTCACACCCCCTGCACGCTCGTGGAGGCCCCACTCCATCGGGGAAGGCCCAGTACCTTCCGGCCAGGGTCTGAGTCAATTACAAGGCAGCCAGGTGGGATAGGAGTGGGCCCGAGCCAGCAGAGGCTGCATGGGAGTCACGTAGTAACTGACCGTGGCAGGCACGACCCCGTCGGGGCCTGGGGGGCGCCAGGCCAGGGCGGCCGCGGCAGCCGGGCCCTGCTCGGCCAGCGCCTGGAGCGCGAGCGTGGCGATGAGGTCCAGCGTCTGGCGCCGCTCGTGGCTCATGAGGCACACGGTGCTCTCATTGACCACCCAGTGCAGCGTCACCAGGCAGGCGTAGCGGCGGGCCGAGTCGGCCCCGCTGAAATGGGCCTCCAGGTAGCGCTCCAGCGTGCGCCGCTGCTCCACCACGTCTGGGAAGTCGATGAAGAAGCGGGAGCACATGTACCGTTGCAGGGCGCGCACGTCGGTGCTGGGCCGCGGCCTGAAGCCCCGCACCAGGAGGTGGCAGTACTTGAGGAGGCCGCCACCGCGGATCTCCTCGGGGCTGCGCGTGGCGATGACGCGGTGCCGCAGGTGGTCCAGGGCCTCGGCAAAGTCCCCGTACAAGCTCTCACCGGTGACCGTTGGGTGGAAGGCCTCAGACATGGGCGTGGATGAGCACTGGCCAAAGAGCAGCAGCGAGTCCAGGATGATCTGGAAGGAGTCTACACTGAACTCAAACTGGCGCCTGACCGAGTCCACAAACTTGAGCTCCACATTCTTGCCGCTCTTGTTGGACAGCGAGATGAGGCTCCAGCGGTCCGTGTCCGTGCACACTTTCACCAGCTTCTGCACGTACGCCTCCTTGAGCGTCAGGGGCGTGATCTTGGCCCGGTTCACACCGGCCGGCAGGAAGTCCAGCAGGCAGGCCAGGACCACCTCCTTGGTCAGCTGGAAGGACGCCTCGCTGCGCAGGTCCACGCGGAACACCAGGTCCAGGTCCTTGTAGCCCAGGCCACTCTCAGGGTGCAGCACGTGGCTGGCCGCGGAGCCGTGTAGCCGCACGCCCAGCACGTGTAGTCCCCGCTCCTCCAGGCGGCTGCGGACCACCTGCAGAAGACACGGCAGGACCGAGAGGGGTCAGGGGCTGGGCTCCCACGTAATCATCACACCAACATCAACCACAGGTGACCACTTCGCAGCTGTCATGCCTTTGGAAAGTAGTTCAACCCTCTAAAGCTTTGATTTCCTAATCTGGAGAATGGCTCGTTTGGAGGAAAGACTCGGACAGAACAGCACAAATGACAGCAAACACATACATAGAATTTACTAGATGCCAGGTCCTGATCTAAGCAGTTTATACATTAGGATATAAACGCTCACAATTACCTACGCTATGAGGTAGGTCCTATTATTCCCATTTTACCGATGGAGAAATAGAAGCCCAGAGGGGCCAAGCAACTTCCCCAAGGTCACACAGCTGGTGAATTAAACTCAGAGTTCAGGTCTTACCCACTACGCTATTCTACCTCTCTAAAACTGCAAGTAAAACACTTCATTTTGCACCAGGCATGCTAACTGCTCAGATGTGTTAGGAATGTAATTGCAGTCCACATGGATTGCTACATTAACCCTCACAATAATCCTGTATTTGGGCATTATTTTCCCAATTTACAGATGGGGGACCAGAGGCACAGAGAGGTTAAGAAACATGTCCAAGGTCAGAGAGTAGCCAGGTGGAGACTGAACCCAGGCCAGTTAGATTCTCCAGTCCATGTGTGCTCTTTTGACTAGGACATATTCAGCTTAATTCATCTTTACAAGGACCCTGTGAAGCAAATGTTGCACTTGTTTTAGAGCTGAGGAAACTGAGGTTTGCAGTGGTGAGACCCCTGAGATTCGAGGTGGGGGCATTAAGAAGTGGTGGGCCTGGCAGTGAAAACCCAGACCCTTTCTGCTCTTGGGACAGGAGGTGGGTGATCATCTCAGGAAGCACTCAGTGCCCAACCCAAGTGGGAAGAGATGCAGCAGACCCTGTCTGCTGACACGGGAACATGACCAGCAAACTGACCGGTCATCTTGAATCTGTTCCTTTGGCCAGAGGCATCTCTCTGGGCCTAGGACCATGTGGGGAGAAGAAAGGAGCTGGGCCCAGACAACTGGGCCCAGTTTTCTCAGCAACCCAGCGTACTTCAGGCACCATCCTGAAAGTGACCAGGCAGCATTCCTGCCCTGAGTGATTCTGCAACCCCGCCTTGCTGCCAAGTCAGCGCCCAGCACTGGGCTGGGCTGCCCTCCTCGCTTCTCAGGGAATTACTGCAAAGAATGCACTTAAGTGCTGAGGAGGCAAGCCACAGTGGGGCAATCTGAGGCGGGCGGCTCCCTCTAGGAAGGCTTCCGGGAGGAGGACCCAGACTAGGGGAAGGTATTGTAATGGCTACAGGGGTAAGCAACTGGCCATCAGGAACATGGCAGGGAGGAGCTGGGGGGGGGGGGGGCGGGTGGGGAGGGAATATCAGTTAGGCACCTATTGAACATCTGGACGTTCTCACCAGAATCTATGGGGAATAGATCTTTTTTTTTGTTTTCTCTTTTTAAAGATTTTATTTTTAAGTAATCTCTACACCCCACATGGAACTCCAACTCCCAACCTTCAGATCAAAAGTTGCATGCTCCATTGACTGAGCCAGCCAAGCACTCTGATGGGGGACAGCTCTTTATGATCTCCAAGTTATAGATGGGGAAACCAAGGCTCACAGGAGTGTCATCATCTGCCTGAGATCATGTAGAGGTGCCTTCAAATCCAGGTGTGGCTGACTCTCTTCCCATCACATTGCCATCCCAGGGTTTAGAAGGAGCAGAGACCAGGAACTAGGGTTCTAATCCCCCCTCTCAAAACTTCAAAGTGAGGGCGACCCTCCAGTCACTGAAGCCCAGAGTCAAGGTAGTTAGGAATGGGAAGGTGGGGGTTGGGAGATGCCTTGGCCAGACAGACGGGGGAAGCTGGAGGTAAGGGGCCAGTGGCTACAGTCCGGCCTGTGGGACTTCTGACCCACACCCTGGCAGTGGGCAGCTGTGCCCATGTAGGCCAAGGAGAGAAGCAGGCAAGACCTTGTCCCAAGGACCCTACCAGACTTGCAGAGCAGGCCAGCCCCTTCCCCAGGTCCCAGTAGAGCTGACTGAGCCTCACTCAGTGCCAGCTCCAGCTCCCAGGCTGCTGCTCACCCCAGGGCATGGCTCCGGGCCTGCTGGGTAGGTGGCAGTGCCCTTGGTAAGTGGCCTGCGTCAGGCCGTGGGGCCGGCTGTGTCAGCCAGCCGGCAGCTGTTGTCTCTCCCAGGTGTGACTGCAGCCGGCTTGGCAGGGCACCCCAGACACCACCACACCCAAAGACTGCAGGGCAGCTTGGAGCCTCCTGAATCAGACTTTCCAGCCATGCAGGGGGCAGTGGCTGCACCCTCCTTTCTTCTGTGCCAAGGGCCTCCCCAGAATCACTCTCTTCCTGGGCCACTGCCGAGACCTTCAGGGGGACTGTAGGTGCTATCAGCCAGCAGGCTTACAGAACTCGAATCTGGAGCTGCCTGATGCATGCCCTCTGGCTGCAGCTAGAGAGATCAGATTGTCTAATTCAATTCCTGGGCCCAGAGAGGGCAAAGGACTTATCCAAGGTCACACAGCCAAGAAGTGGCTGAACTTAATTAGAACCAGGCCTCCCAGAGCTATGGGCAGGGGACCCTCCTGTAGGACCTCATTCTCCTGTAGGACCTCTCCTACAGGAGAATGGGTCCCTCTAGCTCAGGTCCAAGCAACAATAGCATCTCTAGCTGCTCAGATTGCTGCTGCAGGCAAAGTCTTATGGGGGTACAGAGGAAGAAAGGTTCTAATTCTTGAATCATGGACAACCAGCATCCTCCACTACACGCACCTCCCTCTACCCACCCCCCCAGGCACCCCCCACCTCTGCACATAGCCAGCATGGATGCCCCTCATCCCCATGCACACCAAGCACCGCTATCCATGCCCCATACACACCCAGCACCCTCACCACAGTTTGTGAAGCTGCCAGCAGCAGATCCCCGCCAGGAGATGGACTTTCTTCCCTGGGGATGCAATTGTACAGGCCAGGTGAAGGTACCTGTTCCCTTTGGATTCTGGAAGCTGAAAGGGTGTGGGAGAGTAGTCCAACCCATCAGCATGGAAAAGATGGGGACACTGGGCCCAGCAAAGGGAACAGACAATAGTCCAGGCCCTGAAGCCGGATGTCTGACCTCCCAGGCTAGCTCTGAAGTCTCCACTCCCTCTCCCCACCACAGCCAGCTGCTCCCTGCTCTGTGATATCTTTGACCCGAATCCAGGAGAACACTGTACTATTATGGCCTTGTAAAGTCAGCTCCTAATGGCCTGCAGTCTCCACCACCTGGCGGGAGCACCTCGAGGGCAGAGACGCTGGGTCCCAGTCACATCTATAGCTCTGGTATCCCAAATAGGACTTGACAAAGAGCAGACACCAGTAAAGGCAGTTGGGCAGGGACTTCCCCTCCAGAGCACCCTTTGTCCCTGATGAGGGGTTTCCACATTGGGCTCCTCCTTCCCCTATGTCTGGGACAACAGTCCTGGAGATACAGCAACTGGGGCCGCAAGGCTGACCTGAGTGTCCTGGGGAGGAAAGCCTCAACTGGTTTCCTAATTACCCCATGACAGCGGGCAGCCGAGGAATGCCTCAGTGAGCACCACTGGGGCTTCGGGTGAGTCAGCCCTGGGGAATCTGCCCCCACCCCCTCCCATTCCCTTGGAGGGAGGGCGAGGTAATCCCTTAGCAGACACCCCTCCTCCTCAGTGGAGACTGAGACAGAAGGAGGCAGGGGAGTGGCCTGCTTCATTAGCTTCTGCGGATAACTCCCGAGAAAGAAAGTCCATCTACTGGTAGGAATACACAGGAATTGTGGCTGGATTTTCTGGTTTTTATCAGAAGACTTCCCTAAGACTTAGAAGTTGAGTCTAACAGCTGGGGGAAGGGGCAGGAAACCTTGAGCCTACAGCAGGTGGCTCCCAGGAAGACTCATGATGCTCCCGGTTTGATTTTCACCTCTTTAGGTAATCTTAGGTAGCTCATGGCCCCTTTTAGAGCCTCAGCTTCCCCAGCCACAAAATGGGTACAATAATTACTATATTCTGGCATTTCAGAGTATGCCAGCACCTAGGTTATACAGAAGAAAGAGCAATTTGAGAGGTGCTGAAAGTTAGGTAAAGGGAAAAGGGAGTCTGAGGAAGGGGAGAGGGCTACCAGAATTCTCTTTTCCTGCTCCTCAGGAGACACCAGGGCCAGCCTTCATTTCCAATTTTGGGGAAAGGGAGAAACACCTAAACTGGACACCTGATGTCGCCCTCCAGCATGCAGGCACCAGATCTGGCTTGGTGCTTAGTTAATCTCCTCCTGCCACAACCCAGCTGAGAGGGACCGAGTCCTTATTGGGATTTCTTGGCTTTTCCACTTAGCCACGGGTCTCTTGAGCCAAGGGCTGTGGAAGCACAGGACAAAGTCTGCCCCTAGAACCTTGAGAGAGGGAAGGGGTGTGTGTTGGGGGGGCGGCGCTAGGGCCAACGATGAAGATTTGGGGATGAAAAAAACCCTATTTTGAACCCAAACAGGCACACCTACCCACCCAGGACTGCCTGGTATCTTTAGTCTGAGCAGGCAGGGCTGTTCTCTCTCCGGCCTCCCCACCCCGTGCACCACCGCAGCCAAGTCCTTCCCCATTCTCCTCCCATTTCCTAGCTAGGGCCAGGGTGAATGGAATCGGGCTCTCCAGAGGCAGAAGGGAAAGCCAAGTGGGGAGGGAGCATGGTCTACTATCCATGCTCGTGCGATTTAGTTCCAGTCCCTGTCCCTCTCTAAGCCTCATTTTCCCTACCAGTCCAGAGAATCGAACAGACTCTGGGTTCCTCCGAGCACAAGAACCTCAGGCAGGCTGGAGACCCCATAACCCCCTCTCCCCTCCCAGGGCCCGCTCACCTGCACAATCTGCCGGGGCTGCACGCTCAGAGTGGGGAAGTTGCCGCGCCCGTGAATGGGAATCGGTTCGCTCAGGAGCGCGTCCAGTCGCTTCACCTGTGGCCAGCCTAGCCCACTCAGGTGCCGTCCGAGGGAGGCCGATGAGGCCTCCGGGTCGGGGCCGCCGCCTCCCGGGGCGGCCGTGGCCACCGCCGAGGCCGCGGCCGTTCCCACCTGCGCAGCTGCCTGGTCCGGGCTCTCAGCTCCACTCTCCGACAGCATCATCAGCCCGGCCCCGGGGCCCCGACGGCAGAAACCGGGGGGTTGGCTAAGGGGAGAAGGGCAGGGAGAGCGGCTGGGCCGGGGCCAAGGCGAGAGGCGCGGCTGCAGGGACCGGGTGGCAGCGACGGCGAGGCAAACTCAGGGCACACCTCCGACGGCGACGACCAACCGACCCTAGAGCCTGTAACCCAGGGCCCAGCGGACTCTTATAGGCCGCGGGCGACATGCCCATTGGTCCAGACAGCTGTCACACAGTGGGAGCGCCCCGCCTCTCGACCCCCCTGCCATTGGTCAGCAGAGCTTTGCACGTGAGTCACTTGTCGCCAAGGAGATTCCGATTGGCTGGCTGGCACGCCCCTGCCCCGCCCCCCTGCGTCCCCTGAATTCCCTCCTTTGGTCCTTAAAGAACTTCTGTTCTCAGTGATTGGCCCGGGCGGAGGCAGGCCTAGACTTAAAGGGACTGCGCCCTCCAGGGGCACGCGGGAGGGAAGTGACCTGTGGAGTTTGTAGCGGAGTTGGACCACTAAGAAGTTCCAGGGTTCCTTTTGGCGCTGGAAGAAATTTGGAAGTCGCCTGGCCTGGTCCTGGTCATCCGCTATTTTCAGAAGCCCAGAGAGACTGCGCCGCTGGTTCAAACTCCACACAGCGCTCCTCCTGCTCTTCCAGAATCAAGGAAAGGTAACAAACTCTGTGTATACCGAGGTAGATACTATTTAACGCCCTCTTGATTGGCCCTTGTCAACCACAGCCTCGCCAGCGTTAACGTTCCTCTTGAGGGGAGGGGACACTGTTCAGAGAGGGGGCGTGACTCCCTCAAGGTTACACAGCAAATGAGTTGGGGCCCCGGTGCTGAACCCGGGCCATAGAATCTGGCGCATGCTCTTTCCATTACATTTGTGCAGACCCAGGGCCTTTACGGGGCTGGAGGATGGAGGGCAGCTGGAAATGGGGAGTTGGTTTTCCTCACCCAGCGGCTTGGGCCCCTCTGCAGCCCCTTCTGGTAGGGGCTTCCTAAACAGCTGGTGGAAGTCTTTCCGGCCAGCTTCTCAGCTTGATCAGGTCCTGTGTGCCCCCAGGCAAGTCACTAGCCGCTCTGAGCCAGTTTCCTTTTCGGTCCCAGAGAAGATGTTCAATAATATTTTTTAAATTTTGATTGGATTACTTATAGTTGGCAAAAACATTTTCATATATTCTGTTGAAATAATATGTTTACATGTTTTTCTTTCCCACTTTACAGAGCCTAGAGGGATGAGACTTATTATTACTTTTGAATTCACTTTTTCTTCTGATTTTTTAAAAAAGATTTTATTTATTTATTTGACAGAGAGAGACACAACGAGAGAGGGTACACAAGCAGGGGGAGTGGGAGAGGGAGAAGCAGGCTTCCCGCTGAGCAGGGAGTCCGATACGGGGCTCTATCCCAGGACCCTGAGGTCATGACCTGAGCCAAAGGCAGACGCTTAATGACTGAGCCACCCAGGAGCCCCTCTTCTGATTTTAAATATATGTACCTGTGGCAGAATTTCAGAAATTGAGTCTGCTTGGTCAATATTTTCTCTTAGATTAAATATCATTCTTCTAATAGTGTCCCATTCTATAAGGCAGGCCTGGCAAGGAGTAATAATCCCAATGTACAGAAGAGGAAACCAAGATCTACAGATGATAAACTACATTCCAGGGTCACCAGCTTGTCTCCGACAGACCTGGACCTAGAACCCAGGAGCCTGACTCTCAGACTAGAGCAATCACTTCCTCTTTCTGAAGGCCAGCGCAAGCTGGCCTTTTGTCTGGGATCAGGGGCTTCCTCTGGCCCCCAGGAAGGGGACCTACAGCTAGCTCCCCTGCTTGGCTGTGTGACTATGGGCAAGTCCCTTGTGCTGTCCTCAGTGAAGTTGCTTGCTGTTTTGCTTTACCTTCTTTTGAAAGAGAAGAAATAGATGGGAAACCTCCTTTGCTGAACCCAGAGTCTCCAAACCCTCTGGGTTCAGTAAAGGAAGTTTGGCCCCAGCAGAGGAAGGAAAAGAAAGGAAACTAACATTTACTGAGGACCTACTATGTACCAGGTCACTTTACACACAGGACCTCTAATTTCTAAAAATACAGCTCAAGATGTGGGATCATTATCCTCAATTTGCAGATGAAGAAACCAGGGCTTGGAGAGGTCAAGTGACATGGTAGTACAACCACTAATTGGCAGGGTGGGACTTGAATCCAGGTCTCCTGACTACAGAGCCCTATTTTCCAACTGCTCCTCGTGGAAGAGTTGGCACAGATCACAGTATCATGCTTGGCACAGCCCTGGGACCACCTTCAAGATGATTCATTCATTCATTCATCAACCAATTAAGCACCTACTGTGTACCAGGTGCTGGGCTAGGCCCTGAGGTGTGATAGGCAAGGTCCCTGCCCTAGAGCTGACATTCTAGTATAGAAAGACAGTAGTTAAATAAACAAAGAAATAAGACATTTCAGATAGTGCTAAGAAGAAAATAAAGCAGGGAATGGGAGAGAGAGCAACCATGTGTACATGTGAGTGAGTGAGAGAGAAAACTGGAGAGACTGATGTCAATTGTTGGTGTGATCACAGAGCCTGCCCAACGAGGTGACATCTCTGCTGCACCTGCTGGATCCACTTCTGCCCTAACTCCCTGTGCTTGTCCCCGGAGAACCAGAGCAGCAGAGAAGGTGCCAGCCACACATTCCTACAGCCCTAAAGGCCTGGGCTGGAGGGAGAGGGGGGCTTTGACAATCATTTTGTTCACTCTCTTCTCACTTTGTATAGGGGGAAACTGGAAGTTTGGAAGTCTGGAAGCCAGACTTTCTGGGAGTCTGGGAGACTGGCTAGGGCTGGAACTACACAGGGGTAGGGCCCCCTGGGCATGGCCTGGTGCTATGCCCGCCCCACACTCTTGAATCAGGTTCTCTGAGAAAGGACACTTAGAGATCTCTTTTCCTCTCACCTTCCTGCTGTCTGGGCTAGGAAGAGCAATTAGCAAATTCATGCTCTGTGAATCACCCTTCTGTTGACACTTCTATTCCAAAGCTAATCGGCCCAAAGTTTGACCAATCACAGGACCTGAACATCACTACCCTAGGAGTGGGGGATCCGGGAATGTAGGGAGTGGGGAGGGAAGACAAGAGAGCAGGGGTAGACTCAGGACGGTTTTTACCTTCACCAAGACCAACTTCTAATTGTCCCAGTGAATGGAGGGGAACGATGGCCAGGGTACCTTCTGAAGAGTCTATCTGGCATTCAAATGTTATATATGAGCCTTTTCCCTCCCATGCGTATTTCCCATCTTAATCCTGACTCTGATTTTAAAGGGGAACGTACTCTTTATGGTAACCGAGTTGTAGTGACTTGGGTAAGTCAGTTTCCCTTTCTGGGCCTCAGTTTCCTATTCTGTAAAATGGCAGTGAAATAGGAGTCAGGGTTTTTCCATTCACCTGTGATTTGAAGTGATGGGAAGGAGAAGGGGTCCTGCGAAGAGTGTTGGTGTCCACATTGGCCCCTCTTCTGCTCTGGGACTCCAGACAAGAGCATTCTGGGATCAGGGGCACCTGGGTGGCTCAGTCGGTTAAGCATCTGCCTTAGGCTCAGGTCGTGATCCCGGAGTCCCAGGTTCGAGCCCCACATCAGGTTCCCTGCTCAGCAGGGAGTCTGCTTCTCCCTCTCCCTCTGACCTTCCCCCATCTCGTGCTCTCTCTCTCTCAAATAAGTAAAAAATCTTAAAAAAAAAAAAAAAAAGCATTCTGGGATCAGCCCACATTACTGAACACCCAGTGTCTGGAACCACACGAGGAAATTTCCATGCAGTTTCTTACTCAATTTTCAGAACACAATTTTTTTTGAAGATTTTGTTTATTTGAGAGAGAGAAAGAGCATGAGCAGCAGGGAAGGAGAGGCAAAGGGAGAAGCAGACTCTCCACTGAGCAGAGAGCCTGACATGGGGCTCCATCCCAGGACCCTGAGATCATGACCTGAGCCAAAGGCAGATGCTTAACCAATTGAGTCACCTGGGCACCCCGCTTTTTTTTTTTTTAAGACTTTATTTATTTATTTATTTATTTATAGAGCATGAGCAGGGGGAGGGTCAGAGGGAGAGGGAGAGAGAGAATCTCAAGCAGACTGCGTTGAGCCGTTGAGCACAGAGCCCAGAAGGGGTTCAATCTCATGACCCTGAGATCATGCTTTGAACTGAAATCAAGAGTCAGACCTTAACTGACTGAGCCACCCAGGTGCCCACAGAACACAGTCTTGACAAAGGAGTGATTTCTCCCTTTGCATGAGAGGAAACCAAGGCTCAGAGAAACAAACTAATTTATGCAGGGCCTCACAGTTGGAAGGACAAGCTTTACACCCAGGTCTTGCTGAACCCCAGGCCCATGCCCCACCCAGGGCCCTGTCTCTGAGGATGACTTGGTTTGTTCGATTGCACAGAGATGGTTCTCTCCTCTGGTTCTCCAAATCAAGATGGTTCTCCCCCATCCCCTCTTCTATGGTTCTTGTTCTCCACCCTGCCTCAGCCCCTCATGGCCAAGGCACTCTCCTGGACCTTGTCAGTACCCTGCGTAATTTCAATAGCAAGTATCCCATCCTCCTAACACCACCTCCTGTCTTTCCTGCTCACTACCTCTAGAACCTCAACTGCAGTGGGTCCTGACTCCCCAGGTCCTTCAATCCATGGATCCTCCCACCTTTTCCCCACTGTTTCTAGCCTCCTTAACCAGCTTTGATTCCATGGACCATCATTGTAATTACTGCCTTGCACACACCCTCAACCCCTTGCTCCTCTCACCTGGCAAAACCACACCCTGGTTAATCCAGCCGTGCGTTTGTAACCCACAGTTGATTGGCGCTGGAGAAGGACACAGCCCCGCTAACAGGTCTCACTTGAACATCACATCAGGGCCTCCATCCTCTCCAGGGGGCCCTTAGAACCCTCTGGAGATCCTACTGTATGACCTGCTGCTTTCACTCCGCTGTGGTCCTGGACACAGTTCCATACCTCTCCCCTGCACCTCAACCCTGGACACCTCCTTCCCTGCCCCCTCTCCATGGAGGACCTTTCTTCCTGCATCACTGAGAAAATAGAAGCAATCAAAGGAGAATTTCCATAGACTCTCAATACCTACCCAATCACTGGGTCTGTGCCTCATTTTTAGCCTCCCTTCTGCTGCCTTGGGGGTGAACCCTGCTTGCTCCTCTCTGCGGCTACCCCTGCACTTACACACCAGACCGCCTGCCTCTCACCTGCTCAAGGATTTCACCCTGGCGATCTCCCCTTCTCTACTGGATCACTCCAATTAACATAATTGGAAGTAATAATTGGTATTGTGAAAACATAATTTCTTGCATCTTAAAAAACCCAACAAAGCCCAACAAAACAAAACAAAAATCTCCCTCCCATTTCTCTGTATAGCAAACTCTTTGAAAATGTCTGTCCTTGCTGTCTTCAGTTATTCTGTTCATTCTTGAATACACTTCGGTTAAGCTTTGTCCCCATCACTGCACCAAAACTGCTTTGTCAAGGTCACCTGTGACCTTCACATTGCTAATTCCAATCATCAATGTCTTCTAATAACAGCTTTACTGAGATATAATTTGCATAGCATACACTTAACCCATATAAAGCATACAATTCAGTGTTTTTTTTGTACACTCACAAAGTTGCTCAGCCAATACCATAATCAATTTTAGAACATTTTTATTACTCCCAGGCCGCCTGGGTGGCTCAGTCGGTTAAGTGTCTGCCTTTGGCTCAGGTCATGATCCTAGGGTCCTGGGATTGAGCCCCGAGTCAGGCTCCCTGAGTCTGCTTCTCCCTCTCCCTCTGTGTGCTCTTTCTCTCTCAAATAAATAAATAAAATCTTTAAAAAATATTTTTAAAATAACATTTTTATTACTCTGAAAAGAAACCCTGTACCCTTAAGCAGTCACCCCCTTTTCCTTGAGCCCCCTCAACTCATAGCCCTAGGCAACCACTGATGGACTTTTTGTGTCTATATAGATTGGCCCATTCTTGACATTTCATATAAATGGTGGTCCTTTGTGACTGGTTTCATTTACTTAGCGTAATGTTTTCAAGGTTCATCTATGTTGTAGCGTTAGTATTCCATTTTTCTTTATTGCCAAATGATATTCCTTGGATATATGGATATTCCACATTTTATTTATCCATCAGTTGATAGACATTTGGGTTGTTTCCACTTTGAGCTATTAGGAATGCTGTTATGAATATTCATGTACAAATTCTTTAAAAATATTTTTAGAGCGGTTTTCAATTCACAATAAAATTGAGAGGAAGGTACAGAGATTTTCCATGTACTCTCTGCCCCCACACATGCACAGTCTCCCCCATGATCAACATCCCCCACCATAGCGGTACATTTGTTATAACTGATGAACTTACACTGACACATCATAATCACCCAAAGCCCATAGTTAGGGTTCACTGTTGGTGTTGGCAAGTTTTTGCGTGGACATAGGCTTTCATTTCTCTTGGGTGTATTCCTGGGAGTGGAATTGCTGGTCATAAGGTAATCTGATGTTTAGCAGTTTGAGGAGCTGCCAGACTGTTTTCCACAGCGGCTGCACCCTTTTCCATTCTCATCAGCAATGTACGAGTGTTCCAGTCTTTCCCCATCGTGGCCAACACTTGTTTTGTTTTGTTTTTGTTTTTTAAAGATTTTATTTATTTTTTGACAGAGAGAGAGACAGCGAGAGAGGGAACACAAGCAGGGGGAGTGGGAGAGGGAGAAGCAGGCTTCCCGCTGAGCAGGGAGCCCGATGCGGGGCTTGATCCTAGGACCCTGAGATCATGACCTGAGCCGAAGGCAGATGCTTAATGACTGAGCCACCCAGGCGCCCCTTGTTTTGTTTTTTTTTTAATTATTTCCATCTTATGGGTATGAGGTGGTACTGGCATCTCACTGTGGTCTTTATTTGGATTTCTCTGATGGCTAATGATGCTGAATATCTTCTCATGTGTTTACTGGCCATCTCTGTCTTTGGAGATGTCAAATCCTTTGCCCATTTTGTAATTATGTTATTTTTAACATTATTGTTGAATTTTAAGAGTTCTTTATATATTCTAGGTATAAATCCTTTCTTTATCAGATATATGATTTGCAAAATTCCTTCCATTCTAATGGTCAATTCTTAATCCTCATATTTTACTAGACCTATGGATTGCCTGCGGCACAACTGATCACTCCTTCCTCCTTGAAATACTTTCTTCACTTGGCATCTAAGACAGTCTCCCGCCCTGATTTTTCTATTTCATTGACTGCTGTTTTGTTGTCTCCTCATTCCCTCATCTGCTAAGCAGTGAAATGCCCAGGACTCACTCCCTGGTCCTCTTGTCTTTTCTGTCTATACTCACTCCCTTGCTGATTTCATTCAGTTTCAAGCTTTATTTATTTATTTATTTTTATTTTTTAATTAAAAAAAAATTTTTAAAGATTTTATTTATTTATTTGAGAGAGAATGAGCTAGAGAGAGAGCATGAGAAGGGGGGAGGGTCAGAGGGAGAAGCAGACTCCCTGCCGAGCAGGGAGCCCCATGCGGGACTTGATCCCGGGACTCCAGGATCATGACCTGAGCCGAAGGCAGTCGCTTAACCAACTGAGCCACCCAGGCGCCCCTATTTATTTATTTTTAAAAGATTTTATTTATTTGACAGAGAGAAAGAGAGAGAGAGCACAACAGGGGGAGTGACAGGCAGAGGGAGAGGGAGAAGCAGGCCTCCCGCTAAGCAGGGAGCCCGATGTGGTACTCGGTCCCAGGATTCTGGGATCATGACTTGAGCCAAAGGCAAAGCTTAACCAACTGAGCCACCCAGGCACCCCTCAGTTTCAAGCTTTAAATGCCATCTGTGTGCAGGCAAATCCCAGCTTTACCTATTCCAGCCCAGAGCTCTCGCCCCAATTCCAGGCTCATTTATTACTTGTACTCAACATCTCTACGGATCTTCCTTGACTTACAGTGGAGTTCCATCCTGATAAACCCATTGTAGGCTGAAAAGGTATTTAATACATCTAACTTACTGGACACCATAGCTTAGCCCAGCTGACCTTAAATGTACTCGGAATGCTTATATTGGCCTACAGTTGGGCAAAAGCATCTCACACAAAGCCAATTTTATGATAAGGTGCTGAATATTTCCTGCAATGTATTGAATACTGTACTGAGAGTGAAAAACAGAATGGTTGTGGGGGTGCAAGATGGTAGTAAGTGTATGGCTTGTTTCCCCATTGTGATCACTGCCCAGAATCATGAGAGGATCCAGGATCTAACCGCATATCTCAAACCCGGGGAAAGATCCAAATTCAAAATCTGAAGTGTGGTTACTACGGAATGTGTATCACTTTCATACTATTGTAAAGTCAAAAAATCATAAGTTAACCCATCGTAAGTTGGGGACCGTCTGTACTTGTATGTTTATCGTCTTCTCAAACCTCACACGTCCGGAGCTAAATTCTTAACCTGAATTGCTCCCTTTGCAGCACATGGAGACTTCCAGTGCCTGGGCTGAAAACCTGAAGCCATTTTTTTACTCCTTTTTCTCTCACATCCCAAGTCCCAAGTCCCACATGTCAAGTTTGTCAGCGAGCCTGTCGGCTTTACCTTCAGAGTACAAACAGAATCCGCCCCATCTCACCACGGACTGCAACTCCCTGCCACCCCACGACCTTTGCCCCTCTGCTGGGTCACTGGTGCCTCCCTACCGGCCCCCTGCAACTGCACTTGTCTCCTGCAGTCTGTTTGCAACCCAGCAGCCTGAGGGATCCTTTTATTTCTTTTTTAAATCTTAATGCCTCCATCTCACTTGGAAGAAGGCCATAGTCCTTCCAATCACAAGGCTCTGCAGGATACCCCCAGCCTTGTCTCCTCCTCTCCCCTCACTCCTCTGTTGCAGGCGCACTGGCCTCCTGGATGTGCCTGTCCTACCTCAGGGCCTTTGCGATTGCTCTATCATCTGCCCCACTCACTCTTTTTTTTTTTTTTTTTTTTATGTTATATTAATCACCATACATTACATCATTAGTTTTTGATGTACTGTTCCATGATTCATTATTTGCATATAACACCCAATGTTCCATGCAGAACGTGCCCTCTTTAATACCCATCACTAGGCTAACCCATCCTCTCATGCCCCTCCCCTCTAGAACCCTCAGTTTGTTTTTCAGAGTCCATCATCTCTCATGGTTCATCTCCCCCTCCGATTTCCCCCCTCCTTTCTTCCCCTCCTGCTATCTTCTTCTTCTTCTTTTTTTTTTTTTTAACATTTAATGTATTATTTGTTTCAGAGGTACAGATCTGAGATTCAACAGTCTTGCACAATTCACAGCGCTCACCATAGCACATACCCTCCCCAATGTCTATCACCCCGCCACCCCAACCCTCCCACCCCCCACCACTTCAGCAACCCTCAGTTTATTTCCTGAGATTAAGAATTCCTCATATCAGTGAGGTCATATGATACATGTCTTTCTCTGATTGACTTATTTCGCTCAGCATAACACCCTCCAGTTCCATCCACGTTGTTGCAAATGGCAAGATCTCATTCCTTTTGATGGCTGCATAATATTCCATTGTATATATATACCACCTCTTCTTTATCCATTCCTCTATCTATTGCCCCGCTCACTCTTGAGAGCCACCTGGCTTCTCCCTGGTTCCTCCAGGTTCTTTTTCTCACTGAGGCCTCGCTCACTAAGCAACGAGCATGGAGACCTTCCACCTCAGCTATCCTATCCTCTGCTTTATTGTTTCCATAGCACCCAACACCATCTACACATCAGGCTGTGTGTTTATTTATTTATTTTTTAAAGATTTTATTTATTTATTTGAGACTCAGAGAGAGAGAGAGGGGGCACAAGCAGGGAGGAAGGGCAGAGGGAGAGGGAGAAGCAGACTCCCCACTGAGCGGGGAGCCGGATGTGGGGCTCGATCCCAGGACCCTGAGATCATGACTTGAGCCAAAGGCAGATGCTTAACCAGCTGAGCCACCCAGGCGCCCCATGTGTGTTTATTTATTTATTGCCCTTTTCTCTGTTGGAACAAAGCTCCAGGAGGGCAGAGATTTTGCCTGTTTTTGTTTTCTATGTACCCCAGCTCCTGGAACTGTAGTTGCCAGTTATTTGGTGCTCAGTAAATAGTCATGGAAGAAGTGAAGGGGTGCTTGAGGAAAGGAGGAGGGAGCACTCTTCTAGAATGCAGGGAGTGGTGCAGTGTGGCCGCAGCCAGATCTCTGAGGCGGGATTTGAACCTGAGTCCTCCCCAAGGTCACTGAAAATTGGTTCCTGTTTTCCAGCCGAGGAAGCCTGCTGTAATGGGAGCCAAAAGCTTGAGTTAGAACTTGGACATAAAAGACCCAGTGTATGAGTGCTACCTGGCCTGTAGCCGGCACTCAGTGAATGTTTGCTCCTCCTGGAAACAGTGCTAATTTGCTAAATGGGAGCAAGGTTCGGACAGGTGTTTTTTTGGGAAGGTCAAGGGGAAGGGAGAAGGGTAAGACCATAGAGGAAGATGAGGCTCTAGGGGGAGGACCAGAGGGCTGGGGGCTGGATCCTGAAGGACAGAAAGAGGCACCAGAAGGCACAGCTGCGAGCAGGGCACTCTGGGACCTCACTTCCCTCGGGTTCAAGGCTGCTCACAAAGCCTCTCCCTGTCCCCAAGCTGGTTGGAGTCTGTCAGAAGTGGCAATGATTGATGATTAATTATGCCCATTTCATGGGTGAGGAAACTGAGGCTCAGGAAGGTAGTGATATGAGTCTGTCTCTTCTCCCCTGCTAGAGTAGAAGCTCCTCAGTTTCAAGGGCTGCTCAGCCCCATTTCCGTCTCCTCAGGGCTGAGGTTGCTGACTGAAAACAGGAGTGGGTTCTCATCAGTGGTTTTCTAGCCCCAGCAGACTCCACACTCCATTTTATAACAAATATTCTAGTACCTCTTTCCTGTAATGGAATACAATTCATAGGTAATATATCCTATTTATACATTCCTAATTTGGAAAAAAAAAACCAAGATAATGCCCTATCTGAAACATAAAGGAGAAATAAAAGGAAGGTAATCTATGTCTTTTTTTCTCATGATTTAATTTTTTAAAGATTTTATTTATTTGAGAGAGAAAGAGAGAGTGCGCGCGTGTGTGGTGGGGGGGGCAGAGGGAGAAACAGGCTTCCCACAAAGCAGGGAGCCCTAGCCCGATGTGGGGCTCCATCCCAGGTCCCCAGGGTCATGACCTGAGCCAAAGGCAGACGCCTAACTGACTGAACCACCTAGGCACCCCTCATGATTTAATTTTTAAAATTGAGATATAGGAATGCCTGGGGGGCTCAGTCAGTCTTGTGCGCCTGCGCTCTCTCTCTCTCTCTGACAAATAAATAAAGTCTTTTTTAAAAATTGAGATATAATTGACATATAACATTATATAAGTTTCAGGTACAACATGACATTTGTGTATATTGCAAAATGATCACCCCAACAAGTCTAATTAACATCTATCGCCAAACAGTTACAATTTTTTTATCTTGTGGTGAGAACTTTTAAGATCTACTCTTAGCAATTCTTAAAAATATAGTACAGTATTCTTAAGTCTAGTCACCATGCTGTACATTACATCCCTTGTGTGACTTATTTATTTTATAACTGGAAGTTTGTAGATGTCTTTTCTTTAACCTGTAAATATAAAGGCAGACTCTTGTTAGAACAGGACTTCTTAAATTGGAATGTGCATAGGAGTCACCTGGGATCTTGTTCAAATGCAGATTCTGAATCCGCAGGTCTGGGGAAGGACCTGAGAGTCCGCATCTCCAGCAGCTTCTTGGCACGAGAAGGATGCTTCCAGCTCCCTGGGCCCACGCAGAGGCCCTCCCCGTCTGCCTCCGCCCAGAGCCGCCCCCTCCCCGGGCCTGAGCAAGGGGCAGCCCTGTCCAGGCCCGCCCCGCCCGCTGCCCAGCCTCATTCCTGGCAGCCTGGTGGCCGGGTGCCCGCTGCCGAGACAGCAGTTCGCACAGGAGGAGCCCGCCCTGGGGAATGGGCCGCGGGGGAGGGAGGGAGGCCCCGGGAATTGACGTTCAAGGGGGCGGGGCTTCTGTGCCCCCCAGTCCCGCCAGTCCCACCCTCTTCCCTGCCTCCGCTGGGATCCCTCAGTCCCAGGGCACTGATCACTTGCTTCTCCTCGTTTTCCCTTTGCCCTCCGTTTAGGCTAGGCTCCTGTAGTGGGGAGCCCAGATGAATCCAGCTCTTGTCTACCCCGAAGAAACTCCATGTAGGGACTAGCAGACAGGCAGGCAGGCAGACAGACACCCTTCATCTTTAAGCGGGTTTTCTGTCAAAGGAGGGGCGTGGGAGGAAACTCACTTTCGGCTTTCTGGGTACCAATCAGGGAAGGCTTTCTGGAGGAGGCGGGAGCCCAGCAAGCGTGAAGGCTGTGGAGGGATGCCCTGGACAGCCCCACCCTCCCAGAGTCCCCAGCCTGGCCAGGGCTTGCTGACTTGGAGCACCTGCAAGACTATTGCTGCCTGAGGATTCCAGGGGACACTGTTCTGGGGACCGGGGTTAGAAGAAAGAGTCTTATAGGACGGAGAGGCCTGGGTTTGAGCCCCGCTTTGCCACTAACATGCTGTGAGCCTCCTGGGCAGCCCCTTTCCTGTCTGGGCCACTATAAAGCGATGGGGGGATGCCTGGGTGGCTCAGTCAGTTCAGCATCTGCCTTCAGCTCAGGTCATGATCCCAGGGTCCTGGGATCGAGCCCTGAGTCTGGCTTCCTGCTCAGTGAGGATCCTGCTTCTCCCTCTGCCCCTCCCCCCGCTCGTGCTCTCTCTCTGTCGTGCTCTCTCTTTCTCTCAAATAAATCTCTCTCTCTCTCTCTGACAAATAAATAAATAAAATCTTAAAAATAAATAACTAAAGCTATGGGATATGAGGATCCCCAAGGCTGAGCCAGCTCTAAAGCCTGCTATCCGTTGGGGCCAGTGAGGAAAATGTGTCCAGTCCTGAAGTGGGGAGGCCAGGTAGCAGACTTACGCTGGGCTCAAGCTGGTTCTGGGCAGGGCTGGCGTAGTGGGTCCTGGGGAGACTTGGAGGAGGTCTCGCACTTGAAAGCTCGGCCAGACTGATCCACTTTCTGGGCTCTGCTGGAATGCAAAACATTAACCCATACCAACAGCAATAGTAAGTGCCCCTCTCTCCCAGGAGGACTGACTCTACAGCTTACAGAGCACTTTTCTTGCCGCCATCTCATTTGATCCTCACAAACTTGGTGTTATTGCCTTTTGACAGATGAGAAAACTGAGGCCCAAAGAAGCCAAGTCACTGGCACAAGGTACCAGAGCTAAAAGGATATGCCAGGACTTGGACCCAGTATCCTGTACATGTTTTAGGAAGAGTTTCCTGGGTCTCCTGGGTCTGAATTATCCAGAAAATACAACCCTTCCAATGTTTGAACATGGGACCCTAAATTTCCATCAGGCTCCCTAACTTTGGATAGTAGCGCTAGAGAGCTAAATCTCTCACTGTACATATGGGAAAACTGAGATCTGGAGAGGAGAAGAGTCTTGCCCAAGTCCATAAGCCAGATAGGATTCTGGCCTCCACCCCCTGAGCCTCTCAGATGGAGGTCCCGGGACTTTCACAGCTCCCTCCCTTCTTGGCAACAGGGAGCCCTGTATTCTGGGGACAGTGGGGAGAGACGGTTTAGAGCAAGAATCCTCCAAATCAAAGAGGGAGCCTGGCAGGAGTGGGGAGGGGTTAGGCCTTAGAAAATGTGCTTTCACTCCAGGCCTTATTTCCTGAGACAAAGATGTGTCACTAAAGCAAGAAGGAGCTGGTGGTGAGTTTTAATTTTGTTTTGTTTTTCACAGTTTGCTTCCCCAAGCAGGAGGACTGCAGAAGTGACCGGTGCTTAGCCAACCGCTCTCCAGGCCTGCTCCCCTTTGGGCTCAGGGGCCCCTGATTCTAGGGCTGAGCCAGGGCCTGTGTGCAGATGGAGGTGAAAGTGTTTTCTACGGCTGATCCGAGCCCAGCCCAGAACACAGGGTGGGGCTCTGTCTGGGCCTGGGTGGAGATCTTTGTTACCGGGCCCAGGCCCAGTTTGTGACCAGGGTCAGGGCTCATCCTGAGATCAGGGAACAGGGAGAAGCAGCCCTTCAAGGACAGACCCAGCCCAGGATTCTGACTCTAGGATGGTGAGTCAGGCAGCCTGGCTGGGAGCCCACAGGCCTTTAGGTTCCTGGGCTGGAGCAGAGGCTCTGGTGAAGGCGATGTCCCAGAGCTAATGCCAGGGTCTCTGGTCCCCTCTCAGGGATGTATTGGGGGCACGTGACCTCCTCTCTCCACCCCCCACCTCCCCCCACCAGACAGCCTGCCCTCCAAACTCTATGGATGTGGTTGGCTGCCTCCTCCCACTGACCCTGCTCCAGGCTCTGGAGTTTACATGGGCAAGCAGTGGGGTCAGCGTCTCTCACTATCCTCAGAGCTCTGTCCAGAGGTATGCCGGCTACTGAAAATCCTCCACTGGGCTTGATGTCAGGCAGCCCATATGATGATACTGCATGCAGAACTGGGAAGAGATTCACAGAATCGGCTCTCGCAAGACAGGAGGAGCCAAGTCCAGCACACCACTGGCTCTGTCCCGGGACTGTGCCTTCCACAGGTCCCAGGAAGCTGGCTTACAGGGTCCTGTTAACTCACAGGGTCAGGGTTTCCTAGCCTGTCCTCGTGAAGGTGACAGTGAGTACGATGGTGGCCGTAGTTGATATTGGGTTTGTGGTGATTGAGGCTTCGGTTGCTGCCATTGGCCTATTTTCAGTGACAGGGGAGGGACCGGTCAAGGAAGTTCCTCCATCTCCCTGGGGAAGCCGCTAGGAGGTGCCTGGGAGCTCTAGGACGGATTAGGGTTAGGGCTTCCTTAGGGCTGGATCATGACTCCATCCGGGACACTGGAAACCTGACGTGGCCTAATGGACACGCGTCCTGCCACTATCCCCCTCCCCCTTCCCAGTGATGAGCTAGCATCATGTCACTGAGGAGACAGGAGCTGAGCCGGGGGGAAGCCCTCACCTTACCACTACTGAATCCATGCACCTCCCTAGGCGCATCTCCTCTTTCTTCCTGATTTATGCTTGAGGACAAGTCCCTCCTCTTATTTAAAAAAAAGGGGGGGGCACCTGGGTGGCTCAGTCGGTTAAGTGGCTGCCTTCGGCTTGGGTCGTGATCCTGGGGTCCTGGGATGGAGCCCCATGTTAGGCTCCCTGCTTAGCGGAGAGCCTGCTTCTCCGTCTCCCTCTGCCTGTTGCTCTGCCTACTTGTGCTCTATCTCTCAAATAAATAGATAAGATCTTTAAAAAATTTTTTTCTTTTTTTGAAAGAAAGAAGGAAAGAAAGAGCGAGAAAGAAAGAAAGAAAGAAAGAAAGAAAGAAAGAAAGAAAGAAAAGAAAGAAAGAGAAAGAAAGAAAAAACAGCCCCGGGGTGGCTGGGTGGCTCAGTCAGTTAAGTGTCTGACTCTTGGTTTCAGCTCAGGTCGTGATCTCTTGGGTCTGGAGATCAAGCCCCGCGCTCTGTGGGGAGTCTGCTTGAAGATGCTTTCCCTCTGTGCCACCCTCCACTCTCTCTCTCTCTCTCAAATAAATAAATAAATCTTAAAAAACAAAACAAAACAAACAAACAAACAAAAAACCAGTCCTCAGTGGCTTCCCATTGACTGGAATAAAATGCCAGTTCTTCATCCAGCTGAGTTTTACCTCATCTCCTCCTTCCACCTGACTTCTAATATACTCCAGCTACATTGGCCCCTACTCCAGTTCTGGAAGTTTGTTCCTGCCTCAGGGACTTGGAGCCCACGACTGCCGCCAGTCTCTGCTCATCTGGCTGCCCATCCTCCCAGCCGCAGCTTGAAGAGGTTCCCCTGACCTCTCCCCTCTGAAGGGCTCCCCAGTTCCCCTCCGTTCCGTCCTTCTTGTGTTTCAGGCCCCACAGTGGCCTCATCTACTTATGTGTTACTGGTTTGACTGTCTTCCCCACTAGATTGTAAGCCCCATGGGGTAGGGACCTCATTCTCTGCTATATTCGTACCTGGCTGGTGCCAAATAAATGGATGTGGAATCAGTGAATGGATGTCCATGTTTCTTTTTTTTTTAAATTAAATTAAATTTATTTATTTTTAAGATTTTATTTATTTGTTTATTTGACAGGGAGAGAGTGAGAGAGCACAAGCAGGGGGAGCAGCAGAGGGAGAGGGAGAAGCAGGCTCCCCGCTGAGCAGGGAGTCCAATGCGGGGCTCCATCCCAGGATCCTGGGATCATGACCTGAGCCAAAGGCAGATGATTAACCGACTGAGCCACCTAGACGCCCCTAGATGTTCATGTTTCTTTCCTCTTTGTTCTCCCCAGGCCATTAATGACATCTTGTTTGAATGTCTACACCTGGTTTCTACTCTACACTGGCCAGTAAAGGGAAGGGCAAAGTGTCCCATCTGCACTTGGCCAGAGGGTAAAAGATGGACCAGTGTCCCACAGGGGCCCCTGAGGTGGTGGCAGCAGAAGCTGGTGGGTGATCTCAAGGGGCTTTGGGTCTGGCCAGGGTTGAAAGGTCCAGTCACCTTCCTCTTCAGTTTGGTTTTAATAAAGACGGCAACATCTCCTCTCAGCTTCTTTATTCCATCATAACCACCAGGCTTCCTTACCGAGTGGACTTTCATTGTTTTTTGGCTGCACTGCCTCCAAACCCTCTTTCCACTGGGGGGAAGACCCCACCATGGGAGGCCCCCATCACCCACTACTGAAGCTGAAGGGGACCACAGACCCCCCCTCTGCGGCCCTGGCAGGTCGGACAGGGGCCCATAACCTGGGCCCAGCCAAGTGGATGCTCTAGCCCAGGACTGCGAATCTCAAGTGAGTCATGCAAAGACAGGAGGGCTTAGAATTTGCTCGGAACGTGGCCTTTGGTGGCAGGGGTCAATGTGGTGTCTGATGGTGACAGTCATATCTGGGTGTCTTGCAGTGGGGCCTGGTCTGTCCAATGCTGTCACTTCCTTGGTCCCTGCCCTTCATCTGACCTGGATCTTGGGCTTTGTGTCCATTCTGGAATGCTGGAGACCCAGCACCAGATTGTTGCTGCAGAAAAACCTCGTGTAACCGCGACGTTGCTGGCCGGCAGGAACAGCCTAGAGGTGGCAGGAAATAAAAACCACATACGAACAACCCCCCCATCCCCCTGGGCAACAGCAATAACAGCTCACACTGACATAGTACTTATCACGTGCCAGGCACTGTTCTATTATCGTTCCGACTTTACAAATGAGAAAACACAGGATCGTGCCTCTCTTTAGCGTTCCCAAACCAATCTAGCCCAACGGAATCAAATTAGCCGAGCTTGGAAACGCCGCCAGGGAGGGAAATGTAGTCCTTAGCTTTCCAGCCTCCCCGTCTGGAGGGTGGGATGGAGGCTGAGAGAACCCCGCCACGAGGTCCACCCGACAAATCGTCACTGCTGCTGTCACCTCCTCATCAGCGCTAGGATCTGCCACCACCATTAGCCATCCCCTTAACCGCCATCAAGTCAATTACCAGCGCCGTCGCCCCCTCCACCAACTCAAGATCCGACAGAGCCATCAGCTTTTCCGTCCCTTGACAACGTCACCGTGTCACCGGCACCACCGCCACGATTACCCTCATTACCTCCGTCCCCAGCGGCAGGGCGGTGTCCAGGGACCAGTGAGGTCACTTCCTCGCCTTGGCGCTCACAGAGGGAATTGCCTAATGAGACGGTTGCAGCTCCGAGCTATAGTTACCTGCGTAACTAGGAAATCTTCCAGGCTCTGACACCGCTGAGGTTGGTTCATAAACTGGAGGGGTCTGCGGCTGTGAGTGTGGGCGTGAGCATCCCAGACAGGCCTCTGGGAGGCCATTTCGTCCATCCCCCTGCCTTGGTGGTGCAGTTAAGAGTGCTGATAGAGGGGCGTCTCGCTGGCTCAGTCAGCGGAGCATGTGACTCTAGAGCTCGGGCTTCGGGGTTTGAGCCGCATGTTGGGTGTAGAGGTTACTGAAAATCTTACCAAAAAAACGAGCGCTGATGGAGTCAGCCTAGGTCAACTTAGGCAAGTGATTTCACCTTTCTGGGGCTCAGTTTCTTCATCCATGAAATGGGAATTATAAGACCTATCATATAGAGGAATGTGGGGAGTAGAGGTGATGTAAATAAAGAACCTGGCACAGTGCCCAGTGCCCAGGAGGCTCACAAATGGAAGTCGCCAGTATCTTTCATTTTTTATATTTTATTTTTTTAAAGATTTTATTTATTTATTTGACAGAGAGAGAGAGAGTGAGAGCAGGAACACAAGCAGGGGGAGTGGGAGAGGGAGAAGCAGGCTTCCCGCTGAGCAGGGAGCCCGATGTGGGGCTCGATCCCAGGACCCTGGGATCATGACCTGAGCCGAAGGCAGATGCGTAACGACTGAGCCACCTAGGCGCCCCTGTCTTTCATTTTTTAAATATTTATATAGTGCTCACTTTGTTCCAGGCACTGTTCTGAGCACCTTACAAATTTCAGTTTCTTTATTTGTTTTATTTATTTGTATTAAAGTAGGCTTCACGCCCAACGTGGGGCTTGAACTCACAACCCTGAGATCAAGAGTCACATGATCTACTAACTGAGCCAGCCAGGTGCCCCTTCAGCTTATTAATTCAAACTTCATAAGAGCCCTAAGAGATAGGTACTACTTTTGCTCCCATTTCACAGATGAAACCAAGGCACAGAGAGGTTAAGTAGCTTACCCAAGGTTACACAGCTGGTTAGTGACAGAGCTGGGATTTTAACCCAGGGAGTCCTGCTCAAGTCTGAGCTCTTGATGCTGATGCTCTTTGTCAGCAAGTGCTTCCCCCGTTCTCAAAAGTTCCTTTTCCTCCCCACTCCAGTCCAGGTTGGAGAACACTCTGCTCTTTTTGCCCAGCAATTAGAAAGGGGCCTCCAGAAGTCACTGCATCCGATGCCTCATCGTGGGACAGAAATGCCCCCATTCACCTTGTCCAGGACCTCCCATCCCTCCCAGCCAGGAAGTCCTTCCTGTTGTCTGACCTGAATTTGGGTTGAGGCAACAGTTCTCAGGGAGGGACCTCCTTAGCTGGGATACTTGTCAGGGGGACCTCAGGAGAGATGGTAGAGGAGGGAGGGGTGTTGATCCTGGGCTCTGAGGGAGTGGAATTTGGGGCTTCTGGGTGCTTGAAGGGGGCAGAGCCCTGGGGCAGGCCTCCTTGTTAGCTGCTCTCCAGAGGGCCTTGTTTTCCCCACCTCTTCCTCTAAGCCTGCACCAGGGACCTTTCATGCCTTCAGTGAGCCCCAGGCCCCTCACCAAGCCCCCCTCCCAAGCTTCCACACGCCTCCCTCAGGCCTACTCCGTCCTTGAGGGGCCCCCTTCTCCGCCCTCTCGGTGTCCGACGGCATTACCCGATCCCCGGACTCTGACTCCATTCTGTCCTGGCTCCCCTACCCCTGCAATTCCCTTGTCTCTTCTCCCTCTTACCCTGTCGTGGCGGGGCTCCTCGGGAGCTGGCACCAGACCCCAGGGCTCGGGTGTCTCGGTCACACCATGGCCTCAGCATGTCCCAAACCCACTACCACGTCTCTCCCCAAGCCAGGGGCCAAACCGGAAAGAAAGCTAGGAGTCCCCCTAGACCTGTCCCTTTCTCCTCCCTCCACATTCTAGCCTGGTCATCTAGTAGTTAGTGAGTGCTTACTGCCTACTAGGCTGAATAGCACCCACAGTTGGGGCTGAGCAAGGTGGGTTCCTGGACATACATAAACCACCCCTGAAGTTCCCTCAAATATGGGGCATGGGGAAGAGTTTTTAGGAGGTCTAAATTTTCTACAGTTAAGCTGGGGTCAGAAGAGCCCCTCTAGGGGGTCATATGAAGGAGCCGCTCATGGATGCTAGGGGCACCACCCAGACCCCCTTCAGGACTGGGGTACTCATTCCCCCAGAAACTACCTAGTACACGATTATGTCCCCTCCCTGGGGCAGTCTCTATTCAGTGACCGGTCACTGGGGAGGCTCAAGGCCTGGCTTCTTTGCCTCAGTTTGGGCCAGCTCCGAAGGGCCCTCCGAGCTCCCGCGCTCCTCAGGGGACAGGCTGGGCCTCTGTCGTGGCCGCACATAGGCCACCATCTGCTGCTTTCCTCACTCCCTTACAGGAGTCGTGGCTGCAAGCAGCCCCCAGTAAGCCTCCCGCACAAAAATCTCGTCTCCGTGTCTGCCTCAAGGAACCTGAGCCCAGATGTGACGGCCCCTGAGACAGCCATCCAGCCATGGGCGAGGCTCCGCCTGGCGCGCCCCCCCCCCCCCCCAGATTCCCCACGGTCGGACTTCCTGCCTCCCCTCTCCATCTCCAGAGCCACCACCTGAGGCCTAGTGTCATCTCATGTCCGAATCACCAAAGATTCCCAGTGGGTTCTCCCCCCGCAGGGCAGCCAGAGGGTCTCTGGGAAACTCAGAGCTGACCCAGCCACTCTATGGTGTCAAGTTCCCCCAGGCTGCCATCGTTTCTAGGACAAGGGAGCTCCCGACACCAGTGGCCCCGCTCCCCTCCCACCGCCTCCCCTCACTCTGCCATCGGCCGGCTGCCCTGCGTGCTGGGACGCTGCGGCCTCTTGGCTTTCACACGAACTCTTCCCTCTGCCCGAGTGCTCTCATCCACACTGCAGATTTCCACTCAGAAGGCCCCTTCCCAGGGACAAGGCCCCTTTCTCCAGGGAGAGCCCGTGACTGCTCAGCAGGAAGGTTCGAAGGCTTGGCCCCCTGCCTCAGTTTGGATTAATGCTGAAGGGCTGTCCCCGCTCCCCGGGGAACCATTTCTGACACCCTGCCACCGATTAGATGAGGCCTCCTGTTCCCTCATCTGTCAGACTCCCTGTGCTTTCCGTTTGAAGCCTTTACTCCACTTCGTAATTGTCTTTGCTCTTTGGCTCAGTACCAGGCCTGAGCTAGATGGGGAGACAGGCAATACAACACGTATAATAGGAGGTGGTGACCGTGACCGTGACACTGCTTCAGGAGAAAGTGAAGGACAAAGGATAGAAAGAGGGAAGATGCTATGTGTTCCGAGAGCTGTGTGAAGTGAGAGGAAGTCACAGAAACGTGTGGGTGTGGAACATTCCAGGCAGAGGGAACAGCAAGTACCAGGGGCCCCGGGGCCGGTGAATGTGAGAACAAGGGGGCCAGTATGTCCAGAACGGAAACAACGAGGGCTGGAGCTACAGGAGCTGAGGCAGCAGAGGTAAGAGGACGCCGGTCAGGCAGGGCCTTGTAAGGCACAGGAAAGAGTCTGGATTTTATTCCAAGTGGGAAGCTGATGGGAGGCAGAGGGAGAGCGTTTAGGAGGCTCTCGGTGGGAGAACTGTCTGCAGAGGGGAAGCGGGAGGCCTCATTCGCATCCTGACGAGAGATGGTGCTGGCGTGGGCTGGCGAGAAGGGGGTGGACACGGGATGGAGAAGGTAGAGAGCTGATGCCCCTTTGGGTTGCCTCACATGAATGAGGGAGAGAGATATCACAAGGATAACACCTGTGCATTGAAAACCTGGTTTTTAGGTGACTATTTGATTACTTCTTATCTTTTTTGTCCAGGAGAACAGGGACTTTGGTCTGTTTTGCTCACTGCAATTAGCCTAGAATCCAGTACACTGTAGATGCTTCATGAATGTTTGTTGAATGACTGAATGATAGAGATACGGCATTTGCCGGGACTTGAACCCTGGTCTTTTGACTCCAGGCCTGGTACCTTTTCTCTCCCACCAGGTTTTTGGTGAGGATCAAAGAGATAGGAGTTGTGCAAGGGCTTTGCAAGTCGTGGAACAGCCCACAAGCTGGGGGCTCTGGGATCATCACCCAACAGTAGCTCAACAGACTCAACTCGGAGCCCAGCACAGCCTCCAGCCTGTTCTGCCCACAAGGTGGGAGTGCTGCTAAGCCAGGGTAGCACAGCCTCCCCTGGGGAGCAGCCCTGCCCCTACTCACAGCCCAGCCCCCGGAGCCCACACTCGGGACAGCTGTGCCCAGGCTGATGCCCATGGGAGGGACCAGCGTGCTCTGCCCTTCAGACCCCGGGGGCCTGAGCCGGTCCCCCACCCCTCAGGAGATGCGAAGCAGAGGTGAGGAAAACACAAGCCTCCACACGAGCTCGCTCCCTTTCCTGGCAGCTCCCGCACGCCTCGCTCCAGGGAGGATCCTTCGGCAGAGCCCTCCTTCCCCTGGGCCAGCTTGGGTGGGAGAAGGAGTCAGCTGGGTGTGCTGGCCCCCTGGTTCCTTCACCCCACCTCGTTGGTGCCCCAGGCAGGTGCCTGCCCTGTCCTGAGGTTCAGGGTCTCCACCGAGGCAACGGGAGTAGGTTATCCTTGACCACTGCTGCGCGGTTGGGTTGAGATTGCACCAGGGCCCCTGTGATTCTCTCTCCTGGCCCCTACGATTCTCCCCTCGCTCTTGACCCAGTTCCTACCCATCCGCTCATTCGTGTTTGAGCTACTGATGCCAGCAACCTGGGTGCCCGGACAGGGCCCGCCTCACTCACCAGGAGATGCCCAGGACCCAGCCCTGGGCCGGTTTATACAGGAGGCGCTCGGGAAATGCTGGGTGAATGGATGAAAGCGCTTCATAAACTACGAAGCAGGAGTGATGGGAAAGGTTGGGCTGTGACAGCATAGTAACTGCTGTCTCCACAGGCAGAGGAAGCCGCTCAGCAGGAGGCCACCAGCGCGGGGCTGTGGCTGGGTGGGGTGTAAGCTGAGCGGCCTCCCCCACCCACCCCGCCTCTAAACCCAGCACCTGGCTCGACTGAAAATAACAGTAATAACAGCCTTTTCATACACGCGACCTCACTGAATCCGCAAACAAGATCATGAGGTGAGTACTATCATTAGTCCCATTGTAAAGATTTGGAAACCGAGGCTCAGGGAGTTTAAGGAATTTACCCAAGGTAAACAAAGGGGGGGGGAGGTGGCTGGGATTCAAACCCTGGTCTGTCCGAGGTCAGGTCCACCAGAGGGTGAGCCCTAGCACCCTCCTGCTCCTCTCCTCACCTTTAAACTTCGAAGCCTTCCCCATCCCCATCTTGCCTCCTCCAGACTGCTCTGTCCTCAGTCACTCTCAGAGCCTCTGTTTGTCCGTCTGTAAAATGGACACGCTAATCCCTGCCCATTTTGTAGTGAAGGTCCATGAGGATGGGGACGCTTTCTGTCAAATGTCAAGGGCTGGGCAAGTTGGAGCAGAGGTAGTGGGAGACCCTGCAGGAACCTGTCCGAGACCCCCCTGAGGGGGCAGATGAGCAGGTGTCTGTCTTTCAGCCCTGCGTTCTGGCTGGGCACAGCGGGTGAGTGAGTATGAGTGTGTGTAGGTGAGGGTGTGGGTGAGTGTGACAGTAGACTTGCCTCTGGGGAACTCTTGGAGGGCAAGAAACCCCCCCCCCACTTCCAATTGAAGGCTTCCAGTTGATTAAATAAAAAAGTAGAAAGAGCTGCATAATACATGGTATATTTTAAATGTTTACATTTAACAAATGAATGCTTTTAACACGCCAAATACAATGCAATATAATTGTGCTATTCACAAGATAATTACAGGATTTATAGAAAATATTAATTCATAGTGCACTGTGGGAGGTGTGGCTGGGGAATGAGACACAAGTTTAGAGTTGTCTGATGAGCGGCTCTGGGCTTCTCTCCCATCGTGTACCTCTGTCGCTACACGTTATACCCACTTGGCCATCCCAGTGGCTTATAAGGCCCTCCTCCATCTGGCCCCCACCGCTCCCCACTCAGCCCCCTCTCTGGCTTCTTTACTGCTCCTTCAACCGCAGGAGACACAATGTTGCCTCAGGGCATTTGCACTTGCTTCCCCCTCTGCCGGGGACCCTCCTCCCTCAGAGATCCTCACGTTTACTCCCACACCGCATCTTCTGGTCTCTATTTGAAGGTCTCTTCTCTGGAGGTTCTCCTGCACCATCCTATTTAAAATTGCAAACCGTCCCCACAGTCCCTATTCCCCTTCCTGTTTTTGTCTTTCCCCCTAAAAGAGATTTTCAACGCCACACACCACACTGGCTTACTATCTGCTGCATCACCAGGGCTTCCACCAGCTTCAACACAGAACGTACTTACTTCTTGGTTCCACCAAGAGTCTCTATCCAGTGCCCTCTCTGCGAGGCCCACCCCAGTTCCCCAACCCCGTGCCCTTGCATTCATTACAGGGCGGATCTGCCGTCTTGTGGGGTTGGTGCTGGGACCCAGGGATCTCCTGGTGTGCCATCTCTGAGGTGCTGATTGAAACCAGATGGAGCTGTGGTCCCCTCCAGTCTCAAGCTGCGTCCTGGAGGCCTTCTGGGGGGGGGGGAGTACTGCCAGCTAGGGGCCCCTGGAAGCCCATGCCCCTGAAGGGCATCTAGGGTGGTGGGGCAACCGGCTAGGGAGACCTCAGTTTCCCTTCAGTATGCCAGGCCCTGGGTCTTTTTATCCTCATCTCATTCCCATTTTGTGGAGGAGGACTCTTGAGGCAGTCGAAGGAGGGATTTGTTTGCAGTGGCTCGCTGGCTGAATTCCCGGCAGACCTCCCTTCCTCCCTCGATGTTCCTCCTTGAGGCTTAGAGCTCGAAGTGCCTGCCACGCAGATTCTCCTGTCGGTGGCCTCTACCTGCAGTGCCTTTCCCCTTCCTTTCTTTACAGGTCTCAGCTCCGCAGGCATTGACCTTAGGGCCTCAGGGCAGGGCGAGGTTAGGAGCCTCCTCTGGGCTCCAGAAGCTCTGTGCTCCTCTCTGGGAAAGCCTGAGGGAGGGTGGTGTGTGTGTGTGTGTGTGTGTGGCGGGGAGGGGGTTAGGAACCACCTCTGCCCTTTACCAAACTGCCTTCTTCACTAGACTGTCAGTGCCTTGAGGGCAGGGATTAGTTTGTGGGGTTTATTTTGCTTTAGTGATTTTTTTTTTTTTAGTTGTTTGGGGTTTGTGTGTGTGTGTGTTTGTTTTTGTTTTTTAAGAAATCTTGTATTCATTCACTGATTTGTTCGGTCATTCACAAACGTTTATGGAGCACCCATTCTGAGATCAATTCTGAGCTCTAGAGACACGGCAGCAAAGGAAACAGTCTATAGGTCCCTGCTCTCAGGAAGCCCACAGTCTTGGTGGGAGATCAACACTTAACAAGGCAATCAGGCCGGACAGACGGTGATGAGCGCCCTGGAGGGGATTCACGAGGACTGAGAGGATGACTGGCAAGCCCGGCGCCCCGTGTAGAGTCCGGCAGAGAGTAGGCACCAAAAACATATTTGAATTAGAACTAAAGGGCCCCAAATCCGACTGTCTGTTAAGCAGCAGGACCAAGTGCCTCACCGCCCCTCACCACCCCTCTCCTGTGTAGAGAGGAGCTCTTCTGGTCCACCTCCTTAGCTGCACGGCCTTGGGGGAAACTCCTTCACCTCTCTGTGCCTCGGTTTCCTCATCTGTAAAATGGTTCTAAGTATTACCTGGCCTTTAAGATTGTTCCAAGAGTTAAATGTGCTACAGGCCTGAAAGAGGTTGAACACTGAGCCTGGAATATATTCAGGGAGAAGATGAGGATGAAGAGGATGGAGGCCAAGAAAGTTGGGGGAGGGTTGGCCTGGCTCCCCTCCCTCTTGGATCTCTGGGCTCTGCTCCGACTGAATGGGCAGTTTCAGGAATGGCCACGAGATGGCGCCAGAACCCCAGTTATTCAGGAGTCTGAGTTCTCAGCAGATGAAGCCTCTTAGGGAAGTAGGGGCGGGAGTGGCAGGTGCGTTCTGTGCTGCGGGATGGGCTGGGGCTGGGGCTGGGACTTTGGGCCACTTGAAATCCAGCCTCTTCCAGTCATTCTCTTCCTTCAGTTTTTCTCCTGGGTTTCCTGTCCGTGTTCAGGGATCCAGCCCTCCCTTTCCCCTCAATCCCCCCAACATTGGAGTCCAAGGCTTCTGCTGAGTAGGTCCTGGGCTTCTTATCTGCTCGATGCAGGCACCCGGGCCCCTCAAACCATCACCCCTTCCCCTTCTCATTCATGAACCAGGTAGGGGTACTTAACTGGACACTTCCCGGGGGCCTTGGAGGGTGGAGAGCCGGAGGAAACGACGCTGTTCCTGTTCATAGTATCCTGGGAGGGGGGAGGTGGCAGGAGGAACTGAAAGAGGGAAATGGAAAACATGCAGCAGTTCCTTCTCATCAGCACGTAGGAAATAGCCTCATTTCACACAACTGAGGCTCACATGAATACTAGGCCACATGAATGCATTGCCCTTCCCATGCACCAGGCTCCTTCGCCAGCAGTGAGGTGTGGTCCAAACTGAGTATATTCATAAATTCACTCAACAGCATCGACTGAGCTCTGCAGATCCAGCAAGAATCAGACCTGGCCCCTGCCCTCGGGAGCTGGCAGCCTGGAGGGAGACGCGGGTAGAGAAGTACGCAAGGGCAGCTTGTCCTCGAAGTCCGTGCTGGGCACCGTGGCGACCCGAGGCTGCGGTTGTGGGTGCCACCTGAACAGATTGGGGGGCAGGGGGGATGGAAGGTGTGAGAGACTTTGTAGATTCCGTGGGGACCAACGAGCTGCACAAATATCATTTCAAAAAGGTAAAATCACGACCCTCCTACAATCAAAACAAGGGAACGCATGTCAACGATTTTCTTTAGCTCATTCACTGACAAGGAACCAGCAAAATGTTAACACGAGCTCCAACGAAGATTCCACTGCAGGCATTTACATTCTCTACCGGACAAAACTTGTTTGTGTTATGAACAGGACTCATTTGCTTGCGATGGGCAGGAATCATTTCCATGATTATCTATTTTCTACAAATTGCCTCTGTCCCTACGGAGTTATAAAGTCAATCAAATAATCAATAGTGCACAACCCTAAAGAATCAGATGATCATCAGAGGACATGGAGCCAACACCCAGACCTCCTCAGAAAGGACACCCAGGAATCCCTCATGCCTTTTCCAAGGCTTTGATATGCTTTCTTGACTGACCCTCGGAAGGATCAGGATAAATTCGGTAGCGGCCGTTCCTGAGGGAGCGGGTCATCTGGAGAGAGGTTGGTCTCAGCCTTCCATACCCGGGGCACCCAGGTGAAGACGTCCCAGTCTGGCGGGAGGTGGCCACGGTCAGCGCCCACCAGCAGGTGGCGCCGAGGCAAATTCTCAGTAGCGCCGGAGGGAGCTGTGGGGCTGGGACGTCAGGGGCAGCTCCCAATTTTCCACCCTTGCTGGTCTCCAGCAGTCACGTTTCATGATTTCAGAATTTCAGAGGGCCGTCCCCACCTAGGGTTGTTGGTTTAGTCATTCACTGACTCAGTAATTTTTTCATTCAATAAACGTGCCCAGGCCCACAAGTCCTGTTGCTGAGATTCTCCAGACAGAAACATGTATCAAAGAATCAGTCCTTGTCTTTGCTTGTCTGACTTTGCTGCCAGGATTTGGGGCCAACTGAAATTCCGAAATCTCACTCCACCCCACTCGTGCCCTGCCTACCAGCGTGCTCACCCCCACCCGCCCCCGGAAAATTCACCTCATCGGAGGTTGAATAAAAGGCTTTACTTCTATAATCTCCTTTTTTTTTTTTTAAGATTTTATTTATTTATTTGAGACAGAGAGAATGAGAGACAGAGAGCATGAGGAGGAGGAGGAGGGTCAGAGGGAGAAGCAGACTCCCCGCCGAGCAGGGAGCCCGATGCGGGACTCGATCCCGGGACTCCAGGACCATGACCTGAGCCGAAGGCAGTCGCTTAACCAACTGAGCCACCCAGGCGCCCCTATAATCTCCTTTTAAGATCTTATTATTCCCATTTTCCAATGAGAGAGCGGACGCCTCCTCTTCTGGAGCCGTTCTGGCTGTGGGGGAAGGCTGTGCCTCCAACCCTCAAAGCCCAAGGATGGCTGAGATGCCTCCCCAGACCTCACCATTTCCCTGATCTTCCTATACTGACACTCACAGAGGCCCGCAGCATAAAAGGCACCTCCCCAGCCCTTCCCCTGGGTCTCAAAATTTCTGCAGGATACAGTGGGAATGACTATAAACTCAGTGCCACCCAACTCAGCAGACAAGGAACTCTGGGGTGACCTCACTTCCCTCCTCGGCTGAGGCCCCTGCTGTGATAGAGAGGCAGCCAGCCCCAGGTGGAGATAGGCAGGCAGGGTCCTGAAGGCCATGGGGTGGTGAATGAGGTCTGCGCTGGGGCAAAAGAGCCCGGGTGGGGCTGCAGCGTGGGGCCACCGGTGAGGGGCATCTGTCCCTCCGGGGACTGGACAGCAGTTTCCCCAGGGGGTCCTACCCTAGCTCCTTGGCCCATCCCTGTATGTTAGGTCCAGGATTGTGGAAGAAAACCTTCCTCCCACCGTGGGTGGGGAGTGAGTTAGGGTAGGGGTCCCCGCACCATGACCACGACACCAGCAGGACAGAGGTCACCAAAGGCTGTTGTCAGGATCCTCAGGAGTTTCCTGAATGAAAATCTTGGAGAGAAAAGAGTGGGACTATTTGGAAGTGGATCCTGGGGGGAAAGGCCCTGGTGTCTGAGCACCTTGGGCCTGCAGGCAGTGAGATGTGGTGGGCGTGAAGTAGAGATGGGTGGGGGGAAGCAGGAGGAGAATGAGAAGGCAGGAAAGGGGGGGAAGACTCAGGAACATAACCTTGAGTCTCCCCTTCTTTCCGGGGAAGCATGCAGCCTGACTCAGCATTCCAGGAAGGCGGCTTGGATCAATGGTCTGGACTTCCTTGCTCTAACAAATCAGGACATCCCTGAGTCATTCCTTCAGGTAGATCCCTGGGTGTTTTGTGAAGGCAATATTTCATTTCCCCAGACATGCTCTGAGAAACGGTCGGAACTTCTGGTTTGGGGAAGGCTGTGCAGGTGAAAATGGGCCCTCTCAGTGGTCTAGACCAGATTGTCTGGTTTCTTCTGCCACCAAGAAAAACTAACCAGGATGGCCTCTGTTGGGCTGGTAGACATTCCGGGATCCTTGGACTCACCTCAGGAGAAGAAAAGGTAGACCTCTCACTAGCCTTAGGAGGGGCACTCAGCAGTCCCGGTATTTTCTGTCAGAGGAATTGTAAACTTAATTTGTCCATCATGATGATGAAGCAGGATATACCCTGAAAGGACACGGGCATTAGCAGCTGTTTCCAATGGTTTGGGCTCCTTCCCTCAATTGCCAAAGGAGCGCCCCCTTCCTCTTCTCCCTGATATAGAAGTTAGGGGAATCCGCATGCCTGCCTTTGGTGCCTGAGGTCCCACTGAAGCAAGTTTGGGCCACACAGTCTTACCTTGTAGTCTCCTTTGTGACTGCTTTCTGGAAATGTTCCATGCCAGCACATTCTCATCCCCAGTTATTAGTTATCTATTGCTAGGCCACAGAGGACCCCAAACTTAGCAGCTGAAAATAATAGACATTTCTTCTCTCACAGCTCCTGTGGATCAGAAATCTCAGGGCAGCTCAGCTGGGGGTTCTGACTCAGGATGTCTCATGAGGTTGTGGTCAACATGTCCGTTGGGATTACAGTCACTTGGAGGCTGGACTAGGAGGTGGCTCACTCACGCTGATGGTTGGCAGGTGACCTCAGTTTCTTATCTCACAGGCCTCTCTGTAGGGCTGTTTGTGTGTCCTCACAACACGGTGGCTGGTTTCCCCAGAGTAAGTGACCCAGGAGAGAAGGCTGAAGCTGTGATGTCATTTACAACAGAGCCTCAAAAATCATATGCCGTCTCTCCTGCCATATCCTACTGGTCACCCCCAGGTCAGCCCTATTTAACATGGGAAGAGATTACCCAAGGACCTGACCGCCAGGGCGTCGATTGCTGGGGGCTATTGTGGCTGCCACACCAGACTTCAGATACATTTTCTTTTTCTTTTTAAATTTATTTATTTATTTGACAGAGACAGAGACAGCGAGAGCAGGAACACAAGCAGGGGGAGTGGGCAAGGGAGAAGCAGACTCCCCGCGGAGCAGGGAGCCCGATATGGGACTCGATCCCAGAACCCTGGGATCATGACCTGAGCCAAAGGCAGACGCTTAACTGACCGAGCCACCCAGGTGTCCCCAGATACATTTTTAGAAACAGGAACCAAAGGGCGCCTGGGTGGCTCAGATGGTTAAGCGTCTGCCTTCGGCTCAGGTCATGATCTCGGGGTCCTGGGATCGAGTCCCGCATCGGGCTTCCTGCTCCTTGGGAGTCTGCTTCTCCCTCTGCCTCTCTCTCTCTCTCTCTCTCTGTCTCTCATGAATAAATAAATAAAATCTTAAAAAAAAAAAGAAAGAAACAGGAACCATATTCACTGAAGTTTCCTTGTCTCCCAGAATTATTTAAGTGATCTTAAGCGTCTCTTTCATCCCCTGGTGGGCTCTGTCTGAAGAGGGAAGAGGGTGATGCCCAGTGCAGGCCCCCGCCAACCTCCCATTGGCTTCCTCCTGTGTCCCTCACCGATCTTCTGTCCGCATCTCAGCAGCGAGTTTTCGCTGCGACGCAAAGCGTCTTTCCCAGGCTTCCACGGCTCTTTCAACACGATGCCTTTGGCATCTTGTGGTTTCTTTAGGAAACTGACCAGACGGGCCCGATTCTTAGGGACAGCCCAGTTTGGAATCAGAGGGACCACCTCAGACACACTAGCTCTGACCCCATCTCCCTCTACTAGCCTGTAGTAGCCAGGGCACTTTTGGAGGCCAGGGACGGAAGCCGACTCAGCTGAAAGTGGAATTTAGTAGAAGGATGCCAGGGTGTGTCACAAGGTCAGGGAAGCTGAAGAGCCAGGATCCAGGAAAGGCAGGGACCAGGCCATCCTGTCCCTCAACAGCAGGGTTTTGTGGGCTGTCGCTGTGGAACACAGCCATCAACGGACACATCATCAAAGACCCTTACCAGTCCAATTTCCTAGCACAGAAAATTGATTAATTCAGCTGGAGTCAGATGCCCACCCCAGTCCAACCAGCAGTGGCCGGGGAACGGGGTGGGATCCCTGCCACGGCAGGTTTTGATGAGAATGGGTCCTGGGGGGGTAATATTGCTGAGGCCCGAGACCCACGAGGAGATAAAAATTCAGGGCAGAGGTCTGTTCTATGCAGAAACAAAGTATCTGAAAAATTAGAAAGCTCCCAAATCACATAGGATCCCTTTCCCCTTTCTGGAATCTTCCTGGGACTCTGACAGCCATTCACTTATTCAAGAACCTTTTCTCTTGCTTATTCTTCCCCTCTGAATATCCTGCCTAGAAGCTGGCACCAGCTTATGAGCTTTAAATTCACTTCAAAATGTGGTTCAAAGACCACCTACTTCAGAATCACCTGAGAAGCTTGTTAAAAATCCAGTTTCTGGGGATTGGGCCTCAGAATCTGTATTTAAACCCACTCCACAGGCGATCCTAATACGCAGCAAAGGGTGAAAAGCACCACCTTCGAGTGCTTGGGAGGTAGCCTCATCCCAGCTCCCCGCAGCCCCATTCCCTGGCCATCTCCTTGATCTTGTCGGGCACTCTCCAGTGACCCTCTTGTCCCTCTCAGCAGCATGGGCCCGCAGGACACACACCTCTTATTCTGACCCTATTCCTGACACCATCTTTTCTAGGTTTTTTTTCTACCTTCATTTTCCTTCTGATTCTTTCCAATACTCATTTTAAATTTTATTTTGTCATTTAAAAATCTTTTGTATTTACATAAACAACCTGAAACCCTTTTCTGGAGGTAGGTGATAAATAACCAAATAAAGGAATGAATTTTAATTGTCCCAGTTCCTAGGGGGTTATTAGTCCCTGTGCAGATGGGCCTAATGAACACTGTACTAGGATTTCTAATTACCCATAATGAGCTTCCAAAATTCATGGGGCACAATAGGGTGAGGTTGATTGTTATCCAAATGGCCCAATGAATCAAGCCTCCTAGTATCTGCACCCTTGTGTAGGCCCCTCCCACAGGGATGCTGAGCTTGGCCACGTGAATTGCTTTGGCCAGTGAAGTATCAGCAACCAAGAGAAAAACAGGGGCCTGATGAGTGCTTGTGCTTTGAGGCTTTCTCAGAATGCTCATGGAAACACCATGTGAGGAAACCTAGCCTGGACTATCTTCTTTGGGGATGGAGGGGGAGTCTAGCCATCCCCAATGTCCCAGCTGAACCCAGCCCTGTCCATTCCTCCAACTGAATGCAGTTGCAGAAGGAAGCCCTGGAAAAATCAGCAGAAGAATGCAGCCAGCCTACAGAACCATAAGAAATAATAAATCATTGTTTTAAGTCCTATTACATACTGGGTGGTTAATTATGCAGCAACAGCTAACTGATACATAGAGTCATAGTTAGAGTCACAGAACAATGTTTCTGTGCTTCTGTTTCCACTTGATATTCTGGAGCCTCGTGTAGATATGCTATAGTGAAGCAATCCAAAACTACAGTGGCTTAAATAAGATTGTTTATTTTTCTTGTATATAAGAGGTCAGAAATAGGTGGTTCCAGGCTGGGGGGGCAACTCTGTCCACCTTCAGAATGGCTCTTCCATTTCTGGATCCAAGGTGATTGCTCCAGCTCTTGCTATCTTCCCACCAGCAAGAAGAGATAAGAATGAGGGAGAGCATGCCCAATCCTTTTAAGGGCAAAACCCAAAAGGAGCACCCATCACCTCTATTCATATTCCTTTGGCTAGAACCTGGGCATATGGCCTCCCCTAGTTGCAAAGGAGCCTGGGAAATGTAGTTTCTAGCCAAGTAGCATGTACCCAGTTAAAATATGGCAGTTCTTCTTATTAAAGAAAGAAGGAGAAACAAAATATTTGAGAATAACTAGCAGTCAATGCCATGGTCTGCCTCCAAGGTGAATATTCTCATCAATACGTATGAGTGTCTCTCAGACCAAGTGGTTTTATTTCTCATTCTAAATCAATAATGGGCATCCAGCTTTTATATATGAATTGGCTAGGATGCTTTATGCTGCAAGTAACAACACTCAAGTAAAATTTGCCTGAAGAGTTGGGGATTTTATTCTCTTAAGAGGTCTTGAGGTAAGCCAATTTGAATTAATACCCTTCCTTCTCTCTGCCCTCCCATCTTCCGTGTCAGGGTCCCTCCTTCATGGCTGAAAGATGGTACCATAGCTCCAAGCATCATATCCACAGATGACAAAAATAGTAATAATAGCTCTCATGTATCAAGTGCTCACCACGTGTCCGAACTATGCAGACATTTTAGGTGTGCTCACTCACTTGATCTTCACAACAACCCTATGAGGAAGGTGCCATTCCGACTGTCATTTTGCAGAGGAGGAAGACGGGGTAACTCATTCAGGACCGCACAGCTCATTAGATGCAAAGTCCTGCTTTTACCCCGACTCTGGAGCCCCCCCCCCTTTTATCGACTAGGCCCCTCTGCTGCAGACAGCAGCCCAGGAAAAGGAAAGCTGGGGCAGGGCTTGCCTTCAAAGGGCGAGCTCTGCTTTTATTAGAGAGGGAAATCCTTCCCAGAAGCCCCCAGCCCACCTCCCCTTGTGTCTCATTGGCCAGAACAGGGTCACGTATGTACCGACCCAGTCACGGCAGAGGGGAGTGGGGACACATGCGGACCAGTCCTCATCCCCTGGAGGTGGGCGCACCGCCCTCACACCTGAACAAAAGGGGCTTCTTTTAGGGAGGAAGCAGGGGGCAAACCCGGGCGGAAGCCAGGCTTAGCTGGAGGCTCCCAGCTTGAAATAAGGTTGGCTCAGACCCCATCCCTCACCCTCCACACGACTTCTGCAAAGTCTCAGGCTTCAATTGTGTGGCTCTGCCTTCCTGCTGCTGCTGAATTCTGGCAGCTGTTCCCTTTATTTCTGCCCTGGAATTGACGCAAACATAGGATGCAGCCCATTTCTTCTCCCAAGAAACCAGGAATACCAGGCTGCTCTGTGAGCCGAATTTCACAGAAGATGTGTCAGTTTGAGGAAGTTGTTGCGCTGCTCAGCACACGACTGAAAGTGGCACTGGGACATTCCTGTTCTTAAAAGGCTGTGGCCACCAGGCATCCCCCCCTCCTCCCTCCCCCCCACCCCCGCCCCCACCCCTCCCAGCCGCCAGCCCCTCAGCCCCTTATCTTCCACCCGGCCGCCTGCACAGCTCCTGCCACCACGATGCCCCAGGGGCTCCCAATCCTCACGTGACACCCAGCAGTGGGGGCACTTGGGCCTCCCAGTCCCGCCTTCTCCCCCCCACTGGCTACCAGGCTGTCTCTGCCGGACCAGACCCAAAAAGAGGCCTCAGAACAAAGGGGCCTTTTATTTAATGAAGCAGGATTTACTCTCTTGAGAAGGAAGCTGTGGTTATAAATAACAATGGGCCCCTTCTGGACTCCTCCAGGTGCATCGGAAATTCAAATTTCAGAATAAGCTGACAGCCAAGAGAGTCCTCCCCGTGTCAGGACCTGCCTAAACACCCTCAAAGTTCACAGTGAAGGACACAGCCACTTTTCCAGAACCTGGGGAGGTAAAATCAAGCTGCATTAGAAAGACACTGTCCTTCTAGAGTTTTCTAAAACGCTGTCCTTCAAACCGATGCCTCTGGAGGCCTTCACAGGTTCCTCTGCCTGGCTCGCAGGTTCTCTGCCTCTGAGGCTCAAAAGCTTCAGAGACTCCTTTCAGGAGCCTGTTGTGGGTGGTTTTGAGAGCTGAAGGAGAAGAGGGGGAGATCCCCTGTCATACTTTTGCAGAAGTCCCAGCATCCCCCCCACCGGTGTTCCTAGAATCATCTCAGGACCAGGATAGCTCAGAAGGGAAACCCAGTCCCCACTCCAGCTCATGAGGAGGCAGGCAGAGTCCCACCCTAGCCCCCATGCACCCCCACCCAAACTCCCAGGGATGGACCCAGACCCAAGCCTTGTCTGTTGCCTGTCCACCCTCAGGGTTCGCTAAGATAAGAAGTACCCCTTTTCCCCAGCAGGGGGGCTCAGCCTCATTGTCCTCCCTCACACTATCCCACAAGCTGACTCTTCTGCCCTGGGCCCTCTGTGCAGGGGTGGGGGTGGGGGGTTGGCCACAGGCCTGACAGAGGGGAATTGGGGTGGAGGGAGCTGCTCGTTCTGGTTGCCTCAGAGGCAGCTGGGGGGGGGGGTGGATGTAGGAGAGGAGGAAGGGACAGGAGCTGGCTGGCCCTGCATGGAGTAAAGGACCCGTGAGAACACAGAAACCCCGGGTCAGGTGGCGCGGGGCTTTTAGGAACAGAATGTCTCTTGAGCTACTTTCCGTGGTGTGCTTGTCATCAGTAAGTCATACAACAGCCTGTACCCACGACGGCTCCGGGAGCCGGGGAAAATATTCTCATCCCTTTTCTCTCATTTGGGTCAATTCCAGGGTAGAAATAAAGGCAACGGCTGCAAGAAATCAGCAGAAGCAGGACAGTGGCCAAGAGAACATCCGCCCTGAGGACCCGCAGGAATCTCCAGGAGGCCTTTGCACGGCCATGGCCACAGGGTTGACACATACCTGTCTCAGTCTCCAGGGGCCGAGACGGCAGGTGGACACTGGGTTACATCTGGGGGCCCACACGATCCTTCTCTGTGCCGAGATTCTCCAAGTGTGGTCCCCGGACCAGCAGCATCTGGAAACTGGTGAGAGTGCAAATTCCTGACCCCCCCTCAGGCCTACCTCATCAAGCCTGGGGGGTGGGGCCCAGAAATCTGAGTTTTAACTAACGCTCCGGCTGATTCTGACGCACCTGGAGTTTGAGAAGCGGTCAAAGCTACCGGAAGCCCGATTTCATTCAGGTGTTCTGTAACCAGGGCGTTCTCATTCCTCTCTGCCAGTTAGTCTTTGAGGGGCAGGTGTGGGACCCCGTTCTGCTCGATGAGACAGAAGGGGGCTCTGGAAAAACCACCATCCCTCATAAAACCAGAAAGACATCTGAGAAAGCTTGCTCTGCCCTTTCGATTTTGGATGCTGTCAGAGGCCATGTAGAGGGGGTACTTAGGGCTTAAAAGTGGGGGCTCCGCAGTCAGGCTGTGGGCGTGTGTGTCCTTGGGTAGACGGCAAAGGGAAGAAAGGAGAAAATTATAATAGTAATAGTTACTGCCATTTACCAACGGCTTTCCACAGGCCAGGCGCTGTCCTAAGCACGTAGCACATTTCACCTCATTAACAGTTCTAGGACACAGATTTCATTGTGCCCATTTTATAGATGAAGAAACAGAGGCACAGAGAAGTTTAAATAACTTGGAGGGACGCCTGGGTGGCTCGGTCGGTTTAGCGGCTGCCTTCGGCCCAGGTCATGATCCCAGGGTCCTGGGATGGAGTCCCGCATCAGGCTCCTTGCTCAGCAGGGAGCCTGCTTCTCCCTCTCTCTCCCTCTGCTAGTGCTCTCTCTGTCAAATAAATAAGATTTTTAATAAATAAATAAATAAATAAATAAATAAATAAATAAATAAATAAATAA